>NC_039358.1:124318583-124980387 GCF_003573695.1 Papaver somniferum | reverse complement strand
GACAGCTAGCTTGGCTTAGAATTCGGTTCTTAGCCTAAAAACTATCTCTTGGTGGTTAGTAGTCATAACTTCAGGTCATTCTAGAAACATGTGTAGATACACTTTACACTCTTATCACATGTCTTTATTTGTTATCAGTGCTAGGATTGTGCCTTTGATAGCTAGATTGACATCTCCATTTTGCTGTGAGCTTAAACTGACTTGCACATGTCACATTTGATGGAATCTGAGCTTATATTTTGACCTAGAACTTTGTAGGTACGTTCTAAGCAAACCTTCACGAGACTTCACTCGTCCACTAGGGACACTTAGTGGTTTAAAAGGCTTAGTGCATACGCTAAATGCATTCGAGAGACCAGCGACAGTGGTATAGGTAGGATTTCCTTAGTTTTGTTTTACTTGAGGACAAGTAAAATTCAGGTTTGGGGGTATTTGATGAGTGCCAAATAATGTATATATTTATCCCTTTTTGTTGGCATTTAACTCATATTTTGTGCATTAATTCTACATTTTATCCCATATTCTGTATTTTCATTGTTTTCAAGAATAAATATTTTTCTTAATTAATTTTGCATTTTTAGGTACCAAATAAAGTCTGGATGATTTGCGGAGAAGAAAAGTAGTGAAAAGCCGGAAGAAATTACGCAAGGAAGCCGCGAAGAATGGTGCGCATAAACCCAAAAGACTAGAAATGGGCTCAAGAAGGAAGATTTGTTCTTAAAGAAGAAGTGGGCTCAAGATTTCCCAAGCCCAAACTCATTTCTCAAACCCATATTCTATACCCAAAATCCTAAAACCCAAATCCATATCCGCTTGCGTTTTCAGCCGTCAGAACAGTTCTCAGAAGCATCCTACGGTCGCTCCCTTGCTGTGCATCAAAGTTTGATATCTCCGCTTTACACTACAGTACCTAACTCCATCTGGTGTCGTTAATTTTGTTGTATTGTATAATCCAACGGCCGCTGCAGGATCCACTTCATCTCGTCGTTAGATCGATCCACCATCCCCACATCCCACGTCTCATCCTCGCTGTGCATCAACATTTTCTGTCCCCGACACACACCATAGTACCAAACACCTACATCCCAAGTCGAGCAGCAAACCAAACACTCCCTTCTTCCCAAAACCATCGATCTCATCTTCTCTCTCACCTCTGCAGAACCACCACACCTCCACCTTTCTCAACTGCCACAAACACCAACCCTAAAACCCATCATCACTACCACTTTCACCAACTCTATATACTTCTATTCCACCAATTTCACGCCTCACCAATCTCATGAACCCTAGATGTGAAATTGGTAGAATAGGTTGAAATAGAGTTGTAATTAGAGCATGGGTAGACGCAGGAGAAGGAATAAAGGCATGGGTCGAAGAAGATTGAGTGATTTCAGAGAGTTAGGTATGTCAATTTTGCTTTTTGTAAGATTTCGAAACCCTAACTGCCCTGATTTGGGGATTTTTGTGTAGGAACCCTAATTGATTAATTTGGGTATAAATAGAAGGTGTTTTGTGCTGTTGTGGGCATGCCTGGATTAGCCAGAGCACCACCTTAGAGGCCTGTACTAGCCAGTGCTCTCTACTGTTACCTCTTGTTTAATTTCAAATTCAGTAATTTCAATTGTATTTGTTCACCATGTCTAGTGTGTTTGAATTATCTTGTATGATGAATGCTTGTGTATGTAATATGTTGAGCATGAGCTAAATTGTTGCATCTGAGGTTTAGATGAAACCTCAGTGCACTGTCTGATAGTGGAATGCTAGGTTAGAGCCTTAGTGCATTGTTTTGATTGAGCAATGGGAGAAATTAGTGCTCATAGCAAGCTAATTCTCTTTCCATTCCATTTGTATGCTTAGGATCATAAGTTGACCTTAGCTGTCACTTAGTTCCATTATGAATTCAACCTAGAATTACATTGTCTGGATAGGTCACAAGGGTGGATTCTAAGCCTTAGCTTAGCCACAGCTGCAAACTCCTCCCTGCCCTTGGCTAACAGCCTTGGTTTATTTGGCTTTGTTTCCTGTTAACTACCACTGTTACCTTTGCTTCATTGTCTTTATTCTACTTCACTGTCACATTTACTTCACTGCCTTGCACTTAGAGAACTAGCTTAGGAAAACATAAAGCTTCAACTATACACCCTAGTCCCTGTGGATATGACCTGTTCTTGCACATACACACTACAATGACAACTGTGCACTTGCAGTTTAACATATAGGCCTTTCTGTCTCTCCTTATCCTTTGTCTTATTTTCTTACTCCTTTAAAAGCCTACCAGTCACTCTTGTTGTTCTTTCGGGAATGACATTTTATGGGGGAGAGTTCTTAATTGAACTTGAGCTTAATTGCAAAATCTTTGTGGGGAGTGCGGCTGTGGAATATTGTAGGGGTTATCTTGTATCTTTATAAACTCCTTGATGAATGCATTTAGCTTCGGATGTATGATTGCATCTAAATAAGATGATATGTGTTTCTTTCTTTTGGTCATGAAATGTCTCTTTCGGAAATTTCATTAGGATCACGTTCTTGTACCTTTGCCAATTTTATTGATATGTAGTTCACACTACGAATACATATGGTTTTCGGATCATTATGTAAGGGGGAGTGGTTTCCATGTGAGATAAAGTATTGACTAAGGGGGAGTGATACATATCACCATAGTATTATTGTTGAAGTTGTGATACAATTGAACTTTGACGATGTGTAATGATACTACGACACTGTATAACAATGATTGAGAACTCTTGTTTTCTCGTTGTTATAGCTACGGATTTCCAACAACGATGATGTGGAATAGGAGCTACAAAAGTTAATTTATTTATTTTTTTGTATTCCATATGTATTGATAGTTTTTCCACTAAAATTAACAAAGGGGGAGATTGTTAGAGCATTGCTCGGTCAAACTCGCATGCATTGCTATCTCAAGCATGTTTTTCAATGTTAGTGATCAAAACTATAAGTCTTGATTTCTAGTCTACTAAAGCTAAGGTCTCGGACTAGGATAAAAAGTGTAGTTGAGCTCAAGAACTCCATGGCAATCATCATACAAGACGAAGGACTACTCAAGGAACTAGTGGATCTTCAGCGACTAAAAGGTATGTGGAGACTTGAACTTATCTATCACTCAAAAGTCTATTTATCTCCTATCTTGAGACAAAAGTCGTTTTGCTATATAGACTTAGATTATACACATTTTCTATTTCGAGCCGAGTTTATCTCGTCTATCTATTTCTCGAAATATGTGTTGGTAAGCTTTCGCTTTAACCAAGTTCATCTTTACCTAGTGACGAAAGTCATGAAAAGTTTCAATCACTTCGAAAATTGCTTACTTTGACGAAAAATAGTTTGTGAATAACAACTACAGAATATAAACGTCCTTTAAGAATGTTTCAATGATTGAAATGAGAGTTTAGATTATATAACCATTGGAGGATATAAGCATTGTTGTGGAAACACACATATGTATAAGTCCTTATTCCTTAAACCAAAGTTTGCGAACTTTGTTGATCAAGAGAACCGGAATGGTGGCGTGAGCCAAGTCCCCGAACTGGCGGAAGTTCTCATCCCGAGAAATTCTGCTGGAGTTTGTGAACTTCGTCCGGGAACTTAAGTCCGCGAACTTGAGTAGGTTATATCTAAAAACGATGTTTGTGAACTTATTCTTATATAAAATAAGGAATGCAAATTGCAAACCGTGGCTATATAGTTCATGAACCGATTCGAGTGAATCAAATCGTTTTTGCTTCAATTGTGTCTTGTGTAGTTACATAATATTTCCTTGCAATTGAACAACTCTCTAACTAGTTCATTTGAGTCACTTGAACTAGTTATGGTGAAGAAGAATATGGTTGATATAAAAGTGATCATATGGATAACCATTTGGTTGACTATTGTTGAACCAACAAATATACAAGTTTGGGTACAGTTACACTATTTGGTTGACTATTGTTGAAGCCAGGACGATACTACTTTCATGTAGTTGTGTGATCTGATCTTGCTGTTTCTATCGTACGAGTACAATTGTAATAATTGGCTTGAGATTGATATCTCTGATAGGCAAGATATAAAAGAAATCACAAACACTTCGTCTCATCGTTTGTGATTCCGCAATATCTTTTTTCGCTGCGTATATTTAGATTATTGTGAGGCGATTGATAATACTAGGCTGTTCTTCAGGAATATAAGTTCGGTTTATCAGTTGGTTCTTGTTCACGTTGATTTGTCAAAAGACGGAGACAAACTCGTAGGTATATTTGTGGGAGACGGATTTATCTATTACCATAGACTTTTCTGTGTGATACAGATTTGTTTATTAAAGTCTTCGACTTTGGTTCGTAGCAACTCTTAGTTGTGGGTGAGATCAGCTAAGGGAATCAAGTACGTAGCATCCTGCTGGGATCAGAGACGTAGGAGCATAACTGTACCTTGGATCAGTGTGAGATTGATTGGGGTTGAACTACAGTCCATACCGAAGTTAATTTGGAGTAGGCTATTGTCTGTAGAGGTTTAATACAGTGTGCGTTCAATCTGGACTAGGTCCCTGGGGTTTTCTGCATTTGAGGTTTCCTCGTTAACAAAATTCTGGTGTCTGTGTTATTTCTTTTCCGCATTATATTTTGTTATATAATTGAAATATCACAGGTTGTGCGTTGTTCAATCAATTAGAATATCCGACCTTTTGGTTGTTGATTTAAATTGATTGACACTTGGATAATGGTCTTTGGTACCGTCCAAGTTATCTCTCTAGTATTTGATAAAGACTCGCAGATTTCTATTTGCTTGAGTATATATCAAATCGAGAGATTGAGATATAAACTCTTTGATATACTTTTTATCTATATTGAGTCTGACTGTCTAGTTGATTCTCTAGAAAGTATATTGGAGTTTGTCCATACAGATTGCTAAGCGAAATATTGGGTGTAGTTGTTGTACCCCCACTTTTTCAGTACTCACTACCATAGGATGCAGGAGATGTATCTTCGTACGAAGTTCCCTCAATATTATCTCCAGTCTCATCCTCATCACTCTCATCTTCCAGCAATTCCTCATCCCCATCACTTGTTTCCACTTCATGCATTGTTCTGGCAAAAATCTTTGGATTTTCCCTCTCATGTTCGAACCTTCTTCTCAACCTCCTCTCATGATACCTATCCATCTGTTACTTCTCTTCTCTACCATCAGAATCTAGCTCACTGGTATCGACCTCTTCAACTGGATACTCAAACCCATTTTATGATGCTTCAGAATCACTCTCAGTTGTACTATCATAACCCTTGCTCTTTTCTTTCCTCTCCGATCTATCCTCATATTTTCTATCTCCTCTCTCAAAAAACTTTATCCTTCATGCAGCATATAGATTCTCAGTCTCCTCTGCTTCTCTCTGACAGAGTAATTCCTATTCTTCTCTCTGACGGATCATCTCCCGTGTGCGTCTGTCTATTTCTCCATGCACATTATTTCTCAACTTTGCAAGCTCCAAATCACTTAGAGAGAGAGAGAAATATTCTTGGCCTTCTCATACTCTGCCGTTGATGGAGGATCGACCGGATGATTCTGAAAAGGCGAGGGTACCCAAATATATCTCAAGCTAAAACTTTTCCTTCCTATAAGTCATTTCTCCGAAAGTGATTGTCTATGGACTGAGTCGAGACAATACAACTAATCGGTTCACACTTCGTGTGATCGTCTATGGATACGAGATCGAGACAATACAACAACGAAGTATGTTTACTTGATACAAAAGTTCGGACTTAACCAAACACAATAGGATTGCTTATCAAGTAAATAGGAATTAATGTTTATGTAATTTACTTTAATTATAATAAAACAATTATAATGCGGAAAATAAAAGTAAATGACACAACAAGATTTTCTTAACGAGGAAAACCACAAATGCAGAAAAAACCCCGAGACCTTGTCCAGAATTGAATACTCTCAGGATTAAGCTGTTATACAAAATAAACCAACTTCGTATAGTTGAGACCAAGTAATTAAACCTATAGTTCACCTAGTTCCGTCTGTATTCCCACGCCTCCAACTTATAAATAAGTCACGCACTTGGAACAATTCCTTTGGTTCGTATTCCAAACAGTAAAGGAACAATAAATCTGTTTGGTATCAACTCTCTTCAACCAAGTGATATGAGTCGGACAAAGGCTCTTCTATTTATCTTAACATAAACTCCTTCGTCAGGTTCTTAGATCTATCTTATGTTCAATTACCCAAAGTAATCATAAGATTTTGCAATCAATACCTTTAATCCCAAGGAACCTATTGATGCCGATCTACTCAACTATTCTATCCAATCTACCACGAGGATAAACCGATTATAGTGAGATCCTATTTTTACAAAAACAAGTATTGTGCACACCAAAGATTTATATAACCAAGTCATAAATCTTCTATCTCTTCTTCATCTTCAAATCTTCTTAGATCTTCAATAAACACCTGCACACAACTACTTGAATCTCTTGTGATCAATCACACACAGAACAGAGTCTGCTAACAATGGATTATCACAAGATCGTCTTTAGAACTAACAAAAGTCTAAAGATCCCTGTCGAAACTTTGAACTAGTTTGAGTGAATCTTATATCATAAGAGAAGATTCTCAAGCATAAACAAACTAGGTGCAATCAAAGTTCAACCACCGTTAGTCAATTAAATCAATCAAAAACAAAAGATAAACCGCAATTATCTAGTTTCCCACCAACGGTTCTCGTAGAGCTTCTCAATCCCAAAGAAGTCTTTAAATTGAGCGGTCGTAAGAGATTTCTCCTAATTAGGTTACTCTCCTCTCCGAATAGGCAGCTTCACCAGTAACAGTACAACAAAGGAAGTTTACTGTCACGAAGGATTAGTTTGCTAGAAATGCAAACTTCAAGTATTTATAGACAAGGAAGTTTGGACACCAAGGAATTTCCAAAACCGAAAATATTCTCAAGATATCCAATAATAATTTCCATATTCGGTTTTCATAATTCCTGAGAATGCTTTGTCCAAAAATATTGATCGAAAATCTCCTTGGAAAATCTTTAACTAGCAAATGCACATTACTAATTCTTCTTTTCCATATATAATTAAAAACCTTAATTAAAAGATTCTTAACTTATTTAATTTCGATCCTAGGATTCACTTCCTTCTTAGATGTTAAGGAATATATTTGAACAATAAAAGATACGCATTACTGCATGTGTGTGTCGACATCCTTACTTTGTAAGTCCTCTTTCATACTTACACACTTGAAACCGATTTACCACGCTTCCAAACAAGTTTAGAATTGGTTCATCTGACTTTCAAGAGCTATGCGATTGATTAAGAACTCTCAATCACAAATCATGGGTTTAACGGTTCTACCAAAACAAGTTTCGGTTCTACCTCCATGTGAGTACTGTGCATAGTCACACTAGCTTCCCAAAATTTGGTTGACTAGGTACTAGGATCGGTTCCCCACATATATATGGTATCTAACTCATATGTGTTGCACATGTCCATAGGATCGGTTCCCCTTTGCCTAAAAACGTGTTGCACATGTCCATAGGATCGGTTCCCCTTTATGTTATAAACCTTGCTGCAGCCCATACAAGGATCGATTCCCCTTTGTGATGTGTTGCACCTCTTACTAGGATCGGTTCACCTTTACCCAGTGTTAGGCCTTATAAACCACACAAACTCGATCATACCATCAGGTGATTACTTAAGATCGGTTTCACTAATAAAAGTCATACCAATACAAAAGTCAGGCCTCATGTGAATAGTTTTACCAAGAACAAAAACAAGTCATGAGCAATTATACTAATCACACATATTGGTCGTTCATAAGATATGCAATGAAGAACAATCCCAATAACGCCTGGAAATTTCCTTTTCGATTCACAAACAAAGCTCATGAACTTACTTCCTTAAAACAAATGCAAAAAAATTGTTTCCCAGGATGAAATCCTCACCTCATACCCATACATAATCACAATAGCATTCAAACGATTATGTCGATGTCTTATCTACAAAGTTTAATGGTTAAGCAATAAACCTCGTATTGTATTCCTTAATACTATGTCTATCTAGAGTGTTCATGCTTCGCAGTTTTGTTTTCAATATGCACGACTTGAAAGATACGTTAGGAAATGAAACAGTTCAAGTCAAATATCACTAACCTCAAGTGGAAGGATGATGTTGTGGTTGTAGCTCCTTACTTCTTCAAGTCTTCGCAATACTTGTAATGTCTCATATCCTAATACTTTCAATCTAACCTATACGAAGTTGACTCTAGTACATTTAATCAAGCGACTCTTAAATGAGTTTTGCTTCACTAAAATATGACAACCAAAATTGACATACCAATGCTTGGTGGGTTCAACCGAGCTATGCTCTAACAGATTCTCTCCAACATTTCCTGGAAGATTCTGATTACTTAAATGAGCTATTTCCTAAATCTCTCCTTATACTCTTAATTGTTTCCTTTTCTGATCATAAAACTCTCTATGATAATTATCTTTTGATAACCCCTTTTTATAGACCCTTATTAATTAATACCATCCATAGCTATTTATGGAGTTTGTTCAAGGGTCCTGTCTCAGTGTCTCTAGACCTTGCATGCCGGTTCGATACCCCATACACGGTATCTAGAACCATCATGACTCTTTGAAAACTTCCATCCATAATAAATTTTATCTAACATTTCAATTCAGGCTTAATTGCACCTCTTCGAACCTATCGCCCCTCGTTGGCTTAATTGCACCACATTTCACGTGATAAAGTGTTTGTGCACCATATTTAAAAATGTAAAAGACGTAATACAAGTGCGACGAAGGAGATATTAATGTGCGATTACGGTTTGTAAACACCACATCCTCTTTATTCTATATGCTCTAATCTTTTTTATGCTTGGTAGTATATATTTATAAGGAAGAGAGTCCATTTTATGGGCATTTTTTTGTACAAAGGGTAAAACAGGAAAGTGAATGGACTTCTCTGCCTTTATATTAGGGACTGACTACTGAGGGAGTATCAAAGTAATTAATTAATTAAGTACATAGAAGAATTCAAAATTAAATGGAGAGGGAGTCTAATTCAAAATAGAATTTGCACAGAAAAGACTTAGTTCATTACAACCGAGATCAACATCTGCATTTACAGTACTCTCTGCAAAGAAGCCCTAGTTACTAATTTGCAAATTAATAAGAATTACCGGTAATGCACATGAGTCAAAATGTATTGTATACTTTTGAGTTTTGACTTTTTGACCAGCTTTAGAAGAGTTTTAACAAAAAGATAGTCTCCAAATATCGGGTTTTAGATCAATAGTTAATTTTTTTTAAACTAATTTATGGTTGGAGAATGGGACTCGTACAAGACTAAGTTACGAAGAGTCGGACATTAAATTACCTGAGTTCTGGAGAACCTCCTACTTAAAGCACCATCAAACATTTCGATTCATATAACTTAGAGGAAAGCTGGACTTCGGTCAAGAAGAATTGATATGAAATCAAGAAGGACGAAAATAAAAAACTAGTTATCGTCAAAAGGTGAAGAAATATTTCTCCAAGAGCGAACCTGTTGATCTGAGGCTAACCCCAAATCAACATTGTATTAGGTATCAATTATTATGGATGAGAAAACAAAACATCGGCATATCAATGTTACAATATAACAAATGAAACCCGTCATCATCCAACCCCCATCATTCCAACATGCTGCACTACTACCAATATCATTGCCACCACTAGACTCAACGGCTACCAAGAAGAAAACCAGAGCCAACGGAAGTCATTGAATCCCGTAGACACCATGAGAAATAGGAAAAAAGGGGCTTCATACCACAAGAAAAATAAACCTGCACGGAGATCCAACCATGACAAAAAAAAAAAATTGCGAAAGACACCAAGAAAAAAAAGGACCTTTTCGAGCAAGAAACTAAGCTCACAGAAGAAAGTTTGCTTCTAACTATATTTGTACAGCTGTTGCCCACATAAACACCCAACCACTATATCCACCCTCCTAATTATATTTGGGAGCATTGAATGAACTTTGTGACTTTACACTCTCAAACCTTAAAAAAAAAACTTTTTGCAAACTTACAAAAGTTTGCTTCTAACATTTCCACCCGATTCATGGAATATAATCCTGCACCAAAAAAATTGGTGAAGTGGTATCATCAGCGTCACTGTTGTATATAGACTATAAAGGTTTTGTTATTCACTTCGACATACACTTACCTCGATACTTGTATCGTTGTATAATTGAACATCAAACCTCCTACGATAAGCCTTAATAATATCTCTGTCTTGCAATCGGTCTAGAGAAACTCCCTTTATCAAACACTGGATGAATCACAATGCATACACTCCGCAATCACCGGAACTAAACCAATAAAAATATAAGTGTCAATTTTAGTTTACCAATTGCACCATCTAGGATGTTGAACTCCCATCTAACAAGTTCTCAAATAACTAACCTCGAGCTTTGTTTAGGGACCACTTGATCAAAGTTCGCGTAGTCGCAATTCCATTCTCCATTCTCCATGATTTTCCTCAAAACATCGCAGATAGCCGTGACCTCGGATGGGTTCCCTGCTGTCCTGGTGGATTTTTTACGCTTTCGATGATTGTATAGGGAATCGTAGATACAAATATTCTATGTCCTCAAGAGGATTTCAATTGCTACCCAATGATTTTCGTTCACCAGCACCGGAGCGTAAACCACATCAACCTCGGACCATGGTTTACCATCAATGTCGTATTTCCCCGCCATGTGCAATTTTGTATAATATAATTGTTGCTTTTCTTTGGTCTTGGATCTCAGTGTTTGATCTCTAGCGTGCCGTTGTTTAATAGAACGTGAGAAACCACACATTACAAGCCATAGTTAACATGTACAAAATGCAAGTATGTTTATAGTGCAAATGTGATAAGTTTCATAGTTTTCATATAATACTCACAACGAAGTAACTACCAACTGTGATCCACCGAGTTTTCTTCGTGAATCCAGGGTATTTGCGCATCGAGTGCAATACACAATTAACAATCTGCAAGAGGTCTCAAAATAGATAAGCTGACGAGTAAATTCATAAAATATCATGAACATAAACTATAATAAAACAATATACTTACAATGTATGATAACCATTCGGACTGTGGTTGTAATGTTCCTCCTAATAACTTGACATATTCATACCATTTCAAACTTTCTTCTGTCTCTTCAGTCTCCTATTTCTTAGGACGTGGGTCGTTTTCCTTCTTGGTTTCCTTTAGATCCACATTTTCCCTGCGCATTTTAACGATCATGAGACAATGACTTTCGAGTTAAATACGGTAAATAACCGATAAACACTTGTCTTGTCCATATGTAAATGTTCAGATTCCTTTTATAGTTCTTTGAGATACCTGGATCCTCAATATTTTCCCAGCATAGTCATTTTTAGATTTTTTTTTGGTAAGTGAGGCTTGCATACAGTGATGAGATCTGAGGTCCCTCCTTTACGATTCTACGCCTCTTTAAGTTGGGTACGTCAGGGGATTTACTAGAGAATTAGATGTTTCATCTCCTTTATGATCCTCCTCACTAGGCACATCAATGTATTCGTTTTCAGAGGCCATGGGAAACACAACTTTAGCGTTTGGATAGAGACCTACATCGGTTTCTTCTTCTCCTTCTTTTTCTTCCATCCCTTTACCGTCATCATCTGGAGCACGTACTTTCTTTACCGTCTCTTCTGATTTTAAAACTGCTTCAGTATTAATGACTGAGTCCATCTGTGTGGAAGCCGCTGCTACGTTACCCCGATCTCCATCACACGATGTTTTCCTTTTTTGGTGTATTTATCCACATAACGAACGCTGGCTGGAACCAACTTCTGTCGTAAGAAAATATCAATCATATTTGTAAGATGAGACTCCGTAATAGTATATAAAGTATCTGACCCATGTCTTATGCCAACCTCCCACGTAAATTCCTTGGTCGTTCCCGACCAAGAGGATTCATATACCTTGCTAGATTCTTTTGGAACATCAGACAGTTCCACAATATCCTCCAACACATCCTTATCATCTACTATGCCAGAAATCTAAAGGAGACACCACTGTACAACTCGTACTCATCACAATCCACTATTAGCCCCTATCTCAAGGATACAAGTTCACTGTATCTCGGTTCTTTGGTGCAGGATACACGTCCCATGACAGTGCACCACCGACCGCAAGTATGCTTGGACACAACCCGTCCACATGAACCCCTAATTGGATGAATACTTGCCAATGCCCAAGCCTGAAACAACAACAATAGTTAGAAATTGAACAGTACAAACTACAAACCGCCCCAAGTATACAAGATGAATAAGACCATTTAAACAGAATATGCGAACTTACTGTCAGAGCGTATGACAGTCCAGACACCCTGTAATTAATGAGTCGGAAAGCCCAACCGACCACTTTTCTTTGGTTCCCTGTCTTTCTTGATAACACTGGCTTTCTTAGTTTTCTTTACATCCTTCACAACCAGAGCTGATCGAAAGTTGCGGATGGTTTTTATAAGACTAACATGACCCCATGGGAACTTATTGAAGTTATTCAAGTTGTCCACCAAATGGCAATATTCTCCCTTTACTACCTCTCGCGTTGGGCAGCCCAAAAGCAAAACGTGCACAAAAAAGAGAAGCTCCAACTTAGAGTTCTCATCGTCAGTGCATGTGGTCAAATCTCATTTCTCGAATCGCGTCTGGAGTTTGCTTATTGTTACCCTTTTTTCCCCAGGGATATAAGTTTTCATGATTGGTGAATCCGCGATACATTTTGGGGTGGGTTATCTAGATCTTCCTTTGTTGTCGCTGTCAACTTGAAGTTAAGTCCCATAGCAAGTGCAAATTCTTTCATCCCAAACCTCAAGATATGCCCTCCAACCCCAAAGTTCATACAAAATGGATCACCATCATCTTGTCTCATAATTTTCCGTGAGAGTAGATAATGCAAAATTGTACTGCTGTTATGGGTTCCAGGCATATCCAGGAAGTGGCCCACTGTCGTTGAAGCAACTACTGCGTAAGCCTTTTCGCTCAAACGACCATTGATCATGGACATAAGATGAATAACTGCGTGATTTTGTTGCTTTCGGGTAGTTATCCCGATACTTCTGTGGGTGAACAAACTTTCTATACACATGAGATGCTTCAAGTCAGTTTCTTCCAAGGATATGCAGCAACTACAATATTTTGAAGGGAGGATGATTCTTTGACATGGTTATTCTCAAACCATCTAACAATTTCAACACCAATGTAGTTATAAAACGCAAATACTAATGAATTTAAAAGACTAAAACTAACTTTTGGTAATATTTTCATCTTACAATCATCTACATGACTATTAAAAATTACTACATCTCCAAATGGAAAACCTCACCATCTACAAAATTTACCAAGTGGTAGATGGTGGTGTTATTAAGTAATTCATTACTGATTTCCTTTGGTAGTATCATATAGCACTATAAGGAGAACATATTACCAAATAACAGATCTTCTCTATTGAAATCTTATCTGTAAACAATACTCTACAAGAAAAGACTTTATGAGAACGAATGAAACAAACGTACTATGGTTCGTTTCCTGATGAATTACATTCCGACGATTCAACAGATGCAAAAGCCGTCTCTAAAGATTCTTTGGAATTGACATCATCTTGGAGGTCAGTATCCGCCGAACCTCCCGCTGTAGTAGCAGAAATCTTTCCCTAACACCATGGACAAACAATCAATTTACCATCACAACAATTCACTCTCTAAACGATATATAACAAATCAGGTTCATAATTTCAGTGGGTTTCGAGAAAGAAGAACTACACATACTTAAGTTTGCAAAGAATTCTACATCCACAGATTCTTAATCCCAAAGGTGTCAAAGGACTAAAAATCTATATTTAATATATATATGGTTTTATAGGGTCAGTATCTGAAAGGAGAAACCTTTTTTTCAAGATGTTGAACTAAACCATGGTCTTGAGAAATTAAATTCAGCGATAAAACCTTAATTACCTGTACCTAATAGTGTCTCCAATTATAAAATAAACAAATAATTAAGTATAAGCACGACGCATATGATTTTCCATATCACCAACATGACTATGTAATAGTTTATTATTTTCAGAATTTGAAATAACTATTAAAAACCCCATGGATCCACTTTACTGAGTATCAATAAGTTTAATGAAGAAGAATTTACCAGTTATGAAGCTTTTACCAGAGCCGAAAGCCAAAACCCTGGACACAATAAAAGCAAAAGTTAGGACAACACCCAAATTCATTGAAATCATTCGAGTTACGGTGAAGGTAGGGATTGAATTTAGCTCACGTTTAGTGAATTTGATGGCGAAAGCACTAGTGTGGGTATATTTTGCACCAAAAGAACTAGGGTTTGAAGGCGACGAAGGGAGATACTCGCTGCATATCTCAAGAGAGAGAAATGGTATGGTATCCGGAGTATACTTTTCCTATTTATACAGCCTATCCAAACGCGACATTAGTGCGACAATTTTTGGGATACATCCGAAATTTGCTAATTAGATAGTATCCGGCTCGGGTATATTGGACAGCTCGTGGTATGTTTGTGTAACTATTTGCAAGTCGTGGTATTGGACATAAATATACCTCCGGATGTGCCTTCCAAACATAATTTAACCCAATTAAGAAATTAAAACATAAATATTGGACAATATTTGGGCAAGTATCTTAAAATCTCGAAACAACTTCCAAATTCGAAGTCTTTTTCTTAGAGGCGACGATATTCCGCACGACACCTTTGTTCCTCAAGTTTGGACCTTCTTGCTGAAATAAAACAACATACCTAATAACTTCCATTTTGATTATATTTACTCAACCCTGAAACATCACAATTGTTGGGGTTCAATGTTTGTTCTTGAAATTTCCCAAAAACCCTTTGCCAAAATGGTTGGGGACTGAATTCATCTGCGAATAAAGTCTCAGTTAAAGAAACACAATTCCTGCAAATACATTCATCTTCCATAGTAGTAAATTTTGATACTCGCCTCCTAATTCGTCCTCGCACATTGGCACGATTAACAACTCTTTGATTTTCGGCAGCATGTTGGTTTGCTACGAACTCAGCCATGTTCACATTATCAGCCATGCTCTTTGAGGAATTAGAATATCAGAAAAGGATTGGAGATTGAGAAATTCTAAATAGATCTAGAATTCTGGTGTAAGTTGAAATGAGTTTGAAATTGAGTATTCATAAACGGGGAAAATTGTCGTCATTGGATGAGAAACTGATAAGCGATGATCAAGTCAGCAAGCAACGTAATGACCAACGCTGGCGCTTGAAAGACCAGCGAGCGACATTTTGACCATCTAGCGATGGGCTGTCTATCGCTCGCTGGAAACTCCATCGTGTATGCCTATATGTTATTTCTGACATATCGACATACACGTTTGGCAGTTTGGCATACCCATAGTGGGTGCATATATGACAAAATGTAATGTTTGACATGTGCATAGGAATAGGCCTAAGAGCAGTTCCTATGGACTCAACAAACTTGAAGTTTGTTGATTTTGCTCCCACTATGGACTCAACAAACATGAAAAATGGATGTTCAAACTAACAAATTTGTTGGTTTGTTTAGTGAGTTAAAATATGTAGAGTGCACTTGATGAAAGGCCGGGCGATCTTGTCTCTAACTCTGGCGCTTGTATTACCAACGTGCGTTTTTACTCCACACGCCAGCGTCGTTCCTGAAAGCACCGAGTTTTTCATAGAAGCGCTAACGGTTGAATCTGGACGACTTATAACTCTTGTGATCCAACGGATATAATTTTTGAGTTCTATAAATACTCTCCATTTCAACTCCAAATTCACATTCACACATCTAGTCTTCTTTACTCTTCTCTGAGCTTAAAAAATTTCTTCAGGTTCAACAAATTTTTCAATTCTAGAACATGTATCGGCCCTTGTTAGTTCGGCGCGCTCCGAATACTAAAGAAGAAGATGAATCTATTTGCAGAAACTATGTTTTTTTTATTTACTTAGCTTTCTTCAGCAAACTATCCATGGATGAATTTCTGGGCGGTTATTCACGGCGGGCTCTGCAGTGACACCTGTAATCCGAGTCGTCGTGCTATATGCGACATAGAAAATTATTTTCGTACAATTAAGAAAGAAGTAAGTGAGTTTGTAGCTTTAACCATACAAGCCAATCGATATATACTGAGAGGTGAAACTGATGCTGAGATGGTAACAAGATCTTTGGCTGAATGGAGAAGATGGAAAAATGTGGCTTTTCATTTCGAAAAATGTTTCGAAATCCTTAAGGTGGGCATCTGCCCTGGGTATCGATCTACTTGTGTTAAAACTCCAATCGGAAAGTAAGAACGTAGTGCTAAGGTAGTTGTTCGTACTAAGTGCATGTTGAACAGTTTCAACCCCTTCTTTGAAGCTAATGTAGTCCACCGTAATTCAGTGAAACGAATGTAAAACACTTAATTTTAAACATATGTAATTTCATTTAATTCAGATTGTCGTACTTTTAAAACTAAAATTACAATGTAGCGGAATTCAAAATTGCAAACAATCTCTCTAACGTCGCTCATCGCTAGCTTTCCCATTGTTATCTTCTGGAGTCAAGAATTCTCCAAGACCTGGGGATAGACCTGGGATATCCCCAATTTCCAACATATTAAGTAAATTTCCATAAGGAAATAAAGATGGTTGAACAACATTAAGCGATTGGAAATCACTAGGCGATTGTTGGAAAGCATTCGGTGCACTCGGTCCTCCAAGCATATAAGATGTTTGTTGTTTTTGTGGTGGTGGTGTAACATTGTAGCAATCATTTGGGTTGTAGGGAAAGAATGATGATGAAATGCGCCTATGATCTATCCGAAATACTTGAGGTTGAGATACATGCACAGTTTGTGGTGAAGTATTGTGTCGTATATGTGGTGAAGAAGAACTTTGTCGTACTTGTGTTTCTCCCACCATTGTTTCATCACTATCGTGTCATGATCTGTTGCTCATGGTGGAATTGGAAGAATGTGACCGCCGCCCATCATCATTTACAGTTGGACTCAATCCAAACATCGTGTTCTTGTGCCATTTCGGACACGCATTCAAGTGTATAGCCTCTATTTGCCGATTCATCCAATACAAATCGTTTAGTTGGTTCCGCAACTCTTCCTCACTGGCAATGACATTGTAGTAAGGATATTCACGTTCCATAGCTTGGGAAACAATGGGGATCGTGGTTGGTTCACCTTGTGGAGTAATACTTACCATCTCCCAACGAATTTCGGACATATTTGACAAAGATGATGAAGAACTTGCACCTGTGGTGGGGTAAGTCGTAAAACATGACTCTTTTGGAGGCGGCTGGCTAGGAACGATATTTGCATCATGAGACAGGCGTGATAACCCTGGGAAATCAAACCCATAGATGTGCATGTTGTTTGTCCCAATTACAGGCTTCGCAATCGACTTGTACCAGGTGACATACCGTGCTTCACTAATAACCCTCTATGTATTTAGTTCATACCTCTCCCAATTGGTTCTTCTCAGACGATCAAAATCTGATCCAGAGGTTTGCATCTGTTGTGGCGGGTTAATTGCAATTGCATATATACCTTTCATTTGGTACTGCAGTCTATCTCCAAGGTACCAAACCCCTCTATCTCATTATGGAGTGTAAAAACAACTCTACGCAGAGAATAATCAACAATACGGTGTCCAAAATTAGCACCATACTGAGGAAAATCAATGTAAGGGTGAACAACGACGTTGTTGTGGCTCCGAGTCATATGATGAAACCTCTGAACAAAACTGGAACCCGAGACGTCGCTGCCAGTGCCCTTCGCTAAGTTGGTCGAGATGTACATATCCAACATTGGAAATCTTTGGGTATCGTCTTTAAGGATTGGTTTACTAACACGGAAGTAGGTATACCACCAATACTGCAAATTACTCCATATTTTAGTATTTTGACTTAATCTACATTTGCTCATAAAAATTATTTAAAATTTTAAAATAATAATTTTGATATTTACCTCTATGATGCCCCATAAACCAGTGAAGTTATCTTTGCCCATGAACGCATGATCCAACCCACAATACAATTCTGCTAAAATTGCAGATCCCTAGTCATAATCTGGTGCTTTGTCAAGATCTTGTAACGTTTGAAGCCAACCAACACGAGCAACACATGTTGAGTTTGGAAAGAATGTCTGACCCAGTACCCATAAGATAAACATCCTTTCGAGTTCAGGATAGTCATCTACATGTTCTGGGTTGGTTAAGGAAATACTTCAACGCTGAATATTTAATCCCACCTCCTTTCAATTGTTTATAATCTTCAGGTATTTCTGAATCTATAAACGAGGGAAAAAGCGTCTCCCATTTACTATTTGATATCCATTTTTCTTGGTTGAATGGTGTTGGCTCTCCCATTTCACTTGGGATCCCACAAATAAAATACAAATCAAGGAGCGTAATACCTATTACAGGTATAATATCAACTGTGATTAATTCTTTTGATTATTTAATAATTATTTAAAAAATATAATTTAAGTTAAATTAAAAAAGCTTACCAATTTCAAAATCCTAAAAATGGAATGTGTGCGTCGTCGCCCACCACCTTTCTACCACTGTTTTCGGAATTATGTTGTTGTGTCTTCTAGAAGCGCACGCCAGGGATATTTGTCAACCCTTTCTCGGACTTGAGGGGGTAAAACTTCATAAACAACCTTTAAGTCTGAAAATCCACCTCTCATTCTAAAATAATCCTCAGATCGATCTTGATGCCCCGACACATGACCTTGGACTAATGATGGAGCAACAACGACACTCGTCGAAGCAAAATCTGCTTCCCGATTTTGAGAAAAATCTACATCTGTAACAGGCCGCGGTGCCGGTTCATTTCTTCGATCTCTTTTCTTTTTTACACTATTGCCCACTTTTCTTAAAATGCCGCATATTGTATCAAAATTCTTTGATTTAGAAGAGTTTTTGAAGAAGGAAATAGTAGTGGTGTGACTGAAAATGAATTTAGTTGAAGCAATTTATAGTTTTGAAAATAATACCGTTGACAATATGGGCGTTAGAGAATCGACCGTTGGCGTTTTTGTGTCTACTGCCCGCGTTGGTGTCATCAATGCCAACGGTTATGTCTTCAACGCCAGCGTGTGGGTTTTCAACGTCTGTGTTTTTCTGCCAACGCCATCGTTTATCTGAAGTTCGGGCGCTTGATTATCAATCGCCGAATGCTTTACCATAATGGAAACACCAGTCTGGCCATTCACGTGGCTCAACAAAATATTTCATTTGGCCATTGCCATAAGAATTGCCATAACAAACATGCCGGCCCTGCTCACATAAGAAGTTTGGTAGTCAAGGGGGTACGAGAAGTGCTAGATAGTCATTTTTAGATGGTTCTTCACTTTTTCTCTCACTCCTTCCCTGCACTCCCCTCCAAATGAATAAGCTTTCTCTCTTCGAATCCTTTTTTCACAACTTCAACAAACCCTGAAAGAAGGTTTTACGGTTCAGTTGATTCTCTTGTTACTAGACACACACACACACACCATCATAGCGCTGGCTGGAAGTTTCTTTCAATTTCTACTTTTGGGTCAGTTTCATTTTCTTCAACTTTCTCTCTGAACTTGTGTATTAAAGCTTCAATTTTATCTTCCCAACTTTATTCAAACTCATACGATTAATAGAATAAGTAAATTTGTTTACAAATGAGATAACAGTATTAGTATAAGTATTCATTACGAAACCCTAAACACCCACTTTAGTTATGGAGTTTGAACCATTGAATAACATGGATATGGAGTTCGACATTGGTTCCGGTGAAGAAAATGATGATCTTGACATTAGTAATAATGGTATAGACCTTGAACAGGATGTAGATTATGATAATGGTGAATTTCTTGATGGTGGAGATTTATTTGGGGATATTGTACCTGTTACTACTGATACGGATGCTGATCTTGAACCGTATGAGGGCATGGAATTTGAATCAGAAGAAGCTGCTCGTATTTGTTACAACTCTTATGCGCGTAGAGTCGGATTCAGTACCCGTGTTAGTACTTACCATAGGTCACGTCACGATGATGCTATTATTTGTCGTCAGATTGTGTGTTCGAGGCAAGGTTTTCATCAAGGGCGTGACCGGAATAGTAAGCGCAAACAGAAACGTCCACGAGCTGTTGCCAGAGTTGGTTGCAAAGCAATGATTATGGTGAAGAAAAAGGATACGGGGAAATGGATCGTTTCTAAAATTACAAAAGAGCATAATCATGAACTCGTGCCACATGATAAAGTGCATAGCCTCCGATCGCATAAACACATTTCAGGGTCTGCACGGAGCTTGATTGATACTCTCCAAGCGGCTGGCATAGGACCAAGTGGGGTGATGTCAGTGTTGATAAAGGAATCTGGTGGAGTTGATAATGTCGGGTTTTCTACTGTGGATTACCGAAATTACCTTACTAGCAGGCAGAGACATTTTGGTGGTGGAGCTCAGCAGGTATTGGACTACCTAAAGCAGATGCAAGCTGAGGATCCTACATTCTTTTACGAAATCCAAGGCGACAGTGATCACTCGGCCGGGAACATATTCTGGACTGATGCCACTTGTAGGATGAACTATAACTGCTTTGGAGACACCGTTATATTTGACACAGTGTATAGAACCAATAGGTACAGGGTCCCATTTGCTCCGTTCACTGGGTGGAACCATCATGGACAACCTGTGTTATTTGGCTGGGCATTACTTCTCAACGAGTCTGAATCATCTTTCATCTGGTTATTTCAGACCTGGCTTGCACAAATGTCAGGACGTCATCCTATCTCAATCACAACCGACCAAGATAGAGTCATAGAGGCAGCTGTCACTCATGTATTCCCAGATACTCGACACCGTTTCTGTAAGTGGAATATATTCAGAGAGGCCCAAGATAAGTTATCTGGTGTTTGCCAATCACACCCAAATTTTGAAATCGAGTTCCGCAAGTGCATCAACACAACCGAGTCCATTGAAGAGTTTGAGTCATCCTGGCAGTTACTTCTTCAGAGATATGATCTTATGGAAAACGAATGGCTTCAATCGATGTACAATGCTCGACTGCAATGGGTCCCAGTGTATCTGTGTGACACATTCTTCGCAGAGATGTCTGTGACGCAAGGGAGTGACAGTATAAACTCTTTTTTCGATGGGTATGTGAATGCATCAACCACTGTTCAGGTGCTTGTCAAACAGTATGAAAAAGCTATTGCAAGTAGACATGAGAAGGAAGTAAAGGCAGATTACGATACATTGAATACCGCACCAGTACTCAAGACCCCTTCTCCCATGGAAAAACAAGCTGCAAACATTTATACAAGGAGAATATTTATAAAATTCCAAGAAGAATTGGTTGAAACTCTTGCTAGTACTGCAACGAAAATTGAGGACTCTGGGACAGTCACGGTATGTAGGGTGGTGAAATTTGGGGAGGAGCACAAGGCTTACATTGTCCGATTCCATGTTTTTGAAATGCTAGCAAACTGTAGCTGTCAAATGTTAGAGTTTTCTGGCATTCTGTGTAAGCACATATTAGCTGTATTTAGAGTCACAAACGTCTTAACGCTACCTTCTCATTATGTCTTGAGACGCTGGACAAGAAATGCAAAGAGCGGGGTTGTGGTGGACGACCATGCCCTTGAATTGCAGAGTACTTCCAAGGAGTCCTCGATAGATCGATTTAACAATCTGCGACACGAAGTGATTAAATATGTAGATGAAGGGGCAAAATCTTCACAGACTTATAATGTGGCAATGGATGCTCTGAAAGAGGCTATAAAGAAGGTCAAAACTTCCAAGAAGCATGGTTCTGGAGCAGCACCGTTAGGAAATCTGCCCAATGGAAGCAACGGAGAAGTGTGTTCAGCCGAGGGGAACAGATTGGGCCAGCTTCAATCTTGCTCTGCGGTCAGTTTTCTCCTCATTTACTTAAGTGCATTCTTGATTTATATGTTGTCTGCTTTATCTTTGTGGCAATCCAGTTCTCTAGAAGTTTCCCTTGATTATCTCTATTCTTTCAATTTGATATTCTGAATGGCGAATTATTAATGTTCCAAGCCAAGTTTGCCTTGGTAAATGTTTAAGGGGGTTGGAGTGTCTAGACCTTGATATTGGCAAAAAAAATCACGCTTCTTATTCTTAGATTACTATCTTCTTCTTTGCTTCTTGTCATTCCTAGTTTGGATGCTAGTGGGTAAGATAGTGATGCCTTTCTTTTGCGATTGTCGTTCTAGTGTTCTCTATACCCTATATAAATTTGTGTGATTCTTCGGTTCTAAGTGATGTTTTTTTCATGAGAATGTTGGCGTCAATCATGAAATCTGTGTAGCTCAAATAATGTTTAGCTGCTATAATCAATTTGTTTTTTCATTAGCTTCTCTAGCACCGTGTTAGAATTAAACCTTTTAACAATTAACAGTTTAGACTAATAGATATAGACTATGTTTCCTCCATTGGTAAGTAAAATAACTTTTGCTTCCAGCATAGTAAATTTGGTTCTAGGAAGAATCATGACCTAAGTTTCCTGTGAAGCTTGCACATAATGTAAGAATGTTGAAAATTATGCGTGGGATATGTGATCTGGTGGGGAAAAGCTGTATGTGGTTAAACAGTCCTATACTTAGCTTAGTATATTGCGTGAATGTCAGTTTCATAAATTGCTAAGCTGAAATTGTGTTTCCGATTCATCTCTTGCATATAATATAATGATTTTCGGTCTTCTTTTTCTCTCAAGTGGAACATGAGTTTTGAAAATTAGTGAGGGTATCTGGATATGAACCATATTCTTCACATAATTGTTTTGAAAATGTGTAACCTCCCTTCATCTTCTTCTCTGTTGTTTTTTCTTGTGCTTGTGTGTTGAGAGTGTCTTAACATCTCTCATCTTTATCTTTTTCGGTGTGATAGGATGAAAAGGAGAAGAAAATAGAAGAGTTGGTAAATGAGCTGGAGTGTGCAAATGAAAGGTGTGAAGTATATCGAGAAAATCTGTTAGCAGTGTTGAAAGATATGGAGGAGCAGAAATTGAAGTTATCAGTGAAAGTCCAAAATGTGAGGCTCAGCTTGAAAGATTAGAGGAAGTATTTCTGATTTAAATGAAATATGGTAGGTGGGAGCATTATATTAACCCTGTTAGGGTGGTAATGGGTCTGTAGAGTTTTCCTCTATTCTTTTTCCTTAATCTTTGTACACAATTAGGTAATTCACTCCAACAAAGGTGGTTCCTATGTTACATGGGTTTTCATCTTGATTGTAACCTCGTTATATCTCTCTGTGATGAGAATGAAAGAGTGATAAGAGGGTTTGTAATTATCGATGTCCACACAAGTTTGTATCTGCAAGTATTTAAAATAGGGAGGCACAACACAATTTCACCTTTACATTAACTCATCGAGCCTCGGCTAGGATTCTACTGTAAGTTGTTCCCTAGTTTGGTTTCTGAAAAAGAGATCAGTTCCCAAGTTATTATGGGAAACAAGATGAAGAAATGAAAGAAAATCTCTTTATTTATTACATGCACAAATTTCTTTTAATTAGCAAATCACATATCAATATAATATCGTATCTATATCTTTTTTAACCGAGTAACTTCAATGCTATATAGCCAAAATTGCTGACAAATTAATCTATACTCCGACAGAAAAAATACAATGGCCTCTTCATTTTCATCTTCCTTGGTTTTCGCTGTCCTTATTCTTTCCATTGGGGTAATGGTAGAATCAAGGCAAGTGAAGAAGGTGGTGGTAAAACCAGCAGAAGATGGTGAAGATATCGAGAAGGTGTGCACAGCTTCTTTGGACAAGGAGGTGTGTCTTAACTGCATAAATGCGGATCACTCTAGAGAGACCAATGAAATGAGAGATTTAACCCACTCCCTTATGTTTTGCACTTGGAGTCAAGCTTCTTTCACCTAAATCGATGCTGACCAACTCTTCAAGAATACAACTGATGCCAAATTGAAGGAAATATACGAGTTCTGTGACACCAAATTGAATGCTGCTCAGAACCAATTCTTTGATGCCGTGACTTCATTTGAAAAATATGACTACAACAACTCAAGGATTCTTATGCGCGAAGCTCGTAAACAACTCGATCTCTGTGCATACAAGATCGAAAAGGATGATCCCAGAGGGATTCAAATCTCACAACAACTCCTGGATGACATGTCCCTTCTGAATCGTTTGTGGAATGTTGCTCGAATTGTGATGTCTTTTTTCGTCAAACAGCCCAGCGCCCCACCACCTGCAGTAGCAGCCTAATTATCATCATCAATGTGGGCACACGAACCACGTGCGCGTCCGAACGCTCACAATCAATCTTTACATCTAAGGAGATTATGATGATGGTACCCTGGTGTTGATTCATTGGCTCAAAACCTTCGGGTTTATCATGGCCTCCTCCAACCACTCCAGGCGTGGCGTTTGTGCATGGGATATAAGTATTAAGGAAAACAAAACATATAAGCAAACACGTGCGGAGCTAAATGAATGTAAAGTGCTGAAATGTAAATAAGACCAAGGTTTACGTGGTTCAGCACTAAGGCCTACATCCACGGGATTTGTTGTTCTACTATGTTCTTCACGGTTACACGAATAGTTGAATGATTTTTGGGGTTTACATGTTTCTCTCCTCTCAGGGATTAACTTATCTTTGCTATTTCTCTCTTTCTCTCTCCTTCCTGATGTTTTCGATCCCCCCTCCTCTTGGTGGAGATTGGGTATTTATAAGGTTAGAACGTGGGACCCATCTCTGAAGACCGTTGGGACCTTATCTTCTTGTGTCCTTGCGTCCATCGCGCGGAGGTCTGCGTTTCCCCCTTGATCCCGCAGAGGCATCCTCGCTCGTTCCACAGGTTGGTCGACACGTACACTGCTCGGAGTGTTTAATGTGGGTAGTTGAGGGGTCTGCTCGTGTCAGACAAGTGTCTTCTGCCCCTGTCAGTCCGTGTCAGCTAACTTTCTCTCCACCGTTGATCTTGGCTTCTCTTTTGGGGATGAGATAAAGTAACTCCTTTGAGTTTATTTGATGTTTCGTGACCCATCATGTTTTGATGTTTTTGGCCTGCATGCTTTCCACGTACCTCTTTATATACACGTGTCTGATAGTGAGATATATGTGTACACAATTTGCCCCTTTTCTTCGGGCTTGAATGACTAATGGGTGCCTTGAAGAAAAACTATCGTCGCATATTCTTCTCACTCCTAATAACTTCTCCTAGATACTTGGGCACGTCTTTTATTCGTGCATTAACTGCTTATGTAACGGGCACGTTTTCCCATTCCTCCCTTAATTTTCCTTCTCTTTCTTTCGGGTATTTTAAGGATAGAAAGAAAATTTAATTTCATTCTTCCTAAACACTCTCTCAGTTTTCATTCTTCCTTTAAATTTTCTGTCTGTCTTCATTGAACCTGTGACCTTAAATTCTCTGTCAGTCTTCATTGCACTTGTGATCTTAAATTCTCTGTCAGTCTTCATTGTACCTGTGATCTTAAATTCTCTCCACCTTAGCATTAACCACGCCCGCTTCTCCCGTTTGTTTCTTCTACTGCTGTTTTTGCCGGTAAGTTTTCCTTTTCTTTATTTCCACCGTTTTATGCTGTGTTGACTTGTGAATTTTCTGCTACTGTTGTTCCTTGTTTGTGATGAAGAACTTCTTCTGATGCTTGCATACTAGTTTGCCCCTGTTCTTCATCTTAAATTAAGGAAGCCATTACTTCGAGGGTGAAATATTGAGCATGTATACTACTTTTAGGGTTGCTACGTTATCGTGGTTGTATTTCTATGGATGTGTTTTTTGATTTTGGTGATTTGTGTGTAACTTGTTCTTGATTTTATTCTTTCCGCAGCCATGTCTGACCGTCCGCGGCCTACTTATCAGACTCCTGATTCTGGGTTATCGAGATCTCCTCCACGTCGAGAGTCTCAAGATGATGTTCGTCGGAGTCGAGTTTCTTCTGGAGCGAAAGCCTCGTCCTCTAGGGAAGATATTCCCCCGATAATTCCGTCTGGTTCTCGAAGAGTCTTTGATCGCTCAGTGGCTCGTCCCCGTGATGATACTAGGAGTACGCAGGCTCCGCCTCGCACTGTTGCTTTTGACATTCCTCCTCTACGTTCGTTAGTGCCCGAGCATCATCTACGGTCTTCTCCAACTTTTAAAGGGAAGAATACGAAGAGCGTAGCTCCTGGGGTTGAATCTTCAAAGAATCCCCCCGTGAAGAGAAAAGCTTCGGAAGCGTTCGTTAGTTCATCCGGCCCCGCCGACGAGGATGAGGCTGCTCCCTTGATACGCAGTGTCTCTGTTAGCAGGAAAAAAGTAACCTTCAAGCATATCGATCTTGAAATATTCAAGGAAAAGCATGAGCTTCAAGCCTTCGGGGTTCGTTTCTATGCCCCTGAGGATGATATTACGTATGAGCTTATCTCCAAGTACGAATTCGATGAGTTTCATTTGTTAACGACGGTTGGGGCATTCGAGGCTGGTCTGATGCTGCCGTTGTACAAATCCGGTGATTCCTTCTACTACGACGTGCTCGCTAGTAGTGAGGGTTCTTCCACCAATACTCATAGCCGTTCCGTATCCCAACTATCGGGGAATTATCTCCGCGCCTTGAAGGAATGCTATCTGCGGAGTAAGGGGGAAACGTCGATGACTTGTTACGTCCCCAATCCCATGGAGAAGGAATGGTATACTCCTGAGAATTTCAATAACTCCTTTGGGGATTACGTCAATAGTAGGAATCGTAAGCCGTGGATTGTTAGCCTTCGGAATCTCCCTGCTCCTCGAGGCGAGATTCGTCTGTTAAATGAGGTCAGCGATGCCAAGCTGAAGTATGTTCCTGGCACGGAGGCGTCCAGTCGTCGGAAACTCTTCCCCGCGCGAGAGAGGATCAAGCGCGATCATGATTACGAGTGGCACGCCACCGTTATCGAGATAGTTGGTCCGTGGGCTTACGGTTGGATTCCCGGTCCCCGCGGTTGGCGGCCTACCGAGAATAGTAAGCCGCGCGAATCTCCTCCTGTTCGCTATGGAGATTTCTGCCCCTGGCGTCTGAACTTTGCGGGTATGAATTTTCCTTATGCCCTGGACGTCATAGAGGGAGACGAGGAGGATGGTTCCGGTGCTATACTCCCACCGAAGAATATCTCAGCTGCTCAGGTACGCAGATTCTAGCTGCGCTTCTTTTTTAGAACTTCCATCAGATGGGAAAAATAATTCTTTTTGTGGTGTTGGTGGTGATGGTAATGGGGATGCTACTGTAGAAGATGTTGGTGCGGAGGAGCCTGCCGTGCATGTAGGCGCGGAGGAGCATGCTGAGGGGGTCGAGTCAGAGAAAGGAAAATCTGTCGTTGACGCGCCCGCCGATAGTCTTCCCAAGTCGCCGACGTCTGAGGGTGAGGACGCCATCATGGATTGGTTTAAGGAAAAGAATCTTCTGTTTGTCTCTCATCCCGCTCCTGTGGTCGCTGGGGAAAAGGAATCCACCGCGTATACCCGTCGCATGATGGAGATGTCTTCAAAGGCGCAGGTGTCTGAAGCCTGGGGAAAAAGGTTGACTGTTCCCGAAGCTACCCTCGTGCCGGAGCCTCCTACTTCCGTTGCCGATATGATGGCTATCGCCGACGGGTATCAATATGGCTTTCCGCAGCAGCGTGTGCTTGAGGTAAATTTTCGTACACACTTCTACGTGACGATCAGACGCTTCGGTGAAATAATGTTGTCATCTTGATGTGTAGATGATGAGGAGCGAGCATTGTAACCACGTGCTGTATCAGTTCTTCAAAGCGAAATCTCTGAAGCTCGAGGCTAAGCTTCGTCATCGAGAAAAGGAATTATCTGCGGCTGAGGTGGAAATTGAAGAGCTGAAGAAAAGCCTTAAGGAGAAAGAAACACTGGGTGAAGCAGAGGCTGATCTTCGGTCAGAACTTGTTGCAGTGCGCGCGGAGTTAGAGCAAACTCGTAGCCAAGTTTCCACTTTCACAGGTTTGGTTCTTTTCCCTCGCCGTATGTCGTCATTCTTTTATCTCTTAGTTGTTATGTCTGAGTCTCCCCACCCTATCTCCAGTGGGTGGCGTCCCCGAGCTGATATGGCTTCGAAACGAAAGAGTTCGGCAAAAATCTCGTATTAGAGACTTGGTTGAGAAAATTAAGAGTGAAGCTAAGAAATGGGATGCTCGGGCTGAGGTATGGCGCGCGCGGCATGTTCAGATGGTCGACATGCAAAATCTGTATAACCATGATCGTGCTTTATTTAATGGCACACTGCTGTGGACCCGTGATAGTCTGCGGGAAGCCCGTGAGCGCACTTCCTTGTTGGAATCTAGGATTCAGCGGTTGGAAGAAGAATTACAGACGGCTCGATCCATTCCCCTTTCAGGGGTCCAGGATAATATGCTCTGTCTTGCCAGAGAAAGAGATGATGCTCGTGCTGAAGTCTACGCTCTCAGCAATGCTCTTTCCGCGTCTCGTTCCGACGTAGCTCGTCATGCTGAGTCTGAGAGGAATCTCGAAGTGTGCATGTACAGACTCAGCAAAGGGGTCTCAGAGATAAATAAAGAGGTCGACCACCTTCGTCATATGGACTCGATGAAGCAGGTAGAATTAGACGCCTGTCAATTTACTCTCACCAACCTTCAACTAGACTATAAGAAATTATCCGCGGAATATGATCATCTTGATGAAGCGCGAGATGCGGTTGTTAATGAGTATGAAGAGGCTTCGGCTTGTGTCGAAGGTATAATCCCATTTCATCGAGTGTGACCTCGTCTTTTTTCTACGCTAACTCCGTGGTGTTGTCTTTTTCAGAGCTCGAGGGACGCCTTCGCGTCACAAATGAAAAACTTGAAAAGGCTCAATCGTCCTTAGCGCAGCAGGAAGAACAGACCAATCACTTCAAGAATTTAGCAGCAACCCGTGAGGAGGCCGTTGGTGCTGCTTCTGGAGAAGTGGATCGGCTATCTTCGTTATTATCCCAAGCCCAACAGCGGACAACAGTTATTAAACACAGGGCTCATTGTCAATTGGCTGAGGAGACGAACAAGATGCTGGAGAGGATTGAACTTGGCCTAAGGAATGAACATGGTCTCGTGAAGAACTATCCTCGTCGTCCCGTTCCTTCTGCCTTTCCCAGCTCCTCGGGCCCTTCTTCTGGTGGGAGCGTCCCATCAAGTCTTCGGAATAATCCTGCCGATGGGGCCGCCACTTAGGTAGAGATCGCAGCGTTTTGTAGGATCCGCGGCATCATTATACTTTTTGTAATCATGTAACAAGGATATTTTTTGCTGATGATCCTGTAAAAGGAATATTTTTTGATTGTGTATCCTTGACTTTGGCCTTTCACTTCTTGTAATCACCCTTTATGAAATGAATCTTCTTCTTGATATACCTACAATGTTGTTTTGTTTTTATTTTAAGTATTTGTGAAAAATCAAAACAAAAGTTTTTAAGTGTTTTTGAGTGCGATACTGAAGGAAGGTACCTTCGTGATCGTCTTGAGACCTGTCACCCCGCTGGCGAATCCTGGGCCAGAGGATTCCCAGACGGTGGGGGCCGGGGAAACGTTCTAGGATATGGGGTTAAGATATTTACGCACCCATTCCGTCGACCCGTTGCCTTAAGATTGGTTGGGTATCTCTTTCTGCTGGGTGCCTTCCCCCTGGTCCTACACTTATGGACACTGATGGGGGAGCCCTGAGAGATTGTAGATTAACTACTTTCCCCAATATTGTAGGTAGATTCCACTGACTTGATAATTTGAAAGCTTGTTTGATTGATAAGTTGAGGTCTGCAATTCCTCTTCCAGAGATAGAAACATGTGGAGCGGTCAGGCTCCCTTCTTCTTCTGGTACACTCCAAGCAGATTCAAATCTGCGTTGCTTCTATGGGAAGTATGGTTTGAGCCATTTAGCATTCCAAGGATGCCGGAGGACCTCGCCTTTTAGATTACGAAGGTAGTAGGAACCGTTACCCGCAATGTCGTGGATCATAAAAGGTCCTCCCCATGTAGGTGCTAACTTTCCCCATTTCTTTTCTTGCTGATACCGTGGGATTGTTCTCAACACATACTGTCCCTCTACAAAATTCCGTAGCTTTACCTTTTTGTTGTACTCCCTTGCTAGTCTTCGTTGATAATTTTCCATCTTTTGCAATGCTACTTCCCTTCTTCCTTCCAAGTCGTCCAACCTTTCTAACATCATATCTGTTGTGAGGTTTTTCTCCCAAGCTTCGGTCTTCGTGGTTGGCATGAGGATTTCCGTAGGTATGACTGCTTCAGCTCCATAAGTTAGAAGAAACGGGGATTCCCCGGTAGCGGATCTTCGTGTTGTCCTGTATGCCCATAAGACATTGTGCAGTTGTTCGCACCATCTTCCCTTATGCTCGTCTAATTGTTTTTTGAGTATAAGGGCGAGGGTCTTGTTGGTAGCTTCCGCTTGTCCGTTGCTTTGAGGGTATAAGGGGGTGGACTTGTTCTTTCTTATTTTGAAGGTGTCGAAGAGCATGTCTATATTTTTTCCCTGTAATTGTTTACCGTTATCAGATACAATTTCCGCAGGTATACCAAATCTGCAAATGATGTTCTGGAATATGAAAGTGAACACATCCGCGTCTCTGATCCTGTCCAAGGCCTTAGCCTCCACCCATTTACTGAAATAGTCCGTGGCTACTATCAAAAATCGTCTCTTCCCTGATCCTTCGATGAAAGGCCCGACGATGTCTACGCCCCATTTTGCAAATGGCCACGGGCTATCGACAGAGTTTAACATTGTTGCCGGCGCGTGGATTTTTTTCACGAAGCGCTGACATTCTTCACATCGTCGGGACATCCTCGCAGCATCTTGTATCATGGTCGGCCAGTAATATCCTTGCGTTTTTGCCTTGTCAGCCAGTGATCTCATGCCGCTATGATTCCCCGCGTCACCATAGTGGATATCATTTAGAATTCGATGCCCCTCTTTCCGGGACAAGCAGCGTAGTAATGGTCCAAGGAAGGATTTTCTATACAGGACCCCCTCCCGAAGATCATATCTTCCCACTTTGGAGAGCATCTTCCTAGCTAGTTTCCGATCCGCAGGTAAGCTTCCTTTTTCGAGAAAGGCCTGTATTGTCACCCTCCAGTCATCTTCGTTGCTGAAGTCTTCGTCTTGATTTGCCCTTGACAGGATGTCTTCTTCATCAAAGTCATTATGGATGTCTTCTCCTACCTGGTCTTCGATATTTTCTTCCATCACATCTTGATTGGTAGCGAAGGAGAATTGAGATGCAATCGAAGGCTCGTATACCCTCGCTATTTTAATACCTTCGGCATTTTTATCCCTCAGCATGGATGATATATATGCTAGGGCATCCGCGTGCCTGAGGTCCCTTCTGCATAAGTGCCGGAACTTAATGTTCGGGATTTGTGATGCCAATGTTTGGACCAAGGCCATGTAAGCTGAAAGAGTGTCATCGTACACATTATACTCGAGCCCAATTTGCCGTATGACAAGCTGCGAATCACTTGTCAGCCTTACATCGGTTACCCCCATCTCTATTATTATACGTAGGGCATGTACGACAGCTTCGTATTCAACAATGTTATTGGTATGCTCTTTGAATTCCAATCTAAGTGCCTGTATAATCCTTTCTCCAGTTGGGGTGATAATGACAATACCTATTCCTGCTCCTTCCTTATTTTTAGATCCGTCGACAAAGACTTCCCATTGTCTATGACTCGCAGGTTCGAGGATATCCATTGGATCCTTGATTTCTTCCTCGGCTTCTGGTATTCCCTTAATCTCTTCGTCGTTGTCTAGGGGGAGGTCTGCTAAGAAATCTGCCAGCACTTAGGACTTCTGAGAATGTTGAATTTCATGAATGATGTTGAATTGGTCCAGATGGGTGTTCCATTTGGCTATTCGGCCCACTTTTCCCGTGCTTTTGAGGACTGCTTCCAATGGTGCTTTGCATGGTACCCTGACGAGGTGAGTTAGGAAGTAGGTTCTCAGTTTTTGGGTAGCCCATACCAGTGCGAGGATGAGTTGTTCAATCTTAGTATAATTTCTTTCCGCGGAATTGAGTGTCTTGCTGACGTAATAGATAGGCTGTTCTACCTTTGTATTGGTCTTGACTAATACCGCGCTGACTGCGTCCTCTGTTGCTGCTATGTACAGTGCCAAAACTTCATCAGGGTCTGGTTTCTGCAGGATTGGGATTGAAGCTAGATGTTCTTTGATTTTTTGGAATGCTTCCTCGCATGCAGCGGTCCATTCGAACCTGCTCCCTTTTTTAAGAATATTGAAGAAATGTTTGCATTTGTCCGAGGACCGTGCAATAAATCTGCCCAACGCTGCTATGGACCCATTGAGCTTCTGCACTTCCTTCAGATTCTTTGGTGACGGCATCTCTACTATGGCTTGAATCTTAGCTGGGTCTACCTCGATGCCCCTTTTCGTCACCAGATACCCGAGGAACTTCCCCGAGGTGACACCGAAAGTACATTTCTCCGGATTCACTTTCATGTGATGCTGTCTCATTGCTTCGAAGATATTCCTCAGGTCCTGGTGGTGATTTTTGCGCAGCTTGCTTTTGACGAGCATGTCGTCCACGTAGACTTCTAGGGTTCCTCCAATCCATGGCTTGAAGATAGCATCGACCATCCTTTGGTATGTTGCCCCTGCGTTTCGGAGCCCGAAAGGCATTCTGGTATAGAAATAAAGGCCATGCGGGGTATAGAACGCTGTGTGTGGCTGATCTTCTTCTGCCAGGGCTACTTGGTTGTAACCAGAATATCCGTCCATGAATGACAGCTCTTCGTACCCTTCAACTGCTTCAACCAGTTGATCTATGCTCGGCAGGGGATAGCTGTCCTTTGGACATGCCTTGTTGAGATTAGTAAAGTCGATGCATATTCTAACCCCTCCATTTTTCTTAGGAACAATGACCATGTTGGAGATCCAGGTAGGGTATTTGACTTCCTTGATAAATCCTGCATCTAGTAGCTTCCGAAGTTCTGTTTCTAGCGCCTCATGATATTCTGGAGCCACTTTTCGTATTTTCTGCCTGAACGGGGGTGTGCCCGGTTTGATGCGTAGTTCATGTTGGATTACTTTTGGGTCAATCCCCGGCATATCTCCTAACTTCCAGGCGAACACATCCGCATATTCCTTAAGTAATTTGGTTAAGGAATGTTCTCTTCCTTCGTTCATGATGGTCCCAATTTTGACCATCTTCGGGTCTTCTTCCGTTCCTATGTTGATTTCCTTTATGGGTTCTACTGGCGTGAACACAGGCTTCGGGTTTCCGAGAACTGGGGCGCTCTTTAATTGCTATTTAGCGTGTTTCTGCTCTTCGCTGGTTGTTGAGGTACTTGTTTCCGAGCCTTGGACATTACGATCTTTCGTCAAGCCTTTTCCTGTAGTTTCCTTAAGGAATAGGTCTACGGCTTTCTCTTTCGCGGTTTCTTGATTTCTTACTCTTCGGATTTTTCTCTGCTCTTCTTGCTCATTGTTGATATGATCCTGAGTGGCCTGGCATTCTCGCGTAGCGATTCGATCTCCCTTGATCTCCATTATTCCCTCAGGTGTTGGAAATCTGAGGTATTGGTGGTATGTTGCCGCAACTCCTTTGAGCTGGTGTACCCATTGTCGTCCAATAATGGCGTTTTAGGGGGAAGGGGTGTCCACCACACTGAATCGGGTATCCAGTTTCATGGGCCCTGCGTTGACCTGTAACACGATGTCTCCCAAGGGCTTCGTGGCTGCTCCATTGAATCCGTAGATGGTGTGATAAGAGGTTATCAACTGTTCATCCTGGAGCTTCATCCGTTTGAATGCATCATAGAATAGGACATTTACAGAGCTTCCTCCGTCTATGAGGATCTTTTTGAGGTTACATCCAGCTACTGGTAATGTTAGGACCAAGGGATCGTTATGGTCTTCCATATCTTCTTCGATATCCTCGGCATCGAAGATGATAGGAGATTCCATCCATTCTTCGTGTTCGTCCACCGCTATCCCATCGACCTTATATAACTCGCAGCGGTCTTCGAATTGCTTCCGTAACCTTTTTCCAATCTGCGCTGTGAGTGAGGGTCCTGTGGCTTCGGAACACGAGATGGTGTTGATTGTTCGGTTTTCTTCCGGAAGTTGGACTAGTTTGGTTCGTTTGGATCTGTCCTCGGTAACCCCCTTTCGTATGTAATGTTTGAGCTCTCCCGCATCAATTAATTTTTGGATCATTATTTTAAGGTTCTTGCATTTTTCGGTCTGGTGTCCGTTGAAACAGTGATACTCACAGTAATCTTTAGACTTCTCGGATCTCGGGGGCTGCTTTCCCTTAAACCATGGCCACTCTAAGTTTTCCCTCCCTTTGATTTCTCTTAGGATACGAGCATAGCTAGCATTGAGTTTCGTGTAAACTTGATCTTCGAATTTTCGGTCGCCTGTACTTTGTTCATCCCTCCGTTCCTTCCTATCTTCGTGAGGTCTCTCATCTGAGCAACCCCTTTTGGCCCCATTGGTTTGTTCCGCTGAATTGGTGCGGTGAGACCTCTGCGGATATGCCCTCGAGTTTTCCCGTTGAATTTCTTCAAGTCGAGCGTGTTTCTCGATAATTATTCGGAGATCTCCTTCTGTCTTGGGCACGCTCCCGTGAATTTCAACAAATAGGGGACTCATTCGGTCTAAGCCCCATTTATAGCAGTTGATGCTTACCACTGGGTCCACGCTCCCTATGGCTTGGCAGATCTTATGCCATCTGTTTGTGTACTCCCTCGTGGTTTCCTTGTAGCCAATTGCTAGTGAAAAGAGCTTATCCATCCCGGTGTTTACAGTCTTGTTGTACATGTATGTTCTTAAGAATTTCTCTGCGAGTTGGTCATATGAGTGGATGGAGTTTGGTGGCAGATTATCAAACCATGATAACGCCGATCCCTTCAAGCTTGACGGGAAGTATCTACAGAGTACGACGTCGTTCTGACCCCATCTAGCTAAGACACGGTTGTAGTACCGAACATGTGCAGCAGGGTCGCTGGATCCATCATAGCATTCGAACGTCGGGACAGGGCATTTCAGTGGAATAGGGGTGTTGGCCAAGCGATGCGTTAGGGGCGTGGAGTTAGCTTCTCTCATGACCTCCTCTAACCTTCCCCCACCTTGTTTATTTTTTAATTGCCTGATCTCTGCCATCATCTCATCTCGTAGTTCCTCCATTGCGCGTTGGTGCTCTAAATTCTTCAGCTCATCACCGTCTGACTCTCCATCGTCATAATCCGGGTCGGATACGCTACGTCTCCTTGTCACGTCTTCATTAGCCGCTAGGACGACTCTACAGTCTTGGTTTGGCTCTGGTGCTTTGGAGCTTGCTTTATCAATTTGTTGGCTGGTCTTCATGCTTAGAGCAATCCGCTCCTTTAAATCTTGATTTTCTCTGGCCAACAGAGCTACAGCTTCTGCATAAACCTGCTGGTTCTTCCTCAGTTCCTCAAGCTCAGCCATTAGTCGGTGTGATTGGTTGGACCCCTGATTGGGAGTCCCAGCGCGTGCCGTTCATTGGCTCAAAACCTTCGGGTTTATCATGGCCTCCTCCAACCACTCCAGGCGTGGCGTTTGTGCATGGGATATAAGTATTAAGGAAAACAAAACATATAAGCAAACACGTGCGGAGCTAAATGAATGTAAAGTGCTGAAATGTAAATAAGACCAAGGTTTACGTGGTTCAGCACTAAGGCCTACATCCACGGGATTTGTTGTTCTACTATGTTCTTCACGGTTACACGAATAGTTGAATGATTTTTGGGGTTTACATGTTTCTCTCCTCTCAGGGATTAACTTACCTTTGCTATTTCTCTCTCTCTCTCTCTCCTTCCTGATGTTTTCGATCCCCCCTCCTCTTGGTGGAGATTGGGTATTTATAAGGTTAGAACGTGGGACCCATCTCTGAAGACCGTTGGGACCTTATCTTCTTGTGTCCTTGCGTCCATCGCGCGGAGGTCTGCGTTTCCCCCTTGATCCCGCAGAGGCATCCTCGCTCGTTCCACAGGTTGGTCGACACGTACACTGCTCGGAGTGTTTAATGTGGGTAGTTGAGGGGTCTGCTCGTGTCAGACAAGTGTCTTCTGCCCCTGTCAGTCCGTGTCAGCTAACTTTCTCTCCACCGTTGATCTTGGATTCTCTTTTGGGGATGAGATAAAGTAACTCCTTTGAGTTTATTTGATGTTTCGTGACCCATCATGTTTTGATGTTTTTGGCCTGCATGCTTTCCACGTACCTCTTTATATACACGTGTCTGATAGTGAGATGTATGTGTACACAATCAACTTAGATAAATTTTGTTCTTTCCTATAATAATTTACTTAGTTTTGGTCTTCATCTCTTTCTCTAGCAATTTATTTGTTCATATACGGATGATTAACATAGGAAATTCGTTTCTCCACCCCTGAAGACTAAATGCACAACCCATTGACTTCGTCAATAAGAGTCAACTGTTTCTAAATCAGGACAACCTCATATTCTCAAAGTATTCATCGATCTAAACCATTCAACCAATGGCGCCAGAAAATACTATGAAGGGGGTTAAATTTTTTTGATTGTTGTAGTGGAAAACATAGAGAAAGTAAAGAGGCAAAGAGAGGTTTTTATTGATCAGCATCATCAGGTTACATGAAACAATATCCTTTATATACATGTGAAAGGGAAATCCTAGGTATTTAGTTGGGCTGCACATATATGGACCGTAAGCCCTACAACACTCCCCCTTGTGCGGTCCAATAGAACTCCGTATGCACTGCTTCACATAAAGTGCTTCGAATATAGTTCTTCAAATGTTGTCCTCTCCTTGATGACTTGTGCCGAAATCAACTGTCTCATTAAAATTTTGACAAGGAAAAACCCAGTGGGACAAAACCTTGATACAACTCTTTACATGTAGTACTTCACATGTTGTCTCGTACTTTACGTGTAGTTCATCACATGCAATACGATCTTCAAGGGCCTCGTTAAAACTTCGTCAGGAAAAACTCAGAGGGATAAAACCTGAACTAAAGAAAAAGAGTACAACATTAAGCAAACTTAGAACATAGTTGGAATCGAATACGTTGTCTCATTAAAACCTTAACAAAAGAAAACCCAGTGGGACAAAACCTTGACGAAGGGAAAAGAGTACAACGTGACAAATGCAAGTAAAGGTGATCTGTTGCACATGATCACTTTGGTCCGTTGAAGTTGACTAGTTTCTTCAAACTCCTAAGGCAGAAAATCTTCGTGGGAAAGACAATAGCCTTAGTTAGAAAATTACTTCCCGGTGTTTGTTGTTGTCTCATTAAACACCTTACCGAGTAACAAAATCCATGTGGGAAAAAGTAACCCCGACGAAGGAAAATAGTACGACACAACTTCAATTTCGAAGTAAAATATGTCGACATCATATCCTTGGATCCTCCCCCCTGATGTCGTCATCTCCCCCTGATTACTTTCAGAGTTCCAGACAGTTCCTTTAGTCATGTACTTTTCGAAACTGAATATCGATAATGACTTAGAAAAGAGTCTACCATATCTCCCCCTGATTACTTTCGTTGGAGAAAAGGTTATTGTTCCTTCATAATCAACAACTTTCGGATTACACTTTCATTAGCATTCCTTTTTATGTCTATGCATGGATGAAACAAAATCATGTCAATGGTTACTTTTAAGTATATGATTACGTTCATTATACCATTTCAATGATGTTGCGTAGCCGCTGAACTATATCTAGCTAACAATTTCACTGAGGATTTGACATTTGGTCGAGTACGTTATGCTAAGTACAATATGCGTCTATTGTACTTAGATAAGGGAAATTCATCTCCTGACACATCTTCGTCATATTCCTTTAGAAGAATTGGTCATTTACTTACATTTGAACCTCGACTAACCATGGGAGTGCTAGCAGGATGCATGTCCTTATTAAATTGCCTGACAGTTTTAGACCTATGCAAACTGGTGGAATAATATACCACAAGCTCAATTTTCGATCGAGATTTTCCCATATTTCTCATCTCAAAATTTGGATTTAGAGTAGCTTGTAGGATCTCTTATCACATCAACAACCCCATCATGCATGTCTGTAACATCAACATATATAACTACAATTCCAAATCAGAAACTTGCTTGTGAATAGGCAAGGAAAAATACATTACTTGTTTATCCCCTCCAAATCAAAAAGCCACTTAGAAGGTTATACCACATTCACATGATTGTTTCAATCCGTAAGTGAATGTCCAGTCTAATTGTAAACACACTTTGTGGTCTAAAGTTACTTGATTTGGGTAACAAAATTCTATCAAACCCTTTTGTAAATATCTTCTATCTCTTGATTCTTTCAAAGATACGTAACAATCACATATATATGGTGCATTTCAAGTCCTTTTGAAATTACCAAGCTAACTAAGTAACATGACGTTATAACGTTCATGACAGGAGGACAATTCCAGGACTTTGTGAGAAACCTCGCGCCGCAAGGCGAGTCTTGATACTTTGAGACATCATTCTTCCCACTGTTCTTTATGAAAAATAATCATGTATGTCCCATAGGCTATATACTTGGTTGGTTAGCACTGCCACACCAAATACCTGTATATTTGTCAAAGAACCAAGTTCTACCTGGATTGTGTAGGCCAAATATGCTCTTTGTTAACATTAAACAACAAGGAGCTTGGTTCGATCTCATCTTGCTTTATTTCCTTAAGCAAGTGTATATGAAATTAATCATCAATATGCTCGCATGATCTTTCCATTGACTCGTGCACATTCTTATAATCCACTTGGGATGTCATTGTTCTCTGGAATCATTAAACTTCGAAGCGTCCTCCAGTCTGATTTATGGACATATTCAGAGACAATCTTATGAGATGATTTCTGGTGATATAAATAAGTTGTGCCTTACTCACCTACTTCCTTTCTAGGTGAGGATTGATCGAACCAAGTGGTCTCTCCAACTTCCTTTATGGAGCCACGACCTCAACCACACTTCCACTAAGTGTAGTTGCAACACCTTAGACTATGGTGTATATCCCTTATCGAGGATTTGTAACCTTACAGGTAGGTTTGCAGCTAGTATGTGTGATCTCATCACTTTAGCGACATCACTGTACATTTTGAAAATCGATTATTCTTTATCACTTCACATTTACATTTGTGGAGTACAAGAATCAATATGAGACACAGTGGGAATACACCACGACAATTACTGTCATTCCCTTAAAAATACTTTTTCTTATCTCCCCCTAACGACTGGAAGACTGTCTCATTAAAGTGATAACCCGCAAATCTAGCGGTAACAGATCTCCTGCCAATTTTTTTAAAAATGCGGATAATTGTTGGGAACTCATTTCCACAAAACTACTTAACAGTTTTGAAGACCCGTCATAGTACGATGTGGAGTCGTAATGGCACATATATGGTGCAACCAAAAATGTGTAAGAACACGAATGTCAGGCTTAAATCCAGTTACCAATAGGTACGCATAAAAGGTTGACTAATATTGGGTTCTAAAACGAATTAAGTAAAGATGTATTAATATTGCATATTCCCCAATTAGTTAAAGGTAAGTTTGTACGCATAACCATACCACAAGCATCATCTGTAACTTTTGATAATAGCCTTTGCGAGACCATGGGGTATAAGATGCTCTGCATTGATCCTATTAAACATGCAATAACCATCAAGTCCTTTTGATGTAAATTCTCTAGCATTAACAAGGGTGGTGAGACTTTGCACTTTGCATTGTGTAATATGTGCTAGGAGTTTAACAAATTAAACGCGCCGTTTGTTGTGAGCAATAACTGATTCAATGTGTTGAATCATCCACCAGAGCCATAAATCACTTAAATGGTCGGCATTCTGCATGGATATATGTTCACTAATAATAATTTATATTTCTTTGAAGAATAAGTTATATACCATTTGCATCTAAGTAAAACAGGATGGTCCCAATCATGTTTCACTAAAGAAAGACTTTGTAAGATGAGTGACGTGCTTTCGTACTCTAAAGCATAATGGGGAGAGGTAGTGCAAATCTAGTAACTTTAGAAATCACAGATTGTGATAGATGTTGTAACTTCGCATTATATTAGTCCATTGTCTTGTACACTCAAATGAAGTGATGCCCGTGTTAGTACTTTCAAAACGGAACATCGTGTCACAACCAATGTTCCTTATGGTTATGTCAAAGTCTTTATGAATCAATCCCAATCAGTTCATTATTGGGGTTAATATGGATTCAGTAATTCAAGTTCCAGTGATTTACAATTCACTAGATTGACACATTAATTTTTTAAGAATATGCTTCCTTCCACATTCATTAGAAAATAATTTATAGATGCAATCAACTCCATTCTCACTGCAAGTTTCCAAAAAGGTAGGTAATAGTTCACGCATGAACACCCTTTGCACTAAACAAGCTGTGGTTATCCCTTAGTACATACAGAGCTTATGCGACTTTTAGTCGTTGTTCCATCTTGGCAACAAATTTTTGAGCAGTGCTTCGCTCGATGATCCAATCATCGTAGTCACATTATAAGGAATTAGTTCAACAACTAGTGTATATTCCTTAAATTAGTGGAAGAAAAATCTACTATCAGTTAGACATTTGGGTCTTGAGAGTTTTAATAAGTGGCGTGGCCTTATTACGCAAAAAAAATGGGATTCAACTCAAGTACTTTAGAGTGAATATATTACGTTTCAGGGGAATGATATACGTTTCACCCAATATATCTCAAGTGCTTTAGAGAATTTATGTCTCGTGTTTTCATTCCATATGTGCAGAAAGTGGATCTATTTCAAATGAATAAGAAAGTCAATTGGCCAGACAAAGTTCTTGTTGCCATTAAAGTTGATGTGAAAATTGGTTTCTACTATGATACTTGTGTTACATTGCTTGTACCAACAACTAGGTGCAATTCCAACTCTTTCATTTCCGATAGGAGATAATCCCATGCTCGGTTCATACTTGGTGTTATCACTATCAGAGACAAAAGTACATCTTTGTCTCATGATATATATGTCCCTTTTCACATGCTTCAATAAGTTAGTACGCCTATCCCTCATTACTTCGGGGTTCTTTCTATTTTTCAATTTTCTACAATTAGCTTAATTTGAGAAATTTCTTCATCTCAACGGGTCAAGAGAATCTCACTTTGCAGGTCAACCACTTACTTCAGGTTGAATAGATTACTAAAGATTGTGGATCTCTTGTTTGCATATTTTAACATATACTGGTTCGTTAGTATATGAATGAAGTAGAAAAAATAAATCTGTCTCATGTCACTTTTTGTGAGTCCGTCCACAAAAGTTGAGTTCATGTGCTAACATAACTTTTTTGAAGATACAAAGTATAATTCAATAATCTAACCAGCGGATTACATCTTACTGGACATTCATGCTCGGGGAAAAAAATCATGAACATTTAAATTTCCTTCAAAGCACTTCGTTACTCTTCAGGCGTAAATTAAGGACAATATGTTTCCTTAGAAACATAGGAGCGTATATCTTCACCTTTTAGACGGTATATCGTCATTGGTAAAAGGTTTTATATAAGATATACTCATTTTCCACAAGGAAATGGTTTCCACGCTGGATAGATAATAACAGTGCTCAAGTACTTCTGAGATAAAAATGTCATTTCTGAGTCGAGTTGGTCCACCCGTAAATGACCTTAATAAAAAAAATTAATATATGACTAATTCCAGTCTAATAATCTCAAAACCAAATTTCTTGATGGTTCCATTTGTGTCCCAGTCAACGGTCGACAATACTTAGTCAACGAGGTCAAACTAATTACTTCCAATAACATAAAATAGTACAATAAAATAAATACAACATACACATGGTGTATACAGAATTAAATTAAACTAACCTAAGACTTTTGACATTTTGCATAACACCTTTAATCATACCAATTGAAATAAATTCCATGATAAACATGCCAAAAAACATTCTTATATAACATACGTTACAAAAAATGCACATTAAATGGGATATGAGGATGTTACAAAAAAAAAAAAAAACGCATGTGACAACAAGACAAAACAAGAACAAGCAGTATAATAATGTCCTATGTGAGACCATTTCTATACATAGACTAGGATAAAACAAAACAGTAAAATACATATTTAGATTAAAAAAAAATTATTTATTATTTTCTTTCTATTTGTTTAAAAACATAGCATAAAACATACATATATGAAGCCATCTCTTAGATACATAGCAATCATGTTATACATGGGATACACATTGTATCATGTTTAAAATCAGAGCATAGATTAAAATATATAAAAAAAAATCACAGTCATAACAGACAATTTTTATTTCTTTAGAAAAAGTAAACAGAGACAAGCCATATCCATACGGACGATATAGTACATCAAATTATCAAATTAAAGATCAAACGGCATGTACAAAGCAAAACAGGACAAAGATTTCATGACCCATAAAAAAATAGATCTATGACATAATCAATCATCATGGTAAACATAAATCATCCAAAACTAAGTACTAACAATAAGAGAAATCAAAACAAATCAGGATGATATCAATATTAGCATATTCTATGTCAAATCAAAAACAATGATAATAAAATATTCAATCAATTACTCAATAATTATGGGATATGAAGAGACATGGCTTGAATATGATAAATTAGTATGTATAATCATAGATTGAAAAGTTAGCATGTACATAGAGATAACAATTAGATGGCACAATCAAATAAAGATAAGGGAAAAGTTGTCCATGAAAGGACGCATGTGAAGAAGAGAACATTCACATCCATACAACAAGAGAAGAACCAGATCCCATGTCAATAGAGAAAAAATATGAAGTAAAATAAAGTTTAGGCATACCTCAATGCAAAACTAAAAAGAATGAAGCTTTCTCCCAAAAAAAAAAAACAGCGATTGAGCTTCGTGCTTGATAACGTGTTGCAGTGAAAAACATAGAGTAAAGAGGCAAAGAGAGGTTTCTATTGATCAACATCATCAGGTTACATGTGAAAGGGAAACCCTAGGTATCTAGTTGGGCCGCACATATATGGGTCGGCCGCCGTAAGCCCTACAACATTGATATAAATTATTGATGAGACTAAATGCTAATATTTGGTGGACTGAGTATAAGATAGGGGATAAAATAAGAATCCTATTATTAGGCTGCAAAAAAAAAGGGTTGGGAAATTTGGGGCTTCATATGGTCACGAAATAGTAAATGACTATCATATTATATTCCTAATGTCTAACATACTCTTTGTGAATTATTGTTAATTATGATGTTTAATTAACCTAATTTAATGATTAATCTATTGAAAATCAAAAAATCTTTGTTTTGTTTTCATCCTTGAGTTTGACGGAGAATGATAATTTTGATGAACTTTTTTGAAAAACTTTGAAGAAAAAAAGATCAAACTCTTCGTCAAAATACTCAGGAAAACCTTATAATCAACTCCCAGTGACAATTTAGTCAATTCAAACCATAAAAAATCGAGGAAAAATTCCGGGTTTTTTGGTACATTGGGATAATTTGTATACCCAACCGTAGAACGCAAAAACGGTTGGGAACTGAGGTGTTCCAAGCCGTATTTGTTATTTACGGCTGGGAAATAAAGTGTTATAAACGTGTAATTATATTAAGAATATATAGGGTGAATCTCGTTTATTAGTGGGATGCCCTTGTGTCTAGCCTTATAAATAGAGGCTCTAATGTTTGTCTAATACACACATAAATAAAATTTCTCTCCTTTTCTTCTCTCTATTTATGTCTCTTTCTTTATTCATTACACGTTATCACGCACGTTGCTCTATAAATACAAACAAAAGAAGATTACTTACTATTTATATCTAACTCTTTATTTTAGTTTGTCTTTTGATCATTTTCTTTTTCTCTATTTTGTCAATGGGATTCTAACTAAATTTCTATTGGCTTATTTTAAGTATACGCCGTGAACTAATCTGGACAAAAGTGTTGTAGTGTTCTTACTGGATCACATGAATTAATTATCAATCACTTAACGACGTTTGTGATGTCTCAACTCAACCATATGGAATCCAAAAGATGCCATAAAAGAGATACACCAAGTCAGTATCCATTTGTCCATCCTTTTATACATTATTTCTTGTTTTATCCTTTTGTTTTGGTAAGAATCTTTTTTTTTTCCGGTATATATCTAAGAGTGTGTTTGTTTTTGCTGACTCGGGGATCTGGATCTGACTCGGCCCGAGTCAGATGTCAGACCGTTTGTTTTTTATTTTGATCATGCCTAATCCCTGATTCTGACCCGTTTGAGTCAGGTAATAAAATTCTCATGACTCAAAAAACAAACATTGAGTCAGATTCAAATGAGTCATGTGATTTCAGTAAACTCCAGGCGAGTCAGATTCAGATGAGTCAGGAAAAAACAATCCAGGTGTAAGTGTATCCATACACACGATGATAGTGGTATTTTAATACTCCACCTATGAATGTTAAAATAGGTTCTCTCTTTGCTGGTGTATCACGTGACATCGTGTATTTCTCCCTTTGGATTTTATGTTCTTCTTCCCACCTATGAGAGTATGTCTATCAGAGCATAGCTCTGTTGAACCCACCAAGCGTTGGTATGTCAAGTTTGGTTGTTATATTTTAGTGAACCAAAAACTCATTTAAAGAGTCGCTTGATTATATACTAGAGTCAACTTCATATAGGTTAGCTTGAAAGTATTAGGATTTGAGACATTACAAGTATTGCGAAGACTTGAAGAAGTGAAGAAGTAAGGAGATACAACGAAAACATCATCCTTCCACTTGAGGTTAGTGATATTTGACTTGAACTGTTTCATTCCCTAACGTATCTTTCAAGTCGTGCATATTGAAAACATAACTGCAAAGCATGAATGATTATACTCTAGTTAGACATAGTATTAAGGAATACAATACGAGGTTTATTGCTTAACCATTAAACTTTGTATATAAGAATCGACATAATCGTTTGAATGCTATTGTGATTATGTATGGGTATAAGGTGAAGATTTCATCCTAGGAAACAACGTTTTACATTTGTTTAAAGGAAGTAAATTCATGAACTTGTTTTGTGAATCGAAAGGGAAATCGCTAGGCATTATTGGTATTGTTATTCATTGCATATCTTTTGAACTACCAATATGTTTGATTATTATAAACGCTCATGACTTGTTTATGTTCTTGGTAAAACTATTCACAAAGGCCTGACTTTTGTATTGGTATGACTTTTATTAGTGAAACCGATTTTAAGTAATCACCTGAGATGGTATGATCGATTTAGTGTTATTGGTATGACCAATTCTAGGCAAAGGGGAACCGATCATAGTAAGAAGTGCAACCTATCACAAAAGGGGAATCGATCCTAGTATGAGGTGCAACAAGTTTTTAGTAGAAAGGGGAACCGATCCTATGGACATGTGCAACACGTTTTTAGGCAAAGGGGGACCGATCCTATGGACATGTGCAACAAGTACAAGTTAGATACCATATATATGTGGGGAACCGATCCTAGTACCTAGTCAACCGAATTTTGGTAACTAGCGTGACTATGCAAAGTACTCACATGGAGGTAGAACCGAAACTTGATTTGGTAGAACCGTGAAACCCATGTTTGGTGATTGAGTGTTCTTGGTCAATCACGTAGTTCTTGAAACTCAGATGAACCAATTCTAAACTTGTTTGGAAGTGTGGAAAATCGTTTTCAAGATTGTAAGTATGAAAGATGACTTACAAAGTAAATATGTCGACATACTTTGAACATGTGAAGTAACGCTTATCTTTTATTGTTCAAAGATATTCCTTAATAGCTAAAGGAAAATCTCGGATCGAAAAAATAAGTTGAGAATCTTTTATTTAAGGTTTTTAATTTAATTTTTGGAAAATGAAAATTAGTAATGTGTATTGGTTGGAGATTTTCTAAGAGATTTTCGGTCATTATTTGGAAAAAGCATTTCCAGGAATTATGGAAACCGAATTTGGAATATATTCCATATCTTGAGAATATTTTCGGTTTTGGAAATTCCTTGGTGTCCAAACTTCCTTGTCTATAAATATCAAAGTTTGCATTTCGAGCAAACTAATCCTCAGAACCAGCAAAACTACTTCAGTTGTGTTGTTACTGGTGGAGCCGCCTATTCGGAAAGGAAAATAACCTAATTAGGCGAAATCTCTTACGACCGCTCGGTTTAAAGACTTCTTTGGGATTGAGAAGCTCTATTAGTACCGTTGGTGGGAAACTAGATAATTGCGGTTTATCTTTTGTTTTCGATTGATTTGATTGACTAATGGTGGTAGAACTTTGATTGCACCTAGTTTGTTTATGCTTGAGAATCTTCTCTTCTAATATAAGATTCACTCAAACTAGATCGAAGTTTCGACGAGGATCTTTAGACTGTTTGTAGATCTAAAGACGTCTTGTGATAATCCATTGTTAACAGACTCCGTTCTGTGCGTGATTGATCACAAGAGATTCAAGTTGATTGTGTGCAGGTGTTTATTGAAGATTTAAGAAGATTTGAAGACAAAAAAGACTTTGAAGATTTCTGATTTGGGTTCATAATCTTTGGTGTGCACAATACTTGTTTCGGTAAAAGAGGATCCAACTATAATCAGATTATCCTTGTGGTAGATTGGATTGATTAGTTGTGTAGATCGACGTCAATACAATTATTTGTGATTCAAAGTATTGATTGCAAAATCCTAACAATTACTTTGGTAGTTGTAGATAAGATAGATCTAAGAACCTGGCAAATGAGTTTATTAAGATAAACAGAGAGCCTTTTGTCGAACTCACATCACTTGGTTGAAAAGAGTTGATACCAAACAGATTTGTTGTTTCTTTACTGTTTGGAATACGAACCAAAGGAATTGTTCCAAATACGTGACTTATTACAGGTCGGAGGCGTGGGAATACAGACGGAACTAGGTGAACTATAGGTTTAGTTGCTCGATCTCAATTATACGAAGTTGGTTTGATTTTGTATAGCGGCTTAATCCTGAGAGTATTCAATTCGACAAGGTCCCGGGGTTTTTCTGCATTTGCGGTTTCCTCGTTAACAAAATCTTGCCGTGTCATTTACTTTTATTCTCCGCAATTATTATTGTTGTTATTATAATTTAAAGTAAATTACACAAACGTTAATTCCTATTTACTTGATAGTAATCCTATTGTGTTTGGTTAAGTCCGAACCTTTTATCAAGTAAACATACTTCGTTGTTGTATTTTCTCGATCTCGTATTCATAAACGATCACACGAAGTGTGAACCGATTTGTTGTACTGTCTCGACTCAGTCTATAGACAATCACTTTCGGAGAAAGGACTTATAGGTGGAAAAGTTTTAGATTGAGGTATATTTGGGTACCCTCGTACTTTCAATTGGTATCGGAGCGGGCAAACACAAAAAGATCTAACAATATGTGTTTGATGCGATCCAACCTATAAGATATGAGTCAAAGTAAAGTTAAGCGAGAGAGAAAACTAAAGAAAGACTCAGTTAACGTATCGCAATACGTTGGAAGTTTTGATTTTAAGAAATATTTAAAAGGGGTTTCTTCGTCAAGTTCTACTTGCTCTTCTGAGAATAAATCTGAATGTTCTCAAGACGAGATTAAGTTAAGTCATGTATTCGTAATCAATGATTCAGACTCTGAAAGAAATCTTCTTGATGACGAGAAAAACATTGATTCATCGAAAATAGAAACATTTGATCAAGACGAATTAAGCGAAAAATTTCTCTCATGTTCAACTGAACTAATTCTTGCATTAGAAAGAGAAAGGAAGCTTTTAGACGATATATATTGTCTGCAAGCTACGAATGATCAACTTGCTATTTAACTTGACTCCTCAAAGTCAGAATTTGTTTCTCTAAATAGAGAAGATTCATTAGAGTTACATTCTCTGAAATAAAGGCTTAACAATTGCCTTGAGGAAGCAAAAAATACTGATTCTAAATATATACAGAATCTTGAAGAAAAAGCAAGTGCTAGTCTTTCTCAAGCGGAACTCTCAGAGAAAGATCGTGATGCTACTCTTGAAAAAGTACATTTGTTGGAAGAGAAACTTGTTGATTATGATGCAAGGATTAACTCTCAACAAAAGAGTTTTGAAGAGAAAGAAGGTGAATATCTCTCCCGAGAAAAACACCTTGAGGCTGATCTAGCTAGTGCTCTTGATAAAATCAAGATGTTGGAAGAAGAAAATTTGGACCTTAAAAAGTTCAATGCTAGCTCAAACAATTTAACCTCAATGTTAGAAGCAAGTAGAAATCATCGTGATACACGAGGATTGGGCTATAAGGGAATATATGCTTCAAATATTAGCAAAGAGGTAAAATTTGTTAAAGCTAAAAATTCTTTTAAACCAGAGGCTTCCACTGATGCAAAAAATGCTCGTATTTCTTGTAAAGAAGTGAAACCAGTCAAGCCTAAAAATCATGTTCAATCATTCTCTTCAAGTACGAAAATCAAAGAGAGCACTTATGCTAATGTCAAGGAAGCAACAAATTTGAACAAAGATAAGAAGAAGAAGAGGAGGAAGAAAAATCGTCGAGCTCCAATGTAAGAGGATCCACAAAAAGGTAACATTAAAACTCACACTTCGTATGTTACTAAGCATTATAGTTATTGTGGTAATAAAGGGCATCTGGAATGGGGATGCAATATTCGTAAGTTAAAAGACACACTTTCTTTTGTATCAAACGAATTGGCTAAGATTGCTCCCCCAAGGAACTTAGATCGGGATTGTCCTAAGTTTAGGAAAAAGAATTATTATAATGATAGTTCAAATTTTGCATATCACTCGACAAGGTCGTTTCATAAAAGACCCAATTATAGAAAGGGAGATGACTTTTTAAATACAAAAACAAGATCTGATGTTCCAAATTGGAGAAAGGGTGTTTCGCAAAATATTCAAAAGGACAATGATCCTAATGGTATGAAGGAGAAAGATACTCCTGCGAAACCCAACTCTAAATGGGTATCGAAGTCCTTCATAGCCAAAAAGTGACCAAAAGTTAGTCACAAGAATTATTCTCAGTTGTTAATTGTTGGTGACAATAATTACAAGAGTGTTCTTGAAAGACTAAAGAAAGACATCATGTCTGAAATCTCTTGTACTAGTGAACGTTTTGATAATGAAACTCTTCATCACAAGTCAAAAAGGAAAAACAAGATATGGAACAAGAGAAAACAAACCAAGCAAGGGATCAAGAATGATGAGTCTGTCTTAGTCACTCATGATAGACAAGACAAGGGTAAACTTAACACAACCTAGTTGTGTTAGAATGTGCATGCTCACCTTGGTGATCAATCTTTTGAAAGGTGAAGAAGTACATGAAACTGAGCACGTGATCTCTCGGTTATTATATGACTAATTAACATCTTTAGGGAGATTTCTTGTCTTCTATTCTCATACCCTCTCTATCCATATTTGAACTTTTGATAGAAACGGTATTTTGAACTTTATGATGTTGATATCTACTGATCATATATGTGTATCTCTTGTTTTTACGATTAAAACGAGCCAAAAATCACTAAATTCGATCATCGTATGCAAAAGTTATATCAAAAACAGTTTAGTATTGTGATCCTTCACTAGGTGCAATACGAAGGAGTGTAAAACTGTTTTGCCTATAACTTCTTCGTCCGAACTCGGAATGACCTCATTCATTTTTCGTTGGTTTCACAATTCAATTCCCTACAAGATAGAGGTAATTTAAATACTTGATTTTATGTTGAATATTTATGGTTTATTGTAAATTGATTTATGAGATGTATGATTTCGGTTTTCAGAACCTTAATATTCGATCTCATATGATGTGTGAACCCTTATGGTTTGGGTGAATTTTTGGTTTAGCAGGATTAAGTTCTAGCCCATGTTGGTAGGATTTATCAAAGGATCATGAGGGGTTCTGATTGAAACAATATGTGAAAAAGTCACAATATGTTGAATCGTTTGGTTTAACATAAAAGCATGTGTTTCGGGGTTTTCAACTTTTGCTTGCAATAGTTAAAAACCGGTTTTCAACCTTTCTCTGGTAAAGGTTGGTTGTTGTTATTCTTTTGTTTTGCATAAGGATGACAACATAATGATATTTCGATATCAATTCTCCCTGGAAGAATATGCAAACATATTGGAGAAGAGGATGCGAAATTTGAGGTAACGAGTTTGTTAGTTAATCGTTTTCCTGTTTAAGAAAAACCTGATTTTATTGCGTATATCTATTGCTTTTGCTTAACAAAATTTCGGTACAATTGATGTTTTATTCCATTATGTGTGTATAGATGTGTGTGTGATTCAATTGGTTCCGGTTAAGAAAAACTATTGTTATCTGTCTTTATTGTGTGGTATCAATTGTTTAGGCTTACAAAATTTCGGTGCAATTGCGGTGCTTTAAAGTCTATGTTGTTTCAATTGCTTCCGGTTGAGGTGAATAATTATGCAAGTTGATTTATTTGGTTTGTATGAATTGTTTATGGCTTAAAGTTATAAAATGTTTTCGGGATGAATTGTTTAGTCCAATTCAATTCCGGATAAGAGAAACTAAGTTAATTCTGATCTTAGTTAGACTTATGAAAGTGGAGGTTCCGGTTATTCAAGTCTAATCGAATGCCTTAACAAGAAATGCTAGTTAACTAACCTAGTACTTGTATTGTTTAAAAGTTAAAGTTCTAAGTTATATGGATAATTAGAACCTGATGAGAAAATAGAGTTATCTTTATTTTGGTCTTTTCGAACAAGCGATTATATTTGTACAATCGGTTTAGCAAAGAAACTAAGGTGCTTAGTCGATTTTTGGTTTGCTAAACTATTAGGGAAAATTGCTTCGAGCAATTGTTTCCTTGGTAATATATCAAAAAAAAATTTACTTTGTAGTTTCGGTTTTGATATTGGTTATCAAAAATGGTGTGCGGAACCCTCGTGCTTAACTCTATAGGTTGCAAGTCTATTGAGATTTGTAAGATCCTTTCAATTTGTCCTTTATTTTATCGTTTCTTAGTCATTTTGTGACAAAAAAGGGGAGAAATATATGGAGTAAACAAGTGATACTGTATTGATTTACATTGATTGGTATCACTAAGGGAAAGGACATTGGTGCTTAAATATTTATCTAACGAAAGAGTAAAAGCATGGACTAAGGGGGAGTAGCATATCATATGATACTTGTAGTTATATGGACTACAAAGGAATAACAAAGACGTGCGGATTGATAAAATCTAGCTATCTTACCTTTAGGGGGAGTATTAGCTTTGTTATTATAATGTCAACAACGACATTTATGGATTGAATGTATACAGGTTATAATGTTGTTGAATTCTGGAACCAAGCGTATGTGTAATGAATTCTTGTAATTTGTTTATCCATATGATGTAAGAGTTTTGTCACTAAAATTGACAACGGGGGAGATTATTAGAGCTTAGCTCGGTTGAACCCACCAAGCGTTGGTATGTCAAGTTTGGTTGTCATATTTTAGTGAGCCAAAAACTCATTTAAAGAGTCGTTTGATTATGTACTAGAGTCAACTTCGTTAGTTTGAAAGTATTATGATTTGAGACATTACAAGTATTGCGAAGACTTGAAGAAGTGAAGAAGTAAGGAGATACAACGACAACATCATCCCTCCACTTGAGGTTAGTGATATTTGACTTGAACTGTTTCATTCCCTAACGTATCTTTCAAGTCGTGCATATTGAAAACATAACTGCGAAGCATGAATGATTATACTCTAGTTAGACATAGTATTAAGGAAAACAATATGAGGTTTATTTCTTAACCATTAAACTTTGTATATAAGACATCGACATAATCATTTGAATACTATTGTGATTATGTATGGGCATAAGGCGAAGATTTCATCTTAGGAAACAATGTTTTACATTTGTTTAAAGGAAGTAAATTCATGAACTTGTTTTGTGAATCGAAAGGGAAATCGCTAGGTATTATTGGTATTGTTATTCATTGCATATCTTTTGAATTACCAATATGTGTGATTAGTATAACCTCTCATGACTTGTTTATTTCTTGGTAAAACTATTCATAAAGGCCTGACTTTTTATTGGTATGACTTTTATTAGTGAAACCGATCTTAAGTAATCACCTGAGATGGTATGATCGATTTAGTATTATGGTATGACCAACTCTAGCCAAAGGGGAACCGATCCTAGTAAGAGGTGCAATCTATCACAAAAGGGGAATCGATCCTTGTATGAGGTGCAACAAGTTTTTAGTAGAAAGGGGAATTGATCCTATGGACATGTGCAACACGTTTTTAGGCAAAGGGGAACCGATCCTATGGACATGTGAAACAAGTACAACTTAGATACCATATATATGTGGGGAACCGATCCTAGTACCTAGTCAATCGAATTTTGTAACTAGCTTGACTATACAAAGTACTCACATGGAGGTAGAACCGAAACTTGGAGTTCTGCTCTGCAACTCGGCGACGGAATCGGTGATTTTTTTCTTCAATTTTTTCATTTTCTGAGCACATCTATCATTAATTCAGGTGAATTCAACATCAAATCTCAATGATTGGTGATGATTTTCTAACATTCTTGGTCTGAATAAGGTTTTTAGTAATTTTTCTAATAGTTTTTATTGAAATCGATGAAATCTGGTTCGATGATGAATAACAATTCTTTTAGTTTTTTCTCTTCTGGATCTTATGAGAAGAGAGTTGAGAATGTAATTCCTTCAGTAGTTCCATCTTTATATATCCCAGATGAGGATATTGATGAAAGTCTGGAGGATTGGAAATTTAGTTTATTTGGGAGATTGGATTTTGTTAAAATGAAATTTGCTGTTGCTGAAGAATCTCTAAGAAAACAATGGAAAATATCAGGTAAGTATCAGTTGATCCCTATTGGTAAAGGTTTTTCATCATTAAGTTAACAAATGAAGTTGATATGAAATATTATTTGGAATGGGTTTTGGAAAGTGGAATCTCATATACTTAAATTGAGGCTATGGGAGCCTAATTTCAACCCTGCTGCTCAGAAATCATCTTCTGCTTTTGTTTGGGTAAATTTTCCAGGTTTAACTCCACAATCTCAGTCAGAAAATGTTAGTAATATTACTCCAAAGGAGAAAGAGTTATTAATTCATGAGGAGTTATTAAGTGATAATGAGGAAATAAATGTTGTGATACTTGCTTTAAATAATAGTGGTTGTTTATGGGTGAAAACTATTTTTGCTGGTTTTGGTAATTTGGGGTGTGTGGATGAGAAATGAATCTAAACCCTAAACAAATGCACTGCACGGGAGTGCTTGTGATTCGAGAAATCAATCTGTACAACTCCGTCCTACACCAAGAAATGTCCGTTCCAGACTTGCTTCGGTCACAAAGTGAAGGAGATGGGGTTGATCTTAGGGAGGGAAGCGAAGAAGGTGTTGAGATTGTGGAGGTGTTGGATGTGTATGACTTGTATCAGAAAGATGAACTGGCTTGCAGAATGTAAGCTATCGGTTCTGGTGTTTGGATACAGTTGTATCAACACTTGGTTTCTGTTGTCTTGTTCTGTCTTGGAAATATGGAGGAAAACTTATTTATACAAGTCGTTGAGCCTAACCCACGTCTTTCATGGGAAGTGGAGTAAGTGGAGTGATGGGGTAGTGGAGTTGCGTGTGTTAGTGTCACACGATCAGTCTTTGCCCACTTCTCCCATCATCACTAACCGTCCATGTCTTCCTAACACGTTCTTGTGATGGCGAGTTGTGCGCTGCTTGCTGTAAACCGCCAGACCAATACCCCAGTAAGTATCCCCCAGTTTGTGTGGATTGTGGGACCCACAAAAAGTAGCATGTGATGCTAGATTAAATAACTAAGTTATTAAGGAAGTCGATACTTGTGAAGTATCGTGTGTATTTTATGCAGGTAATGCATCGAATATATTCAGCATGTGTGAAGCATCGCTGTTTTAAGGCTTAACGGAGTAAGTCGCGGATTAAGCATCTTAAAATAGTATCACGTCCAGCCATCTTCGAGTGATCGTTTGGAGGCCGTACAAGTAAGTCCTGACTTGGCCTATCACTTTGTGTGGAAGAGTGGTGGACGGTGATCGTGGTGATGCCTCACTGGTCGCCTAACTCCTGTCTTAGGTTGTCCGTCCAAGCTGGTGAAGTTGGACGGACGAGATGGCTTGCGACCCACATCTTCGACCGTCGGATTAGGGTTTAGGAGGTGCTCGAACACCAACCTTTATCTTGGTCGAATCCAAGCATGGGACACGTTTTCGTCAGGGCCGATTGGGCATGCGTGTAGACGACGTGCTGATGTAGGTGTCTGTGCCTCACTGTCCCATGGAGATGCGATCTAAGCCACTCAATTTGTCTGGAAAAGAGGAGTGGCTGAGATTGATTTGCGACAGAAATCCTATGTTGCAAAGGAATTGAAGACCGCACGTCATGCCTACTTCGGGCGCGTATTTCGAGACAACCAACCATGGTCGGTCTTGGCCGATCAGTCAGGCGTGCAGTCGACAGGCCAATGTACACGTTCGTGCCTTACTGTCCCTTGAAGATGTGATCTAAGCCACTCAATTTGTCCGGCAAAGTTGAGTGGTCGAGATCGATTTGCAGTTGAAAACGCGTGGCCATGCCTAGTTTGGGCGCACGAATCGAAACGACCACCCATAGTTGGTCTTGACCGATTAGTCATGTATGTAAGCGGGCCCACAGTGATTGTGTTGACATGCTCTGGGCCCTTTGAATCTACATCTACACCCTCCATCTATACCTGCGAATATGGATGGTTGAGACTGATTTACGACACATGTGATATGCCACAAACCCTAATTAGGGTTTCACGTCCACGCTGCTTCTGGCTGGACGAATTGGAAAGCCACGCTTCTCCTTTGGGGAGGCTGATTGTACGAGGCACTTATTAGGCCGGTGGTGAGTGTGGTGGTATGTGTCCGACCACCTCAGGTTAATCTAAGCCATCTAACCGTGTTGGTGAAGTTGGATGGTCGTGATCAATTTTAGGTTTTTAGTGGACTTTCCTGCGACCCTCAATTCTTCACGCTGACACAACTTAGGACAATCGTATATTGCAATCCGGTCAGGTTAAGGAAGAGTCGGTCATGCAAGTAGGAAGAAGGTCCTCCGGTGTACACCACAGCGCTTGTTCGACCGATTTTGGGATGATCCTTGCCGTCCAACCACGCCGGTGAAGTCGGACGGACGTGATGAACTTGAGACTTCCATAGTCGGCCTTTGTACGATTCCTCCAAGATGCTCCATACCAGTTTGGACATCCAACTTCAGGCCGGTGTTCGGTGGTAGTTTGGGAGGCATGGTAGGTATTCGACCGACCAGGGCATAAGTAGGCCCGCTGGTAGTCATTAATGTAGTAGCCTGCTCCTGCTGAGGATCGTCTAGGGCTGGTTAAATCGTGCGGCCAACTTGCATGGTCATGATTGTTTCTGAGACTGATATGGACAATTCAGATTCGAATATGCTCAATCGGGTTAGTATAACACACCGAGAGATGTAGCATGTACGCGTATTTCGTGCATGCCTCACTATTAATACTTGGAGATTCGTGTTACTCTGCTGAGAGTAACACTCAGTCGTCATGTTGCACTAAGAATGAGAGTTCTGCGGGAACAACACAGGAAATACAAGGCTGGTCATGCATTAATTGATAATGCTATAAATTCATAGGATATATGGGATTCGTTGCTACATGCTCCATTCTAGGTGAATTAGTAAAGTGAAGAAGTATTCATCACTCATTAATGGCTTTATCCTTTACAGGATGTCAGCGCATAATTTTGGCTTTTATAATTTTACCCTTAAATGAAAATCCACCAGCAACATTAAGTCCCCTGCCTAGCGCATAATGGTTACACTATTGTGGGGTAGGCATTAGATGGTGACATATACAGATAAAACTTATGAAACGAAGTTAGATGTTACCAGGAGAGACGAGTCGTCCTGTCCTTGGAGCATGTCACGTTCAAGAGGCGTCCAGGCGAGCGTTCCCCTAGCATGATGTTGGTCTTGCCTGCTTCGATCGACCTTGTTATGCCTGCTTCGGTCGAGAGCCTGCTTTGTGATTGCTCCGCTCGAGCGTGGGGCTGATGTGCCTGATCAATCGACTGTTGCGCATGCTTCGCTCGATCGTGGGACTCATCATGCGCCTGCTTACTCGAACGTAGGCTTGTTATGCCTGCCTTGCTCGAACGTGGGACCCGCCGCGTGCCTTCTTTGCTTGGGGACGGCTGTGCCTGCTTCGACCAATCTGGGCTGGATGTGCCTGATCAAGCGGGACCTGTCGCATGCCGGATTTGCTTGGGGCCGGCTGTGCCTACTTCGACCAATCTGGGATGGCTGTGCTTGATCAAGCGGGACCCGCCGCATGTCGGCTTTTTTTGGGGTCGGTTGTGCCTGCTTCGACCAGACACCATACCTGTTTCCTCACCCCAACACCAGACTTTCCCCTAGACCAACACCGGCCTTGCTGATTTGATGAACCCCGACCTTGTTGACGGACATTGCTGCTTCGATCGACACCGACCTTGCTGTCTTGTTTCGTTCGACCTTGTGACCTTGATCAACACCGGCTTCGTGGACTTGACTAACACTGGCCTCGTTTGTTGACGTTTCCCAATACCAACCTTGTTTGCTTTGCCCAACCTAGTGTATTTTAACGTGAATGTATGTCCTGTCGTGCGTGACTACACATCTGTAGATGGGGAGAAACGATTTGCTGGTTTTTAAGGAATTCAGGAGACGACCGCACGGAGGAGACTCCTCGAACCGAGCGAAATTTTAAACCTCACACAGATGCACTAATGCAAAGGGGGTGCTTTAGATTCGAGAGATCAATCTGTAGTACTCCGGCCTAAATCAAGACAATGACCGTTCCGAAGTAAATTCGATCACAAGAGAGGATGGGTTGATCTGTAGGAGGGAAGCTGAGAAATGTTTGGAATCAATGATAATCAAAGATTGTGGGTGTGTGAATTCCGAATACGATAAGCTCTGAGTGATTGAAATTGCTCAATTGAGAGTAGTTGCTCAATTGATGAGTTGATGATCTCGTGTTTGTCGATGAGACGTGAGATTGATGATACTGATGATGATGATTCAATCATGATTCAGAGACTTATTTATATTGCTGTAATTGTAGATACCATGATTCCATGAAGTGTGACAGTTGATGGAATCAAGGAGTGGGGAAGTGGAGATCGTGTTTGAAACCAGTTGCTCAACGTGTGGAGACTTGGTCGATTTTCCACCCACTACCTCGTGAATTCCTTCAACTGATTGCACGACTTGCTCACATTCCATCGTGTGTTTGAACACACCTACCGTAGACCGCCAGACCAAAACCCTAACTGATTGACGTCTCGTGGTTTGTTAGTCAATTGATGACTTCGTGGTTTGATGGGACGATGAGTCCATGTAGTCGTTGAGTTGAACATGATGTTCTGAAACTCATGAATTGAACATGTCATGAGACAGAGGTATAGTTCTTACGATGAAGTGAGCAAGTATCGCTCATTCGATGGATCGTTGAATATCGATTGTTGAACCAATATTCCTTGGTTGGAGCAAATATTCCTCATCTGAGCAAATGTTTATCATGTGATGAATTGTTGAATATTTGATCGTCTGAGCATGTGTTGCTCATCTGATGGATTATTGGCAGCGTACCAAAAATATTAATTAAAGTACTGGTTGTTGAACCGAGCATAATTAATAAGATTAATGACCATGAGTTCGTCGTAAAATCATTAAGGTTGGAATCTGGAATGATGATCCTTGGATTCAGAAACCCTAATTTGATCAATTGATGATCAATTCACGGTTCGTCAGAATTTTAACCATGGGACGAAGGAGGGAGCGACTACATGGGACCGTGGATCAACCATGTAGTGTCCATATGCTCACGTGAGAAAATACGAAGAACTCCTGAAGAGTTGACGATTTGTTGGTGGAAGAATGATTAAATGTTGGCTTAATTATTTATTCAAAAATGCTCGTCTGAGCCTTAGGTGAGAAAACCTAATTAATTATGACACGGCGAGGGACCGACCATGGAGTCATGAAATCGGCACTGGGTTGTCCCGTGACCGCCTGACGATCATTTCATGAAAATCCAAAGTGTTTGGGAGAGTTTTGGACCTAATACGAGCAATTGTGCAAATTAAGTCAAAACTTGTGAAAATTGATGGGACCGGCTTCCATGAGCCAAAGAGCCAATCTTGGTCGGTCAAGATAGCGTTCTCGTGTCCCCAAGGCGTCCTCATCTCATTCCTGAGAATTTTGATATTTTCTGGCGTGCAATTGAGCATCCATTCAAGAAAATATGCCAAAATTAGGGTTTCGTCGAAACTGAGGAAAACACCATGAGATGATGAAAAATAATTATAAAATAAGGAATGAGGTGGCGTGGGACCGCCGTGGTCAAGGCATGGTCGGCCGGTCGTGACCACGGTCCCGTGGTGCCTTTTCCTTAATTTTATAATATTTTGATGATTTTATGAAAAATTCATGAATTTTGAGAAATTTGATGAATTTAGGGAGTTTCCATGAATTGAAGAAGTTTTCATGAGTTCAAGGAAGCAAAAAATATTAAAATAATAAAAACAAGGGCGTGTGGGACAGTGGAAGGCATGGCCGGCTGGCTAGGGCCCGGTCCCACGAGTTTCCCTATTTTTTTAATATTTTTAAGTATTTTGATGTTTTGAGGGAATTTTTCCTAATTTGAGAGAAATACCATGAAATCAAGGAAAACTAATAATAATAAAACAATAAAACAAAGGTGCGTGTGGGACCGGCTAGGGCATGGCCGGCCGGCCAAGGCCCGGTCCCACAAGTTTTCATAATTTATTTTATTTTATTATTATTTGATGATTTGTGCAAAAATACCATGAAATCAAGAAGTTTTTTCATGAAATTAGAGAAATAATAATAATAATAATAATAATAATAAAATAATAAGGAACCGTGGGTGTGGGGCCGGTTGGGACCAAGGCATGGCCGGTTGGCCAATGGTCACGCCCCACACTCCTTTCCTTAATTTTATATTATTTTTTATGGATTTATGGAAGTACCATGAAACCGGGGAGTTTCCTCGAGACGAAGGAAATTTGATAAAATGAGAGAATTTTCATCAAATCATGAAAAATAATAAGAATGCATTAAAAATATAAAATTGGCGTGGGATTGACCACGACACGGTCGGTCGGTCGTGTGTCCGTGCTCCCAGCACCCTGGTCAATATTTTTAATTATTTATTATTTTCTTCTCTATTTTGCATAGGTTCATCGTTTCGTTGTATTTTTGAAATACTCGTTCGTGCAGTGACTGTTAGTGTATCGTCGTTGGATGCACCTTCACCATTTGAATCGGGGCTTTCTTAGAGGTAGCCCAGACGCGCGGTTGTTGATTATTTATTACTAATTGTGGAATCCAGTGGAGAATAATTCACAAAACTGAGTAATAAAATGTTTATTATTAATTCATAGGATCAGCTGAGGATTCGACTACGAATTCAGAATAATAAAGTGAGCATTACCATTCCATGGGATCGTAGATTCGACCATAGAATCGGAGTAATTAAGATTTATCTATTACCATTTATGAGACCAGTTGTAGACTCGATCATGAAATCAGAGTAATGAGATAATATGATTATTGCTATTCTATGAGATCAAACTGTGGATTCGATCATAAAATCAGAACAATTGTTATTGTCATTCCATGGGACCAGTCGTGGATTCGACCATGGAATAGGAGCGATTGTAATTAGGAATAATTAACTTCTTGGCTCTATACTAGCAGAGCAAGCTGTCTACGAGCATTAATTATCCTGATACGAGCTTGCCGGTAAGTCATATCCTTTATATAGTCAGGGTAAACTTGTTGTTTGTTCCTGAAGACGTTATCGCTCTATACTAGCAGAGCAAGCTGTCTAGGAGCCATCCATCTCGTGATGCCATATAGAAATAATCACTGAAAGTATTCAGTATTCATGAGATATGCCGTTGTCCAGTCGTGAGACTACATATCTACATGACTCTGAGAGAAAGTACTCTCCGTTGAGAATTCGATGAGAGACCCGTGTCTCGATACTCACGTCTGATTGCTGAATCCACCATCTACATTAAGTCCCCTGCTTACTGAGGAAAGATGTGTTCCTCAGTCAGCATTAAATGGTGATTTGCCGGCCATAAATAATAATACCGGTAATTGAACTTAGTCGTAAGTTGAGACGTTACCGGATTTAGAGAGCATGAGAAAACCACGACTTGATGAAGGCTTCAATGTCATGATTGGAGCGTCGTTTGATGAGCATAAATTGGCGTTGAACCGCTGGTTTGGGCGACGAGTTCGTGGTCGGTTAGGATTCGCGGGTCGGGCCCAATAAGGAAATCCTTAGAAAATTAGGTTTTGGAAATAAAATTGATATAAAATGGATTAATCCTTTCTTTTTTTTATTTCACGCCCAGAGCTCCATCGCGCCTTCATCTTCATCACGTCCGAGCATCAAGAGTTTTTGTCGGAGCTCCGATCGCCGCCGACCATCGCCGCCACCGTCCGGCGCCGATCAGGTGATTTTTTTTTTTTGCTGTTGTTTACATGAATTTCATGAAGTGATCATGTTGAGATCATATACATGTGTATACAATTGGTGTGAGTTTTATGAAAAACCCTAGTTTTTGTAAATGTATGTTCGTTCGATAGTTAGTTTTGTAAACTAACTATAATCCCTGATTTAGGAGAGAGATTTTTTTTTAGTATATGAACCTAGGTTCAGTGATAAAACTTAGTTTATGAGCTTTCATGTGTACCAAGGTTCTATCATAAAAGAAGTGAATTTTCATGAAATCAGAATAATCCTTCGTTTTAAAGACAAATAACGATGACACGAAGGAAAATATGTATGATGAACTTGTGTCCAGTGATAAAATTTTGTTTATGATCTTTCATGTAAATACAAAATTTTATCATATGTATGAGATGTGAGCTTTCACAATATTTTTTGAAATAAACCTTCGTTTTAAAGACAAATAACGACGATACGAAGGAAAATAAAGTTTTTTTTTATATATATGCAGCCGTGACATATATTGTGTAAAGTATGATGGTATATTTTATTTGCATGAATTTGTTTTCATTAGATAAAATTCTTGAGAATTTATGTATACAAGTTGCATTGATTGCTGCTTTTTTCGAAAAATCAAAGTGTGGGTTTTGAGGAACCTTCGAAGATAGACAATATATTTATGATGAAATATTTTATTGTTGTAAACTTCATAGGTCAGTTGTGTGAATGTTCACATTATGAAAATTGTGTCCGTGATTTTATGAAAAATCAGTTTTGAAATTAATAAAGTTTCGTTCGTTTTTTGCAGTTTTCGAAGAGACGAACGATTTTGAGGTGTTAACTCTAGTATTACTATCACTATTGTTAGTGGAAGTATAAAAGGTAAGAGTTAAGAGTTACCATTTTTGCTGATGTTGGTTTGTTTACATAGTAGTAATCTTTGATCTTCCGGTTCCAGAAAATGTCGACCAACAATAACAGCAATTACGATTACTGGTATTCCTCTTCTTCCTCTGGCTCTTCTGATGAGGATTCCGACGCTCCTGTAGCGAAATCAAAGGCTAGGGTTACCCAGGAAGGGGCGAAGCCTAATGTTCCCTTGGGTGAGCGAAGAGTCTCTTTTGCTGAACTCGAAAAGAAAAGAGCTGAAGACAAAAAGGAGGATGCCCGTCAACGTGAAAAAGATCGCACCCGGCGTAAGAGACAGAGGGTTGAGGAGAAGCGTCAATTCTTGGATGGGGTGCCTTCTGATTCTGATGCTGATGCTTCTGAAGGAGAGATCACATGGGAACCATCCGAGCGTTACATTAAGCCTGATCGATATGAAAGAGAGCATCAGAGGACGATGAAGAAAATTGAAGCTGAAGCTGCAGCAGAAGATAACTCGGATTCAGATGATGATGTTATCTTCCGTCCACCGGACTTCACCAATGATCCTGACAGTGACTCTGAAGAAGATGATTCCGAGAAGGACATGACGATGAAGCTGACAATTCGGATGAGTCCGACGAGTAGTTTTACTTCCATCTTCTTTAGATGGTAGAGCATTCCCTTTTAGTCTTCATAGTGGATATCTTTCTTTTGACTGTTTAAACGACTTTACTTCAATTAGACTTTTCTTCTGAATGATGAACATTTTGTTAACGTCGATTTCTTCTAATCCATGACATGGACCAATGTCCATATATCCAAATTCATCATGACTTGTCGATTTTCATGAGAAGTAACATAACACGGCTGAGAATTCATGACGTGTACAAGGCCGCGTGGCCTATCCTTTGACCCGTGATGTTCAGTCCCCAGTGTGTTATTTTCCTCCGCGTCTTGGTATCGATCTTTGAAGCCTAGGGTTTCAGTGAAACTCGTAATTGATTGACTGTATGACTATCGCCTATATATATATATATACTTCAAGACTCCAAATCTATGATCCACGCAAATATTTCTTCCATTCCTGAGTTTTCATCGTGCAGAGAAGTTTTGATCCTACCCTCTTGCCGCATGTCGAGCAATAGCATTTCTTCTCAAGATGATCTTCAGTCGAAGCGTGAAATAGCAACGTCTATCTCAGTAAGTTGTACACTTCTTCTTCTTCCCTTTCTTGTCTCTGTTCAATCGAGATTGTTGATCACAAGAGAATGATTTGTCGTAGGACGTAAGAAGAATGCTACTCCTCATAATGCAAGGCCTAAGCGGACTGTTAGAGCTCCTGCCCGGTATGGATCGGCTCGTGCTGAAGCTGGATCGTCTGTAAGTAAACCTATGACTCTTGAGATTGTACTGAGTCCCGGGATTAACACTCTTCGTTTCATCGTAGGCGGATGTCCGTGTCGTCGTCGATGCTAGACGAAGAAAGAGTGGAAAGTCCGTGACCGTGGTTGAGGTTGAGGAAAGCAGTAACCAGGCATGTGAAGATTCTGTAGGATCCGTGGAGACCGGAGACGGTGTCCATGCTCGTGAATACCCAACCGCTGGACTTTTATTCGAAGCCCCATTGATTAATACCTTCCCAGACAATGAAATGGTCGGCGGATTCGTGTTCCCAAATGTCATGCGTCTCTGTACACCAAGATCTGGAAGAAGTATGGTCACATTGCTACCACAGAAGTGTGGAAAGGTTTTCTTCCAACCCTTTTAACCACGGTAGCGGGGCTATTGCCGATCATCGAGGAAATGAATCAGATGCACTTGCGAGACGTCAAAAACCATGAACTGCACCAATGGGATGAAATGATCTCGAATTGTGAGATATTGCGATTCAATGTAAGCTGGCTCCGTCGTCGTCTTGAGATAATCAAGGTTCATAAGGCGGCAGAGGCTGCTGATGCAATTTCCATGAATGCAGCTTTACTGGATGAGGAGAGGATACTGGCTCTGGAGTCAGCAAGGGTTGAGAAAGCGGTCGAAGACTTGAAGGCAAAGACCAAGATTTTTCAGAAGAAGCTTGACGAGGCTTCTTACAGGGATTATCCGTTGCTGGATGGTTTGCTCTGAGTGAGCATTTGTGGTTGTTGTTTTTTGAGTAAATCTGAGTTTCTAGTTAGGTGAAACAGTTGATCATGGTATGAACGAATTTTGCTCATTTATGAAATGTTTAATGAACAAAGGAGCATTCGCATGCTCTTTGGAGGAATGAAATTACATTTTTGAAAATGCTTGAAATGATGAAGAGGTAGTTTGTTTCATGGATCAGGCATAATAAGCTTTGAGCCATTTGCCATTGATGATGTTTCCTTCCTTTCCTCCATTGATTGCTAAAATTTTGTAGTATCCGCTAGACACTGCTTTGATAACAACATATGGCCCTTCCCATTTAGGAGAGAACTTAGGAGCGGACATGTCTTGTTGAATGTGCTTTGCCGTCTTTAATACCAAATCTCCTACTTGAAATGTTCGAGGTCTTACCATTTTGTTGTAGGCTCTGGAGATCCTCTGTTTGTAAGCTTCCACATATTTTTCCACCTTGGTTCTCCTTGATTCCAGCATATCTAGCTCAGCGATTCTTGATCTGGAGATTTCGGCCTCATCCCATTGTACACCACTGGATGCTGCAATCCTGGCTGAGGGAACTTTGATTTCTGCTGGAAGTATGGCGTCGGCTCCATAGACAAGGGAATATGGCGAAGTACCGATCGAGCTCCTTGGTGCAGTTCTGTAAGCCCATAGAGCCATGGGTAATTGCTCATGCCATGATCGAGGATTGTCATGAATCGTCCGACTGATAATCCTGACCAAAGTCTTGTTGGTACTTTCTGCTTGACCATTTCCTTGTGGATAGTAAGGCGTGGAGAAGATTTGTTTGATCCCATATTTATTGAGCAGCTTCTCAACATCTTGATTGGCAAAAGGAGTTCCGTTATCTGTGATGATATGCTTAGGAACTCCGAATCTGCATATTATGTGCTCTTTGATGAAGGCGGCAATCGTAACTCCAGTGGTGCTTCGAAGAGGAATAGCTTCGACCCACTTGGTGAAGTACTCTGTCGCAGTGATGATGTATTCATGTTGTTTTGAAGATGCTGGATTGATCTTCCCAATGATATCTAGTCCCCAGCTGTAGAAAGGCCACAGACTATTCACAGAATTCAACGGGAGACAAGGAGTGTGGATGAGATTACCATGGGTTTGGCATTGGTGACACCTCTGAACGTGTGCGGCTGCATCATCTTCCATGGTTGGCCAATAATATTTCTCATGAATTTGAAGAAATAGTTTCCTCTTTCCTTGATGTTCTCCATCATGTACTTCCTTCAGGATTGTAGGGATTTCATGTTCGGCTAAGCACCTCAGTAAATTTCCACCAAAGCTTTTGCGGTATAAGATCCCATCGAGATAGACGAATCTCTTAGCTTTCTGAATGAGTTTGACTGCTTGCTTCTTTTCCAGTGGTAGTTCGTTGTCCCGGAGGTATTTGATGTAAGGCTCCCTCCAGTCCCCAGTGTGGTGGACCGTCAAAACCTCCAAGTGATGAGGAGGTGTTTGGCAATCAGGACAAGATCCTTGTAAAGCTCTTGACTGAGTCTCCATGGATGGCCAGTAGTACCCCATTTTTGAAGCTTTCTGTAAAGTGTTACCACTAACGTTTGCCCACAGACTTCCTCATGTATGCGCTTGAGCTGTTCTTCCGCTTCGTCGCTCCCAAGACATCGTGATAGAGATCCATCAGGGTTTCGATAGTATACCCTCCTGAAGCAAGAAGTAGTTCTTCAATTCCTTGAGGCTGACTTGGCCTTCTGAATAGAGCTGCTCAATTCATGAATGATGGGTGCTCGCCAATCGTTCGCTGGAATGTCTTCGATCTGAGTGAGCCAAGTGAAGATACGTACGCCTCTGTACAGTGATCGTTTTCTGTGCTCCTTTGAATTGCAGCTTGGAGGCGAGAGTTGTTAGGAAATCGACATGCCTATTGTTAGTCCGTCCAGTATGGACGATCGTTGCGTCAGCAAAATAGGTCAACAGTCGCTGAGCTTCGTTCTGAATGGAGCAAGTGTGATTTCTTTGAGAGAATACGTTCCATTCATTGGTTGACCAATAATTTTGAATCTCCCCTTATCTCGAGGTGTTTGCTCCTGCTTGCTTGGCCAAGGATAATCCTAATAGGAAGGCTTCATATTCCGCTGAGTTGTTGGTGCAGTGGAAATCCAACTTGAACGAATGTGAGAAAACTTCACCAGATGGAGACACCAGCACTATGCCCGCTCCTCCGGTGTCACTACTAGGGGTGGCAGATCCATCAAAGTATAGAAGCCATGTTTCTTCCTTGATGACCAAGATGTCTGGGAATTCGGGCACTTCTTCATGTAGTGTTGTTGTGTCTTCCCTGGAAAAGCGGCGAGCAAGTCTGCGACCGCTTGACCTTTGATGGCTTTAGGTGGCGTGCAAGCTATGTCAAATTCTGACATCTGGAGTAGCCACTTCGCTGGTTCCTATCAAGGCTGGCTTTGATAGCAAGAACTTTATGGGATCAGCTTTGGAGATGAGTACGACCCTGTTAGATAGTAAGTAATGTCTGAACTTCTGGATTGCATGTACCAATGCCAGGCATGCCCTTTCGGCCTTTGGATATCGGAGTTGAGCATCTCTCATTGTGCGGCTGAAGTAGTAAATCGGTCGTTCGACGCCTTCGTCGTCTTCCTGAGCGAGGAGTGCGCCGATGGCGACGTCACTGGAGGGTGTAAAGAATCAGGTCGTCCCTGCACTGGAGACCTCATGACGGCCGGTGACAATAATATCTGTTGTATTTTATGGAAAGCTTCTTGTTGAACAGCTGTCCAGGTGAAGCTTGCTCCTTTCTTCAGCAGAGGTGTGAACGAAGCAATGAGTTGAGCTAATCCAGGAATGAAGCGTCGAATTAATTTACCTTGCCCATAAAGCTCTGTAGTTCCTTCACGGTACGTGGAGGAGGCATGGTGGTAATAGCTTTTGCCTTGTCTGGGTCGACTTTGATCCCTTCAGCCGTGACCAGGAATCCTAAGAATTTTCCGGAAGAAACTCCGAATGCGCACTTTAAAGGATTCATTTTTAATTTGTATTCTCTGCACCTTTCAAACACCTGCCTTAGAACTTCGAGATGAGATGCTCGAGTCTTCGATTTTACCACCACATCATCAACATAGTCTTCTACTTGCTTGTGCATCATGTCGTGGAATATGGCAGTCATGGCTCGTTGATAGGTGGCACCAGCATTCTTTAATCCAAAGGGCATCACAGTGTAGTGAAAATTCCCAATGGGAGTACGGAACGCAGTCTTGTTGGCGTCATGTTCATACATCTTGATCTGGTTGTACCCACTATAGCCGTCCATGAATGAGAACATACCGTGACCACTGGTTGCATCGACGAGCATGTCAATGTTGGGTAGAGGAAAATCATCCTTTGGACAACATTTATTCAAGTTCCTGAAGTCGACACAACATCTGATTTGACCATTTTTCTTCTTAACAGGTACCACATTTGCTAGCCACGTTGGATGAAGAATAGGCTTGATGAACCCTGCTGCCAACAGTTTCTGGATTTCGACCTTGATTTGCTCCTCGACTTCGTGTCTAAATTGTCTGGGCGGTTGTTTGACAGCTTTGGAACCAGGGACGATGTGCAGGTGATGGGTGACGAGTTTGTCATCTAGACCCGGCATTTCTTCGTACGTCCAGGCGAAGACATCTTGATATTCTTTCAATAATTTTACCAGCTCGATCCGCTCCTCTGGTGATAGCGCTGAACTGATCAGGATTGGCCTTGGATCGTCTTCAGTCCCAATGTTGATTGTTTCGAGATCGTCAGTGGTAGAGTCAGTGCCGTCCTGTAGTTGTCGTGGGGAATCTTGGACTTCTTCTTCAAGTGATAGCTCACTCTGACACGATTCTTCATGGTTGGGAGACTTTTCATCGTTCTACCCGATTAATTGCTAATATTTCCGTCGGAGATAAATGACTCTCCCTTCTACGTCTCGATCGGTCGTGAAGTTTATCTCTGGAGTTGAGACTTGATCATTATGGCGTTTAGTCGGTGTAGTAGGTGACTTGACCATTTTAGCAGCTGAGGACGACGGATCGGTATCAGCCTTCTCGATAGTCTTCCAGCTTGGAAGTGGAGTATTGCGAATCCTTCTTGGAGGTTCCGGGACGCCTTTTTGAGATTCAAGGAACTCAGTATCATAGAAGGGAGCATAAGGAGATGATGAAGCCGGAATGCGAACGATCTTGTTGTCGAGCAGGGCCTTCATGCATTGATGGTATGTTGAAGGAACCACCTTGTTATCATGGAGTTATGGGCGTCCCAGTATTATGTGGTAGTAAGGTTCTTGATCGATCACATGAAACTTTGATTTCGATCGAATCGGACCCACCCTCAAATCTATGTATGCATATCCATATGTATGGCTTTGACTTCCTTCAAATCCTGTCATTAGGATGAGATAGCGAACGATTTTACCTTGTGGGAATCTGGCCATCCTAAGAGTCTTCATAGTGACAATGTTGGTGGAAGCACCGGTGTCAACAAGAGCTCTTCTAAATTCAGTGCCTTTGATGAAACCAGTGACATACAATGCTCGATTGTGTCCTTCATACGTCATGCGATCTTCTTCTCCAAAATAGATGTTTTCGATCGAATGTCCAGGCACTAGGGAGACTTCTTCAACTGATGTTGTTGGTGGCGTTATTTGTACGCTGGATGATATCTGGTTAAGTGCTGAAAATGTGTCTGTGCGCTGATCCCTGGAGAAGTGCAGGAGTTCGCATAGATTTTCAATCAAATGTGTGACCTCTTGTTCCACCGGCTTCTCGTATGTGGTGAAGCTGTTGATTTGAGGGTCAGATGACGCCTCAGTCCCCGGTGTTGAGGCTTCTGGAGCGGAGATACTGCCTAACTCAGATGTCAATCTGATGAGAAAGTCGAGGATGTGGTTTATCGTCTCCTTAATCAGGTCCATGTTCCTGGTATGGACCTCTAGGATTTGAGCCAACTCTTCCAAAGTCGGGATCCCTCTGCCCTCCATGCCGCCAGGTGTAACATGAGGAATGTTGCCATTTGAAATATTCTGATCTGAATTAGTTGAATTAGTCCTAAGACCAACCATCTTGTGAGATTGTGAGATTGCAACCGAGAGAATGATCTCCCACTGTGGTCGCCAATATGTAGATGGGGAAAAAAGATTTGCTGGTTTTTAAGGAATTGAGGAGACGACCTTACGGAAGAGACTCCTCGAACCGAGCGAAATGTTAAACCTCACACAGATGCACCGCTGCAAAGGGGGTGCTTTAGATTCGAGAATCAATTTGTAGTACTCCGGCCTAAATCAAGACAATGACCGTTCCAGAGTAAATTCGGTCACAAGAGAGGATGGGTTGATCTGTAGAAGGGAAGCTGAGAAATGTGTGGAATCAATGGTAATCAAAGATTGTGGGTGTGTGAATTCCGAATACGATAATCTCTGAGTGATTGAAATTGCTCAATTGAGAGTAGTTGCTCAATTGATGAGTTGATGATATCGTGTTTGTCGATGAGACGTGAGATTGATGATACTGATGATGATGATGATTCAATCATGAATCAGAGACTTATTTATATTGCTGGAATTGTAGACACCATGATTCCATGAAGTGTGACAGTTGATGGAATCAATGAGTGGGGAAGTGGAGATCGTGTTTGAAACCAATTGCTCAACGTGTGGAGACTTGGTCGATTTTCCACCCACTACCTCGTGAATTCCTTCAACTGATTGCACGACTTTCTCACATTCCATCGTGTGTTTGAACACACGTGCCGTAGACCGCCAGACCAAAACCCTAAGTGATATCCCCCCAAGTGACACGATTGACGTCTCGTGGTTTGTTAGTCAATTGATGGCTTCGTGGTTTGATGGGACGATGAGTCCATGTAGTTGCTGAGTTGAACATGATGTTCTGAAACTCATGAATTGAACATGTCATGAGACAGAGGTATAGTTCTTACGATGAAGTGAGCAAGTATCGCTCATTCGATGGATCGTTGAATATCGATTGTTGAACCAATATTCCTTGGTTGGAGAAAATATTCCTCATCTGAGCAAATGCTGCTCATGTGATGAATTGTTGAATATTTGATCGTCTGAGCATGTGTTGCTCATCTGATGGATTATTGGCAGCGTACCAAAAATATTAATTAAAGTACTGGTTGTTGAACCGAGCATAATTAATAAGATTAATGACCATGAGATCGTCGTAAAATCATTAATGTTGGAATCTGGAATGATGATCCTTGGATTCAGAAACCCTAATTTGATCAATTGATGATCAATTCACGGTTCGTCAGAATTTTAACCATGGGACGAAGGAGGGAGCGACTACATGGGACTGTGGATCAACCATGTAGTGTCCATATGCTCACGTGAGCAAATACGAAGAACTCCTGAAGAGTTGACGATTTGTTGGTGGAAGAATGATTAAATGCTGGCTTAATCATTTATTCAAAAATGCTCGTCTGAGCCTTAGGTTAGAAAACCTAATTAATTATGACGAGGAGAGGGACCGACCATGGAGTCATGAAACCGGCCCTGGGTTGTCCCGTGACCGCCTGACGATCACTTCATGAAAATCCAAAGTGTTTGGGAGAGTTTTGGACCTAATACGAGCAATTGTGCAAATTAGGTCAAAACTTGTGAAAATTGATGGGACCGGCTTCCGTGAGCCAAAGAGCCAATCTTGGTCAGTCAAGATAGCGTGCTCGTGTCCCCAAGGCGTCCGCGTCTCAGTCATGAGAATTTTGATATTTTCTGGCGTGCAATTGAGCATCCATTCGAGAAAATATGCCAAAATTAGGGTTTCGACGAAACTGAGCAAAACACCATGAGATGATGAAAAATAATTATAAAATAAGGAATGAGGAGGCGTGGGACCTCCGTGGTCAAGGCATGGTCAGCCGGTCGTGACCACGGTCCCGTTGTGCCTTTTTCTTAATTTTATAATATTTTGACGATTTTATGAAAAATTCATGAATTTTGAGAAATTTGATGAATTTAGGGAGTTTCCATGAATTGAAGGAGTTTTCATGAGTTCAAGGAAGCAAAAAATATTAAAATAATAAAAACAAGGGCGTGTGGGACCGTGTAAGGCATGGCCGGCCGGCTAGGGCCCAGTCCCACGAGTTTTCCTATTTTTTTAATATTTTTTAATATTTTGATGATTTGAAGGAATTTTTCCTAGTTTGAGAGAAATACCATGAAATCAAGGAATTTGATGAATTCAAGGAAAACTAATAATAATAAAATAATAAAACAAAGGGGCGTGTGGGACCGGCTAGGGCATGGCCGGCCGGCCAAGGCCCGGTCCCAAAAGTTTTCATAATTTATTTTATCTTATTATTATTTGATGATTTGTGCAAAAATACCATGAAATCAAGGAGTTTTTTCATGAAATTAGAGAAATAATAGTAATAATAGTAATAATAATAATAATAATAATAATAAAATAATAAGGAACCGTGGGTGTGGGGCCGGTTGGGACTAAGGCATGGCCGGTTGGCCAATGGTCACTCCCCACACTCCTTTCCTTAATTTTATATTATTTTTTATGGATTTATGGAAGTACCATGAAACCGAGGAGTTTCCTCGAGATGAAGAAAATTTGATAAAATGAGAGAATTTTCATCAAATCATAAAAAATAATAAAAATGCATTAAAAATATAAAACTGGCGTGGGATTGACCACGACACGGTCGGTCAGTCGTGTGTCCGTGCTCCCAGCACTCTGATCAATATTTTTAATTATTTATTATTTTCTTCTCTATTTTGCATAGGTTCATCGTTTCGTTGTATTTTTGAAATACTCGTTCGTGCGGTGACTGTTAGTGTATCGTCGTTGGATACACCTTCACCATTTGAATCGGGGCTTTCTTAGAGGTAGCCCAGACGCGCGGTTGTTGATTATTTATTACTAATTGTGGAATCCAATGGAGAATAATTCACAAAACTGAGTAATAAAATGTTTATTATTAATTCATAGGATCAGCTGAGGATTCGACTACGAATTCAGAATAATAAAGTGAGCATTACCATTCCATGGGATCGTAGATTCGACCATAGAATTAGAGTAATTAAGATTTATCTATTACCATTTATGATACCAGTTATGGATTCGATCATGAAATCGGAGTAATGAGATAATATAGTTATTGCTATTCTATGAGATCAAGTTGTGGATTCGATCATAGAATCAGAACAATTGTTATTATCATTCCATGGGACCAGTCGTGGATTCGACCATGGAATAGGAGAGATTGTAATTAGGAATAATTAAATTTGTGGCTCTATACTAGCAGAGCAAGCTGTCTAAGAGCATTAATTATCCTGATACGAGCTTGCCGGTAAGTCATATCCTTTATATAGTCAGGGTAAACTTGTTGTTTGTTCTTGAAGACGTTATCACTCTATACTGGAAGAGCAAGCTGTCTAGGAGCCGTCCATCTCGTGATGCTATATAGAAATAATCACTGAAAGTATTCAGTATTCATGAGATATGCCGTTGTCCAGTCGTGAGACTACATATCTACATGTACTCTGAGAGAAAGTACTCTCCGTTGAGAATTCGATGAGAGACCCGTGTCTCGATACTCACGTCTGATTGCTGAATCAGAGCTTCGTATAATTATGGGTTTACGGATTTAGCCTTTGTCGAAAATCCACCATCTACAACATCCCATGTGTTTTCATACAAGTAATGACTCCCCCGCTTTTATTTTATTGTAGGATGAACAAAAGGGGTCCTGCTAAGATGTCTTCTGTGGATAATGCTGATGCCAAGTCAGGGAGTGTTGACAGCTTCAAAGATATGCCGAACATAGATGATGAGTTGTTCACCGCCCCCTTTCAACTATCTGAAAATATATGTTCCACAAGATAACCCTTCTCCTATCGACTTCAAGGTTTGTCATGCTCTGATGGGCCCTTATGAAGGATGGATGAGACGTATGTTGAGCAATGAGTACATCAAAGATAACTTGACCAAAGCACAGATTATTGATGTAGCTTGCGTGTTGAAGCGACTCGAGAGGATGTTAAAGTGGCCTCTAGTGCGAACGTTGAACCGGCTCCTGGAGAGAGTGTTGAAGCAGGATTCTGAAGCGAACGTGGGTCCATGAGAGAGCGTTTAGGCGGATATTGAATAGACCATTGAAGCAGCTTCTGAAGCAAATGTGGAGGTGGCTCCTGGAGAGAGCATTGAAGCAGGATTCTGAAGCGAACGTGGGTCCCGGAGAGAGCGTTGAGGCGGCTCTTGAATAGACCATTGAAGCAGCTTCTTCTGGAGGGAGCGTTGAAGTGGCTTCCTCTTCAGTTTGATTTACGTTTTGTGAATTCCATGTTTTTTGATTGATCATCTCTGTCGTGTTGAAGAAGTCCTTGACTGACGGTGAAGGAACTTCGTGCTGAGCCTCAGTCCCCAAGCGTGGTTTACATGGTTCTATCTTGTATGCCCGATGGGTCTTTTGTACGTAATGGTCGTTGATATGGTGAAGCTCTGGATAGTATCAATCGACAAGCAACAACAGTTCTTGGCAGCAACTGTGATCAGAAGAGACTGGCAGGGAGAGGCGTGGTGGAAACTTGTACGAACTTGGCACCCTCTTAAGTCCAAGGTGCAATCTCCTTTGGTAACATAACTACTTTTTCCACGGGAGACAAATTCTGAAAGCGTCTCTCATTGATGTAGTTACCGTCGATCCAGATATGGAATATCTTGGACGTTGTTTCATTATTGCGGCAGTCGTGCATGTGGTATTAGAGTTGAAGTTGGAAATTTTGGACGCGTAGGATGTTGTATCTCGGTGGCTTTCTTCTTGCTACTTCAGCGAAACTGGTTCTTTCTAGCAGGGCAGATGCTGTTGTTGATGAGCGTTCAACAGCTTCACGAAGTCCATAAGATGAAACAAAAGCGCAGATTCTCCAACATAGTACGATAGACATGCACCATCGTCTGATAGAGTGACTCTCTCGGATTTTGCTCGACATGACGCGTGGACATCGTTATCTTCTTGAGGCGGCTCTCTTGAGGTATCGGCTCCAGTGGAAGATTGTCGTCATAGAGCGTTGATACGTTGCACCGACATTCTTTAAACCAAATGGCAGTACAGTATAATAAAAATTTCTGAGAGGAGTTCTAAAAGCTATCTTACTTTCGTCATGATCGTATATCCTTATATGTTTGTAGCCGCTACATCCATCCATGGAGGAGAACATGCCGTGTCCGCTGGTTGTATCTGCTAACATGTCGATGTTAGGTAGAGGAGAATCGTTTTTGGGGCGGCATCTGTTCAAGTCTCTGAAATCCATGCATCACATGATCTCGCTCCTGAATTGCCTCGGAGATTGTTTGACCGGCTTGGATCGGAGATTATATGAATGCTTACACAAGGTCAAGCTGATGGAGATAGGCCTAGGAGATTCCTCATCGTCGAGCTCATCAGTTGTGGAGTTGGTGCCATCTTGCAGCTGTCGTGGAGCGTCTAGCACTTCTTCTTGTGGCTCGTTGTTGTTGTAGCATTGGGTTAGGTGGAGAGACTGGGTAACAGTCCCCCCTGCTAATTGGTAACAATAGCGTTGATACACGGTTTTCTCTTTCTGGTCACGGCTTGCCACAAAAGTTCGCTCCCTCTTGGTTTGAAAATGGATTGCGGCTTCACCGAATACAGAAGAATGCCTCGTCAGCAAAGATGAGTCGTGGGGCTTATCCCTCAATGATGCAAGTCGGTCCTCCTCCTGGATTAACGCCCACGTGGGGAGTGGGATGCAATGGACTTTGTTTATCCTTCCCGCGGAGCTTCCCTCGGTTCGAATATTTCCACTCTGCATATTGGTGCATAAGGAGACAATGATGCATGAATACGAACGACTTCTTTATTCAGCATAGTCTCCAGGTATCGGTGATACGTTGAAGGGACGATCCCGTACGTGCTGGTCTGGTTTCCTTCAAAGTATGTTATTATGGTAGGATGACGTACGATCTTGCGTGGGAGAACCTTTTCCATCCTAAGAGTCTTGAGAGTAATCACGTTCGAATACGCTCACGTGTCGATTAGGTCCCTCTTGAACTCTGAATCCTTGATGCGTGCAGTAACGTGTAGGGCCCGGTTGTGACCTTCCTCCGCCATCATGTCGTCTTCTGTAAATGTGACATTATTCACAGATGTCTCTGATGTGTTGGAGACTTCCGGTCGTGAAGGAGTCAGGTGCACGTCTAGGGCTATCTGGTTAATTGTAGCAAACGTCTCCGCCCGCTGATTCTTAGAGAGGTGTAATAGTTCACACAAACTTTTTATTAGAGAAGACGCTTACTGGTCCACTGGCCTCCGGTTCATAGTGAAACTATTGACCTGAGGAGGATCGCCGCGAGGATCAGTCCCCAGTGTAGAAATCTCTGTGACAGGAGAACTGCTTGTATCTGATGTCATCTCGATGAGGAGATCGAGTATGTCGTTTATCGCTTCTTTGATCAGGTCCACATTTCTTTCCAGAACTTCTTGCCTCCATGCTAGTTCAGCCAGCATTGGGATTTCTCCATTGGTTGAAGTGACAGAGATAACGGGGGTATCGAAATATAAAAATTCGTTATAAACAGAATTGTTCAAAGGAGGGTGAGAAACATTACCATTTGAGGGATTCTGGCTGAGATCCGTCGCGGTAGAATCATCCCTGAGGCCAACCATCCTTTTTGAAAATATTGAGATTGCAACCGAGAGATTAATCTCCCACTGTGGTCGCCAATTGTTTATGGGTGAAAACTACTTCTGCTGGTTTTGGTAATTTGGGGTGTGTGGATGAGAAATGAATCTAAACCCTAAACAAATGCACTGCACGGAAGTGCTTGTGATTCGAGAAATCAATCTGTACAACTCCGGCCTAAACCAACAAATGGTCGTTCCAGACTTGCTTCGGTCACAAAGTGAAGGAGATGGGGTTGATCTTAGGGAGGGAATCGAAGAAGGTGTTGAGATTGTGGAGGTGTTGGCTGTGTATGACTTGTATCAGAAAGCTGAACTGGCTTGCAGAATGTAAGCTATCAGTTCTGGTGTTTGGATACGGTTGTATCAACACTTGGTTTCCGTTATCTTGTTCTGTCTTGGAAATAGGGAGGAGAACCTATTTATACAAGTCGTTGATCCTAACCCACGTCTCTCATGGGAAGTGGAGTGATGGAGTAGTGGAGTTGCGTGTGTTAGTGTCACACGATCAGTCTTTGCCCACTTATATCATCATCAGTAACCGTCCATGTCTTCCTGACACGTTCTTGTGATGGCGCGTTCTGCGCTGCACGCTGTAAACTGCCAGACCAATACTCCAGTAAGTATCCCCCAGTTTGTGACATGTTTGATGTCTCGAATTTGTGGATCGTGGGACCCACAAAAAGTAGCATGTGATGCTATATTAAATAACTAAGTTATTTAGGAAGTCGATACTTGTGAAGTATCGTGTGTATTTTATGCAGGTAATGCATTGAATATATTCAGCATGTGTGAAACATCGCTGTTTTAAGGCTTAACGGAGTAAGTCGCGGATTAAGCATCTTAAAATAGCATCACGTCCAGCCATCTTCGAGTGATCGTTTGGAGGTTGTACAGGTAAGTCCTGACTTGGCCGATCACTTTGTGTGGAAGAGTGGTGGACGGTGATCGTGGTGATGCCTCACTGGTCGCCTAACTCCTGTCTTAGGCTGTCCGTCCAAGCTGGTAAATTTGGACGGACGAGATGGCTTGCGACCCACATCTGCGACCGTCGGATTAGGGTTTAGGAGGTGCTCGAACACCAACCTTTAGCTTGGTCGAATCCAAGCATGGGACACGTTTTCGGCAAGGCCGATTGGGCATGCGTGTAGACGGCATGCTGATGTAGGTGTCTGTACCTCACTATCCCATGGAGATGCTATCTAAGCCACTCAATTTTTCTGGAAAAGAGGAGCGGCTGAGATTGATTTGCGACAGAAATCCCATGTCGCAAAGGAATTGAAGACCGCACGTCGTGCCTACTTCGGACGCGCGTTTCGAGACGACCAACCATGGTCGATCTTGGACGATCAGTCAGGCGTGAAGCCGGCAGGCCAGTGTACATGTTCGTACCTTACTGTCCCGTGAAAATGTGATCTAAGCCACTCAATTTTTCCGGCAAATTTGAGTGGTCGAGATCGATTTGCAGTTGAAAACGCGTGGCCATCCCTAGTTTGGGCACACGAATCGAAACGACCAACCATAGTTGGTCTTGACCGATTAGTAATGTATGTAAGCGGGCCCACGATGATTGTGTTGACATGCTCTGGGTCCTTTGAATCTACATCTACACCCTTCATCTATGCCTGCGAAGATGGATGGTTGAGACTGATTTGCGACACATGTGATGTGCCGCAAACCCTAATTAGGGTTTCACGTCCACGCTGCTTTTGGCTAGACGAATTGACAAGCCATGCTTCTCCTTTGTGGAGGCCGATTGTACGAGGCACTTATTAGGCCGGTGGTGAGTGTGGTGGTATGTGTCCGACCACCTCAGGGTTAATCTAAGCCATCTAACCGTGTTGGTGAAGTTGGATGGTCGTGATCAATTTTAGGTTTTTAGTGGACTTTCCTGCGACCCTCAATTCTTCACGCTGACACAACTTCGGACAATCGTATATTGCAATCTGGTCAGGTTAAGGAAGAGTCGGTCATGCAAGTAGGAAGAAGGTCCGCCGGTGTACACCACGGCGCTTGTTCGACCGGTTTTGTGATGATCCATGCCGTCCAACCACGCCGGTGAAGTTGGACGGACGTGATGAACTTGAGACTGCCATAGGCGGCCTTTGTACGATTCCTCCAAGATGCTCCATACCAGTCTGGACATCCAACTTCAGGCCGGTGTTCGGTGGTAGTTTGGGAGGCATGTTCGACCGACCAGGGCATAAGTAGGCCCGCTAGTAGTCATTAATGTAGTAGCCTGGTCCTGCTGAGGATCGTCTAGGGATGGTTAAATCGTGCGACCAACTTGCATGGTCATGATTGTTTCTGAGACTGATATGGACAGTTCAGATTCGAATATGCTCAATCGGGTTAGTATAACATACCGAGAGATGTAGCATGTACGCGTATTTCGTGCATGCCTCACTATTAATACTTGGAGATTCGTGTTACTCTGCTGAGAGTAACACTCAGTCGTCATATTGCACTAAGAATGAGAGTTCTGAGGGAACAACACAGGAAATACAAGGCTGGTCATGCATTAATTGATAATGCTATAAATTCATAGGATATATGGGATTTGTTGCTAAATGCTCCATTCTAGGTGAATTAGTAAAGTGAATAAGTATTCATCACTCATTAATGGCTTTATCCTTTACAGGATGTCAGCGCATAATTTTGGCTTTTACAATTTTACCCTTAAATGAAAATCCACCATTGGTAAAAGTCAATCTTCTGTTTATTTTGGTGATATTAACTCTCAAAAGGAATTCCCTGAATTGTCTGTTGAAAAATTACTTCATGCAGCAAATAGTATTCCTCCTAATTTGGAATGTAATACTTCAAAGAGTGGAATAGAAGCTGAGAGTTTAGTGACACAAATAAGTGACACTGGAGATGAAGTACAATTTGGTAAGTTTACTGCACTTGGGTCTCCAAGCAAGTTTAATGTGTTGGTTGATGTGGTTGAAGAAAAATTAAGTGTGAATAATGAAAAAGCTGAGACAAGTACAACTGCATTGAGCAAAGCTGTGAAAGGTAAAACTTCTGGGAATACTTCTATACCAACTAGAAAACAACCTGTCAGGAATTTAGTTAAAAACAATAAAGGGGGGAGGAGTCCTGCAACTTCTCAAAATACTTCTCATCAATGAGAGTCCTGTTCTAGAATATCAGAGGCTTGAAGAGAATGAGAGCCAAAGATAAACTCAGAAATTTAGTGAAACAATTCAATCCCTCCCTACTATAGATAGCTGAACCTAAAATCAAGACTTCCGGGAATTATGTTAAGAATTTAAAGCTGCCTGGTATGAATCAAATGATAGTTCATAATGTTTGTGATGGTGGTAAGGCTAATATTGGGTTATTCTGGCATTCTTCTATTTCTACTCCTACTGTTATATCATCAACAAAACAAGCAATAATTGTAAAGATGGGGGAAGTACTAGTGACTAGAATTCATGCTGCTTGTTTAACACTGGATATAAGGGATGATTTGGAAAAGATACATGAAATGGATTTTCCCAGGCTTGTAGTTGGGGACTTTAATGTAGTCTTGAGTAGTGATGAAAAATTTGGTGGTAAAAGACCTTTAAGAATTGTTATGCAAGATTTTAGAAACTGTTTACATGTTTGTGATCTCATTCAAGCCCCTAAATCTGGTATACAATACTCATGGTGCAACAATAGGGTTGGAAAGAAAAGAATTCTATGTGACTTAGATAAAGCTTTTTTTAATGTTAAATGGCTAGAAAAATTTGACGGATGACAGTATAAGGTTGGAGCTAGAGGGACTTTTGATCATGGTCCTATAATGGGAAGTACAGTGGAGGTTCCTAAACCAAATAACATTCCTTTCAGATATCAAACTGTATGGGCTACTCATCCTGATTTTCTAAAAGTAATTCAAAGCTCTTGGGAGGAAACTATAAATGGTAATCCTGCATTTGTGTTTATGGCTAAACTAAAAAGGTTCAAAGATTTTGTTAAAAAGTGAAACCGGGAGGTTTTTGGTGATCTAAGAGTTAAAATGACACAAGCTGATGAAGAAGTGGAAAAAACAACTCTAATTTCTGATGCAAATCCTGAGAATGTTGAGCTACTGAATAATTTAATAACTTATAGAGGGAAGCAAGAATTAGTATCTCAACAATTTAATGAACTTATTAGATCAAAGGCTAGAATAAAATGGGTAAAAGAAGGTGGAGCAAATACTTCTTTCTTCCATACTTCTATGAAGATTAGAAAAGCCTATAATAACATCACTGAGATGGAGGATGAAAATGGAAATCTGGTGACTAGTCAGGTTCAAATAGCTGATACCTTAGTTAAACATTTTCAAACAAAATTTGAACATAAACCAGTTAACTTTGATCAAAGTATATTTGAGGTGATTCCTAAGGTAATATCAGAAAAAGACAACATTTTTCTAGATGCAATTCCTTCTGTTGCAGAAATCAAAGAAGTTGTTTTTGAGATGGATGCAAACAACTCACCAGGCCCTGATGGATTCCCTGGGTGTTTTTACAGATTTACATGGAATATTGTTGGACAAGAAACACAAGATTTAATAAATGCTCTGCAATACTGTTGGATATGCAGGTTTATCCCAAGAGGTATGAACTCAAATTTCTTATTTTTACTTCCTAAAGTCCAAGGAGCAAAGAAAGTAGAACAATTTAGACCTATAGGTCTTGCTAATTTCAGTTTCAAAATTATTACAAGGATTATGACATCAAGAATTAGTTCATTGATTGAGAAGATTGTATCTGAGCAGCAGGGGGATTTTATTAAAGGCAGAAATATCCATGAAAAAATTATTTTAGCTTCAGAGATGGGGAATGAATTGGATACAAAAAGAAGAGGAGGAAATGTAAGTTTGAAGTTAGACATTACACAGGCATATGACTCATTAAGTTGGGACTTCCTCTTTGAAACTTTAAAACATTTTGGTTTCTCTGAAATTGGTATTCGATGGCTAAGAATTCTGTTTGAGTCTGCTAAAATTTCAGTATTAATAAATGGAGGACCTAGTGGCTTCTTTAATGTGGGAAGAGCGCTTAGACAAGGTGATCCCTTGTCACCTGTCTTATTTGTGATAACTGAAAAAGTTCTGAGATGAAGTTTTTCTCAAGATGTACATGAAGGAAAGATTGTGCCAATGATTAACAGAAATGGTTGTCAGCCTTCACATGTTTTGTTTGCAGATGAAATTTTTGTATTCTACAATGGAAAAAAAAATCTCTGGAGAATTTAATGAAGGTTCTAATGAAATATCAAGATGCATCAGGTCAAGTTATAAATAAAATGAATAGTAAATGTTTTGTTGGAGGAGTAGCTGAAAGCAGAAATAAGTATATAGCAGAAAGCTTACAAATGGAACTTTCTAAATTTCCTGACAATTCCTTGGGAGTGATCTTATGTTCTGGAAGAGTTAAGAGTTATCAAGTTTGGGGAATAGTTGAGACAATACATAAAATGCTAGCTGGCTGGATGGGCAAACTGTTATCCTTCTATGACATACTAACTTTGGTGAAGTCAGTGTTATGCAGTATACCAGTATACAACATGTCTGTGTATAAATGGCCTAAAATTGTCATTAAGGAATGTGAAAAAATTGTAAGAAACTTCTTATGATCTGGGGATCCTGCAGTTAAGAAACTTATTACAGTGAAATTTGATGAAATTTGTGCTCCAACTGTTAGAGCATTGCTCGGTCGAAATCGCATGCCTTGTTATCTCAAGCATGTTTATCAATGTTAGTGATCAAAACTATAAGTCTTGATTTCTAGTCTACTATAGCTAAGTCTCGGACTAGGATAGAAAGTGTAGTTGAGCTCAAGGACTTCATGGCGTCAAACAAGAAGAAGAACTACTCAAGGAACCAGTGTAACTTCTCGACAAAAAGGTATGTGAAGACTTGAACTTATCTATCACTCAAAAGTCTATCTATTCTATCTCCTACTTCTTGAAACAAAAAGTCGTATGCTATATATAGACTTTGATTATACACAGTTGGTATTTCGAGACGAGTATACCTCGCCTATCTATATCTCGAAATATGTGTTGGTAAGCTTTTCGCTTCGACCAAGTTTATCTTTACCTAGTGGCGAAAGTCATGATATGTTTGAATCACTTTGAAAATTGCTTTGATGAAGAATGTTTGAATGATTGGAATGAGAGTTTAGATTACATAACCAATGGTGGACATAAGCATTGTTGTGGAAATACTTTATGTATAAGTCCTATTCCTTGAACCAAAGTTTGTGAACTTTGTTGATCAAGAGAACCGGAAGAATGACGTGAGCCAAGTTCGCGAACTCAGTCCGCGAACTGCCGAAGTTCTCAAACCCAAGAATTTCTGCTGGAGTTGACAAACTAGTGCGTGAAGCTAAGTCCACGAACCCAGTCCGCGAACCGGCGAAGTTCTCATCCCGAGAATTTCTGCTGGAGTTTGTAAACTCTGCTCGGTAACTTAAGTCCGCGAACCAAGTCTGCGAACTTAAGAAGGTTATATATCTAAAGATGATTTCTGAACTTAAACTTAAAAAGACTAAGGAATGCAGTTTGCAACCCGTGGTTATAAAAGTTCATGAACCGATTCGAGTGAATCAAATCATCTTTGCTTCAATTGTGTCTTTTGCAGTTACATAAGAATTTTTTACAATTGAACAACTTTTTAACTAGTTCATTTGAGTCATGTGAACTAGTTATGGTGAAGAAGAACATGGTTGATATGAAATGCTCATATGGCTAACCTTTTGGTTAATTATTATTGAACCAACAAGTGGATACGTTTGCGTACGGTTAACCAACCTAGAAGCGTGCATTTCAATCGTGTGTAACAAGCTAAGTTTTCGATCTAACGATTGACAATTATTATCTTGAATCTAAATCAGGTTTTCATCTAACGGTGGATATTGATTGCTTTGTTACCAAGGTAACTTAATGGCAAACCCTGATTTTAAAGACTATATAAGGGGACATCAAGCATCAATACAAAACTAATCCCCACACCTTACGTGTGATACTAGTTTGCGTGCTAGAGTCGTTTCTCTTTTAACCTTTGGTTTTCTTCTTCTAAAACCAGGTTAACGACTTAAAGACTTCAATGGGATTGTGAAGACAGACCGATACTACTTTATCATAGTTGTGTGACCTGATCTTGCATCTTCTATCATACGAGTACAATCATATTGATTGGTTTGAGATTGATATCTCCGATAGGCAAGATATAAAAAGTAATCACAAACATCTTCATCTCATCGTTTGTGATTCCGCAACATCTTGTTTCGCTACCATACGATTAAGATTGTTGTGAGGTGATTGATAAATCTGTGCTGTTCTTCGGGAATATAAAACCGGATTATCAATTGGTTCCTGTTCACCTTGATTACTATCAAAAGACGGAACAAAACCTTTTGGGGTTTATCTGTGGGAGACAGATTAATCCTTCGATAGACTTGTCTGTGTGAGACAGATTTGTTTGTCATCAAGTCTTCGACTTTGGGTCGTAGCAACTCTTAGTTGTGGGTGAGATCAGCTAAGGGAATCAAGTGCGCAGTATCCTGATAGGATCAGATGCGTAGGGAGTACAACTGTACCTTGGATCAGTGGGAGACTGATTGGGGTTCAACTACAGTCCAGTCCGAAGTTAGCTTGGAGTAGGCTAGTGTCTGTAGAGGCTTAATAAAGTGTGTGTTCAATCTAGACTAGGTCCCGGGGTTTTTCTGCATTTGCGATTTCCACGTTAACAAAATTTCTGGTGTCTGTGTTATTTCAGTTTCCGCATTATATTGTCTTATCTTTATAATTGAAATAATACAGGTTGTGAGTTAGATCATCAATTAGAGTAATCCATCCTTTGGTTGTTGATTGTCATTGATTGATCCTCGGATATTGGTCTTTGGTACCATTCGAGTTATTCCTTGTATTTGATTAGAACTCGCAGTTCCTGCTTGAGTAAATCAAATCAAGAGAGAGATATAAACTCGTTGATATACTCTTAATTGATTGAGTCTTGTTGATTCTCTTAAAAGTATATTCAAGTTTTTCCATACAGATTTCTAAGTGAAATATTGGGTGGTGTTGTTAGACCCACGCTTTTTCAATTAGTATCAGAGCAGGCAAACACGTTCAAGACCTTACAAGTCTGTGTTTGTAGCGATCTGACTCTATGGACAAGAGCATCTCTGATAACGGAACATCAGTTCAGAGCCACTCACGTGAATCTCAAAGGATTTTTGAGAATAGCTCTAAAACTTGTCCAGTAACTGAATCCACCTTGGACTGGAAAAAATCTCTTGATGAATAGTTGGATGATCATTTAGATGATAGTGATTCAGAAGAGGGACAAAGCATTGATGAGTAGGGCTGGCAACGGATAACCGATATCCGATATCCATTTCCGAAATCCGACATCCTATAGGATTTTATCCGACATATCGGATATCGGATATCGGAATCGGATATTTTATCGGATATTTTCTCTTAACGATAACGATATTGGAATAGGCCTTTCCGTTAGGTTAATATCCGATATCCGATAGTCTAGGGGTGTACTTATAATTTCCTACCCCTAGATATATGTTGCCGACAGGGATAACCTAATTAATCTAATCCATCTTCGACTTCTCTATTCGATTCTAGACTCTAGTAGAGGAGGAGCGTTTTTCACCATCATCAGAGAAGAAGTGTGATTCGAGAAGTTGAGAAGGAAGTGACTCTCATCAGAGAAGAAGTGTGATGATCAGTCATCATCAGAGACTCTCACAGAAGTAAGTCGATGTTTAATTTTGATGTTCAAAGTTAGGTTTCATTTTTCTCCCAAATCGACTGCATATTTTGATGTTTAATTTTGATGTTCTTCTAATCTAATCGAAACCCTAAGCCCTAAGGAAGTCATGAATGTTTCTATGTTTTTAATTTTTGAGATTCTGAAAATCAATTTTTTCCAGATAAAATTAGGGTTACTAAAAAATTATCAAGTTTGTATAGGAAATTGGTTTCTGAATTCACTAAATCTGGTTTATATGAGAAAAGGGGTCATGGGGTTGCAGTTGGTTTCTTGTTGTTGTTAAGAAAATGAATTATTGATGATTTCTGTTACCGCTTCTCTCACCAAAGAATCTTCTCATCTGTGATGTTGGCTGTGTGTTTGATCTTCTAAGTTCAGTGTGGTTTCTCTTAGAAATTCTTTAAGACAAACTGTTCATGAAAAGATGAAGATTATACTTTCTAAATGGGATGTTCTTTTTCTATGGTGATTTGTGAAGGAACATCACTACATCAGAACATGACTAGCAATTAGAAATGAAGGTTTCTTTATCTTTCATTTCTCAAATAGTTGATTCCACTGTTCTTGAGGTTTTTTGATTTGGTGACTTGATTGATTGATTAGAAGGGGGCTTTAAAATGTAGAATAAATATTGGTTTCTTCAATACTAAATTCATTCTTTTTTTTTGCTTTTGTGATTAGGTTTTGAGTTTCAGCTGCAAATTTCAGGTCTACTAGGAGTTCACTCATTCTTTAAGTTGGTTGTTGCTGCTACTGCTGCTGTACATTCAAGGTTTGTCACTGTGCATGACTTGCTTTACTACTTAACTGATTAGATTTATGATTTCTTTGTATTTTGACATATGAGAATGATATGATGATTTATTCAGCAAGTGTGTTTTACTAATACTTTATTCATGTTGTTGTTCTCAGAATGTCTGAAAGTCATAAAGAATCCAACAGAGTTGGAACTTCAGGAAGTCAACCAAATACCGAACAACCAGAACAAGAAGATTATGCTAGTTTTGTGTTGGAAAATGATGAAGATGATGTTCAGAAATCTGAGTTAGAGACATACTTAGCAGAACCAATTCTTCCAACTCTAACAACTCAAGATGAAATGAACTTTGATATATTGGTTTGGTGGAAGATGAATGGTTGTAAGTATCCAACTCTGGCAAAGATAGCAAGAGATGTATTGGCTGTGTCAGTGACTAGTGTGGCGTCAGAGTCCATGTTCAGCGATGGTGGAGGGTCCTAACAACTCATAGAACTTCACTAAGTCCAGATTTAGTCCAAGCATTGCTATGCTTAAGTGATTGGCTGCCAGACTTCTTTGATGCAGGTAAATCTTCGTTTCTTTTCCTTTACTTAATTCTTTTCCATATTAGAACTGTAAAAATATTAATATTAGATGAGCTCCCATATTAGATGATTAGAACTGTAACAATATTCTTTGTGAATGCAGATATGGAAGTCGTCGACTGAAGTTGATGCAAAATGAAACCAGCAAAGAAGATCTAGCCTGTTTGAGTGTAGTTTTTTGTTTGTAGTTGCAGACTCTGTTGTTGTTTGTTTTTTCATGTCTAATGTGACTGAGGTGTTTGTGTGGTTTGTATTTGAACAAAAAAGACTGTCAAAAAACTTGAAGAACAACCTAAATTTTCAGCATTTCTGCATTTGCTTCTGTGACAGGCGTTATCGGATTTTAACGGATAAATATCCGTTATCCGATAGATTAACGTTAACGATATCGGTTTGTATTTTTGATATCCGCCGGATGTTAACGGATATAGGATATCCGATAATTCTTAACCTTAACCTTATCGGATTGTCTAATATCCGGCGGATATTTATCCGTTGACACCCCTATTGATGAGGAAGTCATTAAACCGATTGGATGACATTCTGAGCTGAGATGTCATTTTCGGTTGAGGAATGAAAAGCTTCATAACATTCTTACTTGGATGTCTAAGGAAGTCATTAAACCGATTTCACACATTGTTAGAAAAGGCACCTTCAACACTTAAGAAATGTACCGTGATAAGTCCTTTCTCAATTGTGTGTTCAAAACAAAAAATGCTTGCAATGGAAGAAGAAAGAGTGGCGACAGGATGACTGACCCTGCAAAGAAAAAAAGGCATAGGAGAAAAAGGGAAAGGTTATGTTCCTCATCTCTCCCTGAAGGAAGATGTAAATCCAAGACTTCTGCTCCAGACTTCTTGCATATCAACAATCGAGTCTCAGATCTGAAAATCAGCGTAAACAGACTCAAACGAAGCATCAAGAAAACATGGAAAGCAGTTGACTCAGGTATTCCTAACTCTTATCTTGATAAAACTTCTTTAGCTTTGACGAGTAATGTATCTATAAATACCTTTGAAAAAGGAAAATAAGAAGTGAATATTGATGAACAAGATACTCATCTTAATACATTATGACTGCTTAAAGTTGCATCCTTCTTTTAAACAAAAGATGGATGCTCTTTGTTCTCAGGATTTGCTTATCTTGAGAAAGCTGTCAAGGTTGTATTGAGTTCTTTTTTAAGTTTTGTTTTCTTCCCTAGATTTCTTGTTTCTCTCCTTTTCCTGGGTCTCACATACGTGCTGACCAAGTACACGTACCAGGCCCATACGGACGTCATTGTGCCTAGGGTTTCTTGGAACATCATTTAAATACAGTGTTCCATAAGGTCAAAAGATTCTACTTGATTCTTTTTGTGTGGGCACAATGGATGGAAACAACAAGGTTGATGAAGTTGAGAAGGGAAATTTTCTTGAGTTGAATCATGTTTCTATAACATGCTTTCATGCTGTTGATCATGAAAACAAACTACCAGTTCAGATGTCATCACAACTGGTAGGAAATCTGCTTCGAGACTTTGAAGTAGTACGTGAAAAACTCGGAATTGCAACAAGGAATCTTGATTTTCTGAAAAGCAAACTAAAGAAGGAAACTTCTGAGCTCTTCCATGTTCAATCTCTCGTTGCTGACAGGGTTTAAGGTGTTTTAAATCAAGTTTCTTGTGCTATTTTTGTGTTGCCTAGTATGTCTTCTTTCGGTTTTGTTGGAAGAATAACTAGTGCTTGAATAGCAATGATTGTGACTACACATAGCTATTATTTTTCATCTTCTTGTTCTTTTTTAGGTTTTGGTTTAAAAATTCTAAAAATATTTGGAGGATGATGTTTTTGCAGTATTTAATCTTTATGATTTGTTATATTGCAACTTGTTATGGGATATTTGTGTTTACGTCCGTGAACTATGCTTGTCCCATACTTTGTCAAAAGTAAAGTCGTTTATGATAGATATTCATGTATTGGTTAAATAATGAATGGAATTTTGACAATTACAAAATTTAAGCCTATATTGTCAATCTTTGAAGGAAGATAGGTTAAAATCTTTTATTTGCAAGGATTATGTCTATTGAATGTCGTTATGTGAATATTGATGGAAGATAGAATAAATCCTTGTGTATTCCACAATATTGATCTTTACTGATCCATATTTTATGTAATACTGTGAGGCTCCGTAATATGTCTTATGTTGAGCACTAAACAACCAAGTTGATTATTTTTAATTGGCTTTGTTGTTGCTCCGTAAGGTACTATATGTCGAGCATTATGAACTAAATTAATCATCTTGTTTGGTTATTTAGTTATTACTCCATAAGTTATTCTTGTGTTGAGTATATGAAGGGATAAGCTAATCATTCCTTATGGTTAAACTTAGTCGTAGCTCCATAAGATTACTTATGTTGAGCATAATCAATTAAATTGATCACTTTTTGTGTTTAATTTGGTTGTGTATTCCGATTAAATTAATAATGGGTTTACTTGTGATTAATTTGATTGAGTCTTTGGATATAAAAATCATTCTTATGGTTTTAGTGTCCAATAAAAATCCTTCTTTTCTTTTGAAATTAAGGTCGCTCGTTGTTGTTATCTCGGGAATGACATCAAATGGGGGAGAGTTTTTTTGAAATTTTGCTCAATGGTCATATCTTGAGTGGTGTGCGGATGTGGAATTTTAGAGGGGTTATCTTGTATCTTTAAACTCCTTGATGAATGCATTTAGCTTCGGCTTTATGATTGCATCTAAATTAGTTGGTATGTATTTTTTTCTTTTAGTCATGAAATGTCTCTTACGAAAATTTCATTATGATCCCGTTCTTGTACCTTTGCCAATTTTATTGACAAAAAGGGGGAGAATTAATATGTAGTTCACAATACAAATACATATGGATTTCGGATCATTGTGTAAGGGGGAGTGGTTTCCATGTGAGATGGATTATTGACCAAGGGGGAGTGATACATATCACCATAGTATTATTGTTGAAGTTGTGATACAATTGAACTTTGACACTGTGTAATAATACTATGACACTGTATAACAATGATCGAGAATTATGTTTTCTCATTGTTATATCTACAGATCTTCAACAACGGTGATGCTAAACTTACAACCTTTTGGATCATTGGAGTACTTGGAGGAACGTTGAAGATTAGACATGTGGAATAGGAGCTACTACAGTTTTCATTATCGTTTTTGTATTCTATATGTATTGATAGTTTTGTCACTAAAACTGACAAAGAGGGAGATTGTTAGAGCATTGCTCGGTCGAACTCGCATGCGTTGCTATCTCAAGCATGTTTGTCAATGTTAGTGATCAAAACTATAAGTCTTGATTTATATTCTACTACAGCTAAGTCTCGGACTAGGATAGAAAGTGTAGTTGAGCTCAAGGACTTCATGGAGATTCATCATACAAGAAGAAGAACTACTCAAGGAACCGGTGTAACTTCTCGACAAAAAGGTATGTGAAGACTTGAACTTATCTATCACTCAAAAGTCTATCTATTTTATCTCCTACTTCTTGAGACAAAAATTCATATGTTATATATAGACTTTGATTATACACAGTTGGTATTTCGAGCCGAGTATACCTCGCCTATCTGTATCTCGAAATCTGTGTTGGTAAGATTTTCGCTTCGACCAAGTTTATATTTACCTAGTGACGAAAGTCATGATATGTTTTAATCACTTTGAAAATTGCTTTGACGAAGAATGTTTCAATGATTGGAATGAGAGTTTAGATTACATAACCAATGGTGGACATAAGCATTGTTGTGGAAACACATTTATGTATAAGTCCTATTCCTTGAACCAAAGTTTGTGAACTTTGTTGATCAAGAGAACCGGAAGAATGGCGTGAGCCAAGTCCGCGAACTGCCGAAGTTCTCAACCCGAGAATTTCTGCTGGATTTGACAAACTAGTGCGTGAAGCTAAGTCCGCGAAATCACTCCACGAACCCAGTCCGCGAACCGGCGAAGTTCTCATCCCGATAATTTCTGCTGGAGTTTGTAAACTCTGCCCGGTAACTTAAGTCCGCGAACCAAGTCTGCGAACTTAAGAAGGTTATATATCTGAAGATGATTTCTGAACTTAAACTTAAAAATACTAAGGATTGAAGTTTGCAAACCGTGGCTATAAAAGTTCATGAACCGATTCGAGTGAATCAAATCATCTTTGCTTCAATTGTGTCTTGTGTAGTTACATAAGAATTCGTTACAATTTGAACAACTCTCTAACTAGTTCATTTGAGTCATGTGAACTAGTTATGGTGAAGAAGAACATGGTTGATATGAAATGCTCATATCGCTAACCTTTTGGTTAACTATCAGTGAACCAACAAGTGCATACGTTTGGGTACGATTAATAAACCTAGAAGCGTGCATTTCAATTGTGTGTAACAAGCTAAGTTTTCGATCTAACGGTTGAGAAATATTAGCTTGAATCTAAATCAAGTTTTCATCTAACTGTGGATATTGATTGCTTTGTTACCAAGGTAACTTAATGGTAAACCCTGATTTGAAAGACTATATAAGTGGACATCTAGCATCAATGCAAAACTAATCCCCACACCTTACGTGTGATACTAGTTTGCGTGCTAGAGTCGTTTCTCCTTTAACCTTTTGTTTTCTTCTTCTAAAACCAAGTTAATTAACGACTTAAAGACTTCATTGGTATTGTGAAGCCAGACCGATACTAATTTATCGTAGTTGTGTGATCTGATCTTGCATCTGCTATCGTATGAGTACAATCATATTGATTGGCTTGAGATTGATATCTCCGATAGGCAAGATATAAAAAGTACAAACATCTTCGTCTCATCGTTTGTGATTCCGCAACATCTTGTTTTGCTACCATACGATTAATATTGTTGTGAGGTGATTGATAACACTAGGCTGTTCTTCGGGAATATAAGACCGGATTATCAATTGGTTCATGTTCACCTTGATTACTACCAAAAGACGGAACAAAACCTTTTAGGTTTTATCTGTGGGACACAGATTAATCCTTCGATAGACTTGTCTGTGTGAGACAGATTTGTTTGTCATCAAGTCTTCGACTTTGGGTCGTAGTAACTCTTAGTTGTGGGTGAGATCAGCTAAGGGAATCAAGTGCGCAGTATCCTGGGATCAGAGGCGTAGGGAGTACAACTGTACCTTGGATCAGTGGGAGACTGATTGGGGTTCAACTACAGTCCAGTCTGAAGTTAGCTTGGAGTAGGCTAGTGTCTGTAGCGGATTAATACAGTGTGTGTTCAATATGGACTAAGTCCCGGGGGTTTTTCTGCATTTGCGATTTCCTCGTTAACAAAATTTCTGGTGTCTGTGTTATTTCAGTTTCCGCATTATATTTTTTTATCTTTATAATTGAAATAATACAGGTTGTGCGTTAAATCATGAATTAGAGTAATCCAACCTTTGGTTGTTGATTGTCATTGATTGATCCTCGGATATTGGTCTTTGGTACCATCCGAGTTATTCCTTGTATTTTATTAGAACTCGCAGTTCCTGCTTGAGTAAATCAAATCAAGAGAGAGAGATAAACTCGTTGATATACTCTTAATTGATTGAGTCTTGTTGATTCTCTTGAAAGTATATTCGAGTTTGTCCATACAGATTGCTAAGTGAAACATTGGGTGGTGTTGTTAGACCCCCGCTTTTTTCAATTGGTATCAGAGCAGGCAAACACGTTCAAGACCTTACAAGTCTGTGTTTGTAGCGATCTGACTCTATGGACAAGAGCATCTCTGATAACGCAACATCAGTTCAGAGCCACTCACGTGAATCTCAAAGGATTTTTGAGAATAGCTCTAAAACTTGTCCAGTAACTGAATCCACCTTGGACTGGAAAAAATCTCTTGATGAATAGTTGGATGATCATTTAGATGATAGCGATTCAGAAGAGGGACAAAGCATTGATGAGGAAGTCTCTCAATATATCAAGCTGTTTGACCGTGCCTTGAAGGAAAAGAAGTCAACATCCTGCTTGAGAAAATATATGGGTCCTCTTTGTCAAGAAAATAGAAAGTTGAGAAAAATCTTTAAAAGTTATGATAGTAGATATAAACTCTTACAATCTACCGTTAAAGATCATGAAGAAGATATTCGCACAAAAAAATCTGAGTGTGACACTCTTTTTAGAAATCTCTTTTTGTTGAAAGAAAGACTTGCAGAAACTGAAGCAAGACATGAATCTCAACAAAAACGTTTTAGTGACAAAGAGCACAGTCTTCTCGTCAAAGAAAAATCCTTGAAGACTGAGCTTGCAGCTGCTCTTAATAAAGTAAAATCACTGGAAGAGAGTCTGAGTAGATTCAATTCGATCTCTACAAAATTATCTTCTGTGCTTGGAGCATGTAAAGAACACCGTGGTACACGTGGTCTGGGCTATAAAGGAATAGACGCTTCAAAATCTAGTAAGATCAACTTTGTTAAAGCTACTAATAATTCTCCATGTGAAAAACCTTTGGTAGCCTGCAACGGTCTTAAAAAACAGGAGTCTACTTCTTCTAAATTTTCTCACAAGAGGACGGTTAAATGTAATTCCTTTAACTGCTATTACCGCGGGAATAAAGGACATTCTGAGCTGAGATGTCGTTTTCGGTTGAGGAATGAAAATCTTCATAACATTCTTACTTGGATGTCTAAGGAAGTCATTAAACCGATTTCACACATTATTAGAAAAGGCACCTTCAACACTTAAGAAATGTACCGTGATAAGTCCTTTCTCAATTGTGTGTTCAAAACAAAAAATGCCTGCAATGGAAGAAGAAAGAGTGGCGACGGGATGACTGACCCTGCAAAGATAAAAAGGCATAGGAGAAAAAGGGAAAGGTTATGTTCCTCATCTCTCCCTGAAGGAAGCTGTAAATCCAAGACTTCTGCTCCAGACTTCTTGCATATCAACAATCGAGTCTCAGATCTGAAAATCAGCGTAAACAGACTCAAACGAAGCATCAAGAAAACATGGAAAGCAGTTGACTCGGGTATTCCTAACTCTTCTCTTGATAAAACTTCTTCATCTTTGACGAGTAATGTATCTCTAAATACCTTTGAAAAAGGAAAAGAAGAAGTGAATATTGATGAGCAAGATACTCATCTTAATACATTATGACTGCTTAAAGTTGCATCCTTCTTTTAAACAAAAGATGGATGCTCTTTGTTCTCAGGATTTGCTTATCTTGAGAAAGATGTCAAGGTTGTATTGAGTTCTTTGTTAAGTTTAGTTTTCTTCCCTATATTTCTTGTTTCTCTCCTTTTCCTGGGTCTCACATACGTGCTGACCAAGTACACGTACCAGGCCCATAAAGACGTCATTGTGCCTAGGGTTTCTTGGAACACCATTTAAATACAGTGTTCCATAAGGTCAAAATATTCTACTTGATTCTTTTTGTGTGGGCACAATGGATGGAAACAACAAGGTTGATGAAGTTAAGAAGGGAAATTTTCTTGAGTTGAATCATGTTTCTATAACATGCTTTCATGTTGTTGTCATGAAAACAAACTACCAGTTCAGATGTCATCACAACTGGTAGGAAATCTGCTTCGAAACTTTGAAGTAGTACGTGAACAACTCGGAATTGCAACAAGGAATCTTGATTTTCTGAAAAGCAAACTAAAGAAGGCAACTTATGAGCTCGTCCATGTTCAATCTCTCGTTTCTGACAGGGTTTAAGGTGTTTTAAATCAAGTTTCTTGTGCTATTTTTGTGTTGCCTAGTATGTCTTCTTTTCGGTTTAGTTGGAAGAATAACTAGTGCTTGAATAGCAATGATTGTGACTACACATAGCTATTATTTTTCATCTTCTTGTTCTTTTTTAGGTTTTGGTTTAAAAATTCTAAAAATATTTGGAGGATGATGTTTTTGAAGTATTTAATCTTTATGATTTGTTATTTTGCAACTTGTTATGGGATATTTGTGTTTACGTCCGTGAACTATGCTTGTCCCATACTTTGTCAAAAGTAAAGTCGTTTATGATCGATATTCATGTATTGGTTAAAGAATGAATGGACTTTTGACAATTACAAAAGTTAAGCCTATATTGTCAATCTTTGACGGAAGATAGGTTAAAATCTTTTATTTGCAAGGATTATGTCTATTGAATGTCGTTATGTGAATATTGATGGAAGATAGAATAAATCCTTGTGTATTCCACAATATTGATCTTTACTGATCCATATTTTATGTAATATTGTGAGGCTCCGTAATGTGTCTTATGTTGAGCACTAAACAACCAAGTTGATTATTTTTTATTAGCTTTGTTGTTGCTCCGTAAGGTACTATATGTCGAGCATTATGAACTAAATTAATCATCTTGTTTGGTTATTTAGTTATTACTCCATAAGTATTTCTTGTGTTGAGTATATGAAGGGTTAAGCTAATCATTCCTTATGGTTAAACTTAGTCGTAGCTCCGTAAGATTACTTATGTTGAGCATAATCAATTAAATTGATCACTTTTTGTGTTTAATTTGGTTGCGTATTCTGATTAAATTAATCATGGGTTTACTTGTGATTAATTTTATTGAGTCTTTGGATATAAAAATCATTCTTATGGTTTTAGTGTCCAATAAAAATCATTCACAATACAAATACATATGGTTTTCGGATCATTGTGTAAGGGGGAGTGGTTTCCATGTGAGATGGATTATTGACTAAGGGGGATTGATACATATCACCATAGTATTATTGTTGAAGTTGTGATACAACTGAACTTTAACACTGTGTAATAATACTATGACACCGTATAACAATGATCGAGAATTATGTTTTCTCATTGTTATAGCTACGGATCTTCAACAACGGTGATGCTAAACTTACAACCTTTGGGATCATTGGAGTACTTGGAAATGACGAAGATTTCGAGGAATGTCAAAGATTAGACATGTGGAATAGGAGCTACTACAGTTTTCATTATCTTTTTTGTATTCCATATGTATTGATAGTTTTGTCACTAAAACTGACAAAGGGGGAGATTGTTAGAGCATTGCTCGGTCGAACTCGCATGCGTTGATATCTCAAGCATGTTTGTCAATGTTAGTGATCAAAACTATAAGTCTTGATTTCTAGTCTACTACAGCTAAGTCTCGGACTAGGATATAAAGTGTAGTTGAGCTCAAGGACTTCATGAAGATTCATCATACAAGAAGAATAACTATTCAAGGAACCGGTGTAACTTCTCGACAAAAAGGTATGTGAAGACTTGAACTTATTTATCACTCAAAAGTCTATCTATTCTATCTCCTACTTCTTGAAACAAAAAGTCGTATGTTATATATAGACTTTGATTATACACAGTTGGTATTTCGAGCCGAGTAGACCCCGCCTATCTGTATCTCGAAATATGTGTTGGTAAGATTTTCGCTTCGACCAAGTTTATCTTTACCTAGTGACGAAAGTCATGATATGTTTTAGTCACTTTGAAAATTGCTTTGACGAAGAATGTTTCAAAGATTGGAATGAGAGTTTAGATTACATAACCAATGGTGGACATAAGCATTGTTGTGGAAACACATTTATGTATAAGTCCTATTCCTTGGACCAAAGTTTGCGAACTTTGTTGATCAAGAGAACCGGAAGAATGGCGTGAGCCAAGTCCGCGAACTCAGTCAGCGAACTGCCGAAGTCTCAAACCCGAGAATTTCTGCTGGATTTGACAAACTAGTGTGTGAAGCTAAGTCCACGAACTCAGTCCGCGAACTCACCCCACGAACCCAGCCCGCGAACCGGCGAAGTTCTCATCCCGAGAATTTCTGCTGGAGTTTGTAAACTCTGCCCGGTAACTTAAGTCCTCGAACCAAGTCTGCGAACTTAAGAATGTTATATATCTGAAGATGATTTCTGAACTTAAACTTAAAAATACTAAGGAATGCAGTTTGCAAACGTGGCTATAAAAGTTCATGAACCGATTCGAGTGAATCAAATCATCTTTGCTTCAATTGTGTCTTGTGTAGTTACATAAGAACTCGTTACAATTTGAAAAACTCTCTAACTAGTTCAATTGAGTCATGTAAACTAGTTATGGTGAAGAAGAACATGGTTGATATGAAATGCTCATATGGCTAAGCTTTTGGTTAACTATCAATGAACCAACAAGTGCATACGTTTGGGTACGATTAGTAAACCTAGAAGCGTGCATTTCAATTGTGTGTAACAAGCTAAGTTTTCGATCTAACGGTTGAGAAATATTAGGTTTAATCTATATCAGGTTTTCATCTAACAGTGGATATTGATTGCTTTGTTACCAAGGTAACTTAATGGTAAACCCTGATTTTAAAGACTATATAAGGGAACATCTAGCATCAATGCAAAACTAATCCCCACACCTTACGTGTGATACTAGTTTGCGTGCTAGAGTCGTTTCTCCTTTAACCTTTTGTTTTATTCTTCTAAAACCAGGTTAACGACTTAAAGACTTTATTGGGATTGTGAAGCCAGACCGATACTACTTTATCGTAGTTGTGTGATCTGATCTTGCATCTTCTATCGTACGAGTACAATCATATTAATTGGCTTGAGATTGATATCTCCGATAGGCAAGATATAAAAAGTAATCACAAACATCTTCGTCTCATGTTTGTGATTCCGCAACATCTTGTTTCGCTACCATATGATTAATATTGTTGTGAGGTGATTCATAACACTAGGATGTTCTTCGGGAATATAAGACCGGATTATCAATTGGTTCCTGTTCACCTTGATTACTACCAAAAGACGGAGCAAAACCTTTTAGGGTTTATCTGTGGGAGACAGATTAATCCTTCGAAAGATTTGTCTGTATGAGACAGATTTGTTTGTCATCAAGTCTTCGACTTTGGGTCGTAGTAACTCTTAGTTGTGGGTGAGATCATCTAAGGGAATCAAGTGCGCAGTATCCTGCTGGGATCAGAGGCGTAGGGAGTACAACTTTACCTTGGATCAGTGGGATACTGATTGGGGTTCAACTACAGTCCAGTCCGAAGTTATCTTGGAGTAGGCTAGTGTCTGTAGCGGCTTAATACAGTGTGTGTTCAATCTGGATTAGGTCTCGGGGTTTTTCTGCATTTGAGGTTTCCTCGTTAACAAAATTTCTGGTGTCTGTGTTATTTCAGTTTCCGCATTATATTGTTTTATCTTTATATTTTAAATAATACAGGTTGTGCGTTAGATCATCAATTAGAGTAATCCAACATTTGGTTGTTGATTGTCATTGATAGATCCTCGGATATTGGTTTTTGGTACCATCCGAGTTATTCCTTGTATTTGATTAAAACTCGCAGTTCCTGCTTGAGGAAATCAAATCAAGAGAGAGATATAAACTCGTTGATATACTCTTAATTGATTGAGTCTTGTTGATTCTCTTAAGATTATATTATGTCCATACAGATTGCTAAGTGAAATATTGGGTGGTGTTGTTAGACCCCCGCTTTTTCACCAATAACTGAAGGTGGACTTGGAATTAGAAGATTTGAGACTGTGAATAAATCTCTTCTCATGAAAATACTGTGGAAGATGAAAACAGAAGATGTAGAGTGGACAAAGTTTGTGAATACAAAGTTTAAGGATAAAAATGGTGCATGGATAACATATCATAAAAAATCCTCAATTTGGCCAGGTTTAAAATGGGTTATGAATGATGTACAAGAAGGAAGTAGGTGGCTGGTTGGTGATGGAAACGAAATTTCAGTGTGGAGGGATAAGTGGATTTAAGAATATGCTCTAAATGATATGCATGGTGATAATGCATTTATTGCACAACACAAAGAAATGAAGGTCAGTCAATTGATTGTTAATGGGGAATGGAATATACCTGCAGAAAGTATCAGTTTTTTCACTCTAGAAGATTTACCAACTATTGGCAACGGGAAGGACAAGCTCATCTGGACAACTGATTTATCTGGTGAATTTTCAGTAAAAAGTGCAGTGCAACTCATCAGGACAAAATACCCTGGTGTTACTTGGGAAAAACAAGTATGGAACTCCACTATTCATCCTAAAATATCAACTAATTTGTGGAAAATTCTTAGAGGGGCATGTGCAACTGAGGAGAATTATAGAAAGAAAGGATTTCAAACAGTTTCCAAATACTATCTATATGGAAATAGACAAGATACAATGGATCACATACTGTGGTATTGTGATTTTAGTGAAAAAATCTGGCACTGGCTTGGTGGAATGTTTAAATTCGTGAATCCTCTTAACTTCATGGATGTATTGAAATGTGTTCAAAAGAAAAGCTCAGCTGTGAGAGATGTTTGGTATATAAGTACTTTCACTGTAATGGTAGAACTATGGTTTACTAGAAATAAAATCTGTTATGATGAAGAACAACCATGTTTGGAGACATTCAAACAGAAGATAATGCAATTTACAAAAGAAAGCAGTGTAAGAATGAAGGGTAAAGTGAGGGGTTCTATTTATGATATGAGCATCATGTCAACATTTGGCATCAAAGGAGTAAAGGTTACTACATGTGAAGTGAAAGAATGCATATTTAGATTCCTTGCAAATAATCAAATAGTTTTATAATGTGATGGAGCTTCCAAAAGAAATCCTGGAATGTCTGGGTTTGTTTTTGTTGGAAGAAGTGGTACTGGTGGTTATCTTGGTGCAATGACTGGAGCTTTGGGGGTGGCTACCAATTACATTGCAGAGGTGATGGCCTTAATATGTGCAGGTGAATGGGATATTAGAAGGCAATTTCTAAATGTATGTTTTAGCTTGGACTCACATGCAGTGTTGAAAGCTTTCATTTCAGGTAAGATACCTTGGATGGTAATGAATAGATGGAAAAGAATACAAGCAAGACTGCAGAATATTTCTTTTAGACATTCTTTTAGAGAAATAAACTTCTCATCGGATAATATGGCCAAGAGAGGTGCTTTACTTAGAAGAGGAGAGGTGATGATATGTGATGAAAAACCATTGTTCTTGGGAGCTCTGGAATGTGAAAGTCATGCATAATTTCGATTTTGCTAATTTTTTATGGGATTTATCAGTAGCTGGGCTTTTATTTTTCTCAATCTTTTATTGGTTTTGCGTTGCTTTAGTTTTATATGTTCTAGGCCTGTCTAGACAGATTTTTGTAAAAACAAAATTTTAGTATTCTTTAGTTAATAAAATACATATGATTAAGCAAAAAAAAAGTAGAACCGAAACTTTTTTTGGTAGACCGTGAAACCCATGGCTGGTGATTGAGTGTTCTTGAAACTCGATGAACCAATTCTAAACTTGTTTGGAAGTGTGGAAAATCGGTTTCAAGATTGTAAGTATGAAAGAGGACTTACAAAGTAAAGATGTCGACATACTTTGAACATGTGCAGTAACGCTTATCTTTTATTGTTCAAAGATATTCCTTAATAGCTAAAGGAAAATCCCTAATCGAAAAAATAAGTTGAGAATCTTTTATTTAAGGATTTTAATTTTATTTTTGGAAATGAAAATTAGTAATGTGCATTTACTAGTTGGAGATTTTCTAAGAGAATTTCGGTCATTATTTGGACAAAGCATTCCCAGGAATTATGGAAACCGAATTTGGAATATGTTGCATATCTTGAGAATATTTTCGGTTTTGGAAATTCCTTGGTGTCCAAACTTCCTTGTCTATAAATATCAAAGTTTGCATTTCGACCAAACTAATGCTCAGATCCAGCATAACTACCTCAGTTGTGTTGTTATTGGTGGAGCCGCCTATTCAGAGAGGAAAGTAACCTAATTAGGTAAAATCTCATACGGACGGGATTGAGAAGCTCTATTGGTACCGTTGGTAGGAAACTAGATAATTGCGGTTTATCTTTTGTTTTTGATTGATTTGATTGACTAACGGCGGTTGAACTTTGATGGAACCTAGTTTGTTTATGCTTGAGAATTATTACTTCTGATATAAGATTCACTCAAACTAGATCGAAGTTTCGACGGGGATCTTTAGACTGTTTGTAGATCTAAAGATGTCTTGTGATAATCCATTGTTAACAGACTCTGTTTTGTGCGTGATTGATCACAAGAGATTCAAGTTGATTGTGTGCAGGTGTTTATTAAAGATTTAAGAAGATTTGAAGACAAAGAAGACTTTGAAGATTTCTGATTTGGGTTCATAATCTTTGGTGTGCACAATACTTATTTCGGTAAAAGAGGATCCAACTATAATCGGTTTATCCTTGTGGTAGATTGGATTGATTAGTTGTGTAGATCGGCATCAATAGAATTCTATGTGATTCAAAGTATTGATTGCAAAATCTTAACAATTACTTTGGTAGTTGTAGATAAGATAGATCTAAGAACCTAACAAAGGAGTTTATTGAGATAAACAGAAGAGATTTTTGTCGAACTCACATCACTTGGTTGAAAAGAGTTGATACCAAACAGATTTGTTGTTCCTTTACTGTTTGGAATACGAACCAAAGGAATTGTTCCAAGTACGTGACTTATTACAGGTCGGAGGCATGGGAATACAAACGAAACTAGGTGAACTATAGGTTTAGTTGCTCGGTATCAACTATACAAAGTTGGTTTGATTTTGTATAGCGGCTTAATCCTGAGAGTATTCAATTCTGGACAAGGTCCCGGGGTTTTTCTGCATTTGCGGTTTCCTCGTTAACAAAATCTTGATGTGTCATTTACTTTTATTCTCCGCAATTATAATTGTTGTTATTATAATTTAAAGTAACTTACACAAACGTTAATTTCTATTTACTTGATAGTAATCCTATTGTGTTTGGTTAAGTCCGAACCTTTTATCAAGTAAACATACTTCATTGTTGTATTGTCTCGATCTCGTATCCATAGACGATCATACGAAGTGTGAACCGATTTGTTGTATTGTCTCGACTCAGTCTATAAACAATCACTTTCGTAGAAATGACTTATAGGTGGAAATTTTTTAGATTGAGGTATATTTGGGTACCCTCGTCTTTTCAATTGGTATCAGAGCGGGCAAACACGAAAATATCTAACAATCTGTGTTTGATGCGATCCAACCTATAAGATATGAGTCAAAGTAAAGTTAAGAGAGAGCGAAAACTAAAGAAAGACTCAGTTAATGTATCGCAAGATGTTGAAAGTTTTGATTTTAAGAAATGTTTAAAAGGGGCTTCTTTATCAAGTTCTACTTGCTCTTCTGAGAATAAATCTGAATGTCTCAAGACGAGATTAAGTTAAGTCATGTATTCATAATCAATGATTCAGACTCTGAAAAAAATCTTCTTGATGACGAGAAAAACATTGATTCATCGAAAATAGAAACATTTCATCAAAACGAATTAAGCGAAAAATTTCTCTCATGTTCAACCGAACTAATTCTTACATTAGAAAGAGAAAGGAAGCTTCTAGACGATATATATTGTCTTCAAGCTACGAATGATCAACTTGCTATTGATATTGACTCAAAGTCAGAATTTGTTTATCTAAATAGAGAAGCTTCATTAGAGTTAGATTCTCTGAAAGAAAGACTTAAGAATTTCCTTGAGGAAGCAAAGAATACTGATTCTAAATATATACAGAATCTTGAAGAAAAAGAAAGTGCTAGTCTTTCTCGAGCGGAACTCTTAGAGAAAGATCATGATATTACTCTTGAAAAAGTATATTTGTTGGAAGAGAAACTTGCTGATTATGATGCAAGGATTAACTCTGAACAAAAGAGTTTTGAAGAGAAAAAAGGTGAATATCTCTCCCGAGAAAAACGCCTTGAGGATGATCTAGCTAGTGCTCTTGATAAAATCAAGAAGTTGGAAGAAGAAAATATGGACCTTAAAAAGTTCAATGCTATCTCAAACAATTTAACCTCAATGATAGAAGCAAGTAGAAATCATCGTGATACACGAGGATTGGGCTATAAGGGAATAAATGCTTCAAATATTAACAAAGAGGTAAAATTTGTTAAAGCTAAAAAATTCTTTTAAACTAGAGGCTTCCACTGATGCAAAAAATGCTCGTATTTCTTGTAAAGAAGTAAAACTAGTCAAGCCTAAAAATCATGTTCAATCATTCTCTTCAAGTACGACAATCAAAGAGAACACTTCTGCTAATGTCAAGGAAGCAACAAATTTGAACAAAGATAAGAATAAGAAGAGGAGGAAGAAAAATCGTCAAGCTCCAATGAAAGAGGATCCACAAAAAGGTAACATTAAAACTCACAGTTCATATGTTACTAAGCATTGTAGTTATTGTGGTAATAAAGGGCATGTGGAATGGGGATGCAATATTCGTAAGTTAAAAGACACATTTTCTTTTGTATCAAACGAATTGGCTAAGATTGCTCCCCAAAGGAACTTAGATCGGTATTATCCTAAGTTTAGGAAAAAGAATTATTATAATGATAGTTCAAATTTTGCATATCACTCGACAAGGTCATTTCATAAAAGACCCAATTATAGAAAGAGAGATGACTTTTTAAATGCAAAAACAAGATCTGATGTTCCAAATTGGAGAAAGGGTGTTTCGCAAAATATTCAAAAGGACAATGATCATAATGGTATGAAGGAGAAAGCTACTCCTGCGAAACCTAACTCTAAATGGGTCCCGAAGTCCTTCATAGCCAAAAAGGGACCAAAAGTTAGTCACAAGAATGATTCTCAGTTGTTAATTGTTGGTGACAATAATTACAAGAGTGTTCTTGAAAGACTAAAGAAAGATATCATGTCTGAAATCTCTTGTACTAGTGAATGTTGTGATAATGACACTCTTCATCACAAGTCAAAAAGGAAAAACAAAAGATGGAACAAGAGAAAACAAACCAAGCAAGAGATCAAGAATGATGAGTCTGTCTTAGTCACTCATGACGGACAAGACAAGGCTCAACTTAACACAACCTAGTTGTGTTAGAATGTGCATGCTCACCTTGGTGCTCAATCTTTTGAAAGGTTAGGAAGTACATGAAACTGAGTACGTGATCTCTCGGTTATTATATGACTAATTAACATCTTTAGGGAGATTTCTTGTATTCTATTCTCATACCCTCTCTATCTATATTTGAAATTTTGATAGAAACGGTATTCTAAACTTTATGATGCAGATATCTACTGTTCATATATGTGTAGCTCTTGTTTTTACGGTTAAAACGAACCAAAAATCACTAAATTCGGACATCGTATGCAAAAGTTATTTCAAAACCAGTTTAGTATTGTGATCCTTCACTAGAAACACATGGGTACCGATCCTAGTGAGAGGTGAAACACATGGGTACCGATCCTAGTGATAGGTACAACACATGGGTACCGATCCTAGTGAGAGGTGCAATACGAAGGAGTGTAAAACTGTTTTGCCTATAACTTCTTCGTCCGAACTCGGAATGACCTCATTCTTTTTGCGTTGGTTTCACAATTCAATTCCCTACAAGATAGAGGTAATTGGAATACTTGATTTTATTTTGAATATTTATGGTGTATTGCAAATTGATTTATGAGATGTATGATTTCGGTTTTCATGACCTTAATATTCGATCTCATATGATGTGTGAACCCTTATGGTTTGGGTGACTTTTTGGTTTAGCAGGATTAAGTTCTAGCCCATGTTGGTAGGCTTTATCAAAGGATCATGAGGGGTTCTGATTGAAACAATATGTGAAAAAGTCACAATATGTTGAATCGTTTAGTTTAGCATAAAAGCATATGTGTTTCGGGGTTTTCAAATTTTGCTTGCAATAGTTAAAAACCGGTTTTCAACCTTTCTCTGGTAATGGTTGGGTATTTTTATTCTTTTGTTTTAGATAAGGATGACAACATAATGATATTTCGATATCAATTCTCCCTGGAAGAAGATGCAAACATATTGGAGAAGAGGATGCGAAATTTGAGGTAACGAGTTTGTTAGTTAATCGTTTTCCTGTTTAAGAAAAGCCTAATTTTATTGCGTATATCTATTGATTTTGCTTAACAAAATTTCGGTACAATTGATGTTTTATTCCATTATGTGTGTACGGATGTGTGTGTGATTCAATAGGTTCCGGTTAAGAAAAACTATTGTTATCTTGCTTTATTGTGTGGTATCAATTGTTTAGGCTTACAAAATTTCGGTGCAATTACGGTGCTTTAATGTATATGTTGTTTCAATTGCTTCCGGTTGAGGTGAATCATTATGCAAGTTGATTTATTTGGTTTGTATGCATTATTTATGGCTTAACGAAAGAAAATATTTTCGGGATGAATTGTTTAGTCCAATTCGATTCCGGATAAGAGAAACTAAGTTAATTCTGATCTTAGTTAGACTTATCAAAGTAGAGATTTCAGTTATTCAAGTCTAATCGAATGCCTTAACAAGAAATGCTAGTTAACTAACCTAGTACTTGTCTTGTTTAAAAGTTAAAGGTCTAAGTTATATGGATAATTAGAACCTGATGATAAAAATAGAGTTATCTTTATTTTGGTCTTATCGAACAAGCGATTGTATTTGTACAATAAGTTTAGAAAAGGAACTAAGGTGCTTAGTCGATTTTTGCTTTGCTAAACTATTAGGGAAAATTGCTTCGGGCAATTGTTTCCTTAGTAACATATCAAAACAAAATTACTTTGTAGTTTCGGTTTTGATATTGGTTATCAAAAATGGTGTGTGGATTGATAAAATCTACCTATATTACCTTTAGGGGGAGTATTAGCTTTGTTATTATAATGTCAACAGCGGCATTTATGGATTGAATTTATACAGGTTATAGTGTTGTTGAATTCGAGAATCAAGCGTATGTGTAATGAATTCTTGTAATTTGTTTATCCATATGATGTAAGAGTTTTATCACTAAATTTTACAAAGGGGGAAATTATTAGAGCATAGCTCGGTTGAACCCACCAAGCGTTGGTATGTCAAGTTTGGTTGTCATATTTTAGTGAGCCAAAAACTCATTTAAAGAGCCGCTTGATTATGTACTAGAGTCAACTTCGTATAGGTTAGCTTGAAAGTATTAGGATTTGAGACATTACAAGTATTGTGAAGACTTGAAGAAGTGAAGAAGTAAGGAGCTACAACGACAACATCATCCTTCCACTTGAGGTTAGTGATATTTGACTTGAACTGTTTCATTCCCTAGCGTATCTTTCAAGTCGTGCATATTGAAAACATAACTGCGAAGCATGAATGATTATACTCTAGTTAGACATAATATTAAGGAATACAATACGAGGTTTATTGCTTAACCATTAAACTTTGTATATAAGACATCGACATAATCGTTTGAATGATATTGTGATTATGTATGGGTATAAGGTGAAGATTTCATCCTAGGAAATAATGTTTTACGTTTGTTTAAAGGAAGTAAATTCATGAACCTGTTTTGTGAATCAAAATGGAAATCGCTAGGCATTATTGGTATTGTTATTAATTTCAAATCTTTGGATTACCAATATGTGTGTTTAGTATAACCGCTCATAACTTGTTTATGTATCTTGGTAAAACTATTCACAATGCCTGACTTATGTATAGGTATGACTTTTATTAGTGAAACCAATCTTAAGTAATCACCTGAGATGTATGATCGATTTAGTGTTATTGGTATGACCAACTCTAGGCAAAGGGGAACCGATCCTAGTAAGAGGTGCAACCTATCACAAAAGGGGAATCGATCCTTGTATGAGGTGAAACAAGTTTTTAGTAGAAAGGGGAACCGATCCTATGGACATGTGCAACACATTTTTAGGCAAAGGGGAACTAGTCCTATGGACATGTGCAACAAGTACAAGTTAGATACCATATATATGTGGGGAACCGATCCTAGTACCTGGTCAAATGAATTTTTGGTAACTAGCGTGACTATGCAAAGTACTCACATGGAGGTAGAACTGAAACTTGTTTTGGTAGAACCGTGAACCCCATGTTTGGTGATTGAGTGTTCTTGAACAATCACGTAGTTCTTTAAAGTCAGATGAACCAATTCTAAACTTGTTTGGAAGTGTGGAAAGTCGATTTCAAGATTGTAAGTATGAAAGAGGACGAACAAAGTAAAGATGTCGACATACTTTGAACATGTGCAGTAACGCTTATCATTTATTGTTCAAAGATATTCCTTAATAGCTAAATAAAATCCCAGATCGAAAAAATAAGTTGAGAATCTTTTATTTAAGGTTTTTAATTTTATTTTTGGAAAATGAAAATTAGTAATGTGCATTTACTAGTCGGAGATTTTCTAAGAGATTTTCGGAACATTATTTGGACAAAGCATTTCCAGGAATTACGGATACCGAATTTGGAATATATTGCATATCTTGAGAATATTTTCGGTTTTGGAAATTCCTTGGTGTCCAAACTTCCTTGTCTATAAATATCAAAGTTTGCATTTCGACCAAACTAATCCTCAGATCCAGCAAAACTACCTCAGTTGTGTTGTTATTGGTGGAGCCGCCTATTCGGAGAGGAAAGTAACCTAATTAGGTAAAATCTCATACGGCCGCTCGGTTTAAAGACTTCTTTGGGATTGAGAAGCTCTATTAGTACCGTTGGTGGGAAACTAGATAATTTCGGTTTATCTTTTGTTTTTGATTGATTTGATTGACTAACGGTGGTTGAACTTTGATTGCACCTAGTTTGTTTATGCTTGATAATTATTACTTCTGATATAAGATTCACTCAAACTAGATCGAAGTTTCGACGGGGATCTTTCGACTGTTTGTAGATCTAAAGATGTCTTGTGATAATCCATTGTTAACAGACTATGTTTTGTGCGTGATTGATCACAAGAGATTTAAGTTGATTGTGTGTAGGTGTTTATTGAAGATTTGAAGACAAAGAAGACTTTGAATATTTCTGATTTGGGTTCATAATCTTTGGTGTGCACAATACTTATTTCGGTAAAAGAGGATCCAACTATAATCAGTTTATCCTTGTGGTAGATTGGATTGATTAGTTGTGTAGATTAGAAGAATTGATTGCAAAATCTTAACAGTTACTTTGGTAATTGTAGATAAGATAGATCTAAGAAACTGACAAAGGAGTTTATTGAGATAAATGGAAGATCCTTTTGTCGAACTCACATCACTTGGTTGAAAAGATTTGATACCAAACAGGAATACGAACCAAAGGAATTGTTCCAAGTACGTGACTTATTACAGGTCGGAGGCGTGGGAATACACACGGAACTAGGTGAACTATAGGTTTAGTTGCTTGGTCTCAACTATACGAAGTTGGTTTGATTTTGTATAGCGGATTAATCCTGAGAGTATTCAATTTTGGACAAGGTCCCGGGGTTTTTCTGCATTTGCGGTTTCCTCGTTAACAAAATCTTGGTGTGTCATTTACTTTTATTCTCCGCAATTATAATTGTTGTTATTATAATTTAAAGTAAATTACACAAACGTTAATTCATATTTACTTGATAGTAATCTTATTGTGTTTGGTTAAGTCCGAACCTTTTATCAAGTAAACATACTTCGTTGTTGTATTGTCTCGATCTCGTATCCATAGATGATCACACGAAGTGTGAACCGATTTATTGTATTGTCTCGACTCAGTCTATAGACAATCACTTTCGGAGAAACGACTTATAGGTGGAAAAGTTTTAGATTGAGGTATATTTGGGTACCTCTTCTTTTCAATGACCATGGTCATCCTCGAAGTCTTTTTGGGGTACCACTATCCATTTATTAACTTTATATATGATATGGTTTATATTGCGAGACATAAGTGATCAATATTTTTTGGTATAAATTTATTTTTTCTTGTTTCTCTAATTTTCTGTCATAGTGAAAAAGAAAAATCATCAAAATATGGTTTATAGTTTATGTTCCTCTAATGAAAATGTAAACACCAAAAATTGGTGTTATCGTAATTTAATTACCTTTATGGTTGAAAAACCTACGGCCAATTCAATTTGATATTTTTGACTTTTAGACGAGGATCATGTGATTTACATATGGTTTCTATTTTTTTCACAAGACACCATCCTCCAACCTCAAAATAGGTTTCCCGTGCGATAACTAAAACAAAATATTTTTATTTTTTTCATACGAGGTTGATAAATCGTATAAACTAATTAGTGCTAATTTTCTCCATCGTTTCCATAAGATTGACATATTTTTCTAAATTTTTGCCAAAAAGGAGTGAATTTGTAGATCAGGTAATGGATTTTTTTTCAAAGTCGATAATGACAATAATTTCTTTATTTTCTTATGAAGAATCATATAAGCCAAGTGAAACTGGTTTCTCTTTAAATCCTAGAAGGAGGAGATGTCGTTATCATGTATTCACAATTGCAAACATCAATGAGACAGAGAATTGTTGCATTCCTGAGGGATATTTAGCAATTCTTAGTTCTCTTCCTTGTATTATTCTCCAAAATGTTGAAGTTGTTCCACTTGTAGTTGGAATTGGACACTAAAGATCAAAGGGTGCGCTCCCGGCTTGTTAGCCTATATAATTAGTCTTTGGCCGACTTAATTGATTTTTCTATGAATTTCTTTTGCTAACATAAGTGTCCATAATTTTATTCTATTTTTTGGAGAGTTCGCATATTTGATATGCTTTTGTACCAATTAATTTCGGGTTATGGTTGATGTTAAATATGTATGTCTATTAAGACTGTATTTTTTTTTTGAAAGACATATTTTATGATAAGTATATGTCTCGAATTAATCGGATAATACTTTATGAAACTTGTTTTCGTATATGAGATAAAAGAATTTCCACCATAATCAGGGAGAGACACTGCGGACGTTGGTGTTCATTAACTTAAAAGTTATACCAATTTCTCTCCCATCACTCAAATCAATTGAGGTTGTCATTATATGATTGGCGTGAAATTTCTCATTTTTCTTTTATATAATCTTTGCCTCTTAAGAGGAAATCCAGTCATATCTAGCAGATAAGTAGCGTTCTATAAGAGGCTACAGGTAGTCCTCCAATTGAGTGTATCAAATTTACATTCTATAATGCCCGCGGACGCTGGTACCGGTAATTGATTGGATTTTTCAATATATGCATGCATTTGAGAGTTATGTAGGATCATAGTAAGCTAATATGATTGTCGATTATTCGTGGTAGCTACTGGTATAATTTAAGATGGTGGTTGTTGACCCCTATGCAAAGAAATATCGACATATGTGATTGGTAGGCACAAAATCCAAATTATATTGGATTGAAATTTCTTGAATAACGCAATATTTGGATCCAAGACTTAACATCTTAACCATGCAATCCTGAATTCTAAAAATTACAGGTTGGTGTAGTCTTCATGCATTATATAAGCAATATAATCGTTGTAAAAACGATTTGAGGGTTTCATTTTTTATTTTCTCAAACCCTAGGATTGATTCAATTAATTTTTGTTCTCCATGTATGTTTTTAGCGTGGTAGTCTTTGAAGGACTCATGTTATATTCGCACAACAAATGCGTCGGGGAACATATTTAATTTGTAATCCTTTGATTCAAATTATATTTAGGCAGCCACCTGACTCGATTATGTCGATTTTAACAATCCTTTATGTGTTTGTTAAAAATTTGGTACAAGATTAAAAATCCGGATTAATTAGTTGATGATATCAGTTTATGGGTCTATTGAGGAGTCCTTAAAAACATCAAAATCCACGCTTTAGCAGCATAAATTCTATTTTTTCTTCTTTCTTAAATCTACATTTAGAATTATGCTAGCTTAAACTCGTCTTTAAGATAGACTAGAGTTTATTTTGATGCTTGTCTTATGTAATACTCATATAGTTGAGTTGGCATCCATAAATCGTCAAAATTTGTACTATTTTTCCTTCATTTCAGGTTTTGTCCTATGTGATTTTCATGACAAGGTTTTAATGAGGAAACAGCTCGCTGACGATGAATTTTTATTCAAAATGTTGATATTGTGCTCTTTTTCCTTTGTCCGTATTTTTTTTCCCATTGGGTTTTTACTTGAAAGGTTTTAGTGAGGCAATTTATTCAACATGGTGGTCATCCAAGGAGGAGTTGTATTTTTGGTTATTTGGTGAATTCCCACCATTAGGTCATTTTGTTAGACCATATCAACTTAACCATCTCCTATGAATTTGGATATCATTCTAACCCATATATGGTATGATCACAAATTTTTTCATCCATGGTATTGTACCTACATATTGGCACTTTGTTGAAGAGACTACATCGACTACTTTTGCAAATCCTCTCCGAGAAGCTAGCATTCTAAGACACTAGTCCTCAAATGTATTTAAAGAAACATGAAGAGTTGATAATACTACTATTAGAATCTATAATACAAAACAGAATAGGTTTTTGAGCTTTCGACGGACAGATAACATTTTAGAGACAAACGTTGCATCCAACTATCCCAATCTCATCCCAGCCAAAGACATCTGATGGATGTAAAAATTGTAACCTCTTTTCATCATGAATATACTTTGAGTGGGTTTTCTCATAATTAGGATCATAAATAAAACTTAAATTAAATGTGATTTTCTTTTAAGACCATTAGCTTTAGTTATCTCATCGTTTGATTTTTTTTTTACATTATATTCTCCATCTACAAATAAATAAATAACACACCAAGAATCTTCAAAATCAAGAATCACAAAATTTCAAATAAATCCACAAAATAAAATGAAAACTAAGCTATTATCTCTGATCCATGATGACCAATTATAGTGAAAATTCATTATTACCAATTGTCTTTTTTATTAAATCATGAATCAGGAAGCAAATTAAATAAAAAGACTTAAATTATTTATAAAGAACAAAATCCTATAACATGCCTAGATGAGAAACAAACCAAAGCACAAAATTGTTTTGAAATTAATATGAAGACATTTGGTGCAATGAATCATAACCACCATTTTCATTCCTATGAATCCACCCCTGCAATTGATAAACATGTGCAAAGAATCACAGTTACATAATGGATTTTGCATATTTTCTCCTGAACCACGAATCAGAAATCTGATATCCTAAATTTTCAGTAGACGTGAGATGGAAAATCAAGAATAATGTGTTCAAAATCCATTCATTTGATCTATATCACTAAATTTTGAACGGTTTCATTAACTCATGTGGAGTGAAAATTAAAAACTTAGTGGGGATCTGTGAGATTTTTTGAGGGAAGTTATTAGTTTTGAGCAAGTAAGTAATTTTAGGGGAAGAGAAATAAAGGTTTGCGTAAATTTGGGTTGAAGTATCGTCTGAGTTTTGGGTTGAAACACAAAACAATATCAAAGACCACCAATTTTAGGTCGACTAAAAAATAATATTTTTAGGGCAAAATAAAACAATTGACTTGATATTTTTATCATAAATTATTATTTTAATTAATTACAAGTGTAACCGAATTTGTAATTATTTGGATGAATAATATCTAAGATTCTTATAGATACCGGTTCTCATGGATCAAAATAAGTGTTATCATAGTTCGTAGCATTTTTCAAATCATTACGACTAAAAATTAGTCCGTCTCATGTCGTGCCGTTACGACACGGGTTATTTCTAGTACTAACACAAAAGAAAACTTCGTCAACTGGAAAATTTCTTCACAAAAGTACGATAATTTTCTACCTTCAAGAAATCAGTTCATCAAGATTGGAAAGTCTCAACTCGAAGATTTGCAAGCCAAGATTCCACTAAAGTATTTATCAGGGGGGAGCCATCATCAAATTAAGGTGCATTCACTGGACTTTATGACGTTATACTCTTTTTCTCTTCGTCAAAGTTTTTTCCCACTGGGTTTTCCTTGTCAAGGTTTTAATGGCGCAACATTTGTGTGTCCAAATATTTTCTAAGTTTTCTCAATTGTACTCTTTTCCCTTCATCAGGTTTTGTCCTTTAGGAATTCCCTGACAAGGTTTTAACGAGGCAATTAACTTAGACACAATGACATCAGGGGGAGTGTTATAAACATGTAACTATGTTAAGAATATATAGGATGAATCTCGTTTATTAGTGGGATTCCCTTGTGTCTAGCCTTATAAATAGAGTCTCTAATGTTTGTCTAATACACACATGAATACAATTTCTCTCTTTTTCTTCTATCTATTTATGTCTCTTTCTTTATTCATAACATAAAGAACTCCCGACGAAAGTATTTTTCTGATTTTTTTGTTTTCAAAACCAGTTACGACTAGGTTTTCCCAGCCGTAACTGGTTCTGAAAACCAAAAAATAACAAAAAAACACTTTCGGGAAGAAAAACCAAGCCGAAACCTGGCCGAAAGTAGGCCTTTTTTTGTGATTATCAAAATTACTCATGGTTATAAAATCTTAACCGTAGGTACCTACTTACGGATGAGAATTCTTATTTTCCCAACCGTGTACCTACTTTACGGCTAGGATTACATATTTTTCCATCTGTAATATATGATTTACGGTTGGGAAAGTAAGAACCCCCAGTCATAAACAGTTTCAAAAACTGGTTTCGTCGAACCGATTTTTTTAGTCAGTCAAAAGTAGAAATGAATGGTGGGTTTTCTTAGTTTTTATTTTAATGAACATCATTTTCATCATGATTTATGAATGAGAGGAAAAGGAAAAGATAATAGTTTTGGATTTTTTTTATGATCATCATCATGATGATGATGTTATGATCATTCATCATGATTTGTGAATGAGAAGAAAAGGAAAAGATAATAGTTTTAGTTTTTATTATGAGCTTCATTTTCATCATGATTTGTGAATGAGAAAAGAAGAGAAGGAGAAGAGTTTATATATATATATAATGAATAGTTAAATTTAGGTGAGGGTATTTTTGACTTTTGATTTACCATAGGTCCTCCTATCCACTTTTTGGATATTAGTATCGTATGAACCCCCAATAATAGGATTCCAAAATAAAAGGTGTTTATATAGGATTCCAAATTTGTGCACCTCTCTACAACCGGGGTGCACATTCCCGCCATGCCTATTGGTTTTTGAAACGGCTGAAACCAATTTTTTTCTTTCTTTTTTTTTCTTTTTTACTTTTTTTTTATAAGAGCGATTTTTATTTTCTTTTAAGGGTGATGTATAAGATAATATCAAACTACGAGAAAGTTATTATTATTCCTGAACAGATAAAGATTCAAGAGAAGAGATTAGACTAAGATGATTATACAAAGCTGCACCAAGTAAATTTTAGAATAAATGATTTACTTAATTTCATATTATGAGTTGAATAGAGATCTAAAAATCCTAATTTATTTTGATTAAATCATAATCATGCTCTGATCAAATAATATGTGCTAATTTGCTATCTAAATCTTCATTCCTGATATCAAAGATACTCGTAAACAGGTAATTAAAGTTTATACATTCAATTTGTTGTCCATTAATCATGGTTGATTCGTGAGACTCTGTTCACTTTAGATTTGGTTAACAATCAAAGAAGGAGATATCACTTATGGTGATGGTGTTGGATTTCAATTTCAGGCTTCAAATTCTCACTCCAATCATCCAATCTCTTTCCCAAGCATCCATTAGTATTGTTCTGAGATCTCACATTTCTCATAATTACCAATGTTGAAAGGTGAATTTGATTTTGGTCCTACCCATCCTAACCACACCAAATGACCTCACACTTCCAAATGTGGTAAGAGAGATAGCTCCTCTTCCATTGTACATTGTCTTTTCTTTTATAGGCTTTCCTAAAAGTCCCTCTTTTTTATTACATCATGACACATGTACTAACACCTCTTAATTACTCTTAATGCCATTCTTTAACATAACCTTTCTCTTCTTCATTAATTCCTCTCTTGTCCTCCCATCTTCATGGGTATTTCCTACTTGGACGTGGGCATAGTCCCCAAGTTCCCATACCACAACCCGAGCTCACCCCTATTTTTAGGGGCACCCCAACTCGTTAAGGGGATATTTTTTCATGTATCAACATTAGTCCCCTGACTATTTGATTAATTATCAGATAATCCAATAGTCAAAGAATCTTCTTTTGGGCGCCTCCCTGTTTTCACAATAGATTCCGTTATCTCATTGAATTTGTGATTGTGGGAGACGTTTCGACTCCCCATCGTGCAAAACCTCTCTTCTTTTTTCAGTTTCTGACGGTTACTATTCCCCTTTCATAACTGCCACGTTCGACCTTGAAACCCCCTATATATAGAGCTGTCAATCTATTTCTCTTTCAATACCTTTATTTCTTCCTTCCTTCTAAACGCACCCGTACGTTCGCCATGTTTAGTTGTTCTTCTAGCAGTTCGTCGTCTGACGAAAGTAATGAGTCCGAACAGCCTAATAGTGCAGGCTCTGAAGAGGCAGAGCATCATGATCAGGAAGAGGTCATCTTGCCCGCCCAGCGGATGGTAGGTTATATACGATCGCCGAGTTTATGAGTGGTCCTGCTTTAAAGTGCGCGTTGTGGTTAAGAGAATTTCGCGGAGGTAAGCGCGTTTTCCCTCTAGAAGATATTTTTGTTTCTCGCCTTTTAAATCCTCCAGTGCTGCCTTACCCCGTTGCTCCAGGATGGCTTATACAACCTGAATCGAAGAGCATGGATGCTTTTGCGTTCAAGACTGTTCCGTGGATGGCCATTCATCGTGGCGATTACAACCTTCCCCTTATTGATATTCGGTCTAAGTCTAAGACTCATCCTGTATGGCCACATTGGGCGGCTCATATGCGTTCCAATCCTGACCATGTTGCTGCACTTCAGAAGGCCGACATCGAGGAAGCTATACACTCGTATCTTAAGCGGGAGGTAAACAGGTGCATTCGCGATATAACGCGGCTCTTCTGTCGTTGGACCCCTCCTGTTCATACCCTTTTCATAGCATGGGGAGAAGATAACTAACATCGTTTTGGAAGACATAGTCGCTCTTACGGGGTTGCCGATTCATGGTAGTCACTCATATGAGGAGGCGGTCGTTTTTGGAGCGCTAAATGACGAAGACAAGGAATTGTGTACTTATCTGCTGAAATGTAAAGACGATTCTCGTCGTGAACTGGTTCGGAAGACCCAAGTGCCCCCTGAACAGGTTAAAGGCGAGGAGGCCGCTCACAAAAAGGAGACGCCATCGTCCGCCAAGAAGGGGAAATCCAAATGGGTAGAAGATAGGAAGGCGCCTAAACACTCATCCGGTAATCGACTGTTGTCCAGCTCTTTTCGCGCGTATGAGGCGGCTCATGGCTCGTCCGATCCATTAGAAACTGATTCCGAGTGGGTTATCAAGGTTAACCGTCGTGCTTCTTTTTCCCTCTGGTTGAAGTATTGGGCTCCCTAGATCGTTGACAAGAAGGTGCTCCCCTGTAAACGCAAGGAGGAGAATCCCCGCGCGGAGTTAGCTGCTTTCATCTTTTTTTGGCTCTGTCATGATGTGTTCGAATACAGTCCCCAGGATACCATTAAAGGTGAGCTTGTGCTGATGGCAGTGTTGTTGTCCCGCGGGATTTCTTTTCCACTCGCGCCGATGTTCTTAGGCGGCTTATACCTCCATCTTGATCTGTTCTGTCGAGATTTCCAGACGGTAGGTTCATCTCATAAGATTGAGACTTACATCCCTGCTTCCTTCATGCAGGCCTGGTACTGGGAACATGTTCCTTCGTGCGCGCCAGAGCCAAATGACCTCGTCGTTCATCGTGAAGAAGATGTTAAATAAGATGACGGTTCAGTTAAGAAGCTTCATGTTGTTTATGGCTATCCACGGATGACTCTATGGAACTTGAATGGGAAGATACCGAAGGGCGATTTAGGCAGGCATTTGGATGTAGCCAGGGATTTTGAACCATTCCCTTACCAAGACGGTCGTTCAGGTCCGGCGCATTACGATTTTCTCGCTCCTTTTGACACAGAATTGGATTCTTCAAATCCCTTATAGGAAGCAGACTTTGATTCGGCGATGGTTGTGTTACTCAGTTATCTTCCTGGTTTCTATGCCAGTAAGTTTATCGCCATATCATATAATCCTGATCGCGCATCTCGGCAAGTAGGGTTCGATCAAGGGCTCCCTCATAGGTTCCCTCCTCCAGACAGTTCTAACTCTAAGGACATTGTCGCTAGCTTCAACCGTTACGTCTTCAAAGGGCCGACTCGCTTATCTGATCGAGGGATCGATTTTTCGTTCAAGCAGCTCGTCTCCGCGCGGCCTTTGGCGGTTACCAAAAGGGCTCACGAGTATCATGATTTTTTAAGGCGTCGATCTCTAAACTTTCTTTTGCACGAATCATCTCCTCCTCGTGATCTGACTGTCCAAGATCTTCGGGAACTCCATGCGTCTGGAAGGATCAAGCTTGACGATGCTATGGCTGCTGAGCATCGCCTTGTTCCCGCTAACAAAGGTCGCTCGGATCCTGTGGTGACTTCTTGGGCCCCGCCCGAGGGTCATGAACCTGTGAAGCCAAAGAATGGGTCGTTCTCCGATCGAAAACCCCCCCCGGTTGAATGTGAAGACGTCTTCTAGTCCTTCAGCGCCCCAGGTACTCGCTTTTTCCTTCGCCTTGAATTTTCCTGCTATTCATCATGTTTCCACGCTTTATTTTGATTGAGATGGATGGCGGAAATAACTTCCCCAGGGAACCCCTCCTTCCAATATCCTAGGGTGGAAAACTCCTTCTTATGTGATAGAGGAATACTTAAATATGCCCGAGTGTGATTGGACAGAGAGCGGCTTGAAGAAAAAGGCTAGGCGGGAGGCGAATCAATCTTCTGCTCCGCGTTCTTGTTCCTCTGCTAATACTACGCCTTTTCAGCCTCGTCAAAGCCATCGGAGGAGCGCGTCGCAGCCCCCGAGGAATGCGAGTGGAAGTCCAACTCCTTCATTTGTAGACCAATTGAGAGATTTGGGAGTTAGCCTTCCTTCAGGGGCTGGCTGGGTGTCGTCGCGCCTTCACATATCGTCGATTCACCCTCTTATGGCTGAAACCGTTCGTGGCCAGGGTGAACTTCCGGTGTCTCCCAGTGTCGTTCTGCAATCAATGAGTCTTTCTGGGTCTAGTCGGTCAGTTTTTGGTGGGTCCTCATCCCACGTGGTGTTAGACGTCAATGATTCTGCAGGTAGTTTCTTATTTAATACGTGTCTTTCTTTTTGTTATTCCTCTCTCATTGCCTTCCTCCTCTCTCTTATTTTTTCTTATAATTCTAAGTTGGTATTTCGCGATGGTGGATATTTCTCACTTGTCAGGTTCCACTAGTGACTCTGAGTCCTCTTCTAGTTCCTCCGCGTCTCGCCCTAAGGTTACCAATACTCTGCTAGGATCGTCAATTCCCGAGGTTAGTTTTTCTTCTCTCCTTTCTTCCATTATTATTGTGTTGTTTCGTTTTTCTGTTTTGACGGATTGTTATCGGTGCTAGGATATAGTAAGAAGTGGAAGGAAGCCGCGAAGCCCGATATGGACGGTGCTAGGCACGTCGTTCCCAGTGGCGACGTATCTGTTAAGCGTACTAAAGTGGACAACAGTAGCTCGTCTGTTTCCCCAGAGAAACAAGCTGATGCTCCCATTACTAATACATCGAACACCCCCATTGTGACGGGAGACCCTGAGGACGCGCAGTTTCGTTTTCCTTTGGTGGTGAGCGCTGCCGAAGCTGAGGTGGATCCTTCTACACATACCCTCATCCACGGCTTTTGGGTTCCGAATGTTTTTGCTGCGAACTATAGGGACATCGTCGAGCGCGGCGGTGGTCATATGGAAAAGACGGGTCTATTGGTGTCCCTATTCTATGCTACATGATTCGAAATCTTCTGGAGATTGCGGACCAGCTTACGCGCGTAGGAGATGATCCTGTCGATGAGGCGAAGCTACGTAGCTGGGAAGCTCTGTGCAGTCTGCGCTCAATGTTCAGTTTCCCATAGCATGGCTAAAGGAACTGTTGGTGAAGGTGAAGATCCGCAATGATCCTCGCGGTCGCCTTACTAGTCAAATTTCTCAGTTGGAGGAGAGGATGCAAAGGTGCTCTGAGGCGACTTCTAGCAAGAAGGTGATGTTGGACCTGCTGCTTGCCGACGTTGGTTCGGAAAATGACGAGGTATTGCGAACCGAGGCCGCCGAAGCGAAAGTCCGTGATGAGCTCGAGGAGAAACGGCGGGAGTTGGAGAAGCTTTAATTTTCTTTGTTCTTTTATTTCTCTTTGTTGGACTTGATCTTTGTTAGGATTGATGTTTATTGTGGGATATTGGTGTTCGGATTAATTTCTTTTGCTGGTATTTCATTATGGGATATTCTGTTGGTGTTTATATTAATTTCTCTTATTGCTGATATTTTATTGACTGTTTTATATTCGTGAATATGCATGTAGGGGAGTAGGTAGAATCGATATTTTTAGTTTGAGGGTTTTGTTATGTTTGTTTGTAGTAAAGGATTGCTGGGTAGCAAAGGATCCCATCTTTTTATTTATTATTTATTTATTTTTTGAAGATATGTTTAGGAAGGACGTTGGTAAATGCGCCTACTCCTCCCTTATTTGTCTCTTTTTATCTCCTCTCCTCTCCCTTTTTTTGAAGGGTTCTGGATGGGGCGGGCGTTTTTCAAATGTGCCTGCTTTCCTTCTCAAAGGGGCTCTGGGTGGGGCGGACGTTTATTAAACGCGCCTGTTTATGGGGTTTTGGGTAGAGCGGGTGTTTGTCGAACGCGCCTCTTTTTATTCAGAGGTGTTCCTAGTGGGACAAGCGTTTATTAAACGCGCCTAGTCCTCTCCCCTTATTCCTTTCTTTTAGACGCGTTTGTCATATGCGACTTCATCTACTCTGAGGCCTTTATGAATCCGTCTGTCAATCAGGCGCTTTTGGCTGTCCTGAGACTAAAAGTCAGTCAACCAGACGCCTTTAGCCGCCCGGGGACTCTTCATGAGTTTGTCAGTCGATCAGGCGCTTTTGGCTGTCCTGAGACCTGTGAATTTGTAAGTCGATCAGGCGCCTTTAGCTGCCCTGTGATCTTTTGTGAATTTGTCAGTCAATCTGTCGCCTTTGGATGGCTCGATACCTTTTGCGAATTTGTCAGTCAATCAGGCGCCTTTGGCTGCCCTGAGACCTTTTGTGAATTTGTCAGTCGATCAGGCGCCTTTGGCTTCCCTAAGACCTTTTGTGAATTTGTCAGTCGATCAGGCGCCTTTGGATTCCCTGAGACCTTTTGTGAAGTTGTCAGTCAATCGGGCGCCTTTGGCTGCTCCGAGACCTTTTGTGAACTTGTCAGTCAATCAGGCGTCTTTGGCTGCCCCAAGACCTTTTGCGAATTTGTCAGTCAATCGGGCGCCTTTGGCTGCCCCGAGACCTTTTGTGAATTTTTCAGTCAATCAGGCGCCTTTGGCTGCCCTGAGAGCTTTTGTGAACTTGTCAGTCAATCGGGCGCCTTTGGCTGTCCCGAGACCTTTTGTGAATTTGTCAGTCAATCAGGCGCCTTTAGCTGCCCTGAGACCTTTTGTGAATTTGTCAGTCGATCAGACGCCTTTGGCGGCCCTGAGACCTTTTGTGAATTTGTCAGTCGATCAGGCGCCTTTGGCTGACCTGATACCTTTTGTGAATTTGTCAGTCGATCAGGCGCCTGTGGCTGCCCTGAAAACTTTTGTGAATTTGTCAGTCAATCAGGCGCCTTTGGCTGCCCTGAGACCTTTTGTAAATTTGTCAGTCAATCAGACGCCTTTGGCTGCCCTGAGACCTTTTGAGGTATCTGTTTGCGAAATCATGAGAAAGTTTTGTCCTTACCAAAAAGGATAGCGTTTTACAGTTTGCGGAGTCATGCTCCGCGTTCTTCCTCTCTTTCTTTTTCAGGTTAGTGGCGAGGGAATGGGTCGTTCTCAATCGTTTGTTTTGTTGTCTCAAGTTCTCCGACTGCTCGCTTGCGTTCGAATATGTTTCGAATGACAAAGTATTCCTCTGTCGGGTGTCCCATTCTTCAGTGGTAATAGCAGTATTTGGCTGAGTTTTTATCCATTTTGTTGACATCTACTGTGGTTGGGGGTAGCTGAAATTCTCCTTCAGCGAACCAGCGATTTAGCAACCTGATCACACGTTCCCTATCACAGGGGAGAGGGGGTGGCGTTTTTGTAATCACGCCTGCTTCCTCCGCTCCTCTCTTGATTTTTGTCGTTGGCATAAGATTGGTTCCTCCCCTCGCTAGTATTGGGCTTCACGTTGCGCGGCGTTCCCGACACCATGCTAATTGTGGTGCGCCAAGCAGAATCTGTAGGTATCTCTTCTACGCAGTCGGCGATCCTCTCAGCTGCCTCTTCTAGTTCAACGAAAGTCTGGAATATGAAATTAATTAGACCCCTTATGAAGGATGGGGTCATCCCGCCTACGCAGATTTCGACAAGCGCTTCTTCACTGATATCTTCATGGCAGTCCAGCGTTAGGCGCCGGAAACGCAAGATGTATTTTCCTACTTCTTCGCATGTTCGTTGTCCACTCCTGCTCAGGTCTATTGCTGTTATCTTCCTTTTGGATGAGTAAAACTTTCCAAGAAAGAGCGTGGACAAGGTCTGTCAGGAATACACACTTTCTTCTTCTAGGTTTTCATACCAAGTGAACGCCGTTCCGGTGAGTGACTTAGGCTTTTAAACATAACTTTCCGTCTGTCGCTCTGTCGTTCATTGCTGATAGAAATCTTCTGAGATGTTCTAGCGCGTTTCCTTGACCCTCGTATGCCTTGAACTTCGGGGAGACATAGTCTTCGGGGTACGCATATTCCCGAATGTGTGTTGGGTATGGGTTGTGTACGCGGCAAAGGCTGTCTTGTTTTATCACGTGATAGTTCTGCTCAAGGTATTCGGCGATCTCTTTTTGTGATATCATTGTTGTTTTGTCGCCTTTGTGTTCTCCTTTTGTTGCCTCCTCGGGGGTGCTTTGACCTGCTATTACCGCCTGTGCTATCCAGTATTCAATCTCTTGTCTTCTTCGTGAGCGCTCAATCAATTCTTTTTGCATATTTTGTAAGGTCGATGATGCGGATCCCGCTAGCCGAGCCGCATGCGTGTTCTTTTCCTGTGTTGCTACTCCTTTCCTTTGGGGTTCGTGGCTTGCCGATTTCTTGATAACACCTAAAATTGGTGTTTCTTCCTCGCTATCATCATCTTCTATTATCACCCCATATAGATCAAGGGGTCGATCATCCGCTTGGTTTCTTACTGCGCCTGAATTAGTGTCTCCTAGGTGCGTCATGGTGGGTTAGGCACGAGCCTCCGGATGTGGTCGCCAAATGTTGAAAGGTGAATTTGATTTTGGTCCTACCCGTCCTAGCCACACCAAATGACCTCACACTTCCAAATTTGGTAAGAGAGAGAGTCCCTCTTCCATTGTATCTTGTCCTTTCTTTTATAGGCTTTCCTAAAAGCCCCTCTTTTTTACTACATCATGACACATGTCCTAACACCTCTTAATTACTCTTAATGTCATTCTTTAACATAACCTTTCCCTTCTTCATTAATTCCTCCCTTGTCCTCCCATCTTCATGGGTATTTCCTACTTGGACTTGGGCTTAATCCCCAAGTCCCCATACCACAACCCGAGCTCACCCCTATTCTTAGGGGAATCCCAACTCGTTAAGAGGGTATTTTTTTCATTTATCAACAACCATCAAATTTAGAAATTAGGGTTTATTTTCTGTTTTGGTCATAAAATTGCTTAAATATATTAAAATCCTGAACAAATAATCCAAACTCCATCTTTAGAAAGATTTTTTATAAAATATGACACTGCCATCAACAAAAATTGCTTCATAACCTTGCGGATTGGGAAAAAATATTTTTTTAAATTTGTTGTTCCATTACAACTCAATACTTGTTAAAATTGAGAGAAAGATATGTCTTTGATGATGATGGGAGTTGTTTATAGCGTTGATGATGATGAGGGTCGTTGGTAAGGAAAGTAGGCAAGGTAGACGATGAAGACCAAAGGGGGAGAAAACATTTTTATTAGAAAAAAATATAAAAGCGATTTTGGAAAAATACAAAAACGGTTTTGTGGTAGAAAACTGTCCAATAGACATGGACGGAATGTGCACCCCGGTTTTAAAGGGTGCAAAAATTTGGACTCTTTATATAGTTTTGGAGATATTTGGAGGGACTAGAGCCAGGTTTAGTCAAACCCTTGGCTCCGCCACAGCATTCAACCATTGAAAACGAAGGCATCAACATCTAACTCAAATGGCAGCTTACATCCATCTGATTTCTTTACTGAAAACTATGTCCAAAGTCTAATCCAAAATTAAATCCATTAAATCTCTTCATACACCGACTCTCAAAACGCCAGAAACTCTTTCATTAAATCAACAACAATCGACATTTCTTAGCCTAACTTTGAAATCTCTCTTAGCCTACAACAACAAACCACTGCACTTCATGGTTGATCGATGACAAGGTTTACTGGAAAAATTAATCACTTGACCAATTCCCGTATCAGTTCTGCTAGGTATTTTATGAGTTTTCTTGAATCGTTTTGAAATTGTCGTTATATCGAATAATCAATCGATTAACCTCAATTTTGAATAGGCAGTCATCGACTATGTTTAGTTTGCAAATGTAAAACGAGGGAATGAAATTTAGCTGATGTAAGATGTCAGGAGAGGTTTTATGTTTAAGTAAAACTGATCCTGATTAGGTTTAAATAGTAAGGATAATTTAGTAGTTTTGTCCATTTTAGACATTTCATATCCCTCTTTTTTAGATGAAAACAAAATTAGTAAGCCTTTATTAATTTTTTTAATGATAAAAATTAAATTAAAGGCTAGCCGGAGGCTGCACTAAAAAAGAGATACTCTCCATTATCACCCCTTTCTATTTGCCCAGAGTCAAGGTATTGGAGGCGACAAACTTAGGTCGGTTAGAGGTGGCAGACCTAAGGATGTTACTGGGGGTGTTGGAAGAATCAATAAAGAGGAAATTTCAATCTCAGTTAGTGTTGTGAATGGGGCTGATCTAATAGATTTAGGGTTTTTGGATTATCCGTTCACATGGTCTAATCACATAAATGATGGAGAGTTGATTGAAAAGAGATTAGATAGAATCTTAACGAATAATGGAGATAAATGATGGAGAGCTGATTGAAAAGAGATTAGATAGAATATTAGAGAATAATGAATGGATCTCCCTCTTTCCGGATTCCAAGGTTTCCCATCTGAGTACGATACCTTCAGATCATGGTTCGATAATCTTACGTACAAAACACGATAGGAAAGACGGTGCTTAAATGTTTTGGTACTTGGCTAGATGAAAAGTCTTGTATATATATTGTAAATGATTCCTAGTTAATTCATCATGATGATTCCCCTTCCTTTCAAGTTGTTCAAAAATTGTCTGTTTGCAAAAATTCTTTGGAATAAGAATCAGTTTGGTAATGTTCATTTAAGGCTTGATCAGGTGATAACCAATCTTGAAAAGTTTAATAATAACAGTCAGGCCAAAAATAAATTTGAAACTTTGAAACAATTAAATATGGAAGTTGAGAAGTGGTACAATATTAATGAATCTTTTTTTAAAATCAAAAGTAATGATAAACTCTTGAACTTAGGAGATAAAAATACTGGTTACTTTCATGATCTTGTGAGAACTAGAGCTCTGAGAAATAGAATAACTGCAATCAAAAATGAAAATAGAATTTGGAGGGAAAGTAGAAGCCAGATAAAAGAAGTGTTACACTTCTCTAAAATGGCGACTACTATAAATACTGAAATTAACAGTGATATTTTATCTAATATTCCTTATATGGTTATTGTCTTATTGAAAATTACAACTTAGTCCTTATGAAAACTTCTCAATATAAGGAAATAGAAAAGATTGTCTTTAAAATGACTCCATCTTCTTCTCCGGTGATGGATGGATCCCAGCTGCTGTCTTTCAGAAAAATTCGGATCTTGTTTCTTTGGATATCCTTTTATAGTTCAAACATTTTTTAACTTTAGATTTCTTCTTAAGGAGATGAATAATTACTTTCATTTCTCTGATCCCGAAAACCAAAAATCCAGATAGAGATGAAGCTAGTCACTTCAGGCCGATAAGTTTATGCAATACCACTTATAAAATAATTTCTAAACTTTTGGCTAGTAGAATAAAACCTCTTTTAGATAAACTGATTTCTTCTTTTTTTTTAATCGGCTTATGTTCCAAATAGGAAGATTTCTGACAACATAATAATATCTCATGAATTAATACAAATTATGAAAAGAAAAAGAAAAAAAGAAAGGTAATACAGGTTATTTTAGGCTTAAAGATTGATATGTCTAAAGCGTTCGACAAGGCCGAATGGATTTTCTCTTAGATGTATTTAGAAAAATGGGTTTTGTCTTAATTCTTGATTGATCTTATTCACTAGTGCATAAGTATAACTACTATTTATGTGTTTTTAAATGGTTCTATGGGGAAGAGTTTCTCCCCTTCTAGAGGAATAAGGCAAGGAGATCCCGATATCCTTGCCTTTTTATTCTTTGTATGGAAAGTTCGTCATGTTTTTTTACAGCTACTCAAAAAAAAGGGTTAATCCACGGTATTAAGGTTACCAAAGATCAGGGACGGTACTGGGGGGTGGCTTAGGGGTGCTCCAGCCACCCCCAAATCTCTAGAAATGACCTAAAAACATCTTTTTTCTGTGTGTTTTTTGGAAAAAAAATAATAATAGCCCCCTAGAACTTTAAGGGTTAGCCCATAGTGTCATTTTAGCCCACCTAAACTTGCAATCCTGCTTCCGTCGCTGCCAAAGATGGCCCTCCTATCAATCATCTGCTTTTTGCATATGATTTTTTAATTTTTGCTAGTGCTAACCTCATTGAAAGTAAAAACATATTTAAAATTTTCAATATACTTTTAATGAAGGTTCGGGCCAGCTTATAAACTTTCAAAAATCGGGTTTTTTTTTTTAGTAGTAGATTTCCTAATAAATTTCAGAAAATCATAATCACAATCCTAAAAGTCCAGAAAATCAAGATAGATGATAAATACCTTGGGGATCTTCTTTTCACAAATACTTCCTAAATAGCATGTTTTGAACCACGAATAGGAAGAGTTTTTGGTAGGTTAAAAGGTTGAAAAATAAGATTGTTTCTCCTGCCGACAGAGGAGTCCTTATTAAATGCATTATTGAAACGATTCTTAATTATCAAATGAGTTGTTTCAGAATTCCGCAGTACACTCTAAATAAAATAACGACTCTTCAACATGATTTTTTTGAGGGAAAAAAAAGAGGGTAACTCAAAAGAGTTGTACATAAAGCCTGGTCTGGTGCTAATTGTTAGAGCATTGCTCGGTCGAACTCGCATGCGTTGCTATCTCAAGAATGTTTGTCAATGTTAGTGATCAAAACTATAAGTCTTGATTTCTAGTCTACTATAGCTAAGGTCTCGGACTAGGATAGAAAGTGTAGTTGAGTTCAAGAACTCCATGACAATCATCATACAAGACGAAGGACTACTCAAGGAACCAGTGGATCTTCATCGACTAAAAGGTATGTGGAGACTTGAACTTATCTATCACTCAAAAGTCTATTTATCTCCTATCTTGAGACAAAAGTCGTTTTACTATATAGACTTAGATTATATACATTTGCTATTTCGAGGCGAGTTTATCTCGCCTATCTATTTCTCGAAATATGTGTTGGTAAGCTTTCGCTTTAGCCAAGTTCATCTTTACCTAGTGACGAAAGTCATGACAAGTTTCAATCACTTTGAAAATTGCTTAATTTGGCGAAAAATAGTTTGTGAATAACAACTATAGAATAACCATTAGAGGATATAAGCATTGTTGTGGAAACACATATATGTATAAGTCCTTATTCCTTGAACCGAAGTTTGCGAACTTTGTTGATCAAGAGAACCGGAATAGTGGCGTGAGCCAAGTCCGCGAACTTAAGTCCGCGAACCCAGTCCGCGAAATTGAGTAGGTTATATCTACAAACTATGTTTGTGAACTTATTCTTATATAAACTAAGGAATGCTAATTGCAAACCGTGGCTATATAGTTCATGAACCGATTCGAGTGAATCAAATCGTTTTTACTTTAATTGTATCTTGTGTAGTTACATAAGATTTCCTTGCAATTGAACAACTCTCTAACTAGTTCATTTGAGTCACTTGAACTAGTTATGATGAAGAAGAATATGGTTGATATGAAAGTGATCATATGGCTAACCATTTGGTTGACTATTGTTGAACCAACAAATGTACAAGTTTGGATACGGTTACATGATAAGCACGTAAATGCTACATTTTATACCCATATTTATATTATCTAGGACTCGATATATTGGTTAACAACACTATTTTAGTGTTTTTGTAGAAAGTCCAAGCGTATTTCGATCATCCAAGGAATAAACGCATAAACTGCTTAAATGGGCTTTGCCGCGAAAGAGATGAATTGAATGTGGCTGTCCATGTATGCTTGTTGGCACCACTTAGCCCCATCAAGGCCAGTAAAGATCAAGTGATATATGTAGCCCACTAGAAGTGTTGTGCACCTGAGGACTGCAACTCCTGAACCTATTAGAGTGACATGTGTATTAGTGGAGTATGTGTACAGCTAGTACTTGTGGCCTTTTCTTCTTATCATTTTAATGTTCGTATCAGAGAAGAGTCCGGGTATCAATTTGACTCTTCTGTCGAAGCAGCTGCCGGCTAAACGAGATGAGAAGTGATTATGTTCTCAAACTGATGTTAATAGTGGAGGATTCAATCAATGCAGATGGAGTTCAGTTCAGGGATCAGTGTGACGGAACTGAAGTTGTTATTGAGAAATATCTCAGCTGCATATGAACTGAAGTTGGTTGAATCATTGGTGTTTACCGGAAGTTCATGAGAGTGGTGTATTCAGTCTGCCAGTATCTATGTGGGGCTGGTCGATTGCATGGAGGATGGCCGCTGGTGTTGTTTACATGGCAAGATGCAACGAACTGATGGTTTGCGTCGACGATATGATGTGAACGGAAGTGATGGAGAATGTATATTTGTTGTAGGTTAACTTTGGGCTGCGAATTGTGGTGTTTTGGCTTGGATTCGCATGGAAGAAGATGACAGCAAATGCTTAGACCAAAACTGGTATGTGAATCGAGTAAGATGCCGAGATGGTTGCATTCGCAGCAGTTCAGCGTCATTGGCAACAGAACGGGCAGTGATGTGCGTGTTTGAGTGGGATGGTATGAATTGTGGTTAATTCATAGGGCAGCATCGAGAATGAAGGGTCTGGATTTGGGAGATTTGTCAAGAATGAATCGGAGCAGCTCTAGTGTCACTGTGTTCGGTAAAGTTGAGTCAACAGTGAGCTGAACTCCGGCGTTGGATGCAGCTGGTCGAGTTTTGGAGATAGAGATGAAGAATGGGTGCTGGTTTGTTTGGTGTTGAGCTGGTTGCAGTCAGTGGAAGAAGAACCGTAGAAGGCCAGGGAATAGAAGTTTGTTGTGGCCGAGTTAAGAAGAATGGCTTGGTCTGGATCTCAGTGTTATCGTATGAACTGAGCTGCGGTCGGATTATGGCAGCGAATGGAGATGGAGAATCGAATGGAGAATGGGAGAATGATTCGGCAGTGTAGAGTTACATGTGATGCTGGTGTTGCTTGCATCAGTTTTGTGTGAAGATTTTGGTTCGAGTGAGGTGCAGTCGGACTTTGAAAAGACCATGGATTTGGAAGCTGGAGCTGGTAGTGGACTGGGCCTTAGCATTCGGCTGGGTTTCAGTTGTGCTTATTCGCAGCAGCTTATAAAGAACGATTTTTTGGGGACCATGGTTTTTTTTGGGGACCATGATTTTATTTTGGGTAAAGGCATTAGAAGTAATTCTAGGTCACCCCATATCTAGTTATTTATTTAATACCTAATCTACCCTCTTAATTAATTTTAGGTTATGATTAGTGAATGACTTAGTTAAAAACAATTAGTGAGATTAAATTAAAAGATGGGTTTATTATTAGTTGAGTAGAATTATTGAGAGAGTAGAGTTAGAGAAGATGAAGGAGAAAAACATGGAAAATAATTTTTTTTTCCAATTCACTAAGTTTGAGTATTCAAATGATGAAAACTCATCCGATTCTTCATCTCCATCCTCTCCTAGAATATTTGTTAATCTTCAAAATGATCCGGATTTGAACTGGATTTTGAACAGTTCGATTACTTTATATGAAGAACAAGTAACCAAAATCATTTGAATCTGGAGTTCGGTTACTTTATATGAAGAACAAGTAACCGAACTCATCTGAAGCTGTAGTTCGGTTGCCCCGTGAGATGAACAAGTAACCGAACTCATCTGAAAGTGTAGTTCGGTTACTTGTTCCAAACACGCAGGTTACCGAACTCTCTAATAATTTCTAGGAGTTACAGCATTATGTTCGGTTGGTTCTCAATTAACCGAACTTTGGTGTACAAAGTTCGGTTGGTTCGCATGCATGCACTTTTGATCTAACCGAACTTTACGTAATATAAGAGTATATAAGTTTACAAAGTTCGGTTCTTTCGCAAACTTGAACCTGACAGCTAACCAACCGAACTCTGAGTTCGGTTTCTACGATAAAATTGTGAAGTTACCGAACTTAACAAACAAAAAAAAATGTGAACTTCTAGCGTCTATTGGCTAAGTTCGGTTACTTTGTAGTTTTAAATTTTTTTGCGAACAAACTGAACTCTATTGGCTAAGTTCGGTTATTTTGGAACTCAACATAATGGCCACAACAACACAGTTCGGTTATACTGGATTTTTTTTTTCGGTTCTAAGGGTGGAGTTCGGTTACTTTGTAATTTTAATTTTTTTGCGAAACAACCGAACAGAGAGTTCGATGACTTAGTTTTAAATCCAATAGAACCGAACTGTTCTTCGTGTTCTTCATTTTCAAGAAGTTCGGTTAGTAAACTAGGGGTTTTTGGAAAATCGACCTAACCGAACATAGCTCTGTAACTCCTATTAAAACCCTATTTTGATGATTTCTATTCGATTGAAGCAATCAAAATCAAATTAAAGCGAAGGGTTTGTTGGAAAATACATCCGGAGTGGTTCCATGGCAGAATCAGGTTGCGGCTGGCATCTTTTATACTCGATAAAATTATTATGTAACCGAACTTAATTGTGATTGCATTGATGTTGTTACATTTCTTAAATAGGCGGTGGTGGTGGTGGGAGGAGGAGGTAATCGGTGGTTGGTGGTGGTGATAATCGGAGGTGGTGGTGGTGGTAATCAGTGGTGGTGGTGGTGGTAATCGTTGGTTGGTGGTGGTGATAATCGGAGGTGGTGGTGGTGGTAATCGGCGGTGGTGGGCGGTGGTTGTGGGAGGAGGTGGTGGTGGTTATATATATAGGTGGTTATTAGGTTGGTTTTAAATTAAATTAGGTTAAGGGTAGGTTAGTCATTTCAACATTTTAGGACACCCCTTATCACTATAGGGAAGGTGGCCTAATAAAACCATGGTCCCCTCAAAAAAACCATGGTCCCTAAAAAATCATTCCTTATAAAGAAGTAGAAATTGACGTTTAGTCCCAAAGTTATTGGGCTTGGAACGTTTTAGTCCACTCATCTCAGGCCTAGTACTCTCTAGCCCAAAAAATCCCCGCCTCCAACAGTTTAGTCCAAATATGGACGAGTCAGTCCAAATTCTCACCGATCCTATATTTCTTACGTTATTTTATTACCCAAAATATCCTTCAGTATTTCAATCTACATTTCAATACTTTTATTCTAGATCTGAGATTTTTAGTTTGTAGGAGAAACCGTTAGAGAGAGGCGATTTTTGATGGAGAAAGCTTTTCAGGTTTAAATTTGATTTTGGTTACTGTTTTTCGCTTATTATGATCGTAAACACCAATCGGTCAGATCTTTGTTCCTGAAGAAGAAATTACTTATAGTTGAAAATGATATTTGTAATCATCTTCCCTATTCCTGAAGATGAAATCCAATGACTCACTGAAAATTGATGAGAGAGAGGTATTTTTTTCTTCTTAAATTTTTATTTCCTTCCAACCTAGATTATCTCATCGTTATTTCATTTTGACCTATAATTTACGGGGAAAAAGTCATTAAATTTTTTTAAGGTTCATGTATAAGATTTGATTGATCTCTCAATCTTTTTTTCGATCTTAAAATATGATTTCATATTCATAATCAGCGAACCTGAATCTTCATTACCCATCAACTAATTTTGAAATTGAAATACTTTCAAACACGGGATAATTTAGAAGTTTTCCCCGAGGACTTGAAAACAGGCATATGGGCTTAATTTAAGGTTCTTCATATGCATTTCATGTATGCGTTTCCATATTTGATATTTTTGATATGCCTCCACATGTATCGCGTTAAATTTGTTGATGTCGCACATTGGTGGATATTTTGATACAGAACTATCTCTTAATTTTCCAAGTGTTTTAAAATCTATTAACGTTGATATGTTTCTTACTATTCCATCCTAGAATGAAAAATAGAACTAAGGGGAATGACAGTAGCGGCTTGAAATACTTTTCTTGCAATAGGAACAACACATGCTTGATAAGAAATGAAAATTTCTTTAACTTATTCGTTAATTTGTTTGAATGCTTTAATAGTTCCAATTAAATTCCCTGTGTGTTGTTAACTAACAAGAGCTTCAGTTGACTTTGCTGATTATGAAACTTTTGTTTATTGTTAATTAATGCAAGTTTTTTATTCTTTAAATTGTATATTTAGTTGTCAATAATAAAAACTTTGATTGGTGTTATCATGGTATGGATTCTCCATTCTATGTTAAGCTATGGGCTTTGTGATTTTTTTTTATTTTCTCTTTTTTTCTGTTAGAAGCTCATTTTCTTTGGACCATTTTTTGGTACAAAAATTCCCGATGGTTGTGAGTTCCGTTCGTAGCATAGATTCACTACAACTTTTGCCTGTTTAGGATTATGGTGATTTCGATTCGTTTACATAGAAGAGTTACTTGTTATACTTGCATCCCCTTTGTATTTATATATGTTTGAAAATTATTTTTAAGTCCTGTGATTTTAAGTCTTGAATTCATGTGATGACGGCTTGACATTCTGTGTTTCATGAAACTCTTTTGGATTTGTTTTCTAGAATTAAATCGAAAGTACTATATGTCTTTTTCATTTCCTGACCACCAGCAATCAATTGTTTTTTTATTAATTTGCTCGCGTACAAGCATATTTAAATTAAGTTCGTTATTCTAGTTATGCCCCAATGAATAGTATTTTTGCACTCACAATTCTATGTCGTGATTATATGAAAATGGTGCATGTTTTGAGGTAAGTAATTAGGGTGTACATACTTATACACATGTGAAAAAAAGACTCTTTATGCTTACGCTTGCCTAAATAACTAGGGTGTACAAAATAGTACATATGTGGTAAAATGACTCATTAAGCTAATATATACGTAAATAACTAGGGTGTATAAACTAGTATACACATGCTGATTGTTAATACAAGTGTACATATTGGTGCACCTGTAAAACAAGTGTACAAATTGGTGCACCTGTAATACAAGTGTACATATTGGTGTACCCTTATCTCGGAATTGGGTTTGAAATGGAATGATCGAGTTGTCCATGATTTGATTTAATTTTTTTGAGTCTATCTTGCAGATGGTCATTGTTGTTGATGACGACGATAGAGAATATGAAGGAGATTTAATAATGGCATCAGATTAACAAATCCTAGAGCTATGACGGTTATTATAAAGCATGGAACTGGAATTTTGTGTGTCAGCATGCAAAGAGAAGACTTGGATAGGTTACAACTTCTTTTAATGGTTCATAATAAGGAGAAAGAGGAGAAACTTCGTACAACATTCACAATAATAGAGGTACGTAGCTAATGTGTATATAGTTATAAACTTGTTGATTGTTAATATGAATGATTGGTGTTGTGCATGTTTTACAGGGGTGTACATATTGGTGCACCTGTGTAAATCTTATGAAAAAATGAGTATCCTTTATTTTACAACGGTGTACATATTGGTTCACCTGTGGGAAGTAACTCCCATGAAAAATTGGTTTGTGTGCGGTTGTGAATGATTAGCTTTATGCATGTTTTTAAGCGGTGTACGTATTGGTGCACCTCTGTGATTCCCATGTAAAAGTAGGTGTGTGTGTGTGGTTATGAATGATCGTTTTTCTGCATGTTTTGCAGGGGTGTACACATTGGTGTACCTGTATAATTTCCATGAAAAAGTGTTGCCCGAGTTTGAATATGAATGATCCATTTTGTGCATGTTTTGCAGGGGTGTACATATTGGTGCACCAATATATTTTCAATGAAAAAGTAGGTTTTTTTGTGGCTATGAAGGATCAGTTTTAGGAATGTTTCACATGGATGAATATATTGATGCACCAATATACTTCTCATGAAAAAGTAGGTCTGGGTATGAGTATGATTGATCTGTTATGTATGTTAGTAATCTCCTTTTTGGTAAAGTGCAATGAATCACTGTACTGGGATGTTTCGAATGCATATTAAGTTTGTGTAGTAATGCCCACATGGATTGTGTCTCTGACCATAAACTAAGTAACTTTTTATTTTGGTCGTTTTCTTGTTTTGTTTTCTTATGTGGATGTTAGTGAAAGGATAATCACTTTCTTTCCAAGTTTCGATTTCTTATGTTCATTGGTTTGTCCTCGATGCAGGTTATCTGCTAAATTTACCTATGCAAATATGGATGTTATCCAACTGGAGATTGGCTTGGTATTTTTCTCAGTCTGTGCGATTAGGGTGGCAGTTTGGATATCATGGATTTTTTGGATCTTTGCAGTGGTGTACATTATTGTACACACCAATGTAAATTAAAAAAATTTAAAAATGAAAATTATATAGTCATATGGGTACTCCTTTTGTAACTCTCGAAAAATGCTTTCCAAATATATAAAGTTTGTCGATTTTGGACGAGCAGTTCAAAAGATAAATTGTTTTTAATTATTTTTTATATTATTTAAAATTGTTGACATCATCATGAGTCAGTGTGGACTAAATTGCAAATATTTGGACTAAATGGTAAATAATGAGGGTTATTAGTGTACTTTCCATATTTTTGGACTAATTTGTACCTAGTTGACTCGGACTGGACTAAACTGTACATTTGGAATGATTTTTGGACTGAACCGTATTTTTCTCTATAAAGAAAGGAACAAAAACTTAACAAAGGAGGCCAGCTGCAGAGCCGAGAAGAGGCATAGAAACAAAGGGAGGCGCAGCAACAGTGAGGAAGAGTGGATTACAGTTTGAAGTTCCATTTTTTCGATTCCCATTTGTTTTTGTTTGTGATTCTCTTAATATATTTATGGCTTTTGAGAAAGCCATGTCTTGCTAAGATCTTGTAACTAGGGTTTTATAGATTGAAACCACTTGGAGTATTAGACTATTTTGGAATTGAATAAAATTGAGCAAAGACTATTATGAATTGATTTTATTAATTCTTGATATTATTTATGGATTTACCAAAATATGGGTTGTTGCTTCACCGGTTTAGTATAACCTTTGTGCATAATTGTTAGGGTCACAAATATTTTTATCTCATTATCTGATATTTGATGCTTTTGTAAATCCTTTGATGGGGTATGCTTAGAATAGCCATATATTATTTGCGAACCTGTATTAAGTTTCGTATAACTTTCTCGCTAACGCAATTTGATGGTGCGTGCTTGGGTTTAGTCTTTTGATGCGCCATGTTTAGGGTGTCCCCGTGATATTTGCGATTCTAGTACATATAATAGGTGATGTCGATAGAACGAACGATAATTAAGTATTCATGAATTATGTTTCATTTCAGTAATTGAATATAAATAGTGGTGAATACTATAAACCCTGGTTACCAACTTTTTCATTGGATTCATTTTATTAGTTTAATTTATTTTCTTTGGTTTTATAATTCTAAAAATCCAAAAACATAATTCCTGGTTAACTTATTAGATATTGATTACGGTATTTCCACCGCTCCTCGTGGGAACGACCTGTACTTGCCTCTGTCTACTAGTTAGACACCGTGCGATTGCAGTTATCACATATAAGCAATCCCGAAAGCCTATCATTACACAAGCCTAGAAACGTGCATTTCATTTGTGTGTAACAAGCTAGTTTTCGATCTAACGGTTGAAAGATATTAGCTTGAATCTAATCAGGTTTTCATCTAACGGTGAATGTTGAATGCTTTGTTACCAAGCTAACATTGATTGCAAACCCTGATTTGAAAGACTATATAAGGGAGAACTCTAGCAACTGGGAAACCTAATACCCACACCTTATGTGTGATACTAGTTGTGCTAAGCTAGAGTCGATTCTCCTTTAACCTTTGGTTTCTTCTTCTAAACCAGGTTAACGACTTAAAGAATTCATTGGGATTGTGAAGCCAGACCGATACTACTTTCTTGTAGTTGTGTGATCTGATCTTGTTGTTTCTATCGTACGAGTACAATTGTAATAATTGGCTTGAGATTGATATCTCCGATAGGCAAAGATATAAAAGAAATCACAAACACTTCGTCTCATCGTTTGTGATTCTGCAATATCTTTTTTTCGCTGCGTCGATTAAGATTATTGTGAGGTGATTGATAATACTAGGTTGTTCTTCGGGAATATAAGTCCGGGTTATGAATTGGTTCTTGGTCACCTTGATTTATCAAAAGATGGAACAAAACTCATAGGTATATTCGTGGGAAACGGATTTATCTATTATCGTAGACTTTTATGTGTGATACAGATTTGTTTATTAAAGTCTTCGACTTTTGGTCGTAGAAACTCTTAGTTATGGGTGACATCAGCTAAGGGAATCAAGTGCGTAGTATCCTGCTGGGATCAGAGACGTAAGAAGCGCAACTGTACCTTGGATCAGTGTGAGATTGATTGGGGTTCAACTACAGTCCAAACCGAAGTTAATTTGGAGTAGTCTAGTATCTGTAGCGGCTTAATACAGTGTGCGTTGATCAATCAATTAGAATATCCGACCTTTTGGTTGTTGATTTAAATTGATTGACACTTGGATATTGCTCTTTGGTACCATCCAAGTTATCTCTCTAGTATTTGATAAAGACTCGTCGCAGATTTCTATTTGCTTGAGTATATATCCGCATTAGTTTGTGTTTGTTCGTTCCTTAAAAATTGTCCCATGGGAAATTTCTTTGGAAAACTTGCTCTTGGCATCTGTAACGCACGCCAGAAATCCTTAAAGATTGCTCAAGGATTATTATGGTTAAAACCTCCGGGTTCACATGATAATCTCATTTCATCTAAAAAGGAAAATTTAGATGATGAGAACCAATCTAAAGGAAAAAATAAAAAGAAGGGAAGATTGAGGAAACGTTCGTCACGCTCAAGGATATGGACCCTCACTAGATTAACTCTTGATATCTTTGAGGAATACTATCGTAATAGATCAATTGATAAAGATTTATTTAGAGCGTTCGAAGGCGTTTTTAAACTCTTAGAAAAACTTAATTCTGTTAAGTCTAAGAATCCTTCCGAAAAAAGTTTTGTACATCTTAAACCATCGAATAATATTGTACAACCTAGGATTCAGAAGAATTTTCCTTCTAGCCAGATTAAACGAAGCATAGAAGGCTCTGACTGCCCTGATTATCATCATTACGTTGATTATATCACGGGGTCTGTTCACACATATCAACCAGAAATGTTGCATGATAATTCCTCTGCACATTATGCCTCTTGGTAACAAGCCTGGCACAACCCCATTTGTATATATCTTGGAATGGGGCAAGAAATGTTTGAGTTGTGTATAGTTTTGTTATTCTCTTTTAGAATACCAAATAAAGCTTTCTACTGCATCCATCGTCTCTCATAAAAGTGTGTTGTCACGGGATGCATAACCTTTGATGTGCAAACGGCTAAGAAAATCCCACTTTCCTTGTGTGGGTTGCGGTTCACAAACGGGTCCAAGCATATTATTGGTCTTATAAAGAAGAAGTTCGCGCACCCTCTTCGTCATCACCCGTCCGCATAGTGAACCTCTAGGGTTTTGTGTGTTTCCTCCATTGAAGCCTCTTTGGAGAAATTGAAAGAAAGTGTGTTCAATATTCACTCCAAATAAGTAAATTCCTCTTGTTCCTTTCAATTTCTTAGATCTCATGATGAATTCTAAAGGTTCAAAAAGAAGCTCCAAAAGCTCAAATACCTCTAGCATGGATTTTCCTTGTGACCAAAATTATTTTAGGATTAGGTTTGTGGATGATTCTTGTGCTAGAATTTTTGAAAAGATTTCATCTAAAGGTTTTATCCTAGAAAAGAAATTGGATCCATCTAGTGGGCATGAAGAGGATTTAGCTTGCTTTAAAAAATTCAAGCTTGGAAATATCTTTGATGGTCATGGTCAAGGATTTGATTCTCTCACAAGAATTTTCTATGCCAACATTCATTATGTTGATCTTAATAAGATGGAATTAAAATCCATGATAAATAGAAAAAGATTTCTTGTTGATAGAGAATTAATTTCAAAGATTACCAACATTCCGTTGGCAAACGTGCGTCTTTCTAGACCAAGTGATGAACGTCCATCATGTGATGAAATCTGTCTTGGGCTTTGTGGCAAAAAGGTAGCTTGGAATCAAGGAAAGTTTCCTACTAATGATATTAGTATTGCGTTGATGGCATTTGGAAAACTTGGCATCTCGAATCTTTGTCCCTCCACAATTGAGAATTCTTGGTGGAGTCATGAGTTTGCGGAATTGGTTTATTTACTTGAATCGGGTGTTCAAAGTCTCGATATTTGTGGTTTTAGCATCTTTCAAATGACTTCGATGACTTCACCTGTCAAGATGTTAGGTTACCCCTGCTTGATTGGTCAAATTTGTTGTGATCGTGGTTTTGATCCAATTGGCAACTCTCTCGGGGTTCCCAAACCGGTTCGTCCTTGTACCTTCAAACACATAAGGGGGAATGTGTGCAAAAGACAAAGAGATGCTTCACTCAATGTGACCCTACCACCTTGAGGCTTCTTCAAAAAATTCACAAGGGCGTGTGTAAGGTCGATTCAAGGGTGAAGTGTGTGCAAGAACAATTGTCATTGGTTGCAACTAAGTTTCCCGAGATCAAGGAAGAGTTGAACACAATTCAAGCATCTTGGAGTATTTCCGATGAGGAAGACAATGAGTAAAAGATGATCTATTTGCCTAGTAAATCTTCTATTTTTATTGTTTTTGTTAGAAGAATAACTAGAGTTTGAAATAGCCATTATTGTGATTGCACATAGCTATGTCCAACGTTTTCATCTTCATGTTTTTAGATTTATTGATTTAAATTCTAAATTTGGTTGGAAGATGACTTTTGCAGTATTAATCTTTATGGTTTTATATATTTCAATATTTTTATGGGATATGTGTGTTTGCGTCCGTGAACTATGATTGTCCCATACCTTGTCAAACGTAAAGTCTTTCGTATGGCGATATGCATGTATTGATAAAAGAATGAATAGACTTTTGACAAATACAAAAGTTAAGCTATTGTGTCAATAATTGATGGAAGATAGGTTAAAATATTTTGTTTGCAAGGATTATGTCTATTGAATGTCGTTATGCGAATAGTGATGGAAAATAGAATGAATCCTTGTGTATTCCGCAGTATTGTTCTTCCCTGATCCATATTTTATGTATTATTGTGAGGCTCCGTAAAGTGTCTTATGTTGAGCACTAAACGACCAAGTTGATTATTTTTATGATTAGCTTAGTTGTTGTTCCGTGAGTTACTTTATGTCGAGCATATTCAACTAAATTAATCATCTTGTTTAGTTATTTAGTTGTTGCTCCGTAAGTTTTCTTTTGATGATCATGACCAATTAAATTGATTACTTTTGTGATTAGTTTGGTTATGTATTTCGATTAGATTAATTATGGGTTCTCTTGTGATTAATTTAATTGTATATTTTTGAGTCTCCATAAGTTCACTTATGTTGAGCATTTTCGATTAAATTAATCATGGTTTCTCTTGTGGTTAATTTAATTGAGGTTTTTGGATTCAAATTCATACTTGTATGTGATTTGTTATGTCCAAAGAAATCCTTCTTTTCTTTCGAAATTAAGGTCGCTCTTGTTGTTCTTTCGGGAATGACATTATATGGGGGAGAGTTCTTAATTGAACTTGTGCTTAATTGCCAAATCTTTGTGGGGAGTGCGGCTGTGGAATATTATAGGGGTTATCTTGTATCTTTATAGACTCCTTGATGAATGCATTTAGCTTCGGCTATATGATTACATCTAAATAAGATGATATGTGCTTTTTTTTGGTCATGAAATGTCTCTTTCGGAAATTTCATTAGGATCCCGTTTTCGTACCTTTGCCAATTTTATTGACAAAAAGGGGGAGAATTAATATGTAGTTCACACTACAAATACATATGGTTTTCGGATCATTATGTAAGGGGGAGTGGTTTCCATGTGAGATGGAGTATTGACTAAGGGGGAGTGATACATATCACCATAGTATTGTTGTTGAAGTTGTGATACAATTTAACTTTGACGCTGTGTAATGATACTATGACATTGTATAACAATGATTGAGAACTCTTGTTTTCTCTTTGTTATAGCTACGGATTTTCAACAACGGTGATGCTGAACTTACAACCTTTGGGATCATTGGAGTACTTGGAAGTGACGAAGATTTCAAGTAATGTTGAAGATTAGACATGTGGAATAGGAGTTACAAAAGTTAATTTATTTATTTTTTGTATTCCATATGTATTGATAGTTTTGTCACTAAATTGACAAAGGGGGATATTGTTAGAGCATTGCTCGGTCGAACTCGCATGCGTTGCTATCTCAAGCATGCTTTTCAATTTTAGTGATAAAAACTATAAGTCTTGATTTATAGTCTACTATAGCTAAGATCTCAGACTAGGATAGAAAGTGTAGTTGAGCTCAAGAACTCCATGTCAATCATCATACAAGACGAAGGACTACTCAAGGAACCGGTGGATCTTCATCGACTAAAAGGTATATGGAGACTTGAACTTATCTATCACTCAAAAGTCTATTTATCTCCTATCTTGAGACAAAAGTCGTTTTGCTATATAGACTTAGATTATACACATTTACTATTTCGAGACGATTTTATCTCGCCTATCTCTCGAAATATGTGTTGGTAAGCTTTCGCTTTAGCCAAGTTCATCTTTACCTAGTGACGAAAGTCATGACAAGTTTCAATCACTTTAAAATTGCTTACTTTGACGAAAAATAGTTTGTGAATAACAACTATAGAATAACCATTAGAGGATATAAGCATTGTTGTGGAAACATATATATGTATAAGTCCTTATTCCTTGAACCGAAGTTTGCGAACTTTGTTGATCAAGAGAACCGGAATAGTGGCGTGAGCCAAGTCCGTGAACTGGCGGAAGTTCTCGACCCGAGAAATTCTGCTGGAGTTTGTGAACTCCGTTCGGGAACTTAAGTCTGCGAACCCAGTCCGCGAATTTGAGTAGGTTATATCTAAAAACGATGTTTGTGAACTTATTCTTATATGAACTAAGGAATCATAATTGCAAACCGTGGCTATATAGTTCATGAACCGATTCGAGTGAATCAAATCGTTTTTGCTTCAATTGTGTCTCGTGTAGTTACATAAGATTTCCTTGCAATTGAACAACTCTCTAACTAGTTCATTTGAGTCACTTGAACTAGTTATGGTGAAGAAGAATATGGTTGATATGAAAGTGATCATATGGCTAACCATTTGGTTGACTATTGTTGAACCAACAAATGTACAAGTTTGGGTACGGCTACACAAGCCTAGAAACGTGCATTTCATTTGTGTGTAACAAGCTAGTTTTCGATCTAACGGTTAAAATATATTAGCTTGAACCTAATCAGGTTTTCATCTAACGGTGAATATTGAATGCTTTGTTACCAAGCTGACATTGATTGCAAACCCTGATTTGAAAAACTATATAAGGGAGACCTCTAGCAACTGGGAAACCTAATCCCCACACCTTCTGTGTGATACTAGTTGCTAGAGTCGATTATCCTTTAACCTTTGGTTTCTTCTTCTACACCAGGTTAGCGACTTAAAGACTTCATTGGGATTGTGAAGCCAGACTGATACTACTTTCTTGTAGTTGTGTGATCTTATCTTGTTGTTTCTATCGTACGAGTACAATTGTAATAATTGGCTTGAGATTGATATCTCCGATAGGCAAGATATAAAAGAAATCACAAACACTTCGTCTCATCGTTTGTGATTCTGCAATATCTTTTTCCGCTGCATCGATTAAGATTATTGTGACGTGATTGATAATACTAGGATGTTCTTCGGAAATTTAAGTCCGGGTTATCAATTGGTTCCTGGTCACCTTAATTTATCAAAAGACGGAACAAAACTCGTTGGTATATTCGTGGGAGACGGATTTATCTATTACCGTAGACTTTTCTGTGTGATACAGATTTGTTTATTAAAGTCTTCGACTTTGGGTCGTAGCAACTCTTAGTTGTGAGTGAGATCAGCTAAGGGAATCAAGTGCGTAGTATCCTGCTAGGATCAGAGACTTAAGGAGCGCAACTGTACCTTGGATCAGTGTGAGATTGATTGGAGTTCAACTACAGTCCAGACCGAAGTTAATTTGGAGTAGGCTAGTGTCTGTAGCGGCTTAATACAGTGTGTGTTCAAACTGGACTAGGTCCCAGGGTTTTTCTGCATTTGCGATTTCCTCGTTAACAAAATTATGGTGTCTGTGTTATTTTGCATTATATTTTGTTATATAATTGAAATATCACAGGTTGTGATCAATCAATTAGAATATACGACCTTTTGGTTGTTGATTTAAATTGATTGACACTTGGATATTGGTCTTTGGTACCATCCAAGTTATCTCTCTAGTATTTGATAAAGACTCGCAAATTTCTATTTGCTTGAGTATATATCAAATCGAGAGATTGAGATATAAACTCTTTGATATACTTTTTATGTGGATTGAGTCTGACTGTCTAGTTGATTCTCTAGAAAGTATATTGGAGTTTGTCCATACAGATTGTTAAGCGTTGGGTGTGGTTGTTGTACCCTCGCTTTTTCACTAATAAAAGCAAAAAAGATGGTGGAATTAGGTTTCCGTAACCTAAAAATTACGAATGAAACTATGATAACTAAGATATTTTGGAGGTTGATAACATATCATAGATCTTTATGGGGTACTATTTTTAAGTTGAAGTATTTTCCTAATGTTGACATTTCAGATAACAACTACAAAACTAAACCTACTAATTCTTGGCTTTGGAAAGGAATTTCCAAAAGCTTTAAGAATCTTAGGAAGGGGAGCTTTTGGGAGGTCAATAATGTTACACATATTGATATCTGGATACACAAGTGGATTCCAGGCGAGGATAGTCTGGTTGTTTCTATCAATGAAGAGGTTAGATTAAGTTTTATCAAAGTCAGGGATGTTTTTAATGAACATACTACTGATTGGGATATAAACAAACTCAAAATGTGTCTTATTGATGTCGTAATCCAGAAAAATTGTTTTAATCCAGTTTGACATTAACTCTAAAGATAGGCTGAGGTGGACTTATACTCCACACTTGGATTCCACTGTTGGGTCTCTTTATAAAAACTTGTCCGAGAATGATGGTACCAACTGTGCTATAAGTTCTGTTGCTAGTACGGTTAATTGGACTAGGATATGGAAATTGAATGTTATGCGCAGTATTAAAGTTTTCATTTTGAAGTGTCTTCATGACATTCTTCGGTAGGAGATAGAATCCACAAGATTCTAACCAACATAAATAACTATTGAAATTTGTGCAATTCTGAAATAGAGAACATTGTCTATCTATTCATGAATTGTGAATTTATTAGTAATGTTTGGAAGTGTCTGTCGTACAACATCAGTAGAGTTAAAACTAAAAGTCATACTTTTCACACCTGGTTCAAAAATTGGTTTCAAATAAAAACAACTTCAGTGATGATGATGTTAACTGGGAAAATATTTGCGCAGCTACTGTTTGGTTTATATGGAAAGCTAGGTGCCAGAAAGTCTTTGAGAAAACAAAACCTTGTTACAAGTTTACAGTGAGCTATATTGTGAGATATTATGGCAGGAAACAACTTCAAAGGAAAGGGGAAGACAAGAACTGCAATACATAAAGAAGATGGAAGTAATAAGTCTTATTGTACTATGGCTACAACATTCAGAATTCTGAAACTTATCTTATCTTGTATCTGACTGATTTGGTAGCCTAGTTCAAAGGTGCCAGGTGTAGTGGTGCACCACAAAGAGTGACTGAAGACAATAGAAAGACCATGATAATTGTGATGGGGTGGCCGACCATTATAAAATGTAATAGGGTCATAATTACATGGCAGGCAAAGGAGTCCTCTAGAGACTCAAATATTGGGGTAGGAAACATGAATATGGAAAATTACATCAGGGATACATATTTTAGAGTATCTATAAAAAAATTATTTTGATGTAGAACATCTCTTCGTTCGTTTTTTTTTCTTTCTAGAACAGTAGATGACTTGAATACCAAGTCTATTGTTTCATGTTTTTAGACTTGCTTCTTAGAGTTTTATTATTTTTAGACTCTAGTTTCATGCCTATATAAACAGGCTCGTGCACTGTTTTGAAACACAATTATTATTATCAAGTTTATGGAACTACTCTTTACAGAGGACCTATCTTTTTCTTGTTCTTTCTCTCAAACCTGCTCAAGATACCTCGTCTCTTTCGCATCCTTTTCTTCCTTCGCATCCCCTACAATCTTCGTGTTGTATTCTTCTCAACAAGTGTTATATTAAGGGGCATTGAGCCAGCGTTTTGAGATTTTTACCTCAGAACAGATCTTTAAAACCCGCTTCCACAATTATCAGATCCTTTTACAAAAAAAAAAAAAAAAAACTTATTATTAGGTTTAGTTTCAATGGGAGACCAAGTTATTAGAACTGAACTTACCAAGATTATAGAAAGGTTGAATCAACATGATACAACTTCTGCAAATATAAACAATGTTCTATAAGAGTTACAAAAAGAGATTAAGAAGATGAATATTAAAATAGATTCTCTTGGTGAAGGAAGACCTGAAGATACAGAAAAATCAGAAAGTGAAGAAAAAATTGATGATGAAAAAATCTAAAGGAGAAGGAAAACATTCTAGTTCCAGATACTCTTCAAAGAATGGAAAGAAACATAATTTTATCGAAGACACTAGTACTCCAAAGAGTGTTAAAGACAAACTTAACAAGATTAGTCAATATGAAGGGTATGTATGTCACCCTTACAAGAAGTTGGCAAATCCTCGTGGTAACAGTAGCGAAGAAGATGAAGTTGAAGATGTTTTAGAAATGAATTGGACAGAAGAAAAGCGCTTGCATTCAGGGCAACACTCTTATGGATCTTTACCTGAGCACAAGCTTAAAGCAGACATTCCAACTTTCAGCAGAAGGTTCAAGATAGAGGAATTATTAGATTGGTTTTATGAGGTTGAAATTTTTTTTGAATTCATGGAAGTGCCTGAACATTCTAAGGTTAAGCTTGTAGCCTATAAACTTAAAGGAGGTGCAGCTGCTTGGTGGACTAAACTTTGTGAAGACCGTAGGAACCGTGATAAACAACCAATACGAACCTGGAAAAGAATGAGTGATCTTTTAAGAACTAAGTTTCTGCCTAGAGATTTCAGGAAGCAATTATTTATTAAACTGCAGAATTGCCAACAAGGTGCAAGGTTGGTTAAAGAATATGTAACCGAGTTCTACAATCTAATTGCTCGTAATCAACTAAATGAAACAGAAGAACAACTTATAGCTAGATTCATAGAAGGGTTGAATCGAGTGATTCAAGAAGGAATAACCCAATCTTTTTATTCTATGGAAGAATCTATACAACAAGCCATCAAGATTGAACGTCGCCTTTTTCGTGCTCAAAGGTCTTCAACTAGACAGTATAATCGGTTCCAAGGTAACTTCAAACCATATTCTTCAGTTAGTTATTCTAAGAATGCATATGCTCAAGAAGACAATATACATTATTCTTCTTCTAAGCCGCAATATCAAACACCCAATTTTACTCATTCTCAACACCCGATACCGAAGAATAATCCTTCAATTCTTACTAATCCAACTGAATTTCAGTCAGTACAACAACAACAAGTTTCTTCTCGTCCAAGATACAACCAAAATAGTCGTTTTCCGTCAAAGGATCAAACGTCTTCCACCTTTACCCAAAACAAATAATCCTTATGCTAAGTTTAGGGGTGAGAAGTGCACAAATGCCAATTACCTGGTCATACTTCTGCTGAGTGTCGTAGAGTACATGGATTAGTGCATGAAGAACCAGAAGGTACGCACAAGTATAGTGGGTTGATTAAGGAGGATAATAATGATTTAGAGAAGTCTGGGGATGAAGTAGAAAGTGATGAAATTATAGAAGAATTGTACAGTGAACACTTAATGGGTATGATTCACCTCTATTACTTTCTTAACCTTCTTTTTCACAGAGAAACAGTATTTTTAGAACAAGATGTTTAATTAAGGCAGTTACCTGTGATCTAATCATGGACAGTGGCAGCATGGATAACTATATTTCTGCTGAAGTTGTTAAAAACCTGGGATTACCAGGGATTCCTCATTCTTATCCTTATTCTTTTGGATGGGTAAATAGCTCTTCTTCTCAAAATATTACTCACCAATGTCTTGTTGAGTTTGCACTTAAGGGTTATCAAGATTCGGTTTTGTGTGACGTTATTAATATGACTGCAGCGCATTTACTACTTGGAAGGCCTTGGCAATATAATATGTGTGCATTTCAAAATTGCTTTGAGAATACTATACCTTTTTCAAAGATGGCAAGAAGAAAATTTTAGTTCCTTCTAAATCTACAGCCGTTTACAAAGAGCATAGTGATGGAAAAACAAGTGCATTAGTAGCTAGCATTGTGAAACAACTGTAAGAACATACTCTACATTCACATGAAGATTCTAAGCCAATGATAATCATTCCAGAAAAGGTACATCCCTTGATCAATCAATTTCATGCTATATTTCCTGATGAACTACCTAAATCTTTACCACCTTTGAGAGATTTACAACATCAAATTGATTTCATTCCTGGGGCATCCCTTCCAAATCATTCTCATTACAGATTGACTCCTAAAGAACATGAGATTCTACAGGGACATGTAAATGATTTATTAGAAAAAAGGTTTAATAAGATTGAGCAAGAGTCCTTGTGCTTGTCCAGATTTTCTTGTTGACAAGAAGGATGGAGGTTGGAGAGTGTGTATTGATTGTAGTCTGTAGAGCCCTCAACAGAATCACTATTATTTATAGATTTCCTATACCCATATTGGATGATCTTATTGATATGCTTGTTGGATCTAAAGTGTTTTCTAAGATAGATCTTCCTAGTGGTTATCATCAGATTCGCATTCAAATTGGAGACGAATAGAAGACAGCTTTCAAAACTCGTGAAGGATTATATGAATGGTTAGTTATGCTGTTTGGATTATCAAATGCACCTAGCACTTTCATGAGATTAATGAATCACGTACTACAACCTCTTGGTAAATTAATCATTGTTTATTTTGACGATATTTTGATATACAGTCGTAATGAAGATGAACATCTTTCTCAAGTATTTCAAGCTCTTATTGAGAATGCACTATATGTGAACCTTAAAAAGTGCACATTCTTAACAACATCTGTTACCTTTTTGGGTTATGTTATTTCTGATCAAGGAATTTCAGTGGATGATTCAAAGATTAGAGCCATTTCTGAATGGCCTACTCCAACAAGTATTAAAGATGTTAGAAGTTTTCATGGTTTGGCATCTTTCTATATGCGTTTTATTCGCAACTTTAGTTCGATTGTTTCTGGAGTAACTGATTGTTTGAAACAAGAAAATTTTTGTTGGACTGAAGAAGCAGATAAGAGTTTTAATCTTCTTAAAGAAAAGTTATGTAGTGCACCGGTTCTTGCAATGCCAGACTTTACTAAACCTTTTGAAATCGATTGTGATGCATCTGTTTTTGGGATTTGAGTTGTATTATCTCAAATTGGGCATCCAGTTTCTTTTCATAGTGAGAAGAATTCTGAAGCTAAAAAGAAGTGGTCAACTTATGAACTTTAATTATATGCTCTTGTTCAAGCTTTAAAACATTGGCATCCTTATTTAGTGCATAATGAGTTTATTGTCAGTACTGACAATCAAGTTTTGAAGTTTTTGCAGACATCAGCTAAGGTAAATAGAATGCATGGCAGATGGTTATCTACCATAAATCAGTATACCTTCTCTATTAAACACAAAATTGGTAAGTTAAATCAAGTAACTGATGCTTTGAGTAGACGTGCTCACCTTCTTGTCACTCTTCATAGTGAAAGTATAGCTTTTGATTACATCAAAGACTTGTATATTAATGATGAAGATTTTAAGACAATTTGGGAACAATGCAAGAAACTGTCTTCTTGATTTGATGATTTTCTTATCCAAAATGGATTTCTTTTCGAAGGTAATCGTCTTTGCATTCCACGGGGTTCTTTAAGACTTCATTTAATTCATGAACTTCATGGCAGTGGACTTGGTGGTCATTTTGGTCAAGATAAGACAATTGTTTTAGTAGAAGAACGATATTTTTGGCCTTCTTTAAAAAGAGATGTACAGAAGTTTGTTCAGAAATGCATGGTGTGCCAACGCTCCAAAGGTACGATACAAAACACTGGTCTATATACTCCCATACCAGTGCCTGAAGCTCCTTGGGTTGATGTGAGTATGGATTTTATACTTAGATTACCAAGATAAGTTAAAGGCAATGATTCAGTTATGGTGGTTGTTGATAGATATTCAAAAATGGCACATTTTGTTGCCTGTAAAAAAACTACTGATGCTTCTAATGTGGCTTACTTATTCTTCAAGGAGATAGTACGTTTGCATGGAGTGCCTAAGTCTATCACTTCAGATCGTGATACTAAATTTCTCAGCTACTTTTGGAAGTCTTTATGGATGAGATTGGGAACTAAGTTACAATACAGGACTACGGCACATCCACAAACTGATGGATAAATTGAGGTTGTCAACAGATCTTTAGGAAATCTGATACGTGCAAAAATTATTGATTCAAACGAAAAACAATGGGAAACTTTTCTTCCCCATATGGAGTTTGCATTTAATACTTCGGTGAATCGTTCTACTGGTAAGTCTCCTTTTGCAATTCTATATTCCAAGGTTCGAAATCATATTCTGGATTTAGTAGTGCTGCCTAAACTTTCACAGTCTCATGTGAAAGCTGATCAACTTGTCGACAAAGTTTCCCAGCTTCATAAAGAGGTGAGAACTAAACTTGAGGAATCCAATGCTAAGTACAAGACAGTAGCTGATCAACACAGACGACTCAAGACTTTTGAAGAAGGATAACTTGTCATGATACATCTTCGAAAAGAACGTTTTCCAACTGGTACTTACAAACAAAACTAAAATGAAGAAGTATGGTCCTTTCAAGATTTTGAAGAAAATAAGTGACAATGCTTATGTGGTGGATCTTCCTACAAACTGGAACATATCTAACATATTTAATTTGCAGGAAATTTTTATGTTCCATGGGGAAAATGATTTAAGTTGATCAACTTGAGGCCAAGTTGTTTTCAAGAAGGGGGGACTGATGTAGAACATCTCTTCATTCGTTCTTTCTTTCTAGAACAGTAGATGAATTGAATACCAAGTCTATTGTTTCCTGTTTTTAGACTTGCTTCTTTTACAGTTTTATTATTTTTAGACTCTAGTTTCATGCCTATATAAACTGGCTTGTACATTGTTTTGAGACAAAATTATTAGTATCAAGTTTATGAAACTACTCTTTACAAAGAACCTATCTTTTTCTTGTTTTTTCTCTTTTTCTTGTTTTTTCTCTCAAACCTGCTCAAGATACCTCGTCTCTTTCGCATCCTTTTCTTCCTTCGCATCCCCTACAACCTCCGAATTGTATTCTTCTCAACAAGTGCTACATTATATTTCCTTTAAGGTTGTGTTCTGTAATAATGTGAAAGACAATATAATGCTTAGTAATATGTATATGCTAAGAGTACTTTTTGGTAGAGATTAGATGTGGCCAGAAATGGAAATGAGAAACATGAAGAACTGATTTGAAGTCTTAGAAAGTTTAGATCATACTCCAAAGTCTAGTTCAAGTTCTACCTATGTTTCTGAAGGCAAGGTGAAGACCAATCAAATAATAAAAATGGGGTAGGTGAAATTGGGGATATGGATATGAATAAGTATTGCACAAAGGTTATGAATCAGGGACATCTCGATAATTTCGACAATGGAGACGGAAGGTTTGACCAGGATATGATAATTTAGGAAGGAAGTGCCAGTACGATTTTTCAGAAATATCGCAAAGGATGACGCAAGAAGGGGGGTTTTCAGAAATTCAATCTTTGAAACAAGAAATACGAGCCGAGTGTCCGGTAATTTTAATATATATTTTGAATACCACCAATGTAAACATTAGGTATGATTCTCAAGATAATAACCAATTTGAGAATCATTAGGTATCCTAGTTTAATTGGGGTCCATGGAATTTTGTTTGCCCCCCAAAATTTTCAGGGGTGTAAATATCGCAATATGAATATACTATTTTACCCTTCACTAATTGAAAATCAGTTTTACTAATTAACTACCCTAATTAAGGCCCCTAATCTATATACCCTAATTAAATCAAAGAGAAAATCAGTTTCTCTTTTATCTTCATCTTCCTCTCCTCCCTTTCTCTTCTCCACCTCCACCATTAACGACTCCACCTCCACCGAGGAAAATTCTTCGAACCGATTCATCGCGTAATCGTCGATGATAAAACTTTAAGCGACGATTAACTTCTTCTACAAATATGGCTAAAACAAAGCAAACCGCTCGCAAAGCACTTCAAATTCCTAATCTTGTAGATGCGGTGAATGCAAAGGTGTACGTGAGAAGAGCTCCTGAAGCAAGCAAATCGAAACCCAAAAAGGGAATGGCTCCAATTAGAGGGTACGTGAACTTAAACCCACCTATTATTCGATGTTTTGGTTGTTTTTTTATTGTGTAATCGAGATTGGTAACTGAAAAATAGAAGTTACAGAGTAAGAGTCGTTAGCATCGAAGAAATAATACCCTAGCGACTCTTACATTGCATGCTTTTTGTATGAAAAATCGTTAACCTGTTAGTGTAAATATGACGACCCTTGTTCTGCTACTTCGACCTTTTGTGCCATAGAATAGAGTCGTCGCCATATTAGGTTGAAGATGACGACTGTAGTTTGACGACCCAAAATTAGTGCGTAACGACTCTGGGTTGAACTTGAACTGCCTTCTGTTGGAGGAAACGATGGAGTCGTAAGTAGTATATAATCCCTAGACTAGAGTCGTTAGTAATCTATAATCCCTAGAGTCGTCATGTATTTTAAAGGGTCGGCAGTTACTTGTTTGACGACCCAAGTTTAATCTTTAACGACCCTTTAAGGACCAAAATCATCCTCACTGTCCAATTTTTGCAAAGAGTCGTTACCTTATAAATTACAATCGTTACTTTGTAATGAAGAGTCGTTAGTTTGTTAGAGCATATCATTGACGACTCTTTAACTGATAGAGATAAATTTGATGTCTTATAAAAAAAAAATCGTGTTTGGAATGTAGTGACAAGAAATCGAAAGACAAGGTTGAAATCACGATAACTCCTCCTTCGAAACCTCCCCGCAACGATAAATACTTACTTGCCGGTCCATTGCGCGGAAGAAGGCCGTGTGAGGTATCATTTTCTATCACCGAACCAAGAGACAAAGGTAATGAGTTGTTTGATTCGTCAGAATCAGACACTCCTGTTGTTTCAGCTAACACTAGTGCAGAAGAAGAAGATGAACAAGAAGAAGAGCAAGTAGAGGAGGAACAGGGTGTAGAACATGAGATACAAGAAGAAGAGATTCAAGAAGAAGAAGAGGAACAAGAAGAAGAGCAAGAAGAGGAGGAAGAGGGTGAAGGTAATGGTAGTGGTGATGATGAGGATGATGGTAATGAGGAGGAACAAGATAAAGGTAATAATGGCGGTGATGATAATGATGATGAGGAGGAAGAGAATGAAGGTAATGATGATGAAAAGGATGAAGGTGGTGATGATGGTAAAACCACTGTTGAGGATGAAGAAGAGAATGCAAAGGCGAAAAAGCCGGTAAAGAGGGTTAAGAACGATGGAACAGATATTGCACCCAGTGCGAGACACGCTCCCGCTACTCATTTGTTGTTGCCTCCTCTTCGAGGTGGTAAACTTAGAGGAGAACCTAGAGATGGGGGCAAAGTTCTATTTGGATATCCTGGATCGTGGGTTCATTGCATTAGTGATACAATCGTAAGAATCCCAAATTTGCTTGCTATTTGATTAATTGGTGTTAACTTGTTTATGTTTTTTTTTAAATACGTGTTTGTTTATGTTTTGTAGGATCATAAGGATGTCGCACGTCTTTTCCGGCACCAATCTTCTTTCAAGAAAATGGAGTTCTGGCCGCTAGAAGGTGAATGTGCAAGAGTTAGAGATTTGGTTGAAAACTCAGGTTTGTACAATGTCGTTCTGAACTCTATGATTGCCTATGACAAGGTCGCAGTATCTAGTTTCTGTGAAAGGTATCACGCTGAAGTCGACACATTCCAACTTCCTTTTGGTGAGATGGCGATAACTCCTGATGACGCAGAACAGATATTAGGGTTGCAGGTCGAAGGCAAATCAACCGGTAAGAATTTCAAGAGAAGGCCTAGTTGGGAAGACATCTATACATGGACCAAGAACTTGTTTTGCTGGGATTCCGAGAAGACTACTGGGCTTTTCGAGAAGGGACCTAAGTACCCGAAGAAAGAGTTCAAACTTGTAGATATTAGGAACATGTTTTCTGGGACAGAAAAGAAGGAAAAAGAAGGAGGTCTCTCTGATATGGAATGTCGCTATGCGGCGGCTGGGTATTTGTTGTATGTCCTTACGTCGGTTATATTTCCTGACAGCAAAGGTAACCGGGTGAGCGCCAACCTTCTTCAGCTTTTGGATCCCTTGGAAGATGTGAGCAAATACTCTTGGGGGACTGTCATAATTGCACACCTGAATGGTCAGCTTTCTCAGGGATCTCGCAAACTAACTTCTCAAATTAATGGGAATTTGGCTCTAATCCAGGTATTTGGATTGATGAAAGTTTTCTTATTTTTGTACATTTTAAAAATTGAATTATTTATGTTTATTTCTTTGGTTTCTATAGGTGTGGATTTATGATCATTTCCCATCACTGATCAAAGATAATGAATATGTGGAACTCAACCCACAATGGAGCAGAGGTAGTCCAACGGTAACCAAATACTTGTTCACTGGTTCTCAAGATAGGGAACAAACTGATGCGTTGATACAAATGCGTCAAAAACTTGACAACATCACGGCTAAAGAGGTAGTCTTCAATCCGTACAAGAATAATAGATTTGGCGCAATGGAAGATGTCGTGTATTACCATGGCCCTTTGTTTCACCCTAACGGTTTTTCAATGTACAATCCGATAAGAATCATGCGTCAACTTGGTTTTATTCAAGATTCACCCGATGAGGATTATGTACCTCCGTTCAAGCACAAGCTGGAAAAGTGCGAGGCTGACGAAGCGGGTATAAAGGTGGCTTATGAACCAGAAGTTGATGTCAAGCATTGGAATGATAGACACTCTAGTCTTGTAGATATCTCATGGTGGGTGCATGCGGATGAAGGTCATGAGGCAGCACCGGATTACGTCGAATGGTATGAAGGCTTCTCCCATGGTAGGGTGATTTTGGTAGATCCGACTCCGGGTAGGAGGACCAACAGAGCATCCATCTCTTCTTCTTCTCAAGTCAACAGTAGAGATGCTACTTCCATTCTGACACTACTGGTGAGTATTTAATTTTGTAATTGTGTTATTCATCCACATATAAGAGAGTTAATGTGAAATTGTTTTTGAATGCATATAGAGGGAGTGAATGAAGCTTCTTGTCAAGGATTTTTGTTGCTCGGCTGACAAAGGGGAAGTGATGGATCCTGCGAAGAAATGTCGGTACGCAGATTACTGCACGCACATTGAAAATCCCAATGCAAAGAAGATGTTCAAGGAGCTGGCTAAGGAAGGTAAGAGGAGCCGGAAATCACGCATCCAAAGAGCACAAGAAGTTGATGAGCATGGCCAAAGTAGCCAACATCATGATGAACATCCCTCAGAAGTACAAGAAATTACTAGAGAAGATGCTGGTTCCCCAGAGGGTGCTCCTCCTAAGAAAAGCCAGAGAATTAGCAGGTCAGGGAGGCAGTAAGGTGGTGGTCGAGGTCGAGATGGTCGACTTCAACTTATGCTAATTTTACTTTATGAATTGAACTTAAGTGTGTGTTGAAACAACTTATGTGTTTGGTTTGGAGTCTTTGTTTCGAGTACTTTTATGTTTGGAAACTCCTGTGTTTGTTGCAAATACTATGTTTTCAAGTATGCTCGTTAGAACCATGTAGTACTCCAATGCAGACAACATTTCCCTTCCTCATACCAAGGGTCGTCATCTTCGTTTCATAGTACTTTGACGACCCTAATTGTATTTACCACTTCAACACACAGAGTCGTTAATATCCTCAAATAGAGATCTAACAACCATTTTTCCCAAAACATCCAGGAGATGGAAAGAATATTTCTGGATAGAGTCGTCAGTGTTTATAATGAAATCAATGACGGCCCTTGGTTAACAAAATATATCCAGGAGGTTTGAATTTATTTGGCTAGAGTCGTTAGATTTTTCATGTCAATGACGATTGTTTGTTGGATTCAGGAGTCGTTACTCTGCTATGGATACCTGTGACGACTCTCATTTTGAAACTAGAAAGGATTTTGATTTCATTAGGAAAATAACATTACATCTATCTCATATTGCATAAGAGTTAACATGGGTATTATTGAAGTCGATGCATCAAATGGTCGTCAACTTTGAATATTCTTTATGGTGAATGGAACTTAGTTTCCCCATTACGTATTTTCCATAACCCATCGAAACGTTTCAGCTGAAATTAAACGAGGAATGTTATAACTTTGAAGCATGAAATAAGTATAAATATTAACAGAATACTCACTTTTTCCTTAAGAGGAGATCTTGGATGGCGAAGTAGATCCCAACGGTCTGTTATTTTGAAATTCAAAATAAGGGTCGTTAGTTTTGTTTTTACACAAGATGACGACACTGGAGATAACCAGAGTCGTCACTGTTTTAATAAAACTGATAACGACTCTTTATGAAAGCATTACATGTTATTGTTCTTTCCGGTGCGAGATTTAACTACCATTGCGGCTTCGATGTGATGAAACTACCAATGACGACCCTATGTTAGGAAAACATCCATAAGTTTAACTGATTATTATGCCGCAAGATAAAACGCATTGTATTCATTGGGCATTCTTCAAAATAAAAATATTAGGGTTCAGGATACAACCATTATCAAAAAGTATGCTTAAAAATGCAATGCATAGTTTTGAATGTACATCTTGTCTCACGATTCATCGCTCATGTCTACGTAAACTGGGGTTGGGTCCATAGCATTCCAAAGGTTCATTCCATACTCGTACTGATTTGTCCACTCCTTGGTGTAGTCTCCCCAATCACCATAGGCCACCCGTGGTAAAGGACATTCTTCGGAAATCTTCAAACTTATGTAATGGTTATTGTTGACATGTGCCATTACAATTCTTATTTTCTTTATCGCGGTGTCGCACCGAGTTCTTGAGGGTACGTACATACAAGACGCTCCGGGGAAGCCTTTGCTGAATACAATTACCACACAAGTGAATGTGTCCGCTAAGAGTTGACCACCAAAAGGCATTTGCATCCAAAACTTATAACCGGTCTTTTTCGAACCCGTCCTTCATTTTACGTTACAAACCAACTCCCTAAACTTCATTTCCCTCTCTTTTGGATCTCTTTCCATGAGCATTGTCAAATACAGTTGTTTGTCCTGAACAAGCTTTTCTGCCATTTTTTTCCTTGCATATTGGATTTGGGTGAGCTTAAGTTCGTCGGCCTCGTTGAAATTCCCTAATTGTTCCGTTGCAAAATGGTAACCACAATTTCCATCGTCGTCAACGTCGTCGGTGGATATAAGGTGATCCAAGATGACGTGAGGAAGTTGATCGGTGTACTCTTTATACAAAGTATAAGTAACACGATGTGGTCTTCCTTGAGAATCTCTAGGGGTGCGCGGATTTCCCTTAATTCCGCTTATGGTCACCATTCCGCTAGTTTGGCTTTTCTGGGTACCGACCACATGCTCTGCAACATCCATGTCTTCCATTTGTTTCACTTCTGTTTCACTTTGGGTCAAATCATCCTTTTTTGGTCGACCCTTTGCCTTGGGGAGGAGAGACTTCTCATACTCTGTATATTCTTTCTGGACATAATCATGACGTGACGGGTCACTTTTGCAACACTTGGCCGCCTTCACGGTTGCTCTAAATGATTTTTTTGTTGTTGGTCTGCCCGGTGGTTTTTGTTTGATTGGCTCTTCTTCTACTCCCAAGCTCTTACGGGCAGCCGGCCACAAATTAAAAACCAATATCTGTCTTCCTGCACAATACGCTTTTTGATATTTCTCACTGATATACTTGCCAATCTCAAGGTCTCCAAATTGTTCATCAGCGGCTCTTGTGGGATCAGGGGTGAATGAGAGTTGCTTCCAAAAAGGATCGATATCTTCAATAGGAATGAGCGACTTGTAACCACCAAGCTTATGTCTACACGGGAGGCCAAGCCACGTCTCAGTTGTACAATTACAGTTCATCACTTTTTCACTTGAAGCTTTCGCTCGAAATCTGTGAAGTTCAGCCATCATATGCTTTATTGCCCACCATGACACTTGGTGCGAAACCCCGCGTAGCAATTGTTTGTCTTCCAGGTATTGCTTCAAAAAACGGTCCTTACTATACTCCATCTGAGTCACTATCTTGCTAAGATCATCCTGGGCGTGCTCATGAATAGCTTCTTGTACAGTAACTACCCCACCAGTGTTTTCTCGAAGAATTTTCTTCAAACGTCCATGGGACTGCTCTGCGATACTGGTGGACTCATTTTGGTAGTGTTTGTACTTATTGGTCCATGCATAAACAAACTTCTCCTTCCAAGGATTCAACCAGGTATCTTGGCAATAGTCGACCACCTTCTTATAATTCGTACTCCAAACATCGATGAACTTTTGCAAATTTGCATAGTACTTTACTTCGGTCTTCGAATGGGCCAAAAGGTCCCAATCTTTGCAGAAATCCTCCCATACATCCCCCTCTTCATCAAATTTTTCCTTGGCTTTCTTTTTCTCTTCCGCTATCTCTTTTTTGAAAGTTTACTAAGACGCTCGTCTTCCTCCTTGGAATGTTGATTACCCTTTGCAGGTTTGATCTTTTGGATTTGATTCTTGCAATTATTAAAAAGATTCTTTTGGATGTGCCACGTACAAAGAAAATATTGAGCAAGGGGAAAAACTTGACGAACGACACTCATGACTGCAAAATCCCTATCTGTAAATATAACCTGCGGTGTCTCTTCGCCACGGTAAATCAACCTAACTTGTTCGAAAGCCCAAACATAGTCTTCTATTTCTTCCTTTTCCATAAATCACCATGCCACGGTGAATGATTGCTTATCCGAAGTATGACTAGCCACGTTCAACAACGGCATGTTATACTTGTTGGTTTTATAGGTGCAATCTATGAACAAGACCTGGTAAAAGCACTGTGCCAAATCCATCATCCTAGGATGGGCAAGAAAAATATGAGTCACTTTGTCGCCCGGACCGACCCTTGTTTGCATAGCATAGTTATGTTTTTCTGCCAACCACTCTGATTGTTGCATAATTAATCTACCATCCCATTCAGTTCTCTTGATCGTTGCTTTCGCAGTGTAGATTGTGGAAAGAATAGACAAGTTTGACTTATCTTCCGCCTTTATTGCATTTAGAATATTAAGGGGCCTACATCGCTTCATCTGCCGAACCTTTTCCATTTGATGTGGTTTCAATCGGGCATATGTTGGGTGCCCTAAAAGAGTACTAGGTGGAGGATGGTTGTGACGACCATCCGGAATACTATACATCCACCATAGTAGAGTTTCGGGATGCCTTTTGAAAACAATCCTGAAGGGGAATTTTATCTTCTTCGACGAAGTTTTGTAGACCCTCGTCGTCTTCTTCACATACTTGTAGTTCTTCCCTTTGTGACTTTCTTCCTTATCCCCCGCTCTCTCGCATACCATCTCCATTTGCTTACAATCAACGTGTTTGCTTTGAACAATTACGCACATATTCTCCTTTGCCTTGGAAATAATCCATTCCTTGACCTCAACCTTTGTTTTCCACGTCTACATTAAACAAATAACACGTTCATTATAAAACACTAATTAAACAATTTTGGTATGGATATACATTGACTCAAACAATAAAAACGTACCAAATCGGTCATATATGCTTGGGAGGTATCCGGGCCGACAGTGTTGAGGGGTTCAGGTTGAGAGCTCACCCGTACAACCAACTACAAAAAAAGAACAACAAAATCAGTATAGGGTCGTCACTCTGTAAGATGTTAATATGACGACCCAGACAGTCGTCAGCATAATTTACAGGTAAACGACTCTTTAAGTCGTCACCCATATTTTCTGTAGACCAACGACCATTTTCTCGATTTATGACGACTCTTTTTTATAAAGTGACGACTCTACATTGATAGATATAACCAACTCTGCCCAGTTTTCACCTTGAATCGTCACCTTGTATACATATAAAATAACGACTCTACGAGTCGTTCTCTGGTACATGTAAAGAGTCATTTGGTTTTAATCTTTACGGATTAACGATTCATGTTAGTGGTTGCATTTATTTTTGAATTTAACTCAACCAAATGTGGTTGAGGCAGTTTGGTCGCTCCATTCTATATATAGGGGCCCATATCTCACCTATTCCATATCAAAACCCTAATTATCAACCTCCTCTTCTCCTTCTCATTTAATTACCATTTAAGAGCAAAAAAAAAGAGAAACATCATGACTCCATTCACTAATGAAGAGAATTGTGCCATTACAAGAGCTTGGAAAACAGTCACTAACCACTTTGAAAGTCTAGACAAAGACATTGATGAAACATCGGATGCTTGGTGGAACCGCGTATTCATCGTTTTTGTGGCGTTGGACGGAAATTGCAACTCAAGGTCTTTGAAACAAGTCAAGGAACGCTTCCAGAAGATACAATTCGAGTGTGATGTTTTGAAAAGAGAACTTAAGGTTGTTAGGGAAGCCTTTCCGGATATGCTGAGTGTTGTAAGAGTAAGTATTTGAACAAGAGGTAAAACTTATAAAAAGCTTTGATCAATACTAACTAAGTATATTTTCATTTTCAGTTGGGGAAGGCGTATCGCTATTATGAGGAGCTTCGTGGGGAAAAGTTTGAGCTCCACGATTGCTACTTTATCTTGGAAGGCGCTAGATATAACTACGCCATATATGATTAAGTGTATAAGTGCACCTTCATTATCTATTGTATTTCATTTCCTTCAATGCAACGCTATACGAGATATATGCCTTTTACGACTCAATGAAATGATTCTATGAAATCAAAAATTATGAGAATCTAGTGCAAGGGTCGTTACTTTATATAACTAATCAAACTAACGACTCTAAAAGAAATTAGTAATTGATAGCTAGGATCGTCATTTCATATGATTACATGTATGACGACCCTAAGTGTTACTTTTTACAGAGAGTTTTGGTTTTAGAGTCGTCAATGTGTAAACAAAACAACAAAACGACTCTAAGTGACCTAGTTAAAAAGGGTCGTCAATGTTTAGCACACTATCCTAACGATTTTTCATAACCTGGAAAAGTTGCAGGTTTGAGTCGTTAGTGGTAGTTCCAATATACTAACGACCTAAGAGAGTCGTTTGGGTATACACCCCCCCGACTATGACGACCCTTTCTCTGAGTTGTTCCATAGTGTGGATGATTCGACCACTTGGAGCACCATTCCGACAATTTGAAGAGAATAGGAAGTTTACCTGATTGTTTTGGCCTTGGGTTCCTCATTTTGAGTGTTGGTTCCTTCATCTTGAGCAATGGGATCTTCATTCCAACCATTGTTCATGCCTTCCTCTATCAACATCTCCTCATCAAACATCCAACCCATATCATTAGTTGAGACAATCTTACCATCAACACAATCATTGTTGTTATTTGAAGCTTCACCAATCTCATTCCCTCCACTTGAATCACCCATTTGTAAAAACCCTAGGTTTTCCTCTCAAAACTCCTCCTCTTCTTCTCAACACATAAAACACATAAAACACATTTTCCATAATTTTTTTCCTAAAATCAGATTTTAATCTAAATACACTTACCACACTAATCAAACTAATTAATTCCTAATACTAATCATATAAGGGCAGTTTTGCCATTTAAAAAATATTTTTTTAAGGGGTGACCCAAATTAGGATTGGGTGACCTTTTTTATCCCGTAGTGCATGGCCCCTAATCGGAAGTTATGGCCCCAATTAAATTAGGTTAGGTATGATTCTCAAGATAATAACTAATACGTAGTTTCCTTCTTTGTAAATAAAAGGAGGTGGCAGACCCATGTGGCCTGGATTAGCTCGATATTTACTTCCTGTCCATAGAAAAGAGAGATATTTACTTCGTGTGCAAGTACGCTGTAAAGACTGGAGAGCGTGTAGTGTACTGCACAATATCTTAGGGGTCTTTTCGTCTAAACAGTTCATTCGGAATTTGAATTTCAAAATGTTACCGTTTAGGGAGAACGACTAAAGAATTCACCACTTTAGAACGGCTATAAGAATCATTCACTAGGTTTCCACAGATCAATTATATTTCATCTGTTAGAGAAAGAAAGGAAAGAAAAGAAAGAAAGAAGAATGGAGAACATAGGATTTAACGAGAATCAGAAATCAGCCATGGATGCATTTGAAAAGCTTGAAAAAGTAGGAGAAGGAACCTATGGGAAAGTATATAGAGCAAGAGAAAAAGCCACTGGTAAAATCGTAGCTTTGAAGAAAACACGTCTCCATGAAGATGAAGAAGGTGTACCACCAACAACTTTAAGAGAAGTTTCTATTCTAAGGATGCTTTCCATGGATCCTCATGTTGTTAGGTAATTTCGTTTCTTCATCTGTTTATTTCCTAGGGTTTTCGATTATCTCATCTGCCTCAACTCCAATTTGTGTTTAATTTTGGAGGTTTTCTTTCAGATCTAAGAAAAATCATTGGTATAGATTTTCTTGAAGAGATTTTATCTTTAGGGTTTCGATCTTGCTTTTAACGGCATCAGTTATTCCCCTTCGTGGATATTTCGTTTGATTACATATAGAATCTTGATTAGATTGGATATCTCATTTAGGGTTTTGGTTGTTTTATATTGCATCTCTCTGAGTTTATATTGGATCTTGCTAGGGTTTTTAGTCATCTCGTCTTTGTTAACTCCAATTTGTGCTCGATTTGGGGTTTTTTTTGATTTGGATGTTTAAACAAACTATCGATGTCGATTTTCTTGATGAAATTTATCTCTAGGGTTTTGGATCTGTATGGTAGATGTGTCTTGTATCTGAAATTTGATATGCTGTTACATGATTTGATGTCAGGTTGTTGGACGTGAAACAAGGTCAGAACAAAGAGGGGAAGACCATTCTCTACCTTGTTTTTGAGTACATGGATACTGATGTTAAGAAGTACATTCGGAGTTTCCGCTCATCTGGAACTACAATGCCCCCAAATATCGTTAAGGTGATTGAACTTGCTCTATTACAATTGGTTTGACATTGTAATTTGTTGGATTCCATATTGTTACATTTTTTTTGATACTGACTTTGTTGGTGTTTATTTCTGAATGCAGAGTTTGATGTATCAACTTTGCAAGGGTGTTGCATTTTGTCATGGTCATGGAGTACTTCACAGGGATTTGAAACCTCACAATCTTCTAATGGATCCAAAGACAAAAATGCTTAAAATAGCAGATCTTGGACTGGCTAGAGCATTCACGCTCCCAATGAAGAAGTACACGCATGAGGTTTGCATATCACACATCTTGTTACTTTGGTAGTTATGTATTCAGAATGCATTATAACATGATTGCCTGCTGCAACTTTCATTGCAGATCTTGACTCTTTGGTACAGGGCACCAGAAGTTCTCCTGGGAGCCACTCACTATTCAACTCCAGTAGATATCTGGTCTGTTGGCTGTATCTTTGGTAATTACCTTGTTTCCCTTCTTCAACATATCTTGAATTAAGCTTTTTTTCTGTTGTGTGCTGAAATGATTTGTGTAACTAAATGCAATCTATGGGCTTTAATTGGCTTGTTTTTGGTTAATAGCTGAACTGGTTACAAATCAAGCACTCTTCCCTGGGGACTCTGAATTGCAGCAACTACTACACATCTTCAGGTTTGAATAGATTCATGCTTGTGTCATCAGTTTGCGTTTCTTAGACTCAAATCGTTAATAGCACTAACTGATCTTTGATGACACATTCTAGGTTGTTGGGAACTCCAAATGAAGAACGATGGCCAGGCGTAAGCAAGCTAATGAATTGGCATGAATATCCACAATGGTCTCCACAGAAGCTGTCATCCGTGGTTCCTAACCTAGATGAAGCTGGTCAAGATCTGCTCTTGGTGAGTTGAACTCATATTCCGATTGTTTACCAATTTTGACGAAACATCACACGGCATTCTAATCATGTATTCTATGCTTTGTATGTCTTAACAGCAAATGTTGCGATATGAACCTTCAAAGAGGATTTCAGCAAAGAAGGCAATGGAGCATCCTTACTTTGATGATCTGAACAAAGCTGGTCTCTAAATCTATTCAACGAATTGAAGTCTAACAAAGCCAAAAGTTGATTTGTAGTTTTCACCTGCTTTTCTCAAGCATAGTTTGTTCATGTCTTTTTATTTCATCCTTTTCCTTTGATGATTTTTACTATCTTGTTATCTCAGTTTCAGACCTCGGATGAGATAATGTACTAAAAATCAATGGAAATCCAGTGTTTCTTTATTCTATCTTTTACATGGCTTAATGTCTTAGATAGACAATATGGAAGAAAATTTGAATTTTGGATACAGTTGACAGTAAAGTGTGTGCATTTTTCATTCTTTGGTGCATTTGTTAATCTTTTACGCTGCTTAAGCATATAAATTGCCCTTGGCATTGCTGTAATCCGGTAAGTTCAGTCTCACCACAATGAAACAAACTAGTCCCTGCAAACTAATGGAAAAAATGTTTACTATGAAGGCCATAGGCATTATTTGTTGACCACTCCAAATGAAATATAATCGATTTGTTGCATTTAGTCATTAGACACTCCAAATGAACTACTGTGGCCAGGGGTAAACAAACACAAACACATGAACCAGAGTAGATACCCAAATTTGTCTTCCCAGAAGTTCTGTTGAACTTGAACTCTCATTGTGATGGATATCACATGGAAATAAATCATAGTTATACCATGACTGAAATATGTATCCATGTAGAAAAGGGGAAAACTGTGGAAACAAATGAATGTAAAATGTCATCTGTTTTAATATATGGTGTGTTTTTATGCATATAAACACCACAATAGCCATGGGTTACCCATAACAATGAATCGTTCTACAATTTTTGACCTCACCACCGCGAAAGATCGGGGTAAAGATATATGCAGTATTATGGAGATGCCAGCATTATCATGACAATGAATTTTTCCCTACTGCAACTCTCAACACCGCCGAGAAGGATGGGGCAAAGAAATATTATGACGATACCAGCCACAAGAAAAAAGTTGTCCAGATGGTTAGTGAAATAGAGGCCACGGAGTAAGTCCACAGCAAAATAACAGAACATTCGCTCTCACCGGATTTAAACAACTGGGTAATTGTACCTGCAAATTCCATGGAAAATCATTTGAGAGGTGGTTATGAGAGAATAACAACGCATTGGAAGTCTGACACATAAGTACAATAGGACGTAACATACCAATGTTCATTGCAGGTGGCATCACAAATTGAAGTAGAAGAACAAATTGATACAGGGGGTCTGACTGGATTAAGCCTAATCTGAAAGCACCTTTAACCACGATAACGCCCAACATAGGCAATAGTATATATCTGACCACAACAATGCCAATAACAACAGACTTCTGCATCTCTGACCCTCTTATACCTGAACAGAAAAGTAAGAATATGTAAAGCAACGGACTTTTTGTCAATTCTTGGCAAAGAACTGAGGTTTGAGACAGAAACGTTAATCAACCATTACCTTTGGTAAGATTTCCTCCTACTATTAAGGTCAAGGTTGGGACAGCTGCATTACTGTAGACCAAAAAAATAAAAATATATTAAGGAATGTGCAAGACGAGTTTCAAAGGATGCAGGTGCCAAAAAATTGTTTACCACTTGCTGTAGAAACAGAAAGTGTCTACCAGTTGAATAAACAATATACTCAACAAGGTCTTTTTGTGAAATGAACTAAATTATCAAACTATAAGTTTAATTATAGTAATTTATCCTCCGGTAGTCTTATTCAATATTACGAAGGCTACTGGAAGACTCAAACTCAAAAAAAAGGAAAACAAATTCAGTTTTTGTATTTCTTAGCAAGCAATTTTGAGGATCTGTGACAAACCATGCAATCCAAATTCCAAAATGGTAAAAGCAACTCCTCATCGTGGAGAAATTAGCATGAACCTGCACAGCCATGTATGTATGGTGCGCATAAATCATACCTCAGCAAAGAAGCGGAATCTTGTATCACACGTAGAGGAGCACTTTCACCAATTAATAACCTTCGAATTTGAGGGACGATTCCGATAAAAAATCCAACAATCTACACAAGAAAACAGACAGCAGCTTCACCCCTGAATCACTCAATAACATGTATATGATATTTGCAATTCACATGTATGACTACTTTTTGGACCCTTAAATGGCCCTTTTCTTGTGCAGTCTCTAATCTATTAGTTTCTGAAATTCAATTCAAACTCTTTCTGCAAAACACAACTACGTAAGCAAGAAAGAAAAACTACAGTACCGCGCCGATTGTTGAAGGTGCAAACAATCTCTTGAAGTGGATGTGCTGTGCCATCATCTCAAACTGCTGTCTACACTTCACCAAAAATGGTATCTACACTCCACAAGAAAACATGGAAAATTAATTTTTCCTCTGCACACAACATATAGGATAGCAGAAAGATATAATACATGCTACACACCTTTTTTATGGGGTTTATACTGTAAGGTAACTGAGCTTGATCCTCGGAAATTCCAGAAATTGAACAATAGTTCGAGGGAAGCAGTTCTTCTGTACAACTCTCAGGGAATAGTTTTGATGTTTCGTCTGGAAACTTCAAACTGCTCACAGGGATATCTTCTTTAGTTTCCTCAGTGTTGGTTGAAAATATCCTAACGAGGTTGTACACATATGACCACAAATAAATAGCCCCAATCTGAAGAAATATAACAAACCAATCAATTGCATTGAGAACAAGGAATTGAGAAAATCTACTATTTCGTATCATTGAACAGCATCCATTTTGGAAAAGCAAGAAGCTAGGTAAACAAGATACCGCCATAGAGAGAGAAGCATAAGCCACTCCAAATGTACTGCAAACATCTGGATCTCCAAACGGACTCCCCTTTTCTTTACAAACAGCTGGAACAATGATTAGAAGCAAGTTTCCCAAATTTCCTGTTCATTACAAATCAAATTCACTGAATCACTTCTTACTTGGTTCAACAATGCATCACAAAAACGGCACGACTAATATCAATTACTTGAACTTCAACATCTAAATTTTCAGACAGTTTTAAGAAGAACAGCCCCTAGCTCCTTACTATATCCTGACGTTTTAGTAACTCTGAGATCAAGAGACTTACCGGCAGCACAACAACCCAAAATGAGACCCCTCAAATGTGAAGGAGGCCTTGTAAATTGTATTAAAACCCATCCAAATGCGGAACCAGCAATGAATGTGATAAGAATGTTCAACGGCATGAACCACCTAATTATTCACAAGCATATAACCATAAATTTAGAAATGGCACAAACCCAAACACAAAAAAAACATCGATCAATTCGACACACATATTATAATGATGTTACATTAAGTAGAGCGAGCATAAAGAATAAAACTCACAACTTAACCATACTATCATAAGTAATTGTTTTCGACAAATTCCCTGATATAAGTGCCGGATTAAACACGTAAAATACTACCTGTTCAGGCAAAAAAAATCATTGTTAATATAAAGAACACAGGTAATTAAACACGGTTAACAATTCAAGATACCCAATGCCAGATATGACTTACATTGTTTATAAGCTTCCTAGCATCATCTCCCAAAATATTAATACTCTCTAATGCAAGAAAAGAACCAAGACCAGTAACTAGAAGTACTTCTACAACCGGTATCGACGATGCAATGAAAAGATCCAAAAGTGCCACCATGACTACTTGCAGATACAAAAAATTCAGAATTTTTGAATCACCAAAACTTGATCAGCTCCATACAACTAACTAGTGCCGATACAATTTTCTCCTCTTTTCTCGCTCATTTTATGCAAATATTGATCCTGTAACAATTTTAGAGCAACAATTAATCAATTATACACAAAAATGGAAACAAACATAATTACTAGCTGAAGGTTTAGAGATATTGAGAGTATACCTTACGTTAGCAACTCAGAGATAACTGATACATCAATACGATGATGATTCATCATGATTTATACTTATCACGTAACACAACATAAAACAAAAGGTCGTGATTTAAAAAATTCTTAGTTAATTAATCAAAATTACAAAAAAAAAAACATATTGAAATGAAACTCGTGATTCTCTCTGGAATATTTTTAAAACTAACTTTTTTTTTTTTTTTGTTATTCTCAAGGAGGAAATAGTGTGAATGCTCTAGGGCCTAGGAGATAAGAGTGAGCCACGTAAATGGCGAAGACTGAGGAAGAGAAAGTGGAAAAGTTGAAGACGTCATCGGACTAGACTAGTCAAGCGGAAGTGAAGGAATGGGTATCTTCGGGTTCCATTGGGTCTGGTCTGGGTTCTGAATAAACCCACCGCTTTGCCAAGTTTAAAATATATATTTCTCATTTGTTTTTCACCCTATGGAGGTAGCAAGGTAGGTTTGAACTTTGAATCTCTTTCCGTTTTAGCTAAAAAAACAAGGAAATCTATGTATATGATTGTCTCTTCATAATTAAATACTATGCTAAACGTGTCTTTCGGATTCATAATTTCACCTGCTACAAGTACTAAATCACGAAGATAGAAGAAGACCCCGCAACTAGTGCTCGCCCCCACCCCCCACAGTCTCAAACAACAAACGACGGGGATGTTTCTGAACTTTAGACCAGCAATAGTAATACAAGTGAACAACTTTTGGGGTGAACTTTATAGACCTGCAATGGTAATGGAAGTGAACCACTTTTTGGGTGATTTACGGATGGATGGCTACGTAGGAGGCTTTTTAGTATTTGAAAATTGATGAGCAGGAGACTGAACTTCATACCTAATCCTAACAGCGGGTCCAGTGGAGATTCCCCCTTTCCTACACCCAAAGACCGTGGCCTAATGTGCCTCTTCCCGCTCACGTTCCATTTTTTTTTCGAGAATCTTATGAGGAGATCACTGACGAATAATGGTTGTCGGTTTTGAAAATTTTGAAACAGCCATCCATTAGTCGTTTTTTTGACACACACCATTTTTCTTCATTAACACTTTTTTTTTTTACCACAAGTAATTCATTCTTCAAAAAACGTTTACATGATGGTCTTAAAGAGAAGCAAGTACATCGTAACATGAAACAAATACAAAACGTAAATAAATCGCGAAGAGAATGAGCGATCTACCACGATATCACCAAAATCTTGTACTATGAGATTGAAGAAGGAATGGCATACGAAACTATAATTCGACCATTTTGATAGATTTTTTTCTTCTTGGAAAAGAGATGTTCCTATGACAGGGGAGTGATATGCCCAAAATTCTTCATGTGCAACTAACCCGAACCCAAGATCTATTTTTTTGATGAAGAAGAAATTGATCTTTGCCCTTGATGAATCGCCGATGTACTTATCAAGAAAACCAAACACGAACAAATCGTTAGGAAAAAAAACACTATAAAAGTGTAGATAGAATCACCCAAATAGCGAAGATAAAAATCGCTCTAATAACGAAGAAATTATTGGAAACAATAAAAATAATTAAAAAACAAGAAATCTTTGCTCAGATTTAGCCCCTAAAGGACTAAATCTGAGCAAAGGAAGAAGAAGAAGTTGATGGGTTTTTCTCTAGTTTTTGAGAAGAGAGAGGAATGAACAACACTTATTCTCACTATTATTATTATTTTCCGTTTACACTTATATTTTTTCTGTTTACACTTGTTTTCATTAACACACGTAATTACACTCCCTTTACACCGGTCCGGGTAAAGAGTTCTGGTGCGTAATGCACAAAGAGTTTTTTGTGGTATACGAGAGAACGCGATTAGGGTGCATGATGCTCTCCAAAACTTGAATTGGCAATGTGGTTAATGGTGTTTCACGAAAAACAGATGTTGATAACTCGTATTGTGATCGACATATGAAAGTTTAAACGGGTATTATCAATTTCCTTGAACTCAACTAATTTCAAATACGACACAAAATAGTACAATGATTAATTACTGAATTTTAAAACTAACTCACCTTTGTAGGCATCACGGCTGCACTTAGTTGGTACAATAAAGCATTTAAACTTCTAGGTGCTCCTAACGGACGAGTGGTGTCTCGAAAGGATTTAAAAGAGGTATACCCATAAAACCTATTATGCTAGTGCGGCTTCTTTAATCTTCGTCCCCATCTTCAGGAGGATCATGACATAAAATTTTCGGATTGTAGTCGGGAAGGTTTTCCTTCAGCAGTACATAACATTCATAGAACTTAAATTCTTAAGTTGTTGCGGTTAAGTACCTTTCTTTCGCACAGAGTTCCTACATGAAACAAACAAAACTAATTTAGTATTTCATTAAAAGAATGTTTTAAAAATAATTCTAGTTAACTAAAAATTGGCATCAAAAAAAAAACAAAAAAATTACATTCATGCATCGTCCAACCAGATGGCAAGTTTTTGTAAAGTGAAACCAGGATGCCTAAGTATCGTTTCACCCCCTTTTAATAAACAAAGCTAGCAAACCTCACGAATCCGGAACACTTATACTCAGTAAACTGAGAATCCTGGATTACTAACCATCTCTCAAGAATAATCTCAACCGACTAATAAATTGTAAATATATATCTTGAGGAATCATAAAATCTGAGACGAAGAGAACTTTGTGATTTCTATCTATCTCGTTCTTGATGGGAGATTGACGAAAACCTTTGTTAGAGCATTGCTCGGTCGAATGCACAAGTTTTGTTATCTCAAGCTTGTTGTCAAATTTAATTGATCAAAACTATATCTTGATTTCTAGTCTACATCTAGTCAAATCTCAAATTAGGATAAAAGTGTGTAGTTGAGTACCAGACATCACTGCGGTCTACCTTTTGAAGGAGAATATCAACCGAAGCTTTTGGAGAACTTCATCAATAAAAGGTAAGTGAAGACTGAACCACCTATTTCTCAAGTTTTTACCTTTCTATCTATGAGACATTGTCGCATGACTAAATTAGACATTACATGCATAACAGAAATTTCGAGTCAAGTTTATCTTGATAATCGTTCTCAAAATATGCTAAGCTTAAGAACATTTGTTCATACTTGATGAATTTGGTTAAGATCAATTTATTATTTATGACCTAATTATGATTCAATATTTAATCATTTGAAAATAGCATGGAACAACGATATATGTCATTGATGTTATTCAAGAATGTTTCAAATTGATTATTAGAGAGATATAGAACTACTGTAAATCTGGATACATGACAATATGCATACCAGTTCACATACAGAGAGAACTGATATAATTCCATAGCGGCAATATATGTAGTTATGTACCCAGTACACGTACCGGCATATTTATAGTTCGGCAACGACTTTTTGGTACGCATACCCGGTATCCATACTGTTATAGTACTGCTCGGTCGAACTCGCAAGCGTTGTTATCTCAAGCTTGTTTATCATGTTTAGTTGCCAAAACTATAAGTCTTGATTTCTAGTCTACTTATAGCTAAGTCTCCGATTAGGATAGTAAGTGTAGTTGAGCTTTAGACTTCACGGCGTTCATCGAATGAAGACAAAGAACTACTCAAGGGAACTTGTGGAACTTCATCAACAAAATGTATGTGGAGACTTGAACTCATCTATCACTCAAAAGTTTATCTACTCTATCTCCTATTTGAGACAAAAGTCGTATTGCTATAGAGACTTCAATTATACACATTTGATATTTCGAGCCGAGTTTATCTCGCTTATTTATTTCTCGAAATATGTGTTGGTAAGCTTTCGCTTTAACCAAGTTCATCTTTTATTCTTGACGAAAGTCAAAAGATGATCATGTGAAAATCGCTTTGTAACATCTTACATGATTTGTGTGAGACAGTCATTTAACGTAGACTCGGAATGTTTCGTATTGATCATTCGATCACTTGAAAATTGCATTGAATTTAATAGTTTGTGCGAGACAGCTGTTGTCGTCTTCCAAGAATGTTTCAATGATTGAAATGAGGGTTTAGAACATGTAACCATGATTGGATATAAATATAGTGTGTATTCACATTTGTGTAAAATTCCAAAACCGGGAACCATGTATGCGTACCCGTATGCGTACTGGTTGGTTGTTGGAAGTCCGTAAACTAAGTATGCGTACCCGTACGCGTACCGGCGAAAGTTCAAGTTTCGTGAGTTTCTGCTGGAGTTTGGAAGTGTAAATGGTATGCGTACTCGTACGCGTACTGGCATAACCAAACTCAGTCCGACTACTTCGATATGCGTACCCGTTTGTATACTTAAGTAGGTATGTTCTAAAATTGATTTGTTCATGAACTAATAAATTTATATAATAAGGAATGCAATCTTTTTCAAACCGTGGCTATAATGTTCATGAAATGATTCGAGTGAATCAAATTCGATTTTTCTTCAATTGTGTCATGTACACCTCTACGAGAATATAAACAATTGAACAACTCTCTAACTAGTTTCATTTGAGTCATTTGAACTAGTTGTGATGAAGATGAATAAGGCTAATATGAAAGTGCTCATATGTCTAACCATTAATTAACTATTGTTGAACCAACTAAGTGTACATGTTTAGGTACGGTCACTTTTATTTAAATGATGGTACATTTCATTTGTGTATAACAAGCTAAGTTCGATCTAATGTTTGAAAGATATTAGCTTGAATCTAATCAGGTTTTCATCTAACGGTGAATATTGAATGCTTTGTTGCCAAGGTAACATTAATTGCAAACCCTGATTTGGAGACAATATAAAGGACAACTCTAGCAACTAGGAAACCTAATCCCCATACCTCCTGTGTGGTACTAGTTGCGACTAGAGTCGATTCTCCTTTAACCTTAGGTTTTTCCAAAACCCTGTAGGTAAACGACTTGAAGACTTCATTGGGATTGTGAAGCGAGACCCAAGTATTTTCTCTGTAGTTGCGTGTTCTGATCTTGTTGTTTTTTATTGTGATTGCGTACTATCTTCTTTAAGATTTGCTCGAGATTTATTCTCCGATAGGCAAGATTGAAAAGTAGTCACAAACATCTCCGTCTCATAGTTTCTGATTCCACAATATCTTGTTTCGTTAATCGATTAAGATTATTGTGAGGTGATTTATAATACTAGGCTGTTCTTCGGGAATAGAAGTCTGGTTTATCAATTGGTTCATGTTCACCTTGATTTATCAAAAGATGGAACAAAACTCGTAGGTATATATGTGGGAGACAGATTTATCTATTTAATAGACTTTTCTGTGTGATGCAGATTTGTTTATCAAGTCTTCGACTTTGGGTCGTATAAACTCTTAGTTGTGGGTGAGATCAGCTAAGGGAATCAAGTGCACGGAATCCGGCGTGGTTCAAGAGGCGTAAGGAACGCAACTGTACCTTGACCAATGTGAGACTGTTTAGGGATCAACTACATTCCAGTCTGAAGTTAACTGGTAGTAGGCTAGTGTCTGTAGCGGCTTAATACAGTGTGGTGTTCAAATCTGGACTAGGTGTCGGGGTTTTTATGCATTTGCGGTTTCCTCGTTAACAAAATTTCCGGTGTCTATGTTGTTTCTTTTCCGCATTATATTTTGTTATGTAATAGAAATATCACAGGTTGTGAGTAGTTCAATCAATTAGAGAATCCAACCTTTGGTTGTTGATTATATTGATTGACACTTGAACATTGGTCTTTGGTACCGTTCAAGTTGTTTCACATAATAATCAGTCTCACGGATTTCTATCTGTTTGATTTGCTGATTACATTGTGAAACAGAGATACAACTGTTGGATATACTTTTCTTGAGATTTAGTCTGACTGTCTAGTTGATTCTCTCGAAAGTATATTGGAGTTGTTCCATACAAATATTACCAAGAGAAATATTGGGTGTGTTTGTTAGACCCCCGCTTTTTCAATTGGTATCAGAGCAATCAAAAACGTTTAAGACCTTATAAGTCTGTGTTTGGGACAATCTGATCCGTATGGATAGTTGTGTATCTCAAACTCGCACGCATAGAAATAAGTCCTAAAAGTTTTAATTATGCAAAATGTCTTGGGTTTACCTCCAAGGATAACTCCTTTGTTGATTCTTCCGAATCCCGAGGTAGGAATTATTTTCTATCAGATTCTGATAACATTTCCTCTGATGAGACGTTTAGCTTGATATCTAAAACTAAAATGGAACTCACCAGAAATCAAAAAAATACAGCTGAAACTATTGTTTTTCAAGATGCTAAGATAAACTCTCTTGAAGAAAAACATGATCAGCTTATTGATGAACTTGAGAAGTTTTTTGGTCGAGAATGAGAACTCTATCGCATCATTGAGCCTTTCGCCAACAATATCCAAAAACTTGTTCAAGAAACTACTCTACATCGTGAAAAAATTAGTACTCTTGAGGATATTGTTAAAGAAGATTCAATTAGAGAAAAAACGTTTGATCAAGACTCATTCATCAAAACTGGACAACCTTCGTATTGAAAAAGATAAATTGATTGCTTCCCTTCTTATAGCCCAAAAACAATGCAAAAATCCTTGAAAGAGAAAAACTATGTTTTAATGAGAAAATCTTTTATGTCATTCACTAATTCTCAGCCAGAATTACATGATATGAAGAAAAGTTCCCCAAAGGAAGTTCCTGCTAAAAAATGCTTACACTTTTTGGAGTCTTCTAATAGGGCTATGAAATTAAAGCCGATTTCATCCAATGTTTCCCTTCCACGAACTTGTTACTTTTGTGGGAAAAAGAATCATTATGTTAAATATTTTTTTTCTAGAAAAAAACGGATTTCTGATCTTCAAAATCTACTTCTTTTTACTGTCGACAGAGTAAACTGTCTGATGACATCTACAATGGATTTCATTCCTGCAGAAAGTCAGAACTCTCATAAAAGGGATTTCAGTGGTCACTCATCTCGAAATCTCCATAGAGATCGTAGTTTTCCTCTTGGTGCAAATTTTTTACACAAAAAAAATAAGCGTTCCCAGTGACTATGAGAATAAGTCTGGCAGATCTAAGTCTAGAAGGTGGATACCTCTCTCCTCTAATCTTATGGAACCGATTCCTCGAGGTCCTAGACTTAATCCTCAGAAAATTCCCTCTAATGAATTTTCTAAAATGGTTAAGTCAAATTCTTTTGGAATTAGAAATAACCAAAGGAAGATAAGAAATATTGAGTTCAAACTCTCATATGGTATTCACAGCTCATCTCTCAATACTCATGGTGAGATCATATCTCACTTTGCTACCTAGTTCTAGGTAATTTCATCCTTGTATCTAACTCGAGAGTTGCAAGGATGATATTTGTGAGATGCTCAAGTCTACTGTTAGTTACCATCTTGTGTTTCAATGTTTTTCTCTTATGAGAAGGTTGAGTCATTCTTGACTCCTTGTATCTAGTGTATCTCTTCCGAATGCTCTGTTTAAATCTGTTTGATTTTGAACCTTGTTGGTAAGAGATATTTGAAAAACATGAAGTATTTCTTTTTGGATCTTTCCCGATCCATCAGTCTTCCTCACCCAGTCCACGAACGTTCATGTCTCACTTGGGAGTTTTAGAGTTTCCACAACAAGGTGTCCTTCTCTTGTTTCAAAACATATATATATATATATATATCGTGTTTCACCTTCCCTAATAATATAAATAAAAATGAATAGAAAACTCCCCATGACCTCAAGAAGTGGTGAATCTTGAGACGGAAGAAGACATTAAAGAATGCGATTATGTTCAAGAACTTGTCTTGAAAAAGATGATTGAAAGGAAAGAGTATAACTCCTGGATTGGAGAATCTGTCAAGGACTTAATTCTCTTTCAGAATGACTCTAGGTCCGATTTGCAAATTTTCAAATGAAAATAAATCAACTTTTTGATGGTCAGACCAAAATCCTTGTTAATCAACAGATCTTGATCAGGAATCAGAGAAACTCATCTTGGACTCTGTCAAGGCTAGGCATCTTGCCCGCATCGTTGATCGGAAAGTTAATGTTCTAACTCGTGAACTTGGAGTATCTACAGTCAAGAAAATCAAGGATATCAGTGATACCTTTTATGATGGACCCTTTCAAAGGTATGAAGTTATCAAAGAAACTTGATTTTCTCTATTTTTTCTAGGAAACTTTTTATGAGAATTTATTTTTGTGTTTTAAGAAGGATAACTAGGGTTTGGAATAGCCATTATTGTGAGTGCACATAGATATTTCCAACGATTTTCATCTTGCAATGTTTTTAGATTTATTTATTTAAATTATAAAGTTTATTTGGAAGATGATTTTGCAGTATTAATCTTTATGGTTTCATATATTGCAACTTGTTATGGGATATGTGGGTTTGCGTCCATGAACTATGATTGTACCATACGTGGTCAAAAGTTAAGTTTTTCATATGTCATTATGTAAATATTGATAAAATATTGAATGAACTTTTGACAAACAAAAGTTAAGCCTATTATGTCATTACGCAAATATTGATGGAAGATATATAGAATGAACTTTTGTCTACAAAGATTAAGTCTATTATATGTCTTTATGCAAATATTGATAAAAAAAAATAGAATGAATCTTTGAATATTCCACAGTATTGGTCTTCATGATCCACATCCTTGTGTAAATACTGTGCGGCTCCATAAGTTTTCTTATGTTGAGCATTTCCGATTTAATTAATCATGGGTTCTCTTGTGGTTAATTTAATTGAGTATTTTGGATACAAATTCATATTTCATGTGATTTGTTAATGTCCAAAGAAATCCTTATTTTCTTGTAAAAGTAAGGTCGCTCTTGTTGTTCCTTTGGGAATGACATTTTATGGGGGAGAGTTCTTATTTGAACTTGTGCTTAGTTGCCATATCTTTGTGGGGAGTGCGGCTGTGGAATATTATAGGAGTTATCTTGTATCTTTATAAACTCCTTGATGAATGCATTTAGCTTCGGCTATATGATTGCATCTAAACAAAGTTGATATGTGGTTCTCTTTTGGTCATAAAGTATCTCCAGGTCACGGAATTTCGTTTGCAAACCGGTATGCATACTGGTCTGTAGACGTCGTTTTTCAGTGAACTTGTTTTGGCCGTAACTTCTTCGTACGAACTCGTAATGACCTCATTATTTTTGAATTCTCTTCAAAATGGAGATGAGAATTTCTGAATTTGGATGAGTTAAGATTGGTCTTTGTCCTGTCTCTTGTTTTTGAGTGTTCTGCTCCGTTTCGTCGCACTTGTTCTACCTCTCTTGGACTTGGGCACTTGGATTCTTGGAGTAATTTTCTTCTAAGCTCATTTGTAGATTTTACAAGAACGATCTTGCTGAATCACAAAAAAGGAAGTTCAAGAATGGGCAGTAGTACGCATTGCTATGGGATTCTTGAATGTTCACAATCATCTTATGTGAACTATGATGCATGGTCTTTAATGACTTTGTATGTTCTTCTTTGTTAAGAAAATCTTTTTATACGCCTTTGGTAGCCATTCTTGGTGTAAATCCGTGCGAAAAAGATTGATTCTACCTTCTAAGGGCAAAGATTGATTTTGCAGTATTAATCTTTATTTGTTTCATATATTGCAAAAATTATTATGGGATATGTGTGCTTGTGTCCGTGAACTATGATTGTCCCATGTATGTCAAAAGTTAAGCCTATTATGTCATTATGCAAATATTGATGGAAGATAGAATGCACTTTTGATTTGCAAATATTAAGTCTATGATATCATTATGAAAATATTGATGAAAAATAGAATGAATCTTTGAATATTCCGCAGTATTGGCCTTTTCCTGATCTACTTCTGTGTGAAAGTACCGTATGGCTCCGTAAGTTCTCTTATGTTGAGCATTTCCGATTTAATTAATCATGGGTTCTCTTGTGGTTAATTTAATTGAGATTTCTGGATACAAATTCATGTTTCATGTAATTTCTTAATGTCCAAAGAAATTCTTATTTTCTTGTAAAAGTAAGGTCGCTCTAGTTGTTTTTGGGGATGATTTTATGGGGAAGAGTTCTTATTTGAACTTGTGATTGATTGCCAAATCTTTTTAGGGAGTGCGGCTGTGGAATATTATAGGGATTATCTTGTATCTTTATAGACTCCTTGATGAATGCATTTAGTTTCGGCTATATGATTGCATCTAAACAAAGTTCATCTTGTTTTTCTTTTGGTCATTAAGTATCTCTATGGAAATTTCATTAGGATCCCACTAGTTTTCGTACCTTTGCCAATTTATATTGACAAAAGGGGGGAGAATTAATGTGTAGTTCATACTACAAATACATATGGTTTACGGATCAATATGTAAGGGGGAGCGGTTTTCATGGGAGATGAAGTATTGACTAAGGGGGAGTGATATATATCACCATAGTATTGTTGTCAAAGTTGTGATACAATTAAACTTTGATGTTGTGTAATAATACTATGACACTGTATAACTATGATTGAGAGCTATTATTTTCTCATTGTTATAGCTACGGATCTTCAACAACTATGATGCTGAGTTGAACACATTTAGAATCATTGGAGTACTTGGAAGTGACAAAGATTTCAAGTAATGTTGAAGAACCGAGGAGATCAAGCATTTGGATGAGAATCTACAAAGTTTATTTATTTTGTAATCCATATATGTATTGATAGTTTTGTCACTAAAATTAACAATGGTGGAGATTGTTAGAGCACTGCTCGGTCGAACTCGCAAGCGTTGTTATCAAAATATTGTTTGTCAAGTTTAGTTGCCAAAACTATAAGTCTTGATTTCTAGTCTACTTATAGCTAAGCCTCGGATTAGGATAGTAAGTGTAGTTGAGATTTAGACTTCACAGCGTTCATCGAATGAAGACGGAGAACTATTGTTTATGGGTGAAAACTGTTTCTCTGGTTCTGGTAAATTTGGGTGTGTGTGGATGAGAAACGAATCTAAACCCTAAACAAATGCACTGCACGGGAGTGCTTTTGATTCGAGAGATCAATCTATACAATTCTGGCCTAAACCAAGAAATGGCCGTCCAGACTTGCTTCGGTCACAAAGTGAAGGAGATGGGGTTGATCTTAGGGAGGGAAGCGAAGAAGGTGTTGAGATTGTGAAGGTGTTGGTTTTTTATGACTTGATCAGAATGTTGAACTGGCTTGCATAATGTAACACTTGGTTTTTCTGTGTTGTTTGAAGATAGGTCGAAGAACCTATTTATACAAGTCATTTGAGCGCAATCCTCATCTCGTAGGAAGTGGAGGAAGTTAAGTGATGGAGTAGTGGGGTCGTGTAGGTGATTGTCACACGATCACGCCTTTGCCCACTTCCCTCATCATCGTTAACCGTCCATGCCTCCTGACACGTTCTCGTAATGGGCGCGTTGCACGCCGCACGCTGTAAACCGCCAGACCAATACCCCAGTAAGTATCCCCCAGTTTGTGACATGTTTGATGTCTCGAATGAATGGGTCAGGTCGCGGGACCCGCCGCAGGAAATAGCATACGGTGCTATTAAGTTAAATAACTGAGTTATTTATGGAATTAATATTCATGAAATATTGTTTATGTTCGATGCATGTAATGCATCGTTTTAAAGCAAGCATCTCAAAATAATCGATATGCATAAAGCATCGTTGTTTTAATGCTTGATTGAATAAGCCGCGGATTAGGCGTCTTAAAATGGCAACACGTCCAACCATCTTTGAGTGATCGTCTGGAAGCCGCATGGGCGGGCCACCATCCACCATCTGGTCGATCACTCACTGTGACAGTGTGGCGGACGGTGATCATTGAGGCGCTTCATTTATCGCCTAATTTTTAATCCAAGCCGTCCGACCAAGCTGACAAAGTTGGACGGACGAGATGATTTACGACACATATTTTCTGTCGTTGGTGGATTTGGAGGTGTGCAACATCCCCTCTTTGGCTTGACCGAATCTAATCATGGGCGCTAATTTTGGTGGGACCGACCAGGCATGCGTGGATACGGTTCGCCGGCGTGCATGCTTATACCTCTCGGTCCCACAGAGATTCGATCTGGGCCACTCAATTTGACCGACAAAGATGAGTGGTCGTGATCGATTTGCGATAGAAATATATTGCCTCAAAGGTTTAAAAGCCGTGTGGCATGCCACCTCTTGGGCGTGTGTTTCGAGGCAACGGGCCCTAGTCTGCATAGGTCGGTCGGTCACACGCAAAGGTGGGCCCACGGTGATCACGTTGACATCCTTGGGACCTCTAGAGTCTATATTTACTCCCTCCGTTTAGGCTGGCGAAGATGGATGGTCATGATCGAACTACGACAGATATGCATTGCCGCAAACCCTAATTAGGGTTTTTAAATCAGTCACGCACACGTGACTTTGGCCAAACGGTTTGGCAAGTCGTGACCTCCTTTGGGGAGATCGATCACGTGGGGCCCATGTTGGGTCGACGATGAACTTGCGTGCACCTTTCTGATAGTCCTAAATGCGATCTAAGCCATCCAAATAGGTTAGCAAAGTTGGATGGTTGTGATCGATTCAAGACACTAGTGGAATTCCGCGACCCTTAGAAGCATCACACCTGCCATGGTTTGAGCTATCGTTTTATTGCTTCATGTCCTCGCCGTGAGAAAACCGATCGGGTGAAGGAGAAGTGGGCCTGCCAACGTGTGCGTTAACGCTTCCCTGATCATTCATGGGATGATCTAATCCGTCCAACCATGCTGGCGAAGTTGGACGGTTGTGATGGTTTTAAGACTGCCCTGAACAGTCTATGCTCCTCGAGATTCTCCCAAAATAGCGCGGTCACTCAACTTTGGGTTGGCGTTGGCGCTGGGGGGAGTATGGTGATTGTTCGACCGGCTAGGGCATAAGTGGGCCCGTCGGTGGTCATCACAACAATTGCCTATTTTTTCCAGGGTTTGGCTAGACTTGTTAAATTGTGCGGCCAACTTGCGTGGCCTCGATCGTTTCTGAGACTGATATGGACAGTCCAGATTTTCCTTAAGGGAATTAAATACGTTCGATCGAGCTGTCTTTAATCAAAAGCGCGTCGATTCGAAATTCTCTTTTTCAGAGAGTGATGCATCCTGTGCGGGTATTTCATGCATGTCTCAGTATTGGCACGGAGATTCATGCTACTCTACTGAGAGTGAACACTCGGTCGTCATGTCATGTCAATAAAGAGAGTTCGGCTGAGAACATAGCACGGGAAATAAAATGCAAATTATGCATTAATTAATAATGCTAATAAAATTCACAGAATATTTGGGATTGTTGTTGCACGCACCATTCTGGGTGAATTTTGTGTATTTATTGAATTGCTTCGAATAAACAAAGTGAAGAGGTTTTCTGCACTCATCACTTATCAAACGGCTTTACCCTTTGCAGGATGTCCGCGCATTAAATTTGGTTTTACAATTTTAGCCCTGAACTAAAATCCACCATCAACATTAAGTCCACTGCCTAGCACATAATGGTTGCACTATTGTGGGGTAGGCATGAGATGGTGATATACAAAGATGAAAAATCGAAAAGGCAAGTCATGAGAAGATTACCAAGAAAATTCGATTGACCTTTGAGAAGAGGTATGTGCAATCTGCAATCTTTGTGTTGGCGCGCTTCTGTCTTGGCCACGGAGTACTGGTGCCATGTAGTGTTGGTGCAGCGAGCCTTGAATACAAAGACGAGTAATGAGGTGGTGGAGCCCTCAACACTATAATGTATTGAGGCAGTTTACCTGTCAACACAGTGGTGAGTGTTGAGGAATCTCAACACTAAGAGGAGAGTTGTGTTGAGGCAGTTTGCCTGGAAACACAATGGTGAGTCTTTGAGGATTTTTCACATCTCAACACTAAGAGGAAAAATGTGTTGAGGCAGTTTGCCTGGCAACACAGTGATGAGTGTTGAGGAATTTTCTCGTCTCAACACTAAGAGGAAAAATGTGTTGAGGCAGTTTGCCTGGCAACACAGTGGTGAGTGTTGAGGAATTTTCTTGTCTCAACACTAAGAGGAAAAATGTGTTGAGGTAGTTTGCCTGGCAACACAGTGATGAGTGTTGAGGAATTTTCACGTCTCAACACTAAGAGGAAAAATGTGTTGAGGCAGTTTGCCTGGCAACACAGTGGTGAGTGTTGAGGAATTTTCTCGTCTCAACACTAAGAGGAAAAATGTGTTGAGGCAGTTTGCCTGGCAACACAGTGATGAGTGTTGAGGAATTTTCACGTCTCAACACTAAGAGGAAAAATGTGTTGAGGCAGTTTGAAAAATTTGTTGAGGCAGTTTTCCTGGCAACACAGTAATGAGTGTTGAGGAATTTTCTCGTCTTAACACTAAGAGGAAAAAATGTGTTGAGGCAGTTTTCCTGGCAACACAGTGATGAGTGTTGAGGAATTTTCACGTCTCAACACTAAGAGGAAAAATGTGTTGAGGCAGTTTGCCTGGCAACACATTGATGAGTGCTGAGGAATTTTCACGTCTCAACACTAAGAGGAAAAATGTGTTCAGGCAGTTTGCCTGGCAACACAGTGATGAGTGCTGAGGAATTTTCACGTCTCAACACTGAGAGGAAAAATATGTTGAGGCAGTTTGCCTGGCAACACAGTGATGAGTGTTGAGGAATTTTCACGTCTCAACACTAAGAGGAAAAATGTGTTGAGCCAGTTTTCCTGGAAACACAGTGATGAGTGTTGAGGAATTTTCACGTCTCAACACTAAGAGGAAAAATGTGTTGAGGAAGTTTGCCTGGCAACACAGTGATGAGTGTTGAGGAATTTTCACGTCTCAACACTAAGAGGAAAAATGTGTTGAGGCAGTTTGCCTGGAAACACAGTGATGAGTGTTGAGTAATTTTCACGTCTCAACACGAAGAGGAAAAATGTATTGAGGCAGTTTGCCTGGCAACACAGTGATGAGTGTTAAGGAATTTTCACGTCTCAACACCAAGAGGAAAAATGTGTTGAGGCAGTTTTCCTGGAAACACAGTGATGAGTGTTGAGGAATTTTCTCGTCTAAACACTAAGATGAAAAATGTGTTGAGGCAGTTTGCCTGAAAACACGGTGATGAGTGTTGAGGAATTTTCACGTCCCAACACTAAGAGGAAAAATGTGTTGAGGCAGTTTGCCTGGCAACACAGTGATGAGTGTTGAGGAATTTTCTCGTCTCAACACTAAGAGGAAAAATGTGTTGAGGTAGTTTGCCTGGCAACACAGTGATGAGTGTTAAGGAATTCTCACGTCTCAACACTAAGAAGAAAAATGTGTTGAGGCAGTTTGCCTGGAAACACAGTAATGAGTGTTGAGGAATTTTCACGTCTCAACACTAAGAGATTTAAAATTTATTTGATATGCCTAATTGATAAAAAAACATTTAGTTTAAGGATAATTACTTAGCTCTGTCTCCGCTAGGCATGTCTTTCGCGCATGATTGGGCTTTGAGTGTATCACGCTCTTCCGTGAGTAAGCAACGTGACAAAAGTCCTCATGTGCAATTATCCTGAGCTTATTTCCTCATAAAAGATGTGCTTCCATTGCATTCGCTGGTAAGGTGGAGTCTGCGTTTAAACTTATAAACCTGAAGTAAGCTTCACTCCCCAAGTGTAGCTTACTTCGATTGTACCACCTTGTATCCACGCCTCTGTGATTTGATACAAGCTTATTGGACTTTCCTGGATGCGATGTTGGGATGCTTGGGATATCACATGGACGAAATATTCTTTGTAGTGGTTGTTGTTATGGTGAAGCTCTGAATGGTATCAACAAAACGAGCAGCATCGGTTCTTGGAAGCAACTTGGCTGGCTGCGATCACGATCCTCGACAGGAAGAAGTGTGGCAGCGGCTCTGGTGATCGAAGGTGTAACGCCTGAGGGAACGCTTCCTATGTTGCTGGTGTTGATCATGCTGACAGGTGGTACATTGATGTTTCTGGAAGGAAAGCAAGTCTGGACTTCCTACATTGCTGACAGGTGGTACGTGGGCATCAATCCAGGAAGAGGACCGACTTGCTATGGACAATGATGCAAGAATACGAACGAATTCTTTATTCAACATAGTCTTCAGGCATTGGTGATACGTCGAAGGGTCGATCTTATTGTCATGAAGCCATGGTCTCCCCAGTATCATATGGTAGTCTGGCTCCTTTTCTATGAGTTCGAATTTCACCTTTGATTTGACGGTCCCTATCGATAAATTCAGATTGACATACCCGTACGTGTTGGTTTGGTTTCCTTCAAAGTATGTCATCGTGGTAGGATGTCGCACGATCTTGCTTGGGCGAACCTTGGTCGTTCTTAGTGTCTTGAGGGTAATCACATTCGAAGATGCTCCCGTTTCGATGAGGGCCATTTTGAAATCTGAATCCTTGATGCGTGCAGTAACATGTAGGGCCCGGTTGTGACCTTCTTCTGCCATCATGTCTTCTTCTGTAAATGTGACATTATTCACAGACATCTCTGGTGTTTTCGAGGCTTCTGGACGCAAATGAGTTAAATGCACTGCTAGGGCTATCTGGTTGATTACAGCGAACGTCTCCGCTCGCTGATTCTTCAAGAGGTATAAAAGTTCGCATAAACTTTCCACTAGAGAAGCTGATTCCTGGTCCACCGGCCTCTGGTTCATAGTGAAACTATTGACTTGAGGAGGATCGTTGCGAAGATCAGTTCCCAGTGTAGAAACCTCTGTGACAGAAGGACCGCTCATATCTGACGTCATCTTGATGAGGAGATCGAGTATGTCGTTTATTGTTTCTTTGATCAAGTTCATGTTCTTCGTGTGAATTTCCTGCACCGGTGATCAATGTTGGGATTCTTCTGGTTACACCACCAGATATACCGTTGAGAAAACTGGCATCTTCATTGGAGGAACTTCGACCGGGATTTGAAGTTGTTGGGGGAGTCCTAAGACCAACCATTTTGAAATCATCCAAATGGGATTGGGTATTGAAGAAATTGACTTCACAACCGAGAGATTAATCTCCCACTGTGGTCGCCAATTGTTAATGGGTGAAAACTGTTTCCGCTGGTTTTGGTAAATTTGGGTGTGTGTGGATGAGAAACGAATCTAAACCCTAAACAAATGCACTGCACGGGTGTGATTTTGATTCGAGAGATCAATCTATACAATTATGGCCTAAACCAAGAAATGGTCGTTCCAGACTTGCTTCGGTCACAAAGTGAAGGAGATGGGGTTGATCTTAGGGAGGGAAGCGAAGAAGGTGTTGAGATTGTGAAGGTGTTGGTTTTTTATGACTTGTATCAGAATGTTGAACTGGCTTGCATAATGTAAGCTATCAGTTCTGAGTGTTTTCTGGATACTGATGACAACACTTGGTTTTTACTGTGTTGTTTGAAGATAGGTCGAAGAACCTATTTATAAAAGTCATTTGAGCGCAATCCTCATCTCGTAGGAAGTGGAGGAAGTTGAGTGATGGAGTAGTGGGGTCGTGTAGGTGATTGTCACACCATCACGCCTTTGCCCACTTCCCTCATCATCGTTAACCGTCCACGCCTCCTGACATGTTCTCGTAATAGGCGCGTTGCACGCCGCACGCTGTAAACCGCCAAACCAATACCCCAGTAAGTATCCCCCAGTTTGTGACATGTTTGATGTCTCGAATGAATGGGTCAGGTCGTGGGACCCTCCGCAGGAAATAGCATACGGTGTTATTAAGTTAAATAACTGAGTTATTTATGAAATTGATATTCATGAAATATCGTGTATGTTCGATGCATGTAATGCATCGTTTTAAAGCAAGCAGCTCAAAACAATCGATATGCATAAAGCATCGTTGCTTTAATGATTGATTGAATAAGCCGCGGATTAAGCGTCTTAAAATGGCAGCACGTCCAACCATCTTTGAGTGATCGTCTGGAAGCCGCATGGGCGGGCCACCATCTGTTCGATCACTCCCTATGACAGAGTGGTGGACGGTGATCATTGAGGCACTTTATTGATTGCCTAATTTTTAATCCAAGCCGTCCGACCAAGCTGGCAAAGTTGGACGGAAGAGATGATTTACGGCACATATTTGCTGTCGTTGATGGATTTGGAGGTGTGCAACATCCCCACTTTGGCTTGACCGACGCTAATTTTGGTGGGACCGACTAGGCATGCGTAGAGACGGTCCGCCGGCGTGCATGCCTATACCTCTAGGTCCACAAAGATTCGATCTGGGCCACTCAATTTGATCGGCAAAGATGAGTGGTCGTGATCGATTTGCGATAGAAATATATTTCCGCAAAGGTTTAAAATCCGTGTGTCATGCCACCTCTTGGGTGTACGTTTAGTCTGCATAGGCCGATCGGTCACACGCAAAGGTGGGCCCACGGTGATCACATTGACATCCTTGGAACCTCTTGAGTCTATATCTACACCCTTCGTTTAGGCTGGCGAAGATGGATGGTCATGATCGAACTACGACAGATGTGCATTGCCGCAAACCCTAATTAGGGTTTTTGAATCAGTCACGCACACGTGACTTTGGCCAAACGGTTTGGCAAGCCGTGACCTCCTTTGGGGAGATCGATCACGTGGGGCCCATGTTGGGTCGACGGCGAACTTGCGTGCACCTTTCTGATGGTATTAAATGCGATCTAAGCCATCCAAATAGGTTGGCTAAGTTGGATGGTTGTGATCGATTTAAGACACTAGTGGAATTCCGCGACCCTTAGAAGCATCACACCGGCCATGGTTTGAGCAATCATTTCATTGCTCCATGGCCTCGCCGTGATAAAACCGATCGGATGAAGGAGAAGTGGGCCTGCCAACGTGTGCGTTAGCGCTTCCCTGATCATTCATGGGATGATCTAATCCGTCCAACCAGGCTGGCGAAGTTGGACGGTTGTGATGGTTTTAAGATTGCCCTGAACAGTCTATGCTCGTCGATTTTCTCCCAAAACAGCGCGGTCACTCAACTTTGGGTTGGCGTTTGATGGTCCTGGGGGGAGTATAGTGATTGTTCGACCGGCTAGGGCATAAGTGGGCCCGTCAGTGGTCTTCACAACAATTGCCTATTTTTTCCAGGGTTTGGCTAGGTTTGTTAAATTGTGCGGCCAACTTGTGTGGCCATGATCGTTTCTGAGACTGATATGGACAGTCCATATTTTCCTTAAGGGAATTAAATACGTTCGATCGAGCTGTCTTTAATCAAAAGCGCGTCGATTCGAAATTTTCTTTGTCAGAGAGTGATGCAGCCTGTGTGGGTATTTCATGCATGTCTCAATATTGGCACGGAGATTCATGCTACTCTGCTGAGAGTGAACATTCAGTCGTCATGTCATGTCAATAAAGAGAGTTCGTCTGAGAACATAGCACGGGAAATACCAGGAAAATTATGCATTAATTAATAATGCTAATAAAATTTACAGAATATTTGGTATTGTTGTTGCACGCACCATTCTGGGTGAATTTTGTGTATTTATTGAATTGTTTCGAATAAAGAAAGTGAAGAGGCTTTCTGCACTCATCACTTATCAAACGGATTTACCCTTTGCAGGATGTCAGCGCATTAAATTTGGTTTTAAAATTTTAGCCCTGAACTAAAATCCACCATCAACAACTACTCAAGGGAACTTGTGGAACTTTATCAACAAAAGAGGTGTGGAGACTGGAACTAATATATCACTCAAAAGTATATCTACTCTATCTATTATTTGAGACAAAAGTCTTATTGTTATATAGACTTCAATTATACACATTCGATATTTCGAGACGAGTTTATCTCGCTTATATATTTCTCGAAATATGTGTTGGTAAGCTTTCGCTTTAACCAAGTTCATCTTTTATTCTTGACGAAAGTCAAAAGATGATCATGTGAAAATCGCCTTGTAACATCTTGCATGATTTGTGTGAGACAGTCATTTGATGTAGACTCGAAATGTTTCATATTGATCATTCGATCACTTGAAAATTGCTTTGAAGCTAATAGTTTGTGTGAGACAGCTATTGTCGTCTTCCAAGAATGTTTCAATGACTGAAATGAGGGTTCAGAACATGTAACCATGATTGGATATAAACATAGTGTGTAAAGTCCAAAACCGGGAATCATGGTATGTGTACCCGTATGCGTACTGGTTGGTTGTTGGAAGTCCGGGAACTAAGTATGCGTACTCGTACGCGTACTGGCGGAAGTTCAAGTTCCGTGAATTTCTGCTGGAGTTTGGAAGTGTAAATGGTATGCGTACCCGTACGCGTACTGGCGTAACCAAACTCAGTCCGGCTACTTAGGTACGCGTACCCGTTTGCATACTTCAGTAGGTTATGTTCTAAAATCGATTTGTTCATTAACTAATACATTTATATAATAAGGAATGCAATCTTTTGAAAACCGTGGCTATAATGTTCATGAAATGATTCGAGTAAATCAAAATCAATTTTGCTTCAATTGTGTCCTTATACTTCTATGAGCATATAAACAATTTAAAACCTCTCTAACTAGTTTCATTCGAGTCATTTGAACTAGTTGTGATGAAGATGAATAAGGTTGATATGAAAGTGCTCATATGGCTAACCATTGGTTAACTATTGTTGGACCAACTAAGTGTACACGTTTAGGTACGGTCACCTTTATCTAAATGATGGTACATTTCATTTGTGTATAACAAGCTAAGTTCGATCTAACGGTTGAAAGATATTAGCTTGAATCTAATCAGGTTTTCATCTAACGGTGAATATTGAATGCTTTGTTACCAAGGTAATATTGATTGCAAACCCTGATTTGGAGACTATATAAAGGAGAACTCTAGCAACTGGGAAACCTAATCCCCACACCTCCTGTGTGAAACTAGTTGTTACTAGAGTCGATTCTCCTTTAACCTTAGGTTTTTCCAAAACCCTGTAGGTTAACGACTTGAAGACTTCATTGGGATTGTGAAGCCAGACCCAATTGTTTTCTCTGTAGTTTCATGTTCTGATCTTGCTGTTTTCTATTGTGATTGAGTACTATCTTCTTTAAGATTTGCTCGAGATTTATTCTCCGATAAGCAAGATTGAAAAGTAGTCACAAACATCTTCGTCTCATCGTTTGTGATTCCACAATATCTTGTTTTGTTAATCGATTAAGATTATTGTGAGGTGATTGATAATACTAGACTGTTGTTCGGGAATATAAGTCTAATTTATCAATTGGTTCATGTTCACCTTGATTTATCAAAAGATGGAAGAAAACTCGTAGGTATAACTGTGGGAGACAGATTTATCTATTAAATAGACTTTTCTGTGTGATGCAGATTTGTTTATCAAGTCTTCGAATTTGGGTCGTAGAAACTCTTAGTTGTGGGTGAGATCAGTTAAGGGAATCAACTGCCCAGAATCCGACGTGGTTTAAGAGGCGTAAGGAACGCAACTGTACCTTGATCAGTGTGAGATTGGTTAAGGCTCAACTACAGTCCAATTCGAAGGTAACTGGTAGTAGGCTAGTATCTGTAGCGGCTTAATACAGTGTGGTGTTCAAATCTGGACTGGTTCCGGGGTTTTTCTGCATTTGCAGTTTCCTCGTTAACAAAATTTCTTGTGTCTGTGTTATTTCTTTTCCGCATTATATGTGTTTATATAATTAAAATATCACAGGTTGTGCATAAGTTCAATCAATTAGATAATCCAACCTTTGTTTGTTGATATAAATTGATTGACACTTGGATATTGGTTTTTGATACCGTTAAAGTTATTTCTTATATTCAATCAGGCTCGCAAATTCCTATTTGTTTGATTGCGGATTGAATTGAGATATAACTCTTTGATATACTTTTCTTAAGAGAGTCTGACTGTCTAGTTGATTCTCTTGAAAGTATATTGGAGTTAGTCCATACAAATTGCTAAGCGAAATATTGGGTGTGGTTGTTAGACCCCCGCTTTTTCACATACCATAAAATGTCTGTTAACTCGTGAACAAGGAAGGTACGCATACCCAGTATGCAAAACGGAAAATATCTGTTGGTTTCTAAACCGAAAAAGGTACGCATACACAATATGCAAACCATAAAAGATTAGTGAGTTCCTAAACCCGTTTTTGTTTTAAGGGTATACGTACCTGTTGATGGTGGATTTTAGACAAAGGCTAAAATCGTTAAACCATAATTGTACATATTCCTGATCCATCAATCAGATGAGTATTGAGGCTCATGTCTCTCATTGAAGCATGAAAACTCATGCCGCAAGAGTCTCTGACTGAGTACATTGTTGTTAGAGCATAGATCGGTTGAACCCACCAAGCGTTGGTATGTCAAGTTTGGTTGTCATATTTTAGTGAATCAAAACTCATTTTAAGAGTCACTTGATTATGTACTAGAGTCAACTTCGTATAGGTTAGCTTGAAAGTATTAGGATATGAGACATTACAAGTATTGCGAAGAGTTGAAGAAGTGAAGAAGTGAGAAGCTACAACGACAACATCATCCTTCAACTTGAGATTAGTGATATTTGACTTGAACTGTTTCATTCCCTAACGTATCTTTCAAGTCGTGCATATTGAAAACGAAACTGCGAAGCATGAACACTCTAGATAGATATGGTATTAAGGAATACAATATGAAGTTTATTGCTTAACCATTAAACTTTGTAGATAAGTGTGGATCGGGAAAAACGATTTGCAGGTTTTTACGGAATTGAAGAGTCGACCGTGTGGAGACTCCTTGAACCGAGCGAAATGTTGAACCTCACACAGATGTACTGCAAGAAGGGAGTGCTTTAAGTTCGAGAGATCAATCTGTAAGACCCCGGCCTAAACCAAGAACAATGGCGGTTCTAGAGTTAATTCGGTCACAAGAGAGGATGAGTTGATCTTTAGGAGGGAAGCTGAGAAATGCGTGAGATCAATGGTGATCTGAGATTGTAGGTGTGTTGTGAATTCAGCGTGAAAATGCTCTGAATGATTGAATTTTGCTCAATTGAGATTAATTTCTATGAGTTCGTGTAGACGACAGATTGTTTGTATGAACTTTGATGAGAAATTGCTCGTTTTGGCGAAATGTTGTTCGAATGTTCGAAAAATGTTGTTCTTTAAATCAGGATCCAGAGACATTTTATAATGCCGGAGTTGAAAACACCATGATCCCATGAAGTGTGACAGTTGCTGGAATCAGAGAATGGGAAATGGGGAAATCGTGTTAAAACCAATTACTCATCGTGCGGAGACTTGGTTAACTTTCCACCCACTATTTTGCTGATTCTTCCAACTGATTGCACGACTTGCTCACATTCTCATCGTGGGTAAACACACGTGTCGTATACCGCCAGACCAAAACCCTAGTTAATATCCCCCATGTAACACGATTGAAATCTCGTGATTGTGGAGTCAGTTGCTGACTTTATGGGATGATGAGTCAATGTAGCGCTGAGTCGAACATGATTAGCAAATGTTCTGAAACTCATGAGTTTAACGTGTCTGCTGGGACAAGGTATCATTATAACCTAAGACGAGCAAAACTGTGTTGCTAGATTGTTGAATATTGATAGTTGAACCAATATTCTTTGATTTTAGTAAATATTGCTAGTCTGAGCGAATATTGCTAATTGAGTAAATATTGCCGGTTCGAGCGAATATTGCTAGTTCGAGCAAATATTGCTAGTTCGAGCAAATATTGCTAGTTTGAACAAATATTGTTATTTTGATGAATTGTTGGTAGCTGAACCAAATAAAATATTAATTCAAGTTACTGACTGCTGAGTCGAGCAAAATAAAAATGAATGTTAATCATGGAATCAACATAAAATTATCAGAGTGTTCGAATCTGCTCAGAATCACGTTTCTGCAAAGCTCTGGATTCAAAACCCTAATTTTACCGAGATAACGATTTATTGCAAATCACATGAAACTCGGCTACATGGGATGACGGGTTCACCATATAACGCCCAGATGCTTGAATGAGCAAAAACACCAAAGTCTCTTGAGGACCAGTTGGTGAAAGAATGATTAAATGTTGGTTCAATCATTTACTGAAATAATGCTCGTGTGAGCGACAAATCATAAAACCTGGTTTTATGGAAAATATGAGGGACCGGCCAAGAGGTCATGAAACCGGCTCTTGGTGGTCGTGGGACCAGTAGATGGTCGTTTGAGCGAACTTCCAATTGTTTGGAAAGAGTTCGAACCTAATATGAGCAGCTGAGCAAATTAGGTTAAAATCATTAAAGCACGCGGGACCAGCTGTTTGCAAGCCTCAGGGTCACCCTTGGTCGGTCAAGGGGATGTGCCTGTGTCACCATTATGTCCGTGCTTCAGTCCTAAAATTTTTGATATTTTCTGGTGCACGTTTGAGCAACATTTGGAGAAAATATGCAAAACCATGGTTTTGCTGAAACCGGCAAAAATACATGAGATGATGGAAATAATAAATAAACATGAAATCACAAGGTGTGGGACCGGCCACGGCTAGGGCATGGCCGGCCGGCTGACACGCGGTCCCACATGCTTTCCCCAGTTTTATGTGATTTCATGTATTTTTCTTTGATTTTAAGGGAAATTCCATGAAACTCAAAAGTTGGGGAAATTAGGGAACTTCCATGAGATGAGAAACATAAATTAAAATATAAAATAGGGAATGCGAGTGTGGGACCGGCAATGGCCGTGGCATGGCCGCCGGCCAATGGGCGCGGGCCCAAGGCACTCTTCCCAATTTTATGTAATTTTGATGATTTTAGATAATTTTTCATAAAATCAAAGGGATTTGTTGAAAACCAAGATATTTTGTTGAAATCAGGAAACAAACAACAATAATAATAAAATAATGGGCTGTGGGACCGGCTAGGGCATGGCCGGCCGGCTAGAGCCCGGTCCCACAAGTTTTCCTAATTTTTTAATATTTTCCATGATTTTAGAGAAAATACATGAAATTAGGTAATTTTAGGGAAAATTCATAAAATCAAGGAATTTTCATAATTTGAGAAGGAATAATAAAAAATGGGACGTGAGGTGTGGGACCGGCCACGGCCAAGGCATGACCGGCCGCGGCGGTCCCGCGACACCTTTCCCTAATTTTATTATTTTTGATAAAATCATGTGATTTAGATAAAATACATGAAATTAGGTAATTTTCATGATTTTAGGGAAAATTCATAAAATCAAGGAATTTTCATAATTTGAGAGAAAATAAAATAATGGAGTGAGGTGTGGGACCGGCCACGGCCAAGACATGGCCGGCTGGTGCTCGGTCCCGCGACACCTTTCCCTAATTTTATTTTTCATGTGATTTAGATAATTTCTTTGAAATAAAGGAAATTTGCTCGAACGAGAGGATTTTCATGAGATCGTGAAAATAGTAAAAATATGGTAAAATATAAAATTGGGCGCGGGACTAGTCACGGCATGACTGGCCGGCTGGTGAGCCTAGTCCCCTGGCGCTTTTGTTTAATATTTTATTATTATTATTTTCCCTTCCTATTTTGCATAGGTTCCTCGTTCGTTCGTATTTTTAAATGCTCGTTCGTGCATTCAAATGCTGGTCTGTGTTATCTGCTAATTACACTTGCACCATTTTGTCAGGGCTTATTCGATGCAGATGCCTGTTTCGTTGAATATTTATTACTAACCTGTGGAATTCTGCTGGGAAGAACCACAGATTGAAGTAACGAAATATAACGAGGAATCGTAGAATATTGCTGATATTCAGGCGATTAATTGACGACTCGTAGAATATTGGGATATTCAGACGATGGCTCGTAGAATATTGCTGGATATTCAGACGATTTAAGATAATTAATTGGCTCTATACTAGAAGGGCTTCCTGTCTAGGAGCATTAATTATCTGAGGGTTGAGCAATATGAACTTGCTGGAGTGTCATATTCCTCTTGCATAGTCGGGGAAAACTGGTTACATCCCGAAGACGTTGTCGCTCTATACTAGCAGACATGCTGTCTAGGAGCCGCCCAATCTTTCGATTCTATACAGTATGAGATGTGCGTGGCCTCAGCTGAGAGACTGCACATCTTCATCTTCTCTGAGAGACTTTCTCCATCAGAGGTGGCATGAGCTTTCATGCACAGAGACATGAGTCTCGATACTCATCCGATTGCCGGATCCGGAGTAATTACTGAAATTGCTCAGTATTCATGAGATGTGTGGCCTCAGCTGAGAGACTACACATCTACACGTACTCTGAGAGACAGCCTTCTCAGTCAGAGATTTATGACATGAGCTTTCATGCTTTAATGAGAGACATGAGTCTCAATACTCATCCGGTTGCCGAATTGGAGTATAGTTTTACAATTCTACCCTTTGTCGAAAATCCACCATCTACATTAAGTCCCCTGCTTAGTGAGGAACAGTCATGTTCCTCAGTCAGCATTTAATGGTGATTTTCCAGGTATAAATAAAAATAAGTAATTGAACTTAGTCATAAGATAAGATATTACCGGATTTCGACTGAATGAGCAAACCATGGTTTGAGCGGAAACCTCTGTGGCATAATAGAGCGTCATCCAGTGAACATAAAACCGTGTAGAACCGCTGGTTCGATGGTGGAACCTTGGTTGGTTTAGGATTCACGGGTCGGGCCCAAAAGGGAAATCCTTATGGAATTAGGTTTTGGAAATAAAATTAGGTATAAAAGGGATTAATTCTCTTTTTTTTTATTCTCCACGCCGACCACCATCCTCTTCCTCACCTCACGTCCGAGCAGAGAAGGAGTTTTCGCCGGAGCCACCGTCGCCGACCGGAGCTACACGTCCGGCCAACTTCCGGCCGGCGCCGACCAGGTGCGTAATTTTTTTTTTTTTTTGATGATTCATGAGTGTTTCATGCTTTCATCATTAAAATCTATACATGTGTATATGTTGATGTGAGTTTTGTAGAAAACCCTTGTTTTATCAAACGTATGTTCGTTCGATCGTTAGTTTTGAAAACTAATAAAAATCCCTGATTTATGAGAGATTTTTTTTATATGTGGACTTAGGTCCAGTGATAAAACTTAGTGTATGAGCTTTCATGTGAACCAAGATTTTACCTTAATAGATGTGAGCTTTCACAAAACCGAAATAAACTCCGTTTTAAAGGATGTTTATTCGAGGAAAATAGTATATATTTTATGTATGTAAACTTATGTCCAGTGATAAAACTTTATTTATGAGCTTTCATGAGAGTTAGTATTTTATCACAATAGGTGTGAGCTTTCACAAAACTAGCATAAACCTTCGTTTTTAATAAAACACTAATACGAAGGAAAATAGATTTTTATATGTAGCCGTGACATATTTTATGTGAAACATGATGACATATTTTATTCACATGGATTTGTTCTTATTAGATAAATTCTGAAAATTTATATGAACAAATTGCATTAATTATTGTTTGTAAAATCAAGACATGGGTTTTGAGTAACCTTCAAACTAGACAACTTATTTGATGAAGTCATGTCTTATTGTAAATTCATAGTTCAGTTGTGTGAATGTTCACATTATGAAAATTATGTACATGATTTTATGAGAAAATCATTTTCCATGAACTAATGAAGTGTTGTTCGTTATTGCAGGTTTCAAGGAACGAATTGATTTCGTGTGTTAACTCTTGTATTGCAACCACTATTGTTAGTGAAATTGAAAGAGGTAAGAGTTCAAGATTTACCGTTTGTAGACACCGGCGTTTTAATTTGCATGATTCCATCATCTTATTGAATTCGCGGATGACTGAAACATTGTGTGGATTTCACAGCAGCTTTGCGAGGATGTCTGATTCTCCAGCCAATGACGCTTCCAGAGATGAAAGGTGTGCAGATGATGATATCTCCATAGAGGAAACATGCACGGATGAGACTTCCGTTGGTGAGGAAGACGAAACACCTGGAGTCAAGAATGTCCCAAACATAGATGACGCTTTCTTTGAGGTTCAGGAGCCCGAAAATCGTCTCAAGTCCCCGGTATATCGCCTTCTGATCAATCCCAGGACGGTCACTCAAAAGAAATTGGTGACTCCTCGTGCTGCTATTCGGTTCTGTCTTGAACGAGGATATTCCAGGCTTCAATGATTGAATTCAAGCTTTCTCGACGCCCTTAGAGAAGTTCTCGGGATGGTCTAGACACATGCTGGGATTTCCTCGTGTTAGAGCTATGCTGGATAGAGCACAAATTACCAGGGCCGTTCAAACATCTGGAGATTTGTATATCTTTCATGACGCACGAGGTATTGTAGCTCTTCTTGCTCGCTGGTGCATCCCAACTCACACGTTTATATGCAGCTGGGGAGAGTTCACTATTACCTTGGAAGATGTAGTTGCTTTTTGCATCTTCCAATTACAGGTAACTTTCCTGAAGAACTTTGGACGCGGAAGAGAAAGCAGTTTCCAAAACTTTAACAGCTGAGATGGAGAGAATCAACAAGGTTTTTGGTAAAGGTTGTTACGCTCATTGGTTGACACATTGGTGGCCACGAGACGCCCTCTTGATGAACCCGACGGTATGTTGTCTATTGCTGCTTTCTTGTGCTTATGGCTGTCCAGGATGTGTTTGAAGATGCTGGTACCTTGTTGAAGCCGTTTGTAATTCCTTTCGCTATTAAATGGCTCAAGGTGAACAACTTCCGCTAGTAGCTTATTCTTGGGCTTTATATTCTAACCTGGACTCTTTAGTCGTAGACTCCAGTGTTTCGAACGGCTTCATGAAGATTGAATGCTACGCCAACACGATGTTCCTCCAAGCTCTGATGTGGGAGCGTTTCGGAAACTATGCACCCATTCCCCGTAGTGTCTTACAAAGTCTGAACTCTGCTGATGCTCGACGTATCTTCCATGAGAAAGACAACGCTAGGATTATGCGCTGGTCTACGAAGCAAATTCAGTCCAAGACACGCTTCATCGACGTATTAGATGACGAGTCTGAGTTCAACTTCCGTCCTTGGGTGGTGGTTCCTCCTCACGTTTCTCAATTGAAGACTTTCAATGCTGGAGAAAGTAAGTATTTGAAATCCGGTGCTGATTTGAGTGATGGCGAAAGATCTTTCATGCTGAGTTGTACTCCCGGTCACATAATATCAGCAGCGTATGGAGATTTTTCGGTGGAGGAGTATAATATTGACAGAACCGCCCGTCAGATGGGTATGGACCAATGTGTTCCAACCTTCAGAAGGAGAAGACCATCAGTGGAACAACTTAAGACTTGTTTAGATCACACACATGATGAAGGGAGCTCCTATTGGTTCCCTTGTATTGATCGAACCACGTACGTGACTCCAGGTTACATGGAATTCTGGGATCAGCAGCTTGAGCGTCTTAATGATTATGTGACGGCCTCCCAACCTTTAGTGAAGGATCCCCTTCTTCTGAGATGAGTGCCTCTCGTCCCAGACTAAGGAATATTTCTGGTGGTGACAAACGAAAGACATCTCCAGGAGGTTCACCTATGTATTCTTTTGCATATTCCTCATACAACTCGTATAATCGTCTTTAATTACTACATCAATTTCTTTTGCAGGAGGGTCGTGCTGTGAGACCTCGAATTGAAGTGAATTTCTCAGAGGCGGAGGCAATTGCCCACGGTGGAGAAGGCAGGAGCAAGAATTGCAAGTTGTTGCCCAACACCATAAAGTCCCCAGTCGCCTTTTTGGTGAGTTGTTGATATTTTTCCGCTGTGACTTCTTCCATCCGCATTATCAGGATCTCAAAACCAATATTTGTTATTTGGTTACAGGACTTTGCTCCGTCTAGTATTGACGGTCTTCGATTCTCTGCTGCTGGGCAGACGACTTCTGATTTGAGCGTTGAAGAAGAAGTCGCCGTGAGTAATTTCCTTTACCATCGGACATAAAGTTTCATGTGAAGATGCTAATTACTTGATAATATGTCCAGGAGGATGTCATCATGGAGGCGGAAAGTGCTGATGTTCGACCTTCCTCTGAGAATATAGATGAAGGCGCTTCCAAAGATTCGGAGCCAAATAGAAGTAATGAACCCCTTGTCGTTAATACGGACGATCATAATTCCTCGAGTACTTCGGAGACCTCCAAAGTAAGTATATACCCTGTACCCTCTTCATAGAAGTATGAAAGTGCTGATTTGTGAATGAATGAATGAGAATCTATGTGTATATATGAAAAAACTTGGTCGAACTTCGTCGTCAGAAAATTCAGAACCCAGTTTTTTACCAAAAACGCCGTAAAATCTTCATCTGGAGTCGGATTTTCAATATCTGCATATGTATCCTCAAGCCCAGGAAATTTCCAAGCTTTAAAAGAAGTTTTTAAGTTTTGAGCACGTTTAGGGCCTGAAAAAGACGAAATAGTAAACTTCCAGGAGACTTTCAGAACTTTTTCAGATTGCATGTTGCCCGATGTTTTGACCACAGCTCCTAGCTCGTTCGCCCAATTGCCATGAAATTTTGACATGTTGTAGAGGACTTCCATACGAAGAGAATGGTATATGACCCAACTCTAGACTCCATACCAATTGCTCCCAGTTCGTCATTGAACACAGGGAGTGTAAAATTTCTTCAGCTGAGTTTCTTTGAAAACGTGTTTCATGACTTTGATGCTACTTGTACACGTCTTAGATGCATGATAAGGAACTTAGATGATGTTAGTTCACTTACTTTCTTAATTTTATAATCGTATTGGATTTCCATCCTTGAATCATTCTAATCCCATGTAATCTTCGCATTAGGTGCCGAATAACGAAGTTGGGAATTATGAATCCAGTAATGATGGTTTGGGCAATCCAGGAGTTGTCGGTGACAAGACTTCCATATCTGTGCCTCAAGATGATGAAGCTGGTCGTTGATGCCGTGGAGGTAGAAGAAACTCTAATTGTGCCTCAGACGGTGGAACCCGAACCCGAAATAGCGGAAGCTACTTCTTCTGAAATTGTCTCTATGATCACCGATGCTGCTCCAGTAGTTGAGAACCAGATGATAGTGCATGAGTATCCGACTGCAGGGATTTCCTTTGATCCTCAATTTGGTGAGTTACTCCCGTATCACCAGCTTGTTGGAGGATTTAGCGTTCCTATCGGATATGCTGCTATGTACAAGGAACTGTGGGAAATGTATGGACACATTGTTGTCACTCGGGATCCAGAACGCAGTTATTTTCTGACGAAACAAGTGGAGGCTATCTTGCGTGTCATAGATGATATCCGGATTACTGCCAGAAATGTGTTACTCAAGATGTACTCTTTGATTGGGAATACAACTTGAAGAATGCTGAAGATCTTGGCTTCAATCTGAAGTGGCTCCGTCAAAGACTTGAAGTTATCAGGAAAGCAGTAAAGGGCGATGTTCCCTTCCCTACCAGTGATGCCGTGTTGAAGAAGATGAATGAAGTTGTGATCTAACCAGGAAGCTGGAGGTGGAAAAGGCGGCTCTGAAAGTCTTGGAGGAGGCAGAGGAGCAGAAATCTTTCTTCGATGGTTTTCTTTAGTTTCCTTTCCATAATCCCATGAATTTCTGAACTTTGAGAGATGTGAGGTCATTTGGGTTTTGATTTAGGGTGTTGAGCTGATGGTGAGGATTTTCTTTTGGATTTGATTGAGATTTTCTTTAAGTAAAGTGAACTGAATTTTGATAAATTGCTGAATTCAAATACTGATTGCAAGTATTGCAAACGTTTTGGAGGAATTGAAATACAATGAAAGAAAATCCTAAATGCCAAATCCAGACTCATGAGTGCTCAAACGCCAGTACCTCAAATACCCAATAATTTCAGACAAAGCCTTAAGCCAATTCTCGTGAATTACTGGCAGGGTTCTGCCATCTGTGTTGACAATTTGTAGTATCCTCCAGTTATGGACTTAGCAACCATAAATGGTCCTTCCCAATTGGAGCTCCTTGCAGTGGAGATCTCGTTTAGCCGCCTTGAGAACCAAATTCCCTTCCTTGAATTTGTTTGGTGTAGTTCGCGCCTTGAATATCTTTTGTTCCATGGTTGTGGCACGTATGGGACACATGTAGAGGAGAGTACCCAGCATACTGTCTGTCGTGCTTAGCCAGGTCTTCAGCAATAAACCTCTTGATAGAATGACCGACTTGGAGAAGCTCTGAACCCAACCATTGGGTATAATATTGGCGGGTGAAGTTATCCATTCATAACTTTTGGTAATTGCTAAATCGTTTGGGAGAAGTCCTTGAATCAAAGTCATATTTGAACATTGGTAATATTGGAGCATGAAGGAATAAGACTTGCCTGAGCTCGAAACCTTTTGACAAAGGTATGTGGATTTTCCCCAGGTTCTTGCGTAAGTCCCATCAAGGTTTTTACTTCCTCCAGATGCTCAACGGTGGGGCCTCTGTTTCTCTTCCAAGTCTTTGTCGGCGAGCAGTGTTGAAAGCTTTGAAATTACCCCAGCATGAATCCAAGTTCTTCCAAGGATCATGTCATATCCAGGATCTTCTCGAATTATGTAAAACTTGGTCTCAGTGCAGACCAAATTCTCTGTGACTTTGAGAATGATGAAGCCGTATGCATCTCTGGAGATTCCTTCGTGGTCTCTGATTGCTATGGGAGCATGAGTAGCCTCTTGTCGAGTAATGCCAGCTCTGAGAGTTTTCAAAGGGATGATGTTGACGTGCCGACATCAACAATGCTCTTTTGAATCATTTCCTTTAATATGCACGGTGGTGAGCAGTCCCCAGTCATACATTTCTTTGTCGGTGGCTGAAGGTTCAGGAGGTACTTCTGGAATCTAGGCGTTTTCCAGAACTATGTGGTTCAAGGCTGTGAACATGTCTCCCCTTTGTGCTTTCGACAGGTAGAGAAATTCGCAGACATGCTCTATCAATGACTGAACTGCCTCCTTGACTGGTGCTTCGGAAATGGAGAAAGTCCTGACAGGAAGAGGGTCTCTGTGTACTCCTCGGCTCCAAGATTAAGTTCTCCGACTCAACCTTTTCTCTGAATATGCGTTTCAAAACTTTGCAGCTGCTTGTGGTGATTCACGAACCGTGGAATCGGCAATAACGAGGATTTTCCATGTCTTCCTCAGTTGGGTCTCTCCTGACGTATGGCAATTTGATTGCACCATCTTGGATCCAGGCGTCTAATAGTTCGAGCACTTCTCCAATGGGGAGAGGAAAATCTGGTGTATCATCAGGAGCATCTGTGCGTTGGCCAGGAGCCTGTGTCTCTGGTTTGTCCTTATTTTGCGTCTTTGGAGGAGCTGCAGTATGCTTGTTCGGCGATTCTGCCTTGCGCTTGCTCCCTTCAGCAGTGTTTGCAGAGGGCTGCAGGTTGTACTGCTTGTTGATCAGGCGTCTGCTTCCTCGAGTGTCACGTGATTCCCCAGTCTTTGTAGACTTCGCTCTTTCTAACAGGGCAGGTGCAGTGGTTGCTGATCTCTTCACGGCTTCGTGAAGCTCTGAGAAAGTATGGAATCGAAGATTCTCCAATAGAGCTCTGTAAACCGGGAACATGTCGTAGATACACAAATCTACCAGCTGCTGCTCTGTGACATTTGGGTCATGACAGTCCAGGTCCTGGACTCTGAATCTTTTCACGTAATCATTGGGATTTTCACTGACCCTTTGAAACATTCTTACAAGATCAGAGAGAGTGACTTGCTCTGACACGACAAAGTACTTCATATAGAAGGCGTTTATCATTTCTCCCCAATTGTTGATAGTCCCCGGTGCGATGTTGTTGTACCAGGTGTATGCTCTGCCTTTCAAGGATTTTGAAAACTCCTTGAGGCGAACAACATGGTTATGTTCATGCTCTCCCAAGGCTTCGAGGAAGTGAGAGTCATGTTCTCGAGCATTTCCAGTTTCGTCATACAGAGTGAAAGTTGGAGAAATGTAACCTTTTGGAAGGGGAATCCTCTGCGTAACGGCAGGATAAGGAGGTTGGTGACGATGGACATGTGATGTCTTGTCTTTTCCACGGTTCTCCAGAAGGCGCTCCACGTCTTCCTGAGTAATGAAATTTGATGGTTCCTTTGCTGATGAATCTGTAGCTTTGCCAGTTTCATCATCATCCACTGTATGGATTGAGATTACTTTAGGATCAGCAACATCTGAGGATTTCTCCTTCTCTTTTCCCTTTTCTTGAGTCTTCTCTGTCATCTTATCAGTAAGAGTTTTGAGATAATTACATAGCTCCTTTTGTGTAGCAGCACCATGTCAGTCTGATTCTTTGTGAGAGTCTCCTACACTTTGATAAGATCAAAAATGGTAGGTGGTGGATTTCCTCTGACTTATTCAGGGTGTCGACCGAACAGGGGATGACCTTCAGTGTGAGGAGGAGTAATGTCACCACCATCAGTGCTGGAGGCCGGAATCGTTTCCGGGATATTCTGATTGTCATTGTTGTTGTTGCTGGTACTAACATCGTTTGTGTTGGAACCTGTAACTAACCCAGACCTAAGACCAGCCATCTTGTTAAATCGTGAGATTGCAACCGAGAGATTAACCTCCCACTGTGGTCGCCAATCTGTGGATGGGGAAAAACGATTTGCTGGTTTTTACGGAATTGAAGAGTCGACTGTGTGGAGACTCCTTGAACCGAGAGAAATGTTGAACCTCACACAGATGCACTGCAATAAGGGAATGCTTTAAGTTAAAGAGATCAATCTGTAAGACCCCGGCCTAAACAAAGAACAATGGCCGTTCCAGAGTCAATTCGATCACAAGAGAGGATGGGTTGATCTGTAGGAGGGAAGCTGAGAAATGCGTGAGATCAATGGTGACCTGAGATTGTAGGTGTGTTGTGAATTCAGCGTGAAAATGCTCTGAATGATTGAATTTTTCTCAATTGAGAGTAATTTCTGTGAGTTCGTGTAGACGACAGATTGTCTGTATGAACTTTGATGAGAAATTGCTCGTTTTGGCGAAATGTTGTTCGAATGTTCGAAAACTGTTGTTCTTTCAATCAGGATCCAGAGACATTTTATAATACCGGAGTTGAAAACACCATGATCCCATGAAGTGTGACAGTTGCTAGAATCAAATAATGGGAAATGGGGAAATCGTGTTAAAACCAATTACTCATCGTGCGGAGACTTGGTTAACTTTCCACCCACTATTTTGCTGATTCTTCCAACTGATTGCACGACTTGCTCACATTCTCATCGTGGGTAAACACACGTGTCGTAGACCGCCAGACCAAAACCCTAGTTAATATCCCCCATGTGACACGATTGAAATCTCGTGATTGTGGAGTCAGTTGCTGACTTTATGGGACGATGAATCAATGTAGCGCTGAGTCGAACATGATTAACAAATGTTCTGAAATTCATGAGTCTAACGTGTCTGCTGGGACAAGGTATCATTATAACCTAAGACGAGCAAAATTGTGTTGCTAGATTGTTGAATATTGATAGTTGAACCAATATTCTTTGATTTGAGAAAATATTGCTAGTCTGAGCGAATATTGCTTATTGAGTAAATATTGTCGGTTCGAGCGAATATTGCTAGTTCGAGCAAATATTGTTAGTTTGAACAAATATTGTTCTTTTGATGAATTGTTGGTAGCTGAACCAAATAAAATATTAATTCAAGTTACTGACTGCTGAGTCGAGCAAAATATATATGAATGTTAATCATGGAATCAACATAAAATTATCAGAGTGTTCGAATCTGCTCAGAATCACGTTTCTGCAAAGCTCTGGATTCAAAACCCTAATTTTACCGAGATAATGATTTATTGCAAATCACATGAAACCGGCTACATGGGATGACGGGTTCACCATATAACGCCCAGATGCTTGAATGAGCAAAAACACCAAAGTCTCTTGAGGACCAGTTGGTGAAAGAATGATTAAATGTTGGTTCAATCATTTACTGAAATAATGCTCGTGTGAGCGACAAATCATAAAACCTGGTTTTATGGAAAATATGAGGGACCGGACAAGAGGTCATGAAACCGGCTCTTGGTGGTCGTGGGACCAGTAGATGGTCGTTTGAGCGAACTTCCAATTGTTTGGAAAGAGTTCGAACCTAATATGAGCAGCTGAGCAAATTAGGTTAAAATTATTAAAGCACGCGGGACCAGCTGTTTGTAAGCCTCAGGGTCACCCTTGGTCGGTCAAGGGGATGTGCCCGTGTCACCATGATGTTCGTGCTTCAGTCCTGAGAATTTTGATATTTTCGGGTGCACGTTTGAGCAACATTTGGAGAAAATATGCAAAACCATGGTTTTGCTGAAACCGGCAAAAATACATGAGATGATGGAAATAATAAATAAACATGAAATCACAAGGTGTGGGACCGGCCACGCCTAGGGCATGGCCGGCCGGATGACACGCGGTCCCACATGCTTTCCCCAGTTTTATGTGATTTCATGTATTTTTCTTTGATTTTAAGGGAAATTCCATGAAACTCAAAAGTTGGGGAAATTAGGGAACTTCCATGAGATGAGTGACATAAATTAAAATATAAAATAGGAAATGAGAGTGTGGGAATGACAATGGCCGTGGCATGGCCGGCCGGCCGGCCAATGGGCGCGGGTCCCAAGACACTCTTCCCAATTTTATGTAATTTTGATGATTTTAGATAACTTTTCATAAAATCAAAGAGATTTGTTGAAAACCAAGATATTTTGTTGAAATCAGGAAACCAAACACCAAATAATAATAAAATAGTGGGCGTGTGGGACCGGCTAGGGCATGGCCGGCCGGCTAGAGCCCGGTCCCACAAGTTTTCCTAATTATTTAATATTTTTCATGATTTTAGAGAAAATACATGAAATTAGGTAATTTTAGTGAAAATTCATAAAATCAAAGAATTTTCATAATTTGAGAAAGAATAATAAAATAATGGGACTTGAGGTGTGGGACCGGCCACGGCCAAGGCATGCGGCCGGCCAGCGGTCCCACGACACCTTTCCCTAATTTTATTATTTTTGATAAAATCATGTGATTTAGATAAAATACATGAAATTAGGTAATTTTCATGAATTTAGGGAAAATTCATAAAATCAAGGAATTTTCATAATTTGAGAGAAATAATAAAATAATGGAGAAGTGAGGTGTGGGACCGGCCACGGCCAAGACATGGCCGGATGGTGCTCGGTCCCGCGACACCTTTCTCTAATTTTATTCTTTTTTGATAAAATCATGTGATTTAGATAATTTCTTTGAAATAAAGGAAATTTGCTCGAACGAGAGGATTTTCATGAGATCGCGAAAATAATAAAAATATGATAAAATGTAAAATTGGGCGCGGGACTGGTCACGGCATGACTGGCCGGCTGGTGAGCCTAATCTCCTGGCGCTTTTGCTTAATATTTTATTATTATTATTTTCCCTCCCTATTTTGCATAGGTTCCTCGTTCGTTCGTATTTTTGAAATGCTCGTTCGTTCATTCAAAATGATGGTCTGTGCATTATATGCTAATTAGACTTCTACCATTTTCGTCAGGGCTTATTCGATTCTCAGATGCTTGTTTCGTCGAATATTTATTACTAGCCTGTGGAATTCTGCTGGGAAGAACCACAGATTGAAGTAACGAAATATAACGAGGAATCGTAGAATATTGCTGGATATTCAGGCGATTAATTGACAACTCATAGAAAATATTGCTGGATATTCAGACGATGGCTCGTAGAATATTGTTGGATATTCAGACGATTTGAGATAATTAATTGTTGGCTCTACACTAGAAGGGCTTCCTGTCTAGGAGCATTAATTTTCTGCGGGTTAAGCAATATGAACTTGCTGGAGTGTCATATTCCTCTTGCATAGTCGGGGAAAACCTGGTTACATCCCGAAGACGTTGTCGCTCTATACTAGCAGACATGTTGTCTATGAGCCGCCCAATCTTTCAATTCTATACAGTATGGGATGTGTCGTGGCCTCAGCTGAGAGACTACACATCTTCATCTTCTCTGAGAGACTTTCTCCATCAGAGGTGGCATGAGCTTTCATGCATAGAGACATGAGTCTCGATACTCATCTGACTGCCAGATCTGGAGTAATTACTGAAATTGCTCAGTTTTCGTAAGATATGTCGCGGTCTCAGCTGAGAGACTACATATCTACATGTACTCTGAGAGACATCCTTCTCAGTCAGAGATTTATGGCATGAGCTTTCACGCTTTAATGAGAGACATGAGCCTCAATACTCATCTGGTTTCCGAATCTGGAGTATAGTTTTACAATTCTAACCTTTGTCGAAAATCCACCATCTACAATAAGACATCGACATAATCGTTTAAATGCTATTGTGATTATGTATGGGTATGAGGTGAGGATTTCATCATAGGAAACAATGTTTTTACATGTGTTTTAAGGAAGTAAGTTCATAAACTTGTTTATGAATCGAAAAGGAAATCGCCAGGCGTTATTGGGATTGTTATTCATTGCATATCTTGTGAACATCCAATATGTGTGATTTAGTATAACCGCTCACGACTTGTTTGTGTTCTTGGTAAAACTATTCACAAAGGACTGACTTATGTATTGGTATGACTTTTATTAGTGAAACCGATCTTAAGTAATCACCTGAGATGGTATGATCGAGTTTGTGATTTGTTGAACCGAATCTGGGTAAAGGGGAACTGATCCTACGAAGAGGTGCAACATATCACAAAGGGGAATCGATCCTTGTACAAGGTGCAGCAAGTTTGTAGCAGAAAGGGGAACTGATCCCATGGACACGTGCTACACGTTTTTAGGCAAAGGGGAACCGATCCTATGGACATGTGCAACACATATAAGTTAGATACCATATATATGTGGGGAACCGATCCTAGTACCTAGTCAACCGAATTTTGGAAAGCTAGTGTGACTATGCACATTACTCACATGGAGGTAGAACCAAAACTTGTTTTGGTAGAACCGTTAAACCCATGATTTGTGATTGAGTGTTCTTGATCAATCACATAGTTCTTGAAAGTCAGATGAACCAATTCTAAACTTGTTTGGAAGTGTGGAAAATCGGTTTCAAGGTTGTAAGTATGAAGGAGGACTTACAAAGTAAGGATGTCGACATACTTTGAACACGTACAATAATGTTTATCTTTTATTGTTCAATAGCTACACGAAGAAAATACCAGGATCGAAATATAAATAAGTTCAGAATCTTTTAATTAAGGTTGTTAATTTTATTTTAGGAAAATGAGAATTAGTAATGTGCATTTACTAGTTGTGATTTTACAAAGAGATTTTCGGTCATTATTTTGGACAGAGAATTTCCAGGAATTATGGAAACCGAATATGTGATTTAATGAATATCTTGAGAATTATTTTCGGTTTTGGAAATTCCTTGGTGTCCAAACTTCCTTTTCTTTAAATACTTGAAGTTTGCATTTCTAGCAAACTAATCCTTCGTGATAGCAAACTTCCTCGGTTGTGTTGTTACTGGTGTAGCCGCCTATTCGGAGAGGAGAGTAACCTAATTACGCAAAATCTCTTACGGCCACTCAGTTTAAATTCTTCTTTGGGATTGAGAATCTCTACGAGTACCGTTGGTGGGAAACTAGATAATTGCGGTTTATCTTGTGTTTTCATTGATTTGATCGACTAATGGTGGTTGAACTTTGATTGCACCTAGTTTTTTTATGCTTGAGAATCTTCTCTTCTGATATAAGATTCACTCAAACTAGATCGAAGTTTCGACAGGGATCTTTAGACTGTTGTTAGTGCTAAAGACGATCTTGTGATAATCCATTGTTAACAGACTCCGTTCTGTGCGTGATTGATCACAAGAGATTCAAGTTTTTGCGTGCAGGTGTTTATTGAAGATCTAAGAAGATTTGAAGACAAAGAAGATATTGAAGATTTCTGATTTTGGGTTCATAATATCTGGTGTGCACAATACTTGTTTCGGTATAAGGGGATCCAACTATAATCGCTTTATCCTTGTGGTAGATTGGATTGATTAGTTGTGTAGATCGGCATCAATACAATTCTTTGTGATTAAAAGTATTGATTGCAAAATCTTAATAATTACCTTTGGTGATTGAACATAAGATAGATCTAAGAACCTGACGAAGGAGTTTATGTTAAGATAAACAGAAGAGCCTTTATTCGGCTCACATCACTTGGTTGAATAGAGTTGATACCAAACAGATTTGTTGTTCCTTTTCTGTTTGGAATACGAACCAAAGGAATTGTTCCAAGTACGTGACTTATTCATAAGTTGGAGGCGTGGGAATACAGACGGAACTAGGTGAACTATAGGTTTAGTTGCTTGGTCTCAACTATACGAAGTTGGTTTAATTTTGTGTAGCGGCTTATTCCTGGGAGTGTTCAATTCTTGACAAGGTCCCGGGGTTTTTCTGCATTTGCGGTTTCCTCGTTAACAAAATCTTGTTGTGTCATTTACTTTATATTTACGCATTATAATTATTTTATTATAATTAAAGTAAATTACAAAAACGTTAATTCCTATTTACTTGATAAGCAATCCTATTGTGTTTGGTTAAGTCCGATCCTTTTTATCAAGTAAACATACTTCGTTGTTGTATTGTCTCGATCTCGTATCCATAGACGATCACACGAAGTGTGAACCGATTAGTTGCGTTGTCTCGACTCAGTCCATAGACAATCACTTTCGAAGAAAGGACTTATAGGTAGGAAAAGTTTTAGCTTGAGGTATATTTGGGTACCCTCGCGTTTCCAATTGGTATCAGAGCAGGCAAACACAAAAAGATCTAACAATCCGTGTTTGGTGCGATCCAACCTATAAGAAATTGTATCTTTGTCTAATTTAGTTAACGTTGTGCAAGAGTTTGAATACTCAAAAGTTGAAGATGTTACTACTTCGTTGACTCATGATCCAGGAGTTGCGAAAACATTTGTGTCCATCTCTGATGGAAAGGAAGATGCTGATAAAGAGTTGGTAAAGCTCCTAAAGCCCATAAAATCCCTATCTTCTAAAGTGGTGTTATTAAAGACAGAGACAAATCTTATTAAACAGGAGATTAAAGATAAAGACATTCAACTTAATTGTCTGGCCAAAGAGAATATGGATCTCACTATCAAGCTAGAAGCTCTTGGTAAATCTCTTACTGTTAAAGAGACACATCCTATGACTCTGATGAATGATTCTGTTTTGATTTCTCCTGATGCCGAGGAAACTAAAAGTCCTTGCTCGACTTTTACAGACTGTGATAAAACCGGTTTAGTCACATCTGAAACAGATCAAGATGATGGCAGTCTGCCTAACTATATCAAGTCAAAAGAGGATGAAAAACCATCTTCTAGATCTACTGATGATCAAGCAAAATCTTGTACAAAGGAAACTTTGAAACTATTCCGTGAGAGTGATCTTAAGGAATACCATTTTCAGTCACTTGACAGGAAACTTATACTTCTTCAACATATGGTGGTAAAAGTTTTGAAGGAAGTTTCTTTTCTTAAAAAACTGAAAGATCATTCCTCAGTGGAAAGACAGATTATACCACTACCCGATAAGATCAACTCAAAAGAATCTGAGAATAGAGTTGATAATCGCTTCTGGAAAAAGGTTCCTCCTCACCCATATCGAAACAATCCTTATTTTGATGAAGAACGACTCCAGAAGAAAGGGAAAGAGAGAATCTCTGCCACAAGAAACAATCAGGAGTTTTCGATAATTGTTTCAAATAATCACACTGATGTGAATCATAAGGAAGTCCTTAGAATGAGAAAATCTTATGAAAATATCATTGAAGAATTAATAGAGATTTAGTCATCTCCGAAAATTCTCAAGTCAGTACAGTTTCTCCACATGATCATATCTCTAGAGTTAGAAAAGATCATCGTCTTGGGAGAAAATATTGTAGGCAGAAATTCCCTAAGAGAAACATGAACTATGTTTCCGATATTCACTATAAGCTAGAAAAAGCTTACTACGATGCAACCTAGTTGTATCAAAATTGTGCATTCTCATCCTCTTTCGTGCTCATGTTCATGGATGGGAAAGGCACAATAAATATGGAGCACATTTGTTTGTGTAGTTGTTTATCAGAAAAGTTGTGAAACCTTATGGATAGTTGTGAATCCATAGTTGTCTGAAAATGTTCATGTTTATCATGATCTTCCAAAAATTAGGTTATATTTGGAAGTTTCGAATTTTAATAAACCTTCCAATTTGGGAAGTTCGGACAAAGGAAACGAAATATATTGTTTAATATTTTCGGTTTCTCCTGATCTCTTTCGGACTGGAAGTTGTCTCTTTTTAAGGGAAATTATCTCTTGTCTGTATTCTGATACCCTGATCAATCCTTTTATATATATATGAGCAAGCATGCCTCCAATGTCTCGCGGTATCTCAAAGGCTAATAAGGAGGAAGCTCAAAGGGTTAAAGATTGTCAAGGAATCAATACAGAGAGGAAGAAGAAAAACATATCAAAAATCATGTCTGATTATGATTCTGATAGTTTAGTTGGTTCACAAGATGATTCATGTCTGTTGGCTTACAACAACAAGATCCAACCAAAACCAAGTGGATTCGTTCTGATAGTATGTCTCAATATATCCAAGGTTTTGAAGAACTAGAAAACAATCTTGTTATGACTGTTCGACATCAAGATTGGCTCAAAGATAAAATTGAGAAAACAAAAGTTGATATTGCTGATGTGAAGATTCAAGTCGAAAAGCTTGAGAAACTAGAAGTGGTTGCTGACAAGTCTCTTGAGACATGCTTCAAAAGTTCGAACACTGAAGAAACCTCAGTGAACAAGAGCACCACTAGAGATTAAGTTACATGCTGTAATACTTAATCTAAGAAAATAGACATCAATTTTTGATTTCTTTCAATGATTGTATTAAGTATATTATGAATAAAACCATCATATTATGAATAAAATTATTTTATTTATAATTTTTCTTGTGATGGTTTTGGATTTACATAGCCTGTGCTTGAATGCTTTATTATTGCTATGGATGTTTATGGGATGTTTGATTTTGGTTTCATTAACTTGATATTCGATCTCATAATATGGTGAACCCTTATGGTTTGGGTGACTTTTTGATTTAACAGGATTAAGTTCTAGCCCATGTTGGTAGGCTTTATCAAAGGATCATGAGGGGTTCTGGTAGAAAAAATATGTGAAAAAGTCACAATATGTTGAATCGGTTTTGGTTTAGCATAAAAGCGTATGTGTTTCGACGGTTTTCAACTTTTGCTTGCAATTGTTAAAACCGATTTTCAACCTTTCTCTGGTAAAGGTTGGTTGTTGTTATTATTTTGTTTTGCATAAGGATGACAACATAATGATATTTCGATATCAATTCTCCCCGGAAGAAGATGCAAACATATTGGAGAAGTGGATGCGAAATTTGATGTGACAATCTTGTTAGTTAATTATTTTCCTGTTTAAGAAAAGCCTGATTTTTATTTCATACATATTTTTCTTTTGCTTAACAAAATTTCGGTATAATTGATATTTTATTCCATTATGTGTGTATGGATGTGTGTGTGATTCAATTGGTTCCGGTTAAGAAAAACTATTGTTATCTTGCTTTATTGTGTGGTATCAATTGTTTAAGCTTACAAGATTTCGGTGCAATTGCGGTGTTTTAATGCTTATGTTGATTCAATTGCTTCCGGTTGAGGTGAATAATTTTGAAAGTTGATTTATTTGGTTTGTATGAATTATTTATGGCTTAACGAAAGAAAAGGTTTACGGGATAGATTGTTTAGTCCAATTCGATTCCGGATAAGAGAAACTAAGTTTATCTTAGTTAAACTTATCAAAGTGGAGGTTTCGGTTATTCAAGTCTAATCCAATGCCTTAACAAGAAATGCTAGTTAACTAATGTTGATGGTGGTTTTTAGTTCAAGGCTATAATTGTAAAACCAGTATTTAGTGCGTTGTCACCCTGCAAGGGGTAAAACCATTTGAAGAGTAACGAGTGCAAAAACCCTCCTCGCTCATTGAGCAATTCAATATATATATATATATGAAATTCACTAGGAATGGTGCGCGTATTAGAAATCCCAAATATTCAGTGAATTCTATTTTGGCCAGCATTACCAACTAATGCATGACTTGCTTAGTATTTGCATATGCTATGTTCCCAGCCGTACTCTCATTATTGAAATGACATGACGATTAAGCGTTCACTCTCAGCAGAGTAGCATGAATCTCCCGAAGTGCCAGTATTGAGATCTGCATGAAAATACCCACATAGGCTACATCGATTTTCGTATCGACGCACTTTTAATTAAAGATAGCTTGATCGAATATGTTTAAATTCCTTAAAGGAACTCTAGACTGTCCATATCAGTCTCAAAATGATCACAACTACACAATTCGGCCGCGCAATTCAACAAGCCTAGCCAACCCCTGACAGAAATAGGCGATCTTCACGATGACCGTCGGCGGGCCCACTAATACCCCGACCGGTCGGACTTCATCTAACATACTTCAACGCCATTGAACGCCAACCTCAAACATGGGTGATCGTGTTGTTGAAGAGTAGAGCTCGAACGAGCTAGACCGGCCAAAATGGTCTCATAAACATCACAATCGTCCAACTTTACCAGCCAAGTTGGATGGCTTAGATTTTCCTACAAACGGTTAAGGAAGTGCCGGCATGTTCATTGGCGGCCCAACTCCTCCCTTGGTCGATCGACTTACCTGCGACAAGACCATAATGCTTCAAGTCGTTCGATCGAACTAGGATGGACGTGGTCGTTTCAAAACCCTAATTTGTGTTTGCGGAAATATGTTATTGTCGCAAATCGATCATGGCCTCCCATCTTTGCCAGCCTAGTCGGACGACCTAGATTCGATCTCGCTCAACGTGTAGGATGCAGATACGTTCCATGGCGGCTCGGCTATTGTGTCAAACGATCGAATGTTCTCTAACAGGGTGATGATGCCCAAAATCGTTGGCCCAAAGTAGGATGGCCACACGACTTTAAAATTCCTAATATGGGTTGCGATATCATACAACTGTCGCAAATTGATCACGATCGTCTATCTTTGCCAGCCAAAGTAAGTGGCTTAGATTCAATTCCAGGCGACACAAAAAATGTCAGCGCGTTCACTGACGTCCCGCCTTTGCATAGGGTTGATCGGCCTGCTCAAATCAACGCCCAACGTTTTCAATCGATCATCCAAAATAAGGTTGGCCGCACGACCCCTAAAACCTAAAATTACATTAACGACATTATGCAACTGCCGGAAATCATCTCCGCCGTACAACTTCGCCAGACGAGTTGACCGGCCTAGATTTGATTTCAGGTGACCAACAAGATATTGTTGTGATCACCATCCACTCTTCTTTCATGAAGGACAATCGTCCAAGCAACAACTAGATCATAGGGATCCCAAACGACCGCCCAAATGTAACTAGTTGTGCTTCTTGCATGAAATTCAACAACAGTCATTAACTTCCGCAAATCACCTCAGCCACTCAGCTTGGCTAGACGCTTTAAGCGGTCTAGATCTAACTTGGATCGACCGATAGGATTTTAGAATGACTACCAGTCGCCACTCTCTTATAGGAACTGATCGACCACTCCTTGGGATGTGTGTGTAACACCCACCAACTCCCTGAAAAAGGCGGTCGTGCTCCTTTTGAGACACTCAATCCGTGAATGATTCGATCGATCTCTAAAACAACGATGCTCCATGCACATCGATTATTTGGAGCTGCTTGTTTAAAAGCGATGCTTTACGTGCATCGAATAATACGATATTTGATGAATATCGGCTTCACAAATAACTTAGTTATTTAACCTAAAGTGTTACGTGCTGCTTTCAGCGACAAGTCCCACGACTTGACCTATTTATTCGAGACATCAAACATGTCACAAACTGGGGGATACTCACTGGGGTATTGGTCTGGCGGTTTACAGCGTGATGCGTGCAACGCGCCCATTACGATAAAGTGTCAGGAAAGACGGACGGTTAACAACAATGGGAGTAGTGGGTGAAAGTGTGATCAGTTCTCCCTCGTAATGGAAACATGGTGATCAACACTCTTTATATAACCCCACTTCACCACTGCTTGATCACCTCCACTTCCTACGAGTTCAGGGCATGCGCTCAATGACTTGTATAAATAGGATTTAAACCTATTTCAACACAAGACAAGTGTTATCAACACAGGTATCCAGAAAACACCAAGAACTGATAGCTTACATTCTGCAAGCCAGTTCCATATTCTGATGCAATTCATAAACAGCCATACCTTCATAATTCAACATTCTGATCTCAAACACCTTCTTCGCTTCCCTCCCTAATATCAACCCCTTATCCTTCACTTTGTGACCGAATTGAATCTGGAACGGCCATTTCTTGGTTTAGGCCAGAGTCTTACAGATTGATCTCTCGAATCTAAAAGTACTCCCGTGCAGTGCATTGTTTAGGGTTTGAATTCGTTTCTCATCAACACACCCAAATTTACCAAAAACAGCAGAACCAGTTTTTACCCTCAAACAATTGGCGACCACAGTGGGAGATTAATCTCTCGGTTACAAGATCAATTTTCGATTTCATTTCAATTTCTCAAAATTCAAGATGATGGATCTTAGGTCTGGATCAGCGAAAAATCCTGATGTTACTGGCGCTGACAACACCCCTGGTGTCCATATTCATGTCGGTGACACCAATGTACCGCCTACCAGCACGATCAACGCATCTCGCGGTACTACATCCTCAACCACCAACACCAGCGGCGCAGAAGACACTCCCTTAGGCGTGACACCTCCAATCACCTGAGCCAGAGCCGCTGCCGCCACCAATATTTCTTCGAGCGCAACGCCCCCGGTCGTTACTAGAGTTACTGCCACTTCCCCATCAGTATGAGAGACCGGAGGATCCAGAGGAGGCTAAGCCCCTATCACCATTGTTGATTTGATGGAAAGATGAGAAGTTCTCGCTAAGGCTCCGACGGATATGGATACAACTCAGAAAGAGGTACTCACTTTCCTCAAGACGCTAATGGAGCGACTATCACAAGGGTCGCGTCATCCCATAGAACTAAAGAGGAGTATTTTCAACACTTTTGGCGCAAGCACTTCAACACGGTGTGCATTCATATATGAAGAAGTTCGTGTTGCTCCTGATCGCTCAATGGAAAGGAATCAGCCCTTCAATTTCATCATGTGTGAGGATCTAGAACGACTTCTCCAGCATCGAGGAAAGGAAAACCCGGTAGACCTGCACTAGCATCAGCCTCCTTATCCTCCTTATGTGCAAAGAGTTCCTCTTCCGAGAGGATACTCCTCTCCTCAATTTTCCCTTTATGACGGAACTGGTAATGCTCGTGAACACATCTCTCGTTTTCTGGAGTTATTAGGAGAGCAAGAATACAATCATGTCCTCCGCTTGAAAGAGTTCTCAAAGTCACTTACTGGGAGAGCGTACACCTAGTACAACAACATTGCACCAAATAGCGTATCCAATTGGTGTTAGGTGGTAACCGCTTTCTACAAGAAGTATTTCTCCGTATCCGAGCAAATCACCTTTTCAAATTTGGGGAGGATGTTCCAACGAAACAATGAGCATGCAAATGATTATGCAAATTTGGGGAGGATGTTCGTCCGCTTGAAAGAGTTCTCAAAGTCACTTACTGGGAGAGCGTACACCTAGTACAACAACATTGCACCAAATAGCGTATCCAATTGGTGTTAGGTGGTAACCGCTTTCTACAAGAAGTATTTCTCCGTATCCGAGCAAATCACCTTTTCAAATTTGGGGAGGATGTTCCAACGAAACAATGAGCATGCAAATGATTATGTCAAGAGGTTCAAAATCCAGACACTGGATTGTCACGATCCAAATATGATTGAACAACGATTGGTGGAATTATGCATTAACAGGATGGTACCCATCTATCGTGTTATGCTGGAGAATCTACAATTCCAGACATCCTCTGAACTTCGTGAAGCTGTTAAACGCTCGGCTACAACAACACCTGCCCTGCTAGAAAGAACCAGGCCTGCCAGGAATGAAGAGCCTCATGATATTCGTGGAAGCATACATCTCACCAACAGTCAATACAACCTCCGGCCTTCTGTAAGCAGCTTCACTGAAGCAGCAAGAGGAAAACCACCGATATACAACATCATGCGCGTCCAAAACCGCCAACTCCAACCTCAGTACCACATGCACGACTATCACAATGATAAAATAATGTCCGACATATACCATATCTGGCTTGACGGCAACAAAATCGGTGAGAGACGCTTTCAGAATTTCGTCTCCCGTAAAAGAAGTAGTTGCATTACCGAAGGAGGTCGCACCTGAGACTTAAGAGGTACATACAGACTCTCCATGTCAAGAGCTTCATCATATTTGCACAACATGTTAGTTAAGTCATTTGCATGAGGGAACTTCCCTACTCCTCAAAGTCACGATCCAAAGATGATAAAGACAAAGGAGTGTAGCTGGGGACTGCTCAGCACCATCCATCTAAAAGATGCTGAATTTAGAGAGACGCAAGCACGCTATCATTATGATTCCAGGATGTCCAAAGATGAGGACATACTCAAGAGAGCAGACGTATTGTCAAAAAACCAGCGATATGCCTGGACGTCTATAAAATGAAACGTAGACGCAAAGACGGCCTCATGATCAACAACTCATTTTAAGAGTCTCTTGATTATGTACTAGAGTCAACTTCGTATAGGTTAGACTGAAAGTATTAGGATATGAGACATTACAAGTATTACGAAGACTTGAAGAAGTGAAGAAGTAAGAACCTACAACGACAACATCATCCTTCCACTTGAGGTTAGTGATATTTGACTTGAACTGTTTCATTCCCTAACGTATCTTTCAAGTCGTGCATATTGAAAACGAAACTGTGAAGCATGAACACTCTAGATAGACATAGTATTAAGGAATAAAATATGAAGTTTATTGCTTAACCATTAAACTTTGTAGATAAGACATCGACATAATATTTTAAATGCTATTGTGATTATGTATGGGTACGAGGTGAGAATTTCATCCTAGGAAACTATGTTTTTACATCTGTTTTAAGGACGGAAGTTCATAAACTTGTTTATGAATCGAAAAGGAAATCGCCAGGCTTTATTGGGATTATTATTCATTGCATATCTTGTGAACATCCAATATTTGTGATTCAGTATAACCGCTCACGACTTGTTTGTGTTCTTGGTAAAACTATTCACAAATGCTTGGCTTATGTATTAGTATGACTTTTATTAGTGAAACCGATCTTAAGTAATCATCTGAGATGGTATGATCGAGTTTGTAATTTGTTGAGCCGAATCTGGGTAAAGGGTAACCGATCCTATGAAGAGGTGCAACACATCACAAAGGGGAATCGATCCTTGTATAAGGTGCAGCAAGTTTTTAGGCAAAGAGAAACCGATCCTATGGACATGTGCAACACGTTTTTAGGAAAAGGGGAACCGATCTTATGGACATGTGCAACACATATAAGTTAGATACCATATATATGTGGGAAACCGATCCTAGTACCTAGTCAACCGAATTTGGAAAAGCTAGTGTGACTATACACAGTACTCACATGGAGGTAGAACCGTTAAACCCATGATTTGTGATTGAATGTTCTTGATCAATCACATAGTTCATGAAAGTCAGATAAACTAATTATAAACTTGTTTGGAAGTTTGGCAAATTGGTTTCAAGGTTATAAGTATGAAAGAGGACTTACAAAGTAAGGATGTCGATATACTTTGAACACGTACAATAATGTTTATCTTTTATTGTTCAAAGTTATTCCTTAATATCTATAGGAAGAAAATCCCAGGATCGAAATATAAATAAGTTAAGAATCTTTTAATTAAGGTTGTTAATTTTATTTTAGGAAAATGAGAATTAGTAATGTGCATTTACTAGTTGAGATTTTCTAAAGAGATTTTCGGTCATTATTTTGGACAGAGCATTTCTAGGAATTATGGAAACCGAATATGTGTTTTAATGAATATCTTGAGAATATTTTCGATTTTGGAAATTCCTTGGTGTCCAAACTTCCTTGTCTATAAATACTTGAAGTTTGCATTTCTAGCAAACTAATCCTTCGTGACAGCAAACTTCCTCGGTTATGTGTGTTACTGGTGTAGCCGCCTATTCGGAGAGGAGAGTAACCTAATTAGTCGAAATCTCTCACGACCGCTCAGTTTAAAGTCTTCTTTGGGATTGAGAAGCTCTACGAGTACCGTTGGTGGGAAACTAGATAATTGCGGTTTATCTTGTGTTTTCGATTGATTTGATTGACTAACGGTGGTTGAACTTTGATTGCACCTAGTTTTTTTATGCTTGAGAATCTTCTCTTCTGATATAAGATTCACTCAAACTAGATCGAAGTTTCGACAGGGATCTTTAGACTGTTGTTAGTGCTAAAGACGATCTTGTGATAATCCATTGTTAACAGACTCCGTTCTGTGCGTGATTGATCACAAGAGATTCAAGTTTTTGCGTGCAGGTGTTTATTGAAGATCTAAGAAGATTTGAAGACAAAGAAGATATTGAAGATTTCTGATTTTGGGTTCATAATATCTGGTGTGCACAATACTTGTTTCGGTATAAGGGGATCCAACTATAATCGCTTTATCCTTGTGGTAGATTGGATTGATTAGTTGTGTAGATCGGCATCAATACAATTCTTTGTGATTAAAAGTATTGATTGCAAAATCTTAATAATTACCTTTGGTGATTGAACATAAGATAGATCTAAGAACCTGACGAAGGAGTTTATGTTAAGATAAACAGAAGAGCCTTTATTCGGCTCACATCACTTGGTTGAATAGAGTTGATACCAAACAGATTTGTTGTTCCTTTTCTGTTTGGAATACGAACCAAAGGAATTGTTCCAAGTACGTGACTTATTCATAAGTTGGAGGCGTGGGAATACAGACGGAACTAGGTGAACTATAGGTTTAGTTGCTTGGTCTCAACTATACGAAGTTGGTTTAATTTTGTGTAGCGGCTTATTCCTGGGAGTGTTCAATTCTTGACAAGGTCCCGGGGTTTTTCTGCATTTGCGGTTTCCTCGTTAACAAAATCTTGTTGTGTCATTTACTTTATATTTACGCATTATAATTGTTTTATTATAATTAAAGTAAATTACACAAATGTTAATTCCTATTTACTTGATAAGAAATCCTATTGTGTTTGGTTAAGTCCGAACATTTTTATCAAGTAAACATACTTCGTTGTTGTATTGTCTCGATCTTGTATCCATAGACGATCACACGAAGTGTGAACAGACTAGTTGCATTGTCTCGACTCAGTACATAGACAATCACTTTCAGAGGAAGGACTTATAGGTAGTAAAAGTTTTATATTGAGGTATATTTGGATACCCTCGCCTTTTCAATTGTCTCTTAGAGCATGCATGAATATGTAGTCTCTGAACTGAGGCAACGGCATATCTCACGAATATTGAGCAATTTCAGTAATCACTTTTATATAGAATCGAACGATTGGACGGCTCCTAGACAGCTTTCCTGCTAGTATAGAGCAATAACGTCTTCAGGATGTCACAATGTTTTCCCTGATTGTATAAAAGAAATATGACGCTTCAACGAGCTCTTATCGCTCAATTCTTGAATAATTAATGCTCCTAGTATAGAGCCATCAATGAATTATTTCTAAATCATTAGATTCATTAACTGAATCCCTAGAAAATATTCTACGTTCTTCATAATATTTTATTACTTCAATTCATGGTTCTTCCCAGCAGAATTCCATGGGTTAGTGATAAATATTCAACGTACGGGCATCTGAGCCACTATCGAGTAAGCCCCTACCAAAATGGTGCAAGTGTACTCAACAATAATGCACTAACGAGCACTTGAATGCACGAACGAGCATTCAAAAATACGAAGGAACGATGAACCTATGCAAAATAGGAAGAAAAATAATAATAATAAAATATTAGCTAAGACGCTAGGGGACTGGGCCCACCGGCCGGCCAGTCATGTCGTGGCAGATCCTACGCCTAATTCTTTATTTTATTATATTTTATTATTTTTCCTTGATCTCATGAAAATTCCTTCATTTGAACAAAAATCCTTCGTTTGAGAAACTCCTTAGTTTCATGGTGTTTCCTTCACACCGAGGAAATAATATAAAGTTAGAAAAGGTGTCGTGGACCGGGTCTACTAGCCGGTTGGCTATGCCCTAGTTGTGGCCAGTCCCACACCTTGCAGTTCCTTTTATTTTATTATTTATTATTTCCTTCATCTCATGAAACTCCTTAATTTCATGATATTTCCTTCAAATCATGAAAATAATATAAAATTAGGGAAGGGTCACGGGACCGGGCCACTAGCCGGTCGACCATGCCCTAGCCATGGCGGTCCCACGTGTCCCTTATTTTATTATTATTATTATTGTTGTTTCCTTCATATCATGGAAACTCCTTCACTTTAAGGAAACTCCTTCGTTTCAACAAACTCCTTGATTTCATGATATTTCCCTCAAATCATGAAAATAATATAAAATTAGGGAAGGGTCACGGGACCGGGCCACTAGCCGGTCGACCATGCCCTAGCCATGGCGGTCCCACGTGTCCCTTATTTTATTATTATTATTATTGTTGTTTCCTTCATATCATGGAAACTCCTTCACTTTAAGGAAACTCCTTCGTTTCAACAAACTCCTTGATTTCATGATATTTCCCTCAAATCATGAAAATAATATAACATAAGGAAAAGTGCCATAGAACCGGGCTTATTGGCTTGCCGTCCATGCCTTAGCCATAGTTGGTCCCACACTTTATGATTCTTTATTTTATTATTATTATTTCATTCATCTTATGAAGTTCCTCAGTTTGAGCAAAACCCTGATTTCTTCATATTTTCTCAACATGTTGCTCAAATGCGCATCAGAAAATATCAAAATTCTAAGGACTGGGGCACGGATGCTATGGTGACATGGGCATATTACCTTGACCGACCAAGGTTGGCCTTTTGGCTTGCAAGAAGCCGGTCCCACACATTTTAACCATGTTGACCTAATTTGTTCACATTAGGTTTAAACTCTTCCAAACAACTTGGAATTTCATAAAACGATCGTTAGTCGGTCTCATGACCAACCAGGGACGGTTCCATGACCCCTTGGTTGGTCCCACATTTCTTCATTTTTAGGTTTTGTTACCTAACGCTCAGACGAGCATTATTTTAATAAATTAAACCAACATTTAATCATCCTTTCACCAACTGGTCTTCAAGAGACTCTGGTATTTGCTCACTCGAGCATATGGGCGCTACATGGTCGACCCATCATCCCATGTAGCCGGTTCCTCCTTCACTCCGTGGTTGATTTTCAATAAATCATCAATTAATTAGCAATTGATCAAAAAATTAGGGTTTCGAATCCAAGGTTCATAATTCCAGATTCAAACATTAATAATTTTACGTTGATCCCATGATCAACACTTTAATTATTATACTCGGTTCAGTTGCCAGTATTTTAAATTAATATTTTTATTTGGTTCAGCTACCAATAATTCATCAAACGAGCAACATTTGCTCAGACTAAGGAATATTAGTTCAACTATCAATATTCAACAATTCATCAAATGAGCAATATTTGCTCATCTTAACTATCAACATTTATTCGAAAATTGTACCTCTGTCTCAACAGACACGTTCAATTCATGAGTCCTAGAATATTTGAAAATCATGCTCAACTCAGCAATACAAAGACTCATCGTCTCATCAAGTCAATAACTGACTAATTAAAATCACGAGACATCAATCGTGTCACATGGGGGATATCAATTAGGGTTTTGGTCTGGCGGTATACAACAGTGTGTTCATACACGATGAGAATGTGAGCAAGTCGTGCAAACAATTAGAGCAGTTAACAAAGTAATGGGTGGACAATCAACCAAGTCTCCGCACGATGAGCAACTGGTTTTAACACGATTTCCCACTTCCCCACTCTTTGACTCCAGCAACTGTCACACTTCATGGGATCAATGTATCTACTAATTTCTAGCAATATAAATAAGTCTCTGAATCCATGATTGAACAACAATATTGGTCTAGCATATAATTCTATATGAGCATTCACTCTCAAGAATTCGATCAATCAATCAAAACTTATTCGAACTCAACAGTTCGTCAAATTTGCAGAAACCTTAAACACATTCACAATCCTTGATCACCATTGATCTCACACATTTCTCAGCTTCCCTCATACAGATCGACCCATCCTCTCTTGCGACCGAATTGACTCTGGAACGACCATTGTCTTGGTTTAGGCCGGAGTCCTACAGATTGATCTCTCGAATTCAAAACACTCCCTTTTTGCAGTGCATCTATGTGAGGTTAGACAGTTTGCTCGGTTCAAGTAGTTTCCTCCGCACGGTTGTCTTCTCAATTCCTTAAAAACCAGCAACTCGTTTTGCCCCATCTACAGATTGGCGACTACAATGGGAGATTAATATCTCGGTTGTAACCTCACATTTTCACACAGATGGTCGGTCTTAGGTATGGTTCAGTTACCAATCCGGGTTCAACACTCAACTCTAACATTGCAAGTTCTAGTGGTACTTCCACTGCAAGTACTACTCTCAACGTTGCAGGCTCTAGTGATACCGCTAACACCACTCCTCTGGCCAGCAATGTCACGCCACATGTTACTACTTATCCTCCGAGTGTTGGTGTTCCAGTAATCACTCCTGTTAACGTTGCAAGCAATGCTTCTGACACTATCAACAATCCACCTCCTAGATGATCTCATGAAGGTTCAGACCGACATGGATTCAATGCAGAAGGAGTTGTGTACTTATCTCAAAACTCTCACAAACAATCTTTCATTTGAACAAACTCAGCCTCAGCGGGAGAAAGGAAAATCTAAAGAAACATCTTCAACTGTTGATCCTGAAATCTCTCCAATCCATGTTGTAGATGATGAAGAAGTCCGCAAAGCCGCAGATGACCCACCAACAAAGGAACCTGCAAGTTTCATCACTCGAGAGGACCTAGATCTCTTTTTAGAAGATCGAGGAAAAGACAAGACATCATCTGCTACACAGATGATCCCTCTTCCGAAAGGTTATACTTCTCCAACGTTCACATTGTACAATGGAACGGAGAATTCCCGGGAACATATTTCTAGAGGCATTAGGAGAACACGGACACAATCATGTTGTCTGTTTGAAGGAGTTCTCGAAGTCTCTGACAGGCCGAGCATATACTTAGTACAACAACATCGCACCAGGGAGCATCACTGGCTGGGGAGAAATGGTTAACGCCTTCTACAGAAAATACTTCTTCGTCTCAGAGCAGATTACTCTCTCTGATTTAGGAAGAATGTCTCAGAATAATATTGAACATCCGAACGACTACGTAAAAAGGTTCAGAATTCAGGCTTTGTATTGTCATGACCCAAATGTCACTGAGCAGCAACTGGTGGACTTGTGCATTAACGGAATGATCCCGGTCTATAGAGCATTGGTGGAAAATCTCTGATTCCATACTTTCTCAGAGCTTTATGAAGCAGCCAAACGATCAACGATTACTGCTTTACTGGAAAGTGCAAAGTCTGTAAAGTTCGAGGAACCTTGTAGCAGCCGACGCCTGGTCAACAATCAGTACAACCTCCAACCTTCAATAAACGTTTTCGCTAAAAGAAATGAAAGGAAAGCCGAGACACAACATGAGAGCGCTTCCCCAACATCCCAGGCTTCTGAAGGCGCAAAGAAAAGATAACCAATCCGGAAATGCACAACCTCGATCCGGCATCAATGAACGGGGAGATGATCAAACGGGGACCAAACTTCCCTCTACCAACTGAAGAAGAAGAAGTGATTGAGTTACTTGAAGTCTGGGTTCTAGATGATACAATCAAATTGTTGTTCATCGGAGAGAGCCAACTGAAGAAAGATGGAGAATCGCAGGTACTGTCACCTTCATAGATTCATCAATCATCGAACAAGTAACTGCAATATTTTGAAGCACATCTTCAAAGAGAAGATTTATCCACAATAACTTCAACTAGGGACTGAAGGAGTACACAAGAATCCTCTCCCAATCAGAACCTTTATACTCTCTGAACAACCAGTCAAAGAAGCAGTTCAATTGTTGATCGAGCATATCTGTGAAATTGCTTTATCTATGTAAGGCACAAAGGAAATACATGTTCACAATATCAAACTACATTGTGTCAGACATCTGTCTATCCCGAAAATACTCCTTGAACCCTCATCCACAAACAAGGAGATGCACGATTGGGGACTGCTTACCACAGTCCATCCCGGAGGAAATGAATTCGGAAGAATATTGATCGATGTCGACGCCGCCATCAACATCATTCCATTGAAAACCCACAAAGCCGCTCGTGATCCCATTTCAATCAGAGACCTTGAAGCAACGCTCGTAAGTACTTATGACTACATCACTCTCAAAGTGAACATAAGTTCAACCTGGACAGAAATCAAGTTTCACATAATCAGGAAGATCCAGGACATGACATGTTCTTCAGACGAGCATGGATCATGTTGAAAAGATAGCTATTAACAAAGCGCCTTTGGTTGCACATCTCTTCAACGAAGAAAGTTCTGATCCATAAGATTTGGTGAACATTCCATCATCAGAACACTTGGGGGAATTTCGGACTTTGACGGGGTTGAAGCAAGAACCTGCATAGACATTCATCAAGAGGTTATACACTCAGGCAGGTCTCATTTCTTCCATGTCTATGTCGTTTTTCTTCACATGCTATCCTAGCATGAGGACTCAATTCTGCTAGCAAGTAGCTTCACCGCATTAGTATTTTACCAAGTGGTTGAATATGACATTTCTCTGAATCGAGCATTGAGACATTCGGAAATGAACACTTTGGGCGTTTCTCCATAGGCTTGTAGGAGTGTCCATGTGTCCCACGAAATCAGAAAGCTCTGATGTCTGCAGAAGTGTTGGATCCCACTACCGCAACGACAAGAATGTTGAATCAACAGAAGATACTCAGGGCCGAAAGGATCAAACCTAAGACATTCGATGCTTAAGGAATATACGCTTCAACGCTCAAGCATCTACGAAGCCATCAAATTGTACTCCTAATCAAATAGTACACCTTCGATATGGCGCATCAGGCTTCAGCACAAATATCTCGACGATGACACACTGATTCAACACCAACACGATCAAAGTGTAACTAAACTACAATCGATAAGTCTTCATTATCCCATGATAAGACTTCTGAAGCAGATGTAACATCATTCATACATGGATGGCACTAACTCCTTCAACATACACTGGGCAACCTGAGGTGATTCCGTGAAACTTCATCAACGTGATTTTTCTACATCACAAGCCCCTACACGATTGAGGAACTTCCTCTCTTCACCAATCACATCCAATATGAAGACTTAAGCTGCCATCTACCGCAACAACATCGACTCACTGACGAAGCCAGTTCACAATAAAGTCATCTTGTACATGAGAATTCAGGTTGAACTCCCAGTACACCTTCATCTTACAGATGCTCAACCCAGCAACTAGTTCGTGAATGTAAAGGCTCATTGGATGGAGGAGCAAAGACTATGTTGATAAATCATGGTTCTAACTCCATCCATGATTTCAGCATCAACAAGTATATCTGGAGGAACTCCATCCATGATTTTAACATCAACAAGAATGTCTGGAGAAATTCAATCGTGATCTCAGCATCAACAACGGTCTCAAGAGCAACATCCTCATGATAGGGCTTCATCAACTAACCATTCTCTGAAGTATTTCTCGATGAAGCGGACTTCTCCAAGCACTAATAATTCATATCAAGATTTGCATACATGAAAACATGTTAGCATGAGCGTCTTCCAAAAGCTTGCATGATGGACGGGCACAAGCCAAAGTCTTCTACAAGATGTTCTCATCGCCTCTACAAATCAAATACAACATGCTTCAAGCCATGGGTTTACAAAAACGTACCAATGGGTGAGGAATGGGACAATGCTTCCTCAGCGAAAGATGTTTTTCTATGTCTCTTCTACAACATACCAAAAGGGCGCATCAACCGGACATACGAGCTGAAAGATATAGCCTTTACTGCCAGGTCTATGAAATCTAAAAATTTTGTACGGGATTACAAATTACAAATGTGCATGCTTGGTTGGGTGACCTACATAACTCCAAATTGAGTCATTCTTTTCTCATATGATAACTCAGTCTCTTAGATTCAAAAGTTGGGGTCAAGCACCGAATTACGACGTCGTATGAGGTTCATGCAGCTTCCAGAGCATACAACATGCAAGCAGAAATTCGTGGACGGGATTCATAACCTCTACAGTCGATCGATGTCCACCAGGTCTTTTCGCTAAGTCCTTCATAAAGGTACCTCCAACTTCTACCACCTAGGTCTTTACATCAATTTTTCTACCCGGGTCCTCTATCTAGGTCTTGCCAGAAGAAGGAAAAACGAAAAGGAGAGATTTAACAAAATACTGGGGACTGACGGTCCACTGATCATGACGATCAATTTCACATTCCAAGACTCGTGGAGATGGGATCTCCAGTTCTAATCATTTATCGTAAAAGAAACTACTAACGGGACATGCAACCATGGTCATGACATCATCCCCTCTTGAGAGAAACCTCAATTATGGTCCCGTGACTAGAGTTTCAGAAGTGATGTTTCTACGACTGACAGAAACAAGACGGCACTGCAAGCACCATGCTCATGTATCAATCAAAGGGTCTTGATATCAAATGAATCAATGACATTAAAATCCTTCACCAACCGTTCAAGACACAAACGAATGATCTAAAGACACAACAAGAGTGTTTTACAACAAGCTCGTCTGAGATGATTTTACACTATCCCGCACAAAGCAGCGAGCTGGGAGAAATTGGTGAAGTATTTAGGGATGAGTCATGTACCATTCTCTTCTTAATGGATGTCCTCTACTACATATCCAAAATTCACGGCAATCGGAGAAACGATCAAAAAGATGTGGCCAAAACTTTGGACTGCATGACAGCTGAAAATTTCCTGAAAACCTCCTGGAAACTTACTGTTTCGTCAATTTTGGCCCTTAAACGTGCTCAAAAGCCGAAAACTTCTATGAAAAAGCTTGGAAATTTTCTGAGGATGAAGAAACACGGGTAGATCACAAAAATCCGACATTGGACGAAGATTCTACAGCAATTTCAATGAAGACCTAACTTCTGAATTTTCTGATGAATTATGACGAAATTCTTCATTCATCCACATCCGGATCAGGAGCTACACCATCAACGCAAATCTGAACTTCATCTTCAGCTGATAGTCTCACTTGCTGAAGTCGGCGGTGCTTCTCCTGATGAGGGACGACTGCCAGATGATCGAGAAACATACAATGTGTCAACTTTCCAGCGTCTCTGAAAGGTTGATTCACCTCGGTATGAGCATATGCAGAAGTCTTCATCTTTGACTTGATATTTTTGGAACGTTTCCTGGAAGAGCCAGAGGAGTGGTTGTAACCAGAAGTCACGACTATCTGAGGCGAAAGACATGGAGTCATGGATATACCAATAACAAACACACAACAAAAACGGTAACAATCCAACTCTTACCTATTTACAATTTCACTAGCAATTAGTGATTTTCAAAACTTGCTCATTTTATTAAACCTGCAAAAAAAAAAAGAGCAAAACTTTGATTTTCAAAGTCGAAACCTGTTTTCATAAAATCATGAACATAATTACCACCATGTGAACATTCACCATCGAGTTATGAAAAACTCACACTATGACAATATTTTATCACAAACAATTGTCTACCTTTAATGATTACTCAAAAGCATATTTTGATTTGAACAAAATAATAAAACGTGAATTACTCAGGTATATTTTCAAACAAAAATTTAACATGAACAAACTCACGTATATAAAAATATATATAATATATTTTCGTGAATATTCACGTATTAAGAGAGAAATAAGGTTTTTCCCTCGTACGATCATCCGTCTTCGAAACGAGGCATTTATTCCGATTTTGTGAAAATTCACACCTTTTAAGATAAAGTTTTGGCTTCATGAAAGCTAATAGACAAAAAATTTATCACTAGACACAGGTCTATACATAAAAAAAAATCTCTCCTAGGCTAGGGATTATTGCTCGTTTTTTAAACTAACGAATGAACGAACGCACGTTTCTAAAACAAGGATTTTCTACAAAACTCACGCCTATATATGCATATGTGTTTATGGGTAAAAACTGATTCTGCCGTTTTTGGTAATTTGGGGTATGTTGATGAGAAACGAGTTCAAACCCTAAACAAATGCACTGCACAGGAATGCTTTTAGGTTCGAGAAATCAATCTGTAAGACTCTGGCCTAACCCAAGAAATGGCCGTTCCAGATTCAATTCGGTCACAAGGTGAAGGATAAGGATTGATCTTAGGGAGGGAAGCGGAGAAGGTGTTTGAAATCAGAGTGTTGAAACTGTGGTTGTTTATGACTTGCGTATCAGAAAAATGGTTTCTGGCTACTTGTGTTGATAACACTTGTGTTGTCGTGTTTTTTGTTGAAATAGGCTGAAAGCCTATTTATACAAGTCATTGAGCGCAAAACTATGATCTCGTAGGAAGTGGAGGAGATTGAGTAATGGAGTAGTGGGGTTGTGGGGTTGTGTAGGTGGTGGTGTTCATCATGTTTCCACTATGAGGGAAAATCGGTTACTCTTTCACCCACTACTCTCATTACTGCTGACCGTCCATTTTTCCTAACAATTTCTCGTAATGGGCGCGTTGCACGCCGCATGTTGTAAACCGCCAGACCAATACCCCAGTGAGCATCCCCCAGTTTGCGACACATTTGATATCTCGAGTAAGTGGGTAAAGTCGTGGGACCAGCCGCGGAGAATAGCACATGATGCTATTAGGCGAAACAACTAAGTTGTTAATGAGGCCGACATAAAATATCGTATGTATTTGATGCATGTGAAGCATCGTATTCAAGCAGCTCAATTTAATCGATGTGTATGAAGCATCATTGTTTTAGAGTCTGATTGAATAAGTCGCGAATAAGCGTCTTAAAAGGGTGGCATGACCGGTCATCTTATGGTGATCGTTTAAAGGTCACATGGGCGAGCCATCGCTTGGTCGATCGCTCCTCACGAAAGAGAGATGGCCGGTGATCGTCATGCTGGTTTGTTGGTTTTCTGGAAATAAATCTACATCATCCAACTAGGCTGTCAAAGTTGGATAGACAAGATGAATTACGGCAGTTATATATTGCCATTGATATAACTCAGGGTTTAAAAACCGTGTGGCCCACTCCTCTTTGGGCGTGCGTTTTGAGGCATTGAGCCTTAGGTCGAATAGGTCGATCGACCATGTGTGAAGGTGGCTCGCTGGTGTGCATGTTGATATCTTCTGGACCGTCTAGAATTAGATCTAAGCCATTCAAAGAGGCCGGCGAACATGGATGGTCATGATTGATTTGCGGCAGTTGTGTAATGTCGTTGACGCAATTTTAGGGTTTGGAGGTCGATCGACCGACTTCCTTTTGTGCGGGCGATTCGAGGATCCGTATGCGTGTTTGAGTAGGTCGATCAACTAGGTATGAAGGTGGGGTGCCGGCAAGCATGTTGACATCTTCTTGGACGCTTAAAATCAAATCTAAGACACTCAATTCGGCTGGCGAAGTTGGATGGTTGTGATTGATTTGCGGCAGTAGTGTGTTGCCGCAAACGTAATTTAGGGTTTCTAAAGCAGCGCGTTCACCCTACTTTGGGTGAGCGATTCTACACGTTCTTGGCTTTCCGTGAGCAAGTCGATCAACCGTGGGTGTAGCTGGGTCGTCGGTGGACACGCCCACGCTTCTTTGATTGCTCAAGATGCGATCTAAGTCGTCCAACTAGGCCGAATAAGTTGGACGGACGTGATGCGTTTTGAGACCGTCTTTGCCGGTCTCAATTCATTTGAGCTATTTTACGCAGCGTGAATACCCTACTTTGGGTGAACGATTGAGCATTCTATAGGTTTTCCGCATGCAGGTCGATCGCCTAGGGCAAAAGTGGGCCCGCCAATGATCATGTTAGCACTTCCTTAACCGTTCGCAGGAGGATCCAAGCCGTCCAACCATGCTGGCAAAGTTGGACGTTCGTGATGCTTCTGAGACTGTTTTGGACAGTCTAGCTCGTTCGATCTTCTTTTAACAGCGTGACCACCCTGTTTAGGGTTGGCGTTGTTTAAATAAAGTCTGATTGGTCGGGACACTAGTAGGCCTACCGGCGATCGATGCGGTGATTACCTAGTTCTGCAAGGAGTGGTCTGGTTTGTTAAATTGCGCGGCCAAATTGTGTGGCCGTGATCGTTTCTGAGACTGACATTAACAGTCTAGATTTTTTTTTCACAAGGAATTCAAGTGCGATCGAGCTAACTTAAAATCACGTCGATGCGAGACTCTTTTTATCAGAGAGTGATGAAGCCTGCGTGGGTATTTTATGCAGATCTCAACATTGACACTTCAGGAGATTCATGCTACTCTGCTGAGAGTGAACACTTAATCGTCATGTCATGTGAATGATGAGAGTTCGGCTGAGAACATAGCACGGAAAATACTAGGCAAATCATACATTAATTAATAATGCTAACAGAATTCACAAAATATTTGGGATTGTTGTTGCACGTACCATTCTGAGTGAATTTCATGTATATATACTGAGTTGTTCAATACATGTGTAAATAAAGAGGTTTGAGCACTCGTTACTTTCAAGTGACCTTTATTCCTTTGCAGTATCACAGTGCTAAATATAGGGTTTTACGATTTTGACCCCGAACTAAAAACCGCCATCAACAATATGTATATATAATTTTAGCATGAACAACTCATGAATAAGTTATCAACTTCTAAAAAAAAACGATGCTACACTAATTTACGCTCGTTAGATGATGCTCTATAATTCTACTGGGATTTTCGTTCAAGCCATGGCTCGCTCGTGCAATCGAAAATCCGGCAACATTCTTTCTTATGTCTAAGTTCAATTACTTATTTCGTCTGTAGTTAAAAAAAATCACCATCTAGTGCTGAATGAGGAACATGACTGTCCCTCACTAAGCAGGGGACTTAATGTTGATGGTGGATTTTCGACAAAGGCTAAAATCGTAAATCATAATTGTACATATTCCTGATCCAACAATCAGATGAGTATTGAGGCTCATGTCTCTCATTGAAGCATGAAAATTCATGCCGCAAGAGTCTATGACTGAGTACATTGTCTCTCAGAGCATACATGAATATGTAGTCTCTCAACTGAGGCAACGACATATCTCATGAATACTGAGCAATTTCAGTAATCACTTTTATATAGAATCGAACGATTGGACGACTCCTAGATAGCTTGCCTGCTAGTATAGAGCAATAACGTCTTCAGGATGTAACAATGTTTTCCCTGACTGTATAAAAGAAATATAACGCTTCAACAAGCTCATATTGCTCAATTCTTGAATAATTAATGCTCCTAGACGACGTGCTAGTATAAAGCCATCAATTAATTATTTCTATATCATTAGATTCATTAACTGAATCCCTAGAAAATATTCTACGTTCTTCATAATATTTCATTACTTCAATTCATGGTTCTTCCCAGCAAAATTTCATGGGTTAGTGATAAATATTCAACGTACGGGCATCTGAGCCACTATCGAGTAAGCCCCCACCAAAATGGTGCAAGTGTACTCAACAATAATGCACTAACGAGCACTTGAATTCACGAACGAGCATTCAAAAATACGAACGAAGGATGAACCTATGCAAAATAGGAAGAAAAATAATAATAATAAAATATTAGCTAAGGCGCTAGGGGACTGGGCCCACCGGCCGGCCAGTCATGTCGTGGCCGGTCCCACGCCTAATTCTTTATTTTATCATATTTTATTATTTTTCCTTGCTCTCATGAAAATTCCTTCATTTGAACAAAACTCCTTCATTTGAGGAAACTCCTCAGTTTCATGGTGTTTCCTTCACACCAAGGAAATAATATAAAATTAGGAAAGGTGTCATGGACCGGGTCTACTAGCCGACCAGTTATGCCCTAGTTGTGGCCGGTCCCACACCTTACGATTCCTTTTATTTTCTTATTTATTATTTCCTTCATCTCATGAAACTCCTTAATTTCATGATATTTCCTTCAAATCATGAAAATAATATAAAATTAGGGAAGGGTCACGGGACGGGCCATTAGCCGGTCGACCATGCCCTAACCATGGCCGGTCCCACATGCCCCTTATTTTATTATTGTTATTATTGTTGTTTCCTTCATCTCATGGAAACTCCTTCACTTTAAGGAAACTCCTTCGTTTCAACAAACTCCTTGATTTCATGATATTTCCTTCAAATCATGAAAATAATATAAAATAAGTAAAAGTGCCATGGGACCGAGCTTATTGGTCAGACGGCCATGCCTTAGCCATAGCCGGTCCCACACTTTATGATTCCTTATTTTATTATTATTATTTCCTTCATCTTATGAAGTTCCTCAGTTTGAGCAAAACCCTGATTTCTTCATATTTTCTCAACATGTTGCTCAAACGCGCATCATAAAATATCAAAATTCTCAGGACTGAATACGTACACTATGGTGACATGGGCATATTACCTTGACCGACCAAGGTTGGCCTTTTGGCTTGCAAGAAGCCGGTCCACACATTTTCACCATTTTGACCTAATTTGTTCACATTAGGTTTAAACTCTTCCAAACAACTTGGAATTTCATCAAACGATCGTCAGTCGGTCTCATGACCAACCAGGGTCGGTTCCATGACCCCTTGTCGGTCCCTAATTTATTCATTATTAGGTTTTGTTACCTAACACTCAGACGAGCGTTATTTTAATAAATGATTAAACCAGCATTTAATCATCCTTTCACCAACTGGTCTTCAAGAGACTCTGTATTTGATCACTCGAGCATCTGGGCGCTACATGGTCGACCCATCATCCCATGTAGCCGGTTCCTCCTTCACTTCGTGGTTGATTTTCAATAAATCATCAATTGATCAGCAATTGATCAAAAAAATTAGGGTTTCGAATCCAAGGTTCATAATTCCAGATTCAAACACTAATAATTTTACGTTGATCCCATGATTAATATTATACTTGGTTCAGTTGCTAGTATTTTAAATTAATATTTTTATTTGGTTCTGCTACCAATAATTCATCTAACGAGCAACATCTGCTCAGATGAGCAATATTTGCTCAGACTAAGGAATATTAGTTCAACTATCAATATTCAACAATTCATCAAATGAGCAATATTTGCTCATCTTAACTATCAACATTTATTCGACAATTGTACCTTTGTCTCAACAGACACATTCAATTCATGAGTCCTTGAACATTTGCAAATCATGTTCAACTCAGCAATATAAAGACTCGTCGTCTCATCAAGTCAACAACTGAATAACTAAAATCACGAGACATCAATCGTGTCACATGGGGGATATCAACTAGGGTTTTGGTCTGGCGATTTACATCACGTGTGTTCATACACGATGAGAGTGTGAGCAACTCGTGCAAACAGTTAGAGGAGTTTGCAAAGTAGTGGGTGGACAATCAACCAAGTCTCTGCATGATGAGCAACTGGTTTTAACACGATTTCCCACTTCCCCACTCTTTGACTCCAGCAACTGTCACACTTCATGGGATCAATGTATCTATTAATTCTAGAAATATAAATAAGTCTCTGAATCCATGATTGAACAACAACATTGGTCTAACAGAGTATTCTATACGAGCATTCACTCTCAAGAATCCGATCAATCAATCAGAACTTATTCGAACTCAACAGTTCGTCAAATTTGCAGAAACCTTAAACACATTCACAATCCTTGATCACCATTAATCTCACACATTTCTCATCTTCCCTCCTACAGATCGACCCATCCTTTCTTGTGACTGAATTGACTCTGGAACGACTATTGTCTTGGTTTAAGCCGGAGTCCTATATATTGATCTCTCGAATTCAAAGCACTCCCTTTTTGCAGTGCATCTTTGTGAGGTTAGACAGTTCGCTCGGTTCAAGGAGTTTCCTCTGCACGGTCGTCTTCTCAATTCCTTAAAAACCAGCAACTCGTTTTTCACCATCTACAGTACCCGATACACGTACCACGATAAAAATATTCACGAACAGGTATACATTACACGTACTTACCCTGTCAGACACTTTCAGATGCATCAAAATTATTTATATGATATCGGCATTTAAACAACTCTCTAAAAACACTATCATCCACCCCATAAGCCAAGATCTTCAACACCATGTGACTTCGTGCACTAAGTCTAAAGATGCTTGGTATATTTATAAACCGTATTCGAAGGAGATACCTCGGAAAAAGAAGCTAGGCTTCAAAATCTAAATTCTGACTGGGAAAATCTTTGTATGTATGATGAAGATTCAATTGATGAGTTTAATCAAAAAGTGTCTGGAATTATTAATGCATGTCATGTGTTAGGGAAGATCATTCCCCAAAAGGACATTGTGATGAAAATTATCCGACCTTTACCAGCAAGATGCGTGTCTAAGAAACATGCCATCGTGGAAGGGAATAAACTTGAAATACTTTCCAGAAACACTTTAGTTGAAAAGTTAAAGATCCGTGATCATGAACTGCAATCCAAAGCCGGAAAGGATATTGCGTTCAAGGCACTAAAAAACACTGGAACTCTTAAAAGTGAAAGTGTTGACAACTCTATGAACAACCTTGTTGATCCTGATCTTTCATATGAAGATCTTCATAACTCAGTTTCATTGATCACATGACAGTTTACAGAACTTCTTAGGAAGAGAAATCAATAGTTCACTAGAGAAAAGTCCTCTATGTCTGCTAAGCCACATAATCGTATTTCTGTGAAAAACAGGGGTTCTAACGATACTGACAATAAGGATACGCCACAGTGCTTCAAGTGTAAATGGTTCAGTCACTTTGCCAATGAGTGCCCAAAAACGGAGGAAATACACTGGCAAAAAGAGTTTGGATGCAACACTTGATGAAACGCCTGACCATTATGATTCCGAGGATGATGGGTCAAGTGTAGCACTCTTGGGGAGAAATTATCAGTTTTGATAAATGTAGCAATACTCGTATAAACTTCGATTTGGTTGATGATACTTTATCAAAATCATTAGAGGATGTGATGGATTTTCCGTAAACTAATGAAAACTCTGTTGATGTTTCAGGTACTCTTTCTTTAGCTGCTAATGTTGTTCCTGAATCAACCTCCAAACCGACATGTCCTTATTGTACCGTTAAGGGTCACAGACTCACACACTGCATCCTATACCGTGGCCTAATATGCCTCTTTACGCTCACGTTTTATATTTTTTGAGAATCCTTGCAAGAAGAGATCATGGATAAATAATGGTTGTCCGTTTTGAAAAAGTGCAATATGGAAAATGATAATCCGTTTTGTTCAATAAATGGACAACCACCGTCGGTAACTTTGGAACGGCTAACCACTATCATTTTTCTCTGATTTTTAAATGGTTATCCATTATCCATTTCTTGACACCCCCCTCCCCCCACCCACCAACCCCTCTCGTTAACACTTATTTTCACTATTTTTTTCCTTTCCGTTCGCAAGTATTTTCACTACTTGGCTTCATTAACCCACATAATTACACTCTCTTTATACCAGTTTGGGTAAAGAGTTCCGGTGCGTAATGCACAAAGAGTTATTTGTGGTACACGAGAGCACGTTTAGGATGCATGAATGCTCACCAATTAGCAATGTGGTTAATGGTGTTTCACGAAAAGCAGATGTTGATAACTCGTATTGTGATGAACATATGAAAGTTTAAACGGGTATTACTTATTTCATTGAACTCAAATAAGATGTTTAAATCATTTTATTAATTTCAAATACGACACAAGATGGTACAACGATTAATTACTGAATTCTAAACCTAACTCACTTTCGCAGGCATCACGGATGCAAATCCTTTAAACCGCTAGGTGCCTCTAACGACCGAGTGGTGTCTCGGGAGGGTTTACAAGAGGTATACCCACAAAACCTATTATGTTGGTGTGGTTTCCTTAATCTTTTTCCCCATCTTCAGGAGTATCACGACATAAATTTTTCGGATTGTAGTCGGGAAGGTTGTCCTTCAGCAGTACATAACATTCAAAACTTGAATTCTTTTGTTGTTGCGGTTAAATACCTTTCTCTCGCACAGAGTTCCTACACGAAACAAACAAAACTAGTTTAGTATTTCATTAAAAAAATGTTTTAAAAAGAATTCTAGTTAACTAAAAATCAATTACATATTCTCGCACCGTCCAACCAGATGGCAAGTTTTTGTAAAGTGGAACTAGGATGCCTAAGTATCATTTCGCCTCTTTTTTAATAGATAAAGCTAGCAAACCTCACAAATCTGGAACACTTACACTCAGTTAGCTGGGAATCCTGAATTCCTAACCACCTCTCAAGAACAATCTAAACCGATTAATAAAGAAGAGTTTTAAATGTCTATCTTGAGGAATCATAAAGTCTGAGATGAAGAGAACTTTGTGATATCTGTCTATCTCGTTCTTGAAGGGAATTGATGAAAACATCAACGATCAATAAGAAAAACATCAAGATACATGAACTATCAGGTAAAAGATGGTTAGACCTAGCTTCACGAATCCCTAAGTGAAATCTTCAAGTCGTAAACCTAATTATGTTTCACATACGAGACCTAGGTTGATTTAGCACGACTCTAGAAAGCAACTATGGCACAAAAGTGTCAGGGATGACGTTCCCAGTTGTTTGAGTCTCTTTATTTATAGATTTTCAAGGCGCTAGGTAACTTTCAATTCAAGCTAAGATAACTTGAGATTCAAGCAAAAACTTTCTCATTTTAGATGGAACTCTTGTCGGGAGTTCATGTAAGCATGTGAGAAATTCTCCTTCAAATTTCATGGAAGAATATACATTATGGTCCAGGGTTCTGGAATTATGTACAATGATAGTTCTTAGCGAATATGGTTTTTGAACTTATAAGCATAATCGTGTTCATTAACACTCAAGACTTAAAGCATGACTCACAAACACAAAGTGATTTAGTGAACAAAGTTATCTTAGAAGTGTTTATGAGAGTTTTATCAATGCCAAACGTATTTGTAAAATAGTTTGTGAGCATCTGCTTAGTTCGATACTCGGTAGGTATGTGTATGGGTGAGCATACCTATAGACCAATTTGTAGAGCTGGCAAACAAGCCCAAAACCCGCGGGTTCACCCGGCCCGGCCCGTAAAAACCCTAACCCGGCTCGGCTGGTTTCTAAACAAGCCGGGTTAGGGTTGGTAAATTGCAGGCCCGTGCACAAACGGGTTAACCCGGCCCGTCCCGCCAAAACCGCGGGTTCAGCCCGTCAACCCGCCCTGGGTAACTTGTGAAGACACGTGCCGTCGCCTGACTCGCCCCTCCCATGAGTCATATACGTGTCTGTCTTATAGAGTCTATACGTGTTCTAACTTCTCTAATCTCTAGTCTCTACGCGTGGTATAAGAAAAAGAAAAACCTAGATGATTCCCTTTCGTTCGTTTCTCTAATTCTCAGAGTCTGATATGAAGAACTGTGAATCTCTAATTCTCAGAGTCTGAAGAACTCTGTCACTTCTCAATGTTCTCATCTTCTTCTTCTTAGCAACCTAAATCAATCGTGATTCGTGAGTCCGTGACTCTTGAGATTAAACATAAATCAATCGGATTCAGTTCATGTTAGCCTACAAGCGGAATTTGTTCTTTTGATTTGTGGATAACAAAAGAATCTCAATCATCAAAACTCAAAAGGTATTATTACTTTAATTTGTAGTCTATTTTCTTTTTGGATTGTTAATATAAAAACTTTTCTGATTTTGTGGTCTTATTAATCTAACTATTTGCAGTCAGTCTACCTTTGTGGTCTTATTAATCTGATTTTGAGTTTTTGACTATATTTATATCAGTATATGATTCTAGTTCTCAGTGATTTCGATTTTTGAATGTGTGAGGGTTTGTGTTAGTATAGATTCTATAGAATCATAGATGGATCTTATTGAAATATTGAATACTGATTAAGTACTGTTGTTGAACTTTTTTTTTAATGATTTTCTATGAATTGTGTGTGTTGGATTTGATTGATCATTATTTTTTCCCTAATTCTAGAAGGATACTTATTTGAATAGGTTCAATTATACACTACAGAAGTAAAACCCATATGGGAATTTTGATAATTGGGTCCAGGGGGTTTCTAGGATCCCGCAGGGAAATTGGGTTTTGGCTTTATTTGTCTATGTTTGATTAGCTTAAGGAGAAGCTGACAAAGTTTCAGGGAGAATTCACCTGATTGAGAATCTAAGGATATGGGGTAGTGACTACTAGTTAGGTTATGCTTAATGACTTGTATTTTGTACAAATTATCTGTACTTGGCTAAATCATCTCACTTCTTAGTTCACTTTTGAGATAGGTTTCTTTATTCATCTATCGGAGTACTCTTGTTGTTTGATTGTTTAGAACTCTGTTCGGTGATACTTTTGTTGGTTGATTTAAGAGTCTAGTCTTACCAATACTCCAGCAAGAGCTAGTAGGGGAACCCAGCTCAATAACATCTAATGGGTCTGTTTCACAAATTACATACTCTAATTTATTGGCAGTGTACTTAAGATTATATATATGTGTAGTTGTAAGTTGTGTACCCAAATAAATCACATGGACAAGGTCAATGGTTCGCAAAGGGGATGTTTTTTTTCTTGTTTCTCCTAGTTGGCTCCACAATTTTTTGCATATAGTGGACAAGGTCAATGGTTGACTGACACTAGTAAGAGGATTGGCCTTTTGTGATAGGATATGTAAGCAGCTAAGCATGGCATCCAGACTGTAGTAGCATCACGATCATGCGGTGAATGCGATTTACAGTTCTGATAACCTTAACTAGATTGAATTATATTTGCAGAGAGTTTTAAATTTTTCTGTAGCTTTAAATGTTTGAGCAATTCAAGGTGGATTTAAACAAAAAAAATATAGGATGGATGTCTAACTGGGAGTAGTACATGATCTTTTCTTTGCCAAACCCAATGTTCATTTTCAGACTTCTTATATGTCTCATAAAAACATTGAAAGCACCTTTACCTTGCATTTCATTTCTCATCGCATTATATTTGGGAAGGGACCATTAACAATAAATAAGATTCTTTTTTTTTTGGCAGTGTACTTGAGAACAAATTCAGTGGGATAAGAGAAGGATTCCGAAATATTTATTGGCAGTGTACCTTAAGATAGAAAGAGAGTCCAGCAAGTGAGCATCCAAGGAAGGTTTCTGTCGCAGACACCTGAAAAGCAAGTAAGCAAACCAGACTACATTTTTCACCAAGGTGTCTCTTTATACTTGTAGGCTAACATGAACTCATTGAACTGTCAGTCCACTTACAATCATAAGAGGCCTTCTTCCTGATTTATCCATTAAGATTGCACCCAATATTGTTGTTGGTACCTGTTAATCAGTTTGTTATTTAGACTTTAGCTTAGTTTTCTCAAATTCTGAGTATTGTGCTTCTGATACGCTGTTTACGTCTTGTACATGGAATGGCACTGTGTATGTTTCTTTGAGATATGATAGGGTGAGGGTTTGTGAAAGTAAATGCTTGTTCTTATGCTCACCATTAGGCATAAATATAATGCATCTAACTTATTGTAGTATGCTTCTTTTATTTCCTACAAGTAAGTAAAGTAATGTACTGAACTACTGATTTTTGAGTCTGACCTTTTCTTTGTGGCTCCATTATTCTAGGATGTCAAGTGTACAAGAACAGTATAACGATGTTATGAGTAGTGAGGATGACGATTTGGATGATTTTTAACTAAATTTCATATTTAACTTCGATGGTTTTTAACTTTTTATCCATGTAGGAAAAGAAGATTTGGATGAGGAAAATGGGCTTATTGGAGAAGATGTATTAGGATTTGAACTTGGTGTATTGGAGGATGAGGCATTGGAGGATGGCGAAGTAAGTTCTTATGCGTCTAATTAGTATGCGTAGTTGCATACTTCTTCAATATAAAGCGGGGTAAATATGCAAATTCTGACTTGTTTCTTTTTTTTTGTTTGATTTATTTTTGCTTGGAATTACAGATTCATAATAATGATTAGTTGGAGCAACTCAAAGATAGACATGGAAAATGAGAATGTTTTTTGGACAAATTGTTTTTTGGACAGACAATTATCACAGTGTCTCCAAATTTTGTATAGAAAAGAGATTGGAGATGTTTTTTTGGACAGTTATCAGTTTTTGGTTTAACCACAATATATATTTTGTGCAGGATCTATGGTATGGTATAATGGTATTACTAGTTACTACGGTATCGATTCTCAAAGGGTATTTTTCTTTGTTGAACTGTGTAATTGTAACTGTGACTGACTGACTGTGTAACTGGTATAATGGTATATTGGTATTAGTATTACTATTAAACAGTTGTTACTTGTTAAGATTTCCAATTTTATCATTTTGTTTCACTAGATTTTTAAATTTTGATAGTGTCACTAGTGAATCTGTTGTTGATTGAAAATTTGAAATGAATCTAAATATGAAATGAGTTATGTGAAATGAGTTATTCAGATCTGATATACGGGCGGGCTAACCCGTGAGCCCGCAAGTTCAGCCCGTTACGGGTACGGGTTGAAGAAATGCTAACCCGCGAAGAATTTCCACCCGCGGGTTTCGACCCGTATTAACCCGAACCCGTAGAACCCGTAACGGGCCAGCCCCGGCCCGCCCGGTTGCCAGCTCTACCAATTTGTGAACTTAGGTTGTTGGGGTACGAACTTAGGTACGTATACTAGGTATGCATACCTACCCTATTCCAAAACTCAGATATCTAGGGTACGCATACTGGGCAGGCGTACCTACCATGTGCCCAGAATCTCGGTAGTTCGGAAAACTCTCTTTAAACAATTTGAAACATTCCCAATCGTCATTGATAATAAATATCACTACTTGGGGCATTTCCAAATGATCAACTTGAATAAAAAAATTGCTCTTGAAAAATAAATTGTTCTTAACCAAGATTGTTAAGGAATGAACATCCATTACTTGAATCATATTTAGAGAGATTTATCAAGACAAGCTTGACTCAAAATTTCTTTTTTGGAATATGAAATCTACTAAAATCATATGACATAGTCTCATAAAGATAGAATTGTAAATGCCGTGAGTAAATAGGATGGTTTCACATACTTTTTTTTCGATGAAGTTCTCCAAGTGCCTTTGTTTGGTATTATGTGTTCAATCTTCGAGGGTTATTCAGTGATGTCTGATACTAAACTATCATACTCTAATCCTAGTCCGAGACTTGACTTTAGTAGACTAGAAATCAAGATATAGTTTTGTGCATCTAACATAGACAATAAGCTTGAGATAGCAAATTAAACTTGCGATTTCGACGAGCAATGCTCTAACAATCTCGCCCTTTCTCAATTTTCGACAACAAACTATCAATACTTATGCATTCAAAATAAATACACCTTTCAGCTTAAAATCCATCATGCTTGATTTATTTGGTTCTTCAACATCGTCTTAAAATCTTCGTTTTTCAAGTTCTTCTATGGTTTTGCATATGATTATTTCAACATATTTGTTGTTAAAGATCCATAGGGATAACAACTTATGATAATACTTGTTTAGAGCTTTCCTAGAATGATGAGGTCACTCAGCACAATGGTTGTCACGTCGATGCATATAATTGTTACCTTCCTCAATGTCCAGTCGTACCAAAAAAATTGAATCAATACTACGGTTATATTGTTCTCCCCCTAAGTCTTTAGTACCTCTTTTGCATAATTAGTAAAAACCCAACTACGGTTATATGGTGTACCCCCCGGTTCTTTCTATTATAATCCACCCCCCTTTACATAGTGTTCCAAAAAGCCATATATTATAGTAGAATACTGCTAAATAATCCCCCCCTTTTTGTCAACAAAATTGGCAAAGGCGAAAAATAAGGAATTGTAATGAGTTACACCGAAGAGTTATCGAGACTAGAGATAACATAACAACTTTTTATTTAGAATATTCCACCAAACAAACTTAGCGTATTCATCAATGAGACATAAAGGTATAGTCATCTCCTACAATTCCACAGCCGCACTCCCTCCTACAAAGATATATTAATTAAGCACAAGTTCAAATTGAACTCTCCCGTATTTGACGTCATTCCTAAAAGAATAACATGAATGACCTTTCTCTAACTACATGAGAAGGATTTTCTTGGACATTAACAAATTTACCCACCAGTTACGAACAAATAAAATTTGTATCCCAAATATTTTTCTCTTTTCTCGCCAGTTACGAACAAAGAAGTTTAAAGCAACGAACTTAATGTTAGTGGTATTAAGATACATTACTTTTGTGAGAAGAATAATCATCGAAAAAACTACTCTCTAGGCTAGTGACGCACAAAGAGCATCATTTTAACGATATGACTCAACATAAGAGTTATATCTTCTCTAGCCATGTATGGGCGTAGAGATTAAAGTTCTCGATCTTATTCCCTGTCAATTACGGTTTCTGCGAAGAAAGGCGACAACTAAAAATATCTTATGGAGTCCCTGCAATATATTCACAAAGTGTAACCGTGGGAAGATCAATATTGCAATTCTCAAAATAGTTTAGGTTATTTTGTTTTTGTTACTCAGGTTTTGTCCAGCTTTAGAGTTTGGTCTAACATTTTTCTGGCTTTGCGTTTGGTACTTGGAAAAAATGTTAACCCTCGTTGACTCGGTTAAATATCGACTTCAGTTTAATAATTATTAAATAAAAATAAACAATAAAATAAAATTATTATAGGTAATTACTTGAAAAACCTTCACTTTCCTCACATTTACTAGCCCATCTTTTTCAAACCCACAGATTTCTCTCATTCACAACTCCGATCCAATTCAATCAACACCATTGTTTTAAATCATTTAATTCTTTGAAGAACTTCACTTCTATGATGACTATTAACAAAGGTGTTAGATACACTCGTTTTTTTTCTAATTGTTATGATGTTGTTTCTCTTACATATAGATGGTTCTCTCGCTATTTTTCCACTACTTGATCTTCATAGAAACCTTGTTGTTTCGTAAAAAATCGATGAAGAACTTCGATTATATATTATCATTTGAAGGTAAATTTAGTTTTCTCACAGTCTCCCTTTCTCTTTTAATCTTTGATAAAGATGAAATGATGGTCTAATTTTTAACACCCCTAATTTCGATTTTTTATAAATTGGTAGAATAATTAACCCAACCCGAAACCCTAAATTGAGAGATGAAAATTTTGGGAATTTTTTTAAAGCCATGATTTGTGATATTGGTCGACATAAATTAATTTTGTTCTTCTGATTTTTTTTCTGGTTTGATTGGAGTAATAATTGTTAGAGCATTACTCATATCACAAGTTCTACATCAAAAACCTAGGCCTTTGATAAAAGTTGAGATTAAAATTCAATTATAGTTATTGTGTTGAAAACATGTTTGTGATTGAAGATGAAATCCTTAACCAATATCTTCACATATTTGCGTGTTTGCTTTGCTTTGTTTGCTTTTAGTTTAATTTTCTTTACAAAAAATCAGAAAATCCCCCCGTTGTTTTATATAGGAAACCGAAACATATTGAAAACCCAAGACCTCTCTGTGGGAACGATCCTTTCTTGCCCTTGCCATATTATATATTTTGAGTAGTGAGAAAGTAATTATTTTTGACGCATACGACAGCGATCAAAATTTTGACTTAACAGACTAGCATTGATTAGTATTTAGTTTCTACTATTTTCATATACACAAAATAAATCATACTCTTTGATTTCTTGCATTCTTGAGACTTCATCTTTTGGAGTTAATTATGAGCCAATTAGGATGACAATCTAAACCTTTTAAGGTTGAAATAGTTTTTACAATTATAGATTAAGTTCCATTTATTTCAATCCTTAAATATATACGTTCATATTTGAATGTTAAACTAAGCTACGGTAGTCGTTTGAAAGAGTCATCCTCGCAATTAATCATTACTGAATCACTTTCTTTTTATTTTTTGCAGTTATATGTTTCTCTAAAGTGATTTGGTGGGATCCTGATACTGCCATGGATGTTGTAGAAAGGTAATCATTGGTTGAGTTTATATAAAAGCCCCATAAGACAATTGTCTTACACTCTTAAAGAGTAAAGAGTGAGCCGGAAAAAAAAATTAGGAAAAAAAAAGAAAAGAAAAGAAAATTATATATAAATAAAGCTCCTCTTCATTTATCGATACTAATAAATGATAGGTCTGGAATCGCGGATAATCATAGTCGATGAAAACAAAAACCATATCATCATTATATAGCAAGTCAAAGAGACTATTGATGAGGTTCTTGACACTTTGATAGCAGTATGTGTGAAACGTTTTCCATGTCTTCGTCGCCTAAGCAAGCGTGGAGTGCAGGATCCAAGGAAACTATCACATACTTGTTGACAAGGAACATGCACTTAGAGTATCTAATCATGTGATCGAGTTAAATGGGTGCTTCTCTCAACTAGTGCGCTATAAACATATATCCTTTGATGACATTCATACAAGTATTGTGGGTAACATCTTTCAGTTAAGTCAACATTTGCACACTTCACTTTTCCATTTCCATTTTCTTATCTATCCATGAGATTTCAATATGCGAGTGTTGTGATAAACTTTGCAACAAGTACGATGACTACCTTAGTAGAGTTTTGCAATCAGGTTGAATGTCACATGTAAGTAATTGCTTATGTGTGATGATTGGAATGTATGTGGGATGTTTGTAGCTAAAGAACATATGCAAGCTAATTATTTGGCTTTTTGCTTTGTGTCTATCCTTAGTGGTTTTTCCAAGGCGAGAAATTGGAGTAGGTTTTGTGGGTATACCTCTTGTAAGCCCTCATGAGACTATAACTCGTCCACTAGGGACACCTAGGGGTTTAAAGGCATGTTATTCATGCTAAGAGTAACTGTATCCTCACGACATGGAGTTGTTGTATTTAGGATTAGTTTTATTTAGTTTGCTCGAGGACTAGAAAAAGTTAAGTGTGGGGGAATTTGATAAGTGCATAATTCATATCATTTTAATATCCATTTCGTACTTGCTTTAGCTATTATTCTTGCATATTTTCGTATTATTACTTTGGTTTTCTCTGAATTGTCTATATTAGGTGAATCATAAAAAAAGGAGCTACAAAGTGCTGAAAATATTTAAAAAGAGAATTATTCCAAGTATCCAAGTGCCCAAGTCCAAGAGAAGTGGAAAAAGTGTTACGAAAAGGAGAAAACACTCATAATCAAGACACAGGCCAAAGACCGATCTTAACTCATTCAAATTCTCATCATCATCTTGAATAGAATTGAAAGATAAAAAGAATGCAAAAATAATGAGGTCATTACGAGTTTGGATGAAGAAGTTGTGACCAAAACAGTTTTTATCAAATTCCGAACACAGTGAAGTCCACGAACTAGGTTCGCATACCGGGTTCGCAGACTTAATTCCGAAAATTTCTGCTGGAATTTGAAGTTTGCGGACTGGGTTCGCAAACTTAGGTAGTAGGAAACGTGTATTTACACTTTGGAAGGCCTAAGGGCACGTTTGGAGTCGTTAGGTCATATTTTTGGGTCGGGTTCCTAAACCAAACTAAATACGTGAAGGCTAAGCAATGTAAACCTATAAAAAGGTATTAGTATAATCAATCGAGGGATCATGTTTGCTTCTACTTTTGTTCTAGGGTTTAGAAACATGAAAGCTTTTCTTTTTCTTCTTTTTATGAACTCCATGAACATGAGCTAGAATTTTTTTATTGGTTAAAGATGTAGTTGGAATTTGCAACCAAGCTATTTGATTTATGAATTAGTTTTCTCTCAAAATCATCATTCACTTTCTACGGTTTATATTAATTACATGATTGATGTATTGCAATATGATTGAATGTTTGTTTGGTTGAGTCTAGAATTGATTGAACATATATCCATATCTATAGCTATTTTAGGGTTTATCATCGAGCGATAACCTTGAATACGAGTAGCATGATATGATTACGGTTTGTAGTGATACACTCTTGTAATAATATTTAGAAATTGACCTTTGTCCGAATTGTCATGCGCAATTTATCATGCACAAAGGTCAATTTCTACATATGATTACAAGAGTGTATCACTACAAACCGTAATCATATCATGCTACTCGTATTCAAGGTTATCGCTCGATGATAAATCCTAAAATAGCTATAGATATGGATGTATGTTCAATCAATTCTAGACTCAACCAAACAAACATTCAATCATATTGCAATACATCAATCATGCAATTATTATAAACCGTAGAAAGTGAACGATGATTTTGAGAGAAAACTAATTCATAAATCAAATAGCTTGGTTGCAAAATCCAACTACATCTTTAACCAATATCTTTATCTTCTAGGGTTTAGCAACTAAAAAGACTTCACTTGGGGATTCGTGAAGTTAGGTTCAACTATCTTTATCTTGATAGTTCGTGTATCCTGATCTTGTTTTGATTATTGAGTTTCTCACTAAAACAAGATAGATATAAATCACAAAGTGTTGATGGTGGATTTTCAACAAGTGCTAAAATCGTAAAATCATGATACTGCATGTTTCTGACCCGGCTTCAGGAACGCATGTGACGATTCATATTTTATGATCCGTGAACCGTTTCACGATCTCTGACTGAGTGAGCATTCCTCTCAGAGCCATGATGAATATGTTTCTCGAAAGACCTCTCAGCTGAGCGTTCGATGCTGCACACATTTCATCGTGACCTCAACGTAGAATCAAATGATTGGGCGGCTCTCTAGACATAATTGTTTATTAGAGGGCTTAACGCCTTCGGGACGTCGACGCTGCACGTTGTTCCCTGACTGCGTAGAGAGACCCACCTCTACATAAAATAATGATTGGGCGGCTCTCTAGACATAATTGTTTTTTGGAGGGCTTAACGCCTTCAGGACGTCATGATACTCGTTGTTCCCTGACTATGTAGAGAGACCGTGTATAGATTCAGGCGGCTCTCTAGACATAAATGTTTATTAGAGGTCTTAACGCCTTCAGGACGTCGACGCTGCACGTTGTTCCTTGACTATGCACCCTTCAGAATGAGTATGATGCTTCAACTATCTCGTATCTCTATTCTGCAATAGATTAATTCTATCGTGACATTTATCCACTGAATTCCTAGAAAGTAATGTATTATATCTCATTACTCTGTTCCCTAAATCCCCCGGTTGGATTCATGGATTAGTAATAGATAACCATTTTATCTCATTACCCGTTCCTTGAATTCCACGACTGGATTTCATGGATTAGTAATAAATACTCAATTCATTTTATTACTCCGTTTCATGAATCATTCTCCGCTGACTTTCATGAATTAGTAATAATTACTCAACAATCGGGCGTCTGGACTATCACCAAGTAAGCCCCAAGAAAATGGTGCAAGTGTACTCAACGATGATGCCGAACGAGCACCCAAATGCACGAATGAGCATTAAAAAATATGTACAAACGAGGAATCCTACACAAAATAGGAGAGAGAAAATAATAATAATAAAATAAAAAGAGACGCCTAGGGACCGGGCCCACCGTCCGGCCGGTCATGCCGTCGTGACCGGTCCCCCATGCCTCTTCCTTTATTTTTTCTTATTTTATTATTTTCATAATCTCATGAAGACTCCTTCATTCGAGAAAATTTCCTTGTTTGAGAAAAACTCACGGTTTCTCCATATTTTCTCTCAAACGATGAAAAACAATAAAAATAGGGGAAGGTGTCACGGGACCGGGCTACTTATCCAGTCGGCCATGCCCTAGCCGTGGCTGGTCCCACACTTTGCAATCCCTTGTTTTCATAATTATTATTTCCCTCATCTCATGAAACTCCTCCGTTTGAGCAAAAACCTTGATTTCTTCATATTTTCTCAAATATTGCTCAAACCATGAAAAGGCCAAAAAGTCAAATGGTCACATGGCCGACTAGGCTATTCACAAAAAATATTAAAATATTATTATTTTAATATTCTCAAAATATTGATCAAACGAGCAAAGTTCTACTTGCTCATTCGAGCAAAATCAAGGATTTCGGTCAAAGATCAAACTCTTCTGAAAATCCAAAATATTGCTCAAACGCACACCAGAAAATACCAAAACTCTCAGGACTGAGACACAGACATTATGGTGACACGAGCATGCTTCCTTGACCGACCAAGGCCGGACCTAAGGCATGCTTGCTTGACTCCCGTGCAGTGCATCTGTTTGAGGTTAAGCAGTTTGTTCGGTTGAGGAGTCTCGTCCGCACGGTCGTCTCTTCACTTTCCTAAAAAAACAGCAAATCGTTTTTTCCCCATCTACACAAAGTATCTTCGTCTCATACTTTGTGATTCCACAAGTTTCGACTTGTGAGGTGAATAATAATCTAGGTTGCTCTTCGGGAGTCACAAGACCGGATTTTGAGGTTTGCTAGACTTTGATTATTTCAATCGATTTCCTACCTCACCTTGATCTTTGATCAGAACATAAATCAAAAATAGGCTTATATGGTATTAATTGAGTTGAAGCAACTCTTAGGATATAAAGGATGTTAGCTAAGGGAATCATTTGCGCAGAGTCATGTTGGGATTCAAGAGGCTTAAGGAGCGTGACTGTAATGGAGTTGTTGTGACGGTTTATTCGGTCTCAACTACATTCCATTCTGTAGTTCTGATAGTAGGATAGTGTTTGTAGCGGTTTAATACGGTTTGGTCTTCAAGTCTGGACTAGGTCACGAGGTTTTTCTGCATTTACAGTTTTCTCGTTAATGAAAAAATCTGGTGTCCGTGTTCTTTTTCTGCATTATAGTGTTTATCTTTATAATTGAAATATCACAGGTTGTACGTTAATCAATCAAAGTAGATACGTCCATCCTTGTTTGTTGGATATGACTTGATTGGTTCTTGGATATTGATATTTGGAATCGTCCAAGTATTCTCACACATAATCAGGTTCACGGATTCGGTTCTGTAAACTGTCTAATTGTGAGAGAAAGAGATATAAGCTCTTCGTATAATTCCTTGATTGAGATTTATTAAGTTGAACTCTCGGAATTGTATTCGAGTTTAGTCCATACGGGTTTAATTCGTAAGAAAAAGTTGGTGGTGTATTTTGGTACCTCCACGTTTTCAATAATGATATCGATAAGTATAGATGTTTTACGCCACAAAACCATGTAATCACAAAATCATACTTTGATGATCCAATTGTTAAGCTTAAGATGACAAAAAAATCTAATCTCTTACCTTATTCAGAGAATGGGAAAGATGGAACTACAATAATATTGATTATACGTAGATAACAATTGGTGGGGGAAAACTTCACTAAACACCCCCTACGGAATTGTTTTCCGGCCTCTCGAAATCATGTTTTGCATAAAACCTAACAATAGATTTTGTTCTTCGCTGGCGACAACAGACGTGTCGTGTTATTCGTAATGGGAGACGGAGGAGTAGGGAACTAATGAATGTTTGATCTAGACCATAGGCTTAATAGTGTTATTAAAGCCGTTGGATTCTAAACCCACTTCATGGGTACGATTGTAAACTCAATATTTTTATTTTACAAAATTATTTAAAATTTACAGTCAACGTGGGTCAACGTTATTTCCAAGTACCAAATGCAAAGCTGGACAAATATTAGACGAAACTCAAAAGTTGGACAAAACCCGAGTACCAAAAACAAAATAACCCAAATAGTTTACTTCTCATTTAGTGATGAACACAAAGAGTTAAGAGCTTAACCTATAAGAATATACGAGATATCCGTCCTAATCACCAGAAATATGATAACAAAGAATAAATCTCACGAAATAAGAAATACACATAATAATCAATAAATATTAGGTATTGCGGTCATCTCCAAAATAAGATTAAAATAAATAAACTTTAATCATTTCAATACGATAGTATTTGGAATTGATATGAATAGGCTACTTTAAAAGTTAGTGTTCCTCCTTAAAACAATAAGAATAAAAATTCCTACAAGGAGCTAACTAGAAATGCATCAAATCATTTCCAAGAGATTGAGAGGGGAATTCCTTCTCATTATTGAAGAACTCATTGATAATAGGATCATTCAATTCTTCCAGGTTTTTAGAGATGTCATTTAACTCACTATGTTTATCCCTAAGATCACTCAAGGCATTCTTCCAAAAATTATACATATGTTCATAGTAAGTTACCTCCTTCAAAGAGTGATTGATCCGAAACTTCAGGTTATTCCTCCAGGTTACGATCTTCACAATAAATCTAAAACCATTATTATTGTGATAGTTGACAGTAAACATGAAGATGAAGAGGCTTCAACATCTCCTGATGATTTTCCTTTTTTATTCTTAATAATTTTATTCCTTCAAAAAAATAAAACATTGACAGCTTTTACAGGATCCTTATTTGTAACACCTTTAGTTATTGGAGCCATAATTTTATACCTATTTCAAGGAATTTGAACAACATATGAGAATCATCAGACAAGAATTCCATAAAAATAAGGAAACTGGTCTTTCAAGCATTCCATATAGGAGTTCGTGAAACCAGTACGACACGGTTAGGTGTAAGCCAGTCCGATCGTGAACCTTTTAAGACATCATAATAATACAAACTTTTTGAAATTCTCTTATGATTATCAAGTTGTAATAATTGTTATATGTCTATCTATGAACAAAGTAATTCTCTCTTGAAGCATTAAGTTAAAATGTCAACTTTATGATAATCTTAGCGCATATTTTCCTTAGCTTATTATGTAAGACTTCTCATGGATCCTGTTCGTGTCTCTTGTTTAGGAGTCAGATGGGCATGGAGAATTCATTACAAAGAGCATAGGAAAATTTTATACCGATATTGAGTCATTAACTTTTGGATTAACTATTAGTGACGTAGTAGAGTCAGATAAGCTCAATTGTGGTGCAAAGAGGATAGTAATGACTGAACAATCAACATACACGTAGTTGGAAAAAACAGTGTTAAAGAATTTAATTTATTGGAGCAAAGCCTCGACAGTTCAATATAAACCTTTGGTTATCTTTTTTCAGGTAGAATCATGAACTAGACAGTTGGATTCATAAAACAATTACAAAATAGTTTAAATCATAAAAAAGCTATAACATAAATACATGAGCAGCCTTGACATCAAAAAACATAGTTTTCATGATGACTTTTATGCCAACCTCATATTCTCGAGTTAATTTATTGAGGTTGCACATATCACTTCAATTAAGTAGTGATGAAGTGAGTTTCAAACGCACCAATAGTGTCGTAGGCGGGCACAACAAGGTTATTTGTACTTTTATGATCATCTGGTAATTTCTTACCTTTCATGATTTTCCTTGTCGTTTTCTCGTGATGTGGCTTAAAATAAAATCCAATTTTAAAGTTCTTCAAGGCTTGATTCATCCTATGCATGTCATTACGGATCTCTACAATAATCTTGTTATTCTTTTTGAATCTCTGATACTTTTCTTGAACATGTCAACTACTTCCGCAAAAGGAACAATGTTTAGAGAGGTAATCTCCTTGAGATTCGGCTCCTTTGTTATCACCAATTTTTTTTCTCATCATCCTCAATAGATCCAGCAAGAATAAAGGTATTGTTTTTGGTAAACGAGGTACCACTCTTAAACCCAATAGCACTAGTGTTTCCAAAAGAATTTCGACAAAAAAGCATGGCCAAGATCTTGTCAGACTTTCTGAAGAGCCTTTGTAGATCACTCTTTAGGGGTATCAATCTCTTTTTCTTTCAGAGGTAGGGTTTCAGTAAAATTCTTATTGAATTTATCAAACTTTAGATCTTTTACATGAAGAGATGTTTCGACTATGAAAAAGCGGGGGTATAACAACCACACCCAATAATTCGTTCGACAATCTGTATGGACTAAACTCCAATATAATTATGAGAGCACCACCACAAAAGTGAGACTCAAACAAGAAATATATCAAAGATATTTATCTCTCTTTCTCAATACAATCAGCAAATCGAACAAATAGATATCCATGAGCCTGATTGACATGAGAAATAACTTGGATGGTACCAAAGACCAATGCCCAAGTGTCAATCAAGTTCTATCCAAAAATCAAGGTCGGATTTATCAACTGATTGAACTACGCACAACCTGTGATATTTCAATTATATAAACAAATATAATGCGGAAAAGAAATAATACAAATACCAGAAATTTTGTTAAAGAGGAAACTGCAAATGCAGAAAAACCCTAGGACCTAGTCCAGATTTGAACACCACATTGTATTAAGCTGTTACAGACTCTAGCCTACTACAAGTTAACTTCGGACTGGAATGTAGTTGAGCCCTAACCAAGTTTCACACCGATTAAGGTACAGTCGCGTTCCTTACGCCTTTAGAACCACGACTAATTCTGCGCACTTGATTCCCTTAGCTGATCTCACCCACAACTAAGAGTTACTACGACCCAAAGTCAAAGACTTATAAGCAAATTTGTCTTCCACATATATGTCTATCCTTTATTCTTTTTTTTCTCTGTCTTTTGGTATAAAAATCAAGGTGAACATGAACCAACTAATAATCCGGTCTTATACTCCCGAATAGCAGGCTAGAAATATTAGTCACCTCATAATAACCTAACAGATTAACAGAAGAAGTTATTGCGGAATCACAAGAGTCTGGGACGAAGAACTATTGTGATTACTTTTATATATTACCTATCGGAGATGAATCTCGAGTAAATATTAGAGAAGATAAAACTCAATGCAATAAAACAAGTAAGATCAGAATACATAACTACGGAGAAAATAGTTGGATCTGGCTTCACGAATCCCAAATGAAGTCTTCAAGTCGTTAACCTAATAATGATTTTGGAAAAACCTAGGTTAAAGGAGAATCGACTCTAGTTTGCAACTAGGACACAAGAAAGTGTCGGGATTAGGTTTTCTAGTTTATAGAGTTCTCCCTTATATAGTCTTTCAAATCAGGGTTGCTTAGAATCAAAGCTAAGATAGCTTAGTAACATAGCATTCAATATTCACCGTTAAATGAATTCCTGATTTAAGATTCAAGCTAAGCCTGCTTAGAAATTAAGCAATCAATCTCCACCGTTAGATGGTCTTAGCTTGTTACACACAAATGAAATATACTTATATTTAGATATGGGTAACCGTACCTAAACATGTATATTGGGTTGGCTCAATAAAAGTTAACCGAAGTTAGCCATATGAACACTTTTGACTTAGTTGTATTCATCTAACACTTCTAGATCAAATATGATGATCAATCAATCATGATAAATAATTAAATGAATCTAATTGTGTTTCAAATAGAGTTGTTCAATTATTAACTATCTCAGAAAAATATTCATGAACAAATTGAAACGAAATCGGTTTGATTCATGATTGTACAAAGTACTTATGCAAGAATCAATTCATGAACATTAAGCCATGGTTTGCAAAGTTAATTTGCATTCCTTAAATAAAAAAATATTTTAGTTCATGAGCATGAGAATCATACAATACCGATTTTAGAACTTAACCATTGTGTTCGCAAACTGGGTACGCGAACAGCAGCTCCGGACCTTGACCTAGTCAAGCCGTTCGCAAACCCGGTTCGTGAACAACCGTTTCGGACCTAACTCAAGTAAACCCGTTCGCATACTAGGTACGCAAACAAGAGTGTCGGGCCTTCTCAGGTAAATTCGTTCGCATACTAGGTACGTAAACAAGAGTTCCGGACCTGAATCATCACAATACAGTTCGCATACTGGATAAGCATACCGTGTTATATCCAGACATGGGTAATCGTTCTAAACTCTTATTTCAATCATTGAAACATCCTTAGAAGATGATAATGGTAATCTCATACATACTATTAGCTTCAAGTAATTTTCAAGTGATCGAATGATCAATACGAAACTTCCCGAGTTAACATCAAATGACTGTCTTACACAAATCATGTAAGATGTTCAAGATAATTTTCACATGATCATCTTTTGACTTACTATTTAGTTTCCAACAAATAAATTGTTTCCAACTAAACTCATCAAGAATATGATGAACATAGCTAAAGCAAAAATCTTTCAACACGTATTTCGAGAAATAGATAAGCGAGGTAGACTCGGCTCGAAATATCAAATGTGTATAATGTAAAAGTCTATATAGTTATACGTCTTAGTTTCATTTGAAGATAAAATAGAATAGACTTCTAAGTGATAGATAAGTTTTAGTCTCCACATACCTTTTGTTGATGAAGTTCCTCCAAGCTCCTCAGTAGATCTTCTTCTTCAATTGGTGAACGCCGTGAAGTCTAAAGCTCAACTACACATTCTATCCTAATCAGAGACATAGCTATAAGTAGACTAGAAATCAAGTATATAGTTTTGATCAACTAAACTTAACAAACAAGCCTGAGATAGCAACGCTTGCGAGTTCGACCGAGCAGTGCTCTAACATACTGTATTCAAGTTTTTCTTCAGTTAAAGATTTTCTCGGTGAATTTCTTTACTTTTACTCAAGAATTCAAGAATCTCCTTATCCGACTCGTCATCTAAGTCAAAATAAGGATCTACAAATGTTTCTGTTGTGGGAGATGGATTTTCTTCATAACCTTCAGGGAAGTGCTATCAGGCATATCATCAAGGAAAACGACAAGAACACCATTTCCTTGATAGTATTTCTTACGAGGGCATTCCTTTTGCACATGCCCAAAGCCACAACATTTGAAGCACTGAAAGATATTTTCATCTTGGGGAGAAGATCTGTTGTCCTGAAAATTGGATTTATAGAACCGCGTTCCAGATCATATTTTCTTCGTTTCTTGAGGAGTTCCCTGACTTGTTATATGATCATAGACATAATGGAGTCTATTTTGTTGTGATCGTCTCAATACCCGTCAACCCAAGATAAGCCAACCTTTGGAAGAGGATGACTTGATCCAGTCACGACTTCAAGGGCATAAGCTTTCTATTTAGCCGTGCGTTGCTCGTAACAAAAGATCTTTAACTTTCCAACGAGACTGCTTTTGGAAAGTGTTCGGAGATTATTTGCTTCAGTGATGCCATGTTTCTTTGACTCGTATCGAGCTAGCAAATATCTCAGAATTTTCATCACAATATCCCTTGAGGAAATAGTCCTGCAGAGGCATTCACTATCTCAGATAACCTGTGATTAAATTCTCCAAACGAATCTTCGTCAACCATACGAAGGTTTTCCCAGTCAGAAGTTAGGTTTTGAAGCCTTGCTTCCTTTTCTGAGGTACTTCCTGCAAATACAGTTTCCAATATATCCTTAGCTTGCTTCGATGTAGTGCACGTAAATACATGATGTTGAAGATCTTGGATCATAATTTAAGTATCGTTATATGCAGTTATGTTAATAATTGTTTCGCCTTCTCGAACTGTTGGAGGATTATACCTCTTAACGATGAGAACCCATGTTTGAAAATCACAATCTTGAAGGAATGAGCGCATAACTATTTTCCACCATAAATAATTTGTGCCATCGAAAGGCTGGTGATAATTTAACAGAAATTGAACTCTTTTCCATAGATTCACATCATCATAAACACATACTTGTTAGGTCTAAAAGTGTTTGCCTGCTGTCGTACCAATTGAAAAAGAAAAGGTATCAAGTGCACTACCAACTTATTTGTTCGGCTTCCTGTATGGAAAAAAACCTAATACAATTTCAAGTAGATCTAAATTAATAATCACTAAACAATATGTATATAGAGTTTTTCTATTTCCCTTCCATAATCAATATGTCTAGATTAATAAAGTCGTGAACCTGACTGCGTAAAAGAGTTATTGGAGGATTTCAGAAGTCAATATCCAAGCTCAATCTAGTTGTATCTAAATCAAGAGAATCTGAATTCTGCTAAGTACGAAACTTGTTATCTATCTTTCAAGATACAAATTCAACAAAAACAAGCTTCGTTATTTATCACAATTAATAAGGACTTAAACACCTAGATTGGATATGCACTACTTGTGATATTCCTATTACAATGATAAAACAATATATGCGGGAAAGGAAAAACACAAGACACCGGAAGTTTTGTTAACGAGGAAAACTGCACTTGTAGAAAAACCGCATGATCTCGTCCAGCTTTAAACACCAAACTGTATTTATCAGCTACAGACACCATCCTACTATCAGACTTCATACTGGAATGCAGTTGATTCTGGATTAACCCTCCAAGCAATTCAGCTGCAGTCGTGCTCCATACATCTCTTGAACCTCGTAAGGCTCTACTTAGTTGATTCCCTTAGATGACGTCCTTTACATCCTAAGAGTTGCTTCAACCTAAGTGAAGACTTTAATCCATGATCTAATACTCAAGATTTAAACCATGATTCACAAACACAAAGTGATTTAGTGAACAAAGTTGTCTTATAAGTGTTTATGAGAGTTGTACCAATGCCAAAAATATTTGTGAAATAGTTGGTGAGCATCTTATTAGTTCGCTATTGTGTAGGTACGTGTAGGGGTACTAAGTTTTGGATATTAACCAACTCAAACCTGCAACTAAGAAAAGGGAAAGAAGAGTTCAAGGCAAGGAAAATCAAGGCAAAACAACTTTGAAGCCAAATAAGAAGATCACAAAGTAAACTCAGTTCATGAGCGCATTGATTGGAAATTGTGTGAAATGAACAAAATAAACAAGATGAAGAACATTGTCCCAGATTTTTATTTTTATAGTCTATATTTTAACTTATTATTGTCTAGTTTTATGTCTTGTAAAATGACTTTTAATGATTAATTCGAAGTTTATCAAAAAAACTCACATGCTTTTATGAATTCAAAAATTTTGACTCGTATTATTGAAATTTAAGCTTGCATTCTATCCTTAATTTAGTCTTACATTTTAATTTTAACCAATGTAGTTAATTCCGGATTCTGGTTCGTCTAGGTCGGACCGAGATACTGGGACAACTTTATCTCGGGGAGATTCTCGGTGAAATTTCGAAAAAACTACCGAAATTTCGTTTCGAATTTTATACATACAATATGTATATCAAACATTATTCAAACGTTTTCACACATATTTGTGTGTAATAACCACCAATTTATTATAGAAACAAGTCTTCATTCAAAATAATAGAAAACTCTAGATCCAGACAAATTTCAAAAACTTCCACTAACTTTCCCTAATTCCGACCGAGTCACCCGAGATTCAACCAAAAATTCTAGATGATTCCGTCCAAATTCCGACCTCTGCGAAATTAAGCATTCCGCTACTTTGAGAGCCGAAACCGGAATTTTCGGCGAGATCTCAGCCATCTCGGCCAAGATTGACTACATTGATTTTAACTAATAAAGTAAATATTAAAACTTTTGCTTAGGCTTAAGTTGACAATTAAGAAACTAAAACATAAAAATTGGATTATATCTAGGAAACACTCTCAAAATCTCAAAACAACTTCCAAATTGGAAGTATTTTCCGTTAATGTGATGATATTCCGCACGAAACCTTTGTTCAAGGTCCATCATGGTTTCACCATCCCTCATGTTTCGACCCGCTTGCTGAACTAAAGCAACATACTTAATAATTTCCTTATTGATTGTATTAAAACGCTGATTCAACCCGCGGGCATCGCGATTGTTGAGGTTCATTGATTCATCTTGAAATATCTCAAATATATTTTACCAAAATGGTTGGGCACGGAGTGCACCACTAATGATAGGATGATCAGTAAAAAAAACAAAATTCATGCAAATACATTCATCTTCCTCAATAGTAGATTTTTGACTCTGTCTTCTATTTTGATGTCTTTTTGTTTGATTTTGCACATTGGATCGGTTAACAACTCTTTGATTCACGGTAACATGTTCGTTTTCTATGAACTCAACCATGTTAAAAATTCTATCCATGCTCTTTGAAAAATTTGAAGAGTGATTAAAAGTATGGAACATGCGCGAGTTTAAGAAATTCTAGAGAGATTTAAAAAATTTGGTGTGAGTTGAAATGATTTTGACTCTTAGAGGGGAAATGATAAGTGCATAATTCATATGATTTTAGTGTCTTGTCCATACTTGTTTTAGCTATTATTCTTGCATGTATTCGTATTATTACTCTTGTTTTCTCTTATTTGCCTCTATTAGGTGAATCATCCAAAAAGGAGCTACAAAGTGCTGAAAAGAGCTAATGAGAGAAGTATTCTAAGTGTCCAAGTCGAAGAGAAGTGGAAGAAGTGCGACGAAAAGGAGCAAAACGCTCAAAATCAAGAGACGGCCAAAGACCAATCTTAACTCATTCAAATTCATGATTTCTCATCACTATATTGAAGAGAATTGAAAGAGGAAAAGAGTGCAAAAAGAATAAGGTCATTCCTAGTTCAGACGAAGAAGTTGTGGGGAAAACAAGCCTTTTATCGAAAACCGAAGACAAGAAAAGTATGCAAACGGATATGCAAACGGATTTTCAGTATGCAAACGGGTATGCATACTTATTTCCCAGGATTTTACTACAAAATTAAGTATGTGAAGGGGTATGCATACTTGTGAAGACCAAAATTCACGGTTAGGGTCTTTCCTTTGTAATTTCGGGTCGAGTTCCTTAACCGACGGAGATACTTGATGGCCAAGCAATGTAAACCTATATAAATAGGTATTGGGCCTTTCATCATAGTATATCATCTAATATCACAAGCTAAGGTTTATTCTACACCAAAAACCTAGGGTTTACCCCTTTAGGGGAAAACCACCATTATTCATCTTCTTTGTAATATGATTAGCTAAATCATTTATTGATTAAGGATGAATTCAATGTTCTAAGCGTGAAGCTTTATTATTAATACAAATATATTGAGAGTTTTTATCTTCATCGTTTGTCTTTACCATATCTAGGGTTTATGAGTGATTCTTCGATTGATTTGGGATGCATACTAGATTAGTCTATTGATTGTTCTATCGCTAGTAGAATTTATGAGATAAGTAATCGTCGATTAAATCTCTACACAAGTAGAAATCGCGAGACCTTACAGAGGGATTCTGTGGATCTATTGCGAGTGAAGACAACATCAACAAGTGGACCTTGATCTAAGAGTTCAACTACTGGGATCAACCTAAATTCACAAAGCTTAAAGCGTTCGACTGGATTACATCTTGAGTGATCTACTACTTGGTGGTTCGTTGGATAGAATCTGGTAGTCGTGAACTTCCGAATCCAGTGGTAAAAGGATTTTTGGGGATAACACTGATCTAGAAGTTATTCCATGGTTGGTGATGAATGGTTCTTACGAATGATAAATAAGTATATTAATCCATTTATCGCTTGGTAACGACGAAGGATTCCTTGATCATCTCTTTCTTTTATTATTATATTTTTATTTACTTTAATCAAACCAATCCCCTTTTGTCTTTTACGTTATTTTTCTGATTCAAATAACCTATCAATTACATAGCTCTCTGTGGGAACGATCACTTACTACCGCTATATTACTAGTTAATTACTGGGAAATATCTTTATTAATTTGTCGCATTAACGACACGCATCAGGAAAATTCTAGCCGTTGGACCATGAACTGCTGAACGATGATTAAACTGACGAGCGCTAGAAAGACTAGCGCTGGCGTTTTTCTGACCCTCAAGCGATGGACTTTCTATCGCTCGTTGGAATGTCTGTCGCGTATGCCTAAGTGGTATATTTGAAACTTTGACACATACGTTTGCCACTTCGCCATACCCATAGTGGGTGCAAAAGTGGCAAAGTATGTTGTTTGACATGTGCACAGGGATAGGCCTTAAGGATCTATGAAAATCCATTGCTTGAAACATATTTCGAAAGATTTATCAAGACAAGCTTGACTTGAAATTTCTTCTTTACAATATGTAATCTACTGAAAACATACAATATAGTCTCATAAAGATAAAATGGTAAATGCCATGGGCAAATAAGATGATTTAGTCTTCACATACCTCTTTGGTTACGAAGTTCTCTAAATGTCTTCGTTTGATTTCCAGTCTTCAATCTTTGAGGGTTATTCAATGATATCTGATACTCAACTACCATACTCTAAATGTTAGATCAATCAAGATATAGTCTTGTGCATCCAACTTTGACAACAAGCTTGAGATAGCAAAACTTGCGAGTTCGACCGAGCAGTGCTCTAACATCCCGTCTGACTGCCATCCGCTACATGATTCGCCAAACCATCCGATGTCTGGTTTCGTTCCTTGTAGTTGCGTTGGATAACACATTGCATAATTTGGTGTATTCTTAATTTGATTTCAACAATCATACCCTCTATATACCATGGAGGTTTGGTATCAAAGTTCAGGAACCAAAGCACATCTGATTCGAATTGTATTTTTGGTCATTATATTGTCGTTATGGATGCAATCAACATGGCCTAAGTCTCAGCAATAATCGATGTGGTGATGCCTAATGGTTGCTCTACTGCTATCGCAGTTTTTGCCGCTGAATCCCCACATATGAAACCTGCGCCTGCAAGTCCAGGTTGTCCTCTAGCCGTCTCATCTGTATTAATTTTGATCCAATCTAAGTTAGGATTGACACAATCCACCGAGATGGTTGTAGTTGATATTGCTTTTCATGTTGGGTTCACAGATAATAACATACCAGGATATTCAGATGATATGACTTTTCTTGCCCAAGTGAATGTCTACTGAAGTTCAAATGTTACATGTCTAATGTTTTACAAAAAAAATCTCAACAGACCGAGTAAAAATACCACAAAAAATCGCCACACACAAATACCCGTGGCCCATGCTAAACTCCCCAAGTGGCAGTGTCCATTGAAACCCACAAATTCCCAAAATATGTGAGGATCGATTTTTCTTGTTGTCTGTCTAGAATAGGTGAATGTTTTATGGATTTGGTTATTTTCGGAGGTGTATTAGTTCATTTCTGACTACATTACAGTGCAACCAAAATCTAGCGGTGATAACCTCTTTTATTTAGGATTGAAAAATGATGATAGATGTTTACTGAGATTTAACAAATTCTCTAGGTTCCACGGACCATCATAAAGTGTAGCGCCGTAGCCTCGTAAATGCTTTCTTTTCTATGGGGAATAGGTTGCCCCATCTTCTAAGTCCCACACACCCATGACCCACACCCTCGGTACAAAAACTCACAACTAGCATACACATATGTAATGTAGCCATCATTCGTGTATAGGGCTGCACAACGGGTAGGGTGGGTAGGATATGGCCTATACCCGTCACCCTACCCGTTTACCGGCAGTTAAGAAAATTTTTACCCGCCACCCTACCCGTCAAATAATGGATAGGGTAGGATACGGTTAAAAACTGGCGGGTAAGGTAGGGTTGGCGGGTAGGAGTAGGGTATGTGCACTTCTAGGTAGGATGGGTAGGATATGGCCTATACCCGCCACCCTACCCGTTTACTGGCGGTTAAGAAAATCTTTACCCGCCACCCTACCCGCCAAATAGTGGATAGGATACGGTTAAAAAACTGGCGGGTAGAGTAGGGTTGGCGGGTATGGATAAGGTATGTACACCCCTATTCGTGTACCTTTACCCCAGAACTAGCGTGACCTGTGACCTTACATTTTCCTCAACGGCCTTTAATGTAATTATCATCTCTACTCTATAACCTTTGTAATTAGTGAAAAATACTAGAACCCCCTACTATATGGGTTCAACCATATACAAGCCCCACAAAATGGATCTTACACCCTCAACTCCACACTTTCCGTTTTTGATATTTCTAGGCCCAGAAATATTTTTTTTGGGGCCTGGTTTTCAATTTTCCCGGATTGCTGACGTCATCAGGATTTTTAATAAAAGTAAAAATACCGAAATTAACCTTCCCTATTTATAGACGTTTTATACCTACCAGAAACTGAAAACCAAATCAGATTCAGCTCTTTCTTCTCTCCGCTCTCGTTCAGAAACAGAATTGGAGATTTTTCTTCAGAAGAATTCGTGAATTTTGATAGTTTCATACTGATTTTCGTTAATTTGATAGGAAGAAAACGAGAAGAAGAACAACATAAACGAGAAGAAGAAGAAAACGAATTTTCTCTCAATTCGTTGAGGTGTATTCGTCTGTTTTTCAGATCTGACGAGATAGTGAAGCTGCATTGATGAACAACAAATAGGTTTGTTCATTTTTAGCTTTTCTGTTGCTTGATTCACTAGTTTTGTCATCGATTTTTTGAATCTCGATCTTCTACTGATTACGATTTTTGTTCTGTTTCGAATTTGTTGAGTCTGAGAAGAGGAAGAAGACAGTTGGGAATACATAAATCAAAATAGGTACGAATTGTGATTTCGATTTAGTTTTCAAATTCAATTGATTTTGATTTTACCGTTTCGATCTATTTTTGTCACTTTTGATACTTACACATGTTTTTTGATGCTTACACATGTTTGTTTGATACTGAGAAGAGGAACAAAATAAACATTGTTTCAGAAGAAAGAAAACAACAAATCTAGGTAAGAATTTTATGTTGTTTTTGATTTCAGATCTGTTTTCAATTTTTTTTTTTGAATTATTTTGTTGTTCTTTCATGTGCGATCTGTTAATTTGTTGTTTTACTTTTTGTTGATACTGAGAGAAGTATGAAGAAACAATTTTGTTTCAAAAAAACAACTTCAAATTGATTTGTATACATGCTGTTTTTTTTGTTAAGTATGTGTAACTTGAGGTTACACATATATATCATGTTGTATTTTAAGCATGCTTAAAGAAGATGCAGATGTTTTTTAGTTGCAGCATGTGTAAATTTATTTTACACATATATATCCTCTTTGTATTTTTAAGCATGTGTGAGGAAGATGCAGATGTTTTTTTAGTTACAACATGTGTAATTTTAGTTTACACATATATATCCTGTTGTATTTGAAGAATGTGTAAGTTGAAGTTACATATATATGTCCTGTAACATGTTTTATTTGTAAACAATTGTATCATCTGTATCTTTTACTTATATTTAGCTTGCCGCATAGAATATACTTCTCACGAGGGGGCAACGCCCCCGAGTGAATTGCGTTCGTTTTCAAATTTTGATATTCTTATTGTGTATTTGATATTTTCAGGTTGTCATGGCTGTTGTTAGTTGCGCTGCTGTTAGTTGCATTGCTGTTGTTCGCTACTTTTCTGATTTCATTACCCTGCGTGTTAATACTGATATCAAACTTGATGAGTTTAAGGAACAAGTTTGCAAGGAATGGAAGCAGTATACTCCACTTGGTATTACTTTCTTCTTTCGAGAAAGTGGGAAAGATTTTCCGCTTGACTGTGATTTTTCTTTGCAAGCTCTTATATCTATCACAAATAGTAAACAGAAGACCAGTGTTGATATTTTCTTGCAAAATGTTCCTCGTGTGGCCTCTTCCTCTAGCTCTAGGGCAGATTCTTCTATTTCTAATGGGTCTAGTAGTTCGTCTTCGTCCACAAACAATCTTACTGTTGCAATGTATTTGGAAGATAAAAGTAAGCCAGCGAAACCTTTGTTATCGGATGGTTGGCCCAAGGTTCTTGGTGATATTGGCCATGTGTTTGTTGAAGGAGTTAAGCAAGTCAGGGTTGCTTTTACCAAGTATCGTCTTCGCACTGGTTTCCAAATGATTGTAACTCACAATGAGCGTTCTAGGTTCACGGCTAAGTGTGCAGATGAAAAATGCGGCTGGAAATTCCATGCAGCTTCTATCGATGAAAGGAATGAAATGTTTCAGGTAGGTTTTCCGTGTTCTGTCATCTAATGCTTAGCATATGTTATGTTTTGTTACAGTATGTGTAACTTTGGTTTACACATGATGTTTTTGGCACCATATTGTGTTTTGGTTGAATTGTTTATATTTTGTATGAATCTCTTCAGGTCAGGTCTTATAACCCTGAGCACATTTGTGGTGCTGGTGGACGCAACTTGAACCAAACTTACTCCACCAGCTTCTCGTCTAGTTTGATTGAGGAAGAAGTTCGCAAAAATCCTCACAAGAAGCCCAAGCAAATTGCTGCTGATTTCCAGACCAACTATGGGATCAACATGGAGTACTACCAGGCATATAATGCTAGGGAAAAGGTTTATGATACGATTTATGGCGACGATGTCAAGTCCTACTCGCACTTGGTATGGTATATTGATGCTATAAGGGAAACCAACCCTGGTAGTGTGATAAAGTTTGAACGTGAAAATAAACAGTTCCAGCGGATTTTCATCGCATTTGCTGCATGCATCAAAGGGTACCGGTTTTGTCGTCCAATGGTATACTTGGATACTACTTTCCTGACTGGTACATTCAAAGGTTGCTTGATGGCAGCTACTGGGATCAATGGTGGTAAAGGTATGTTTTTTCTATGTGTTTTTTTTTTTATGAACAACTTCAGTTGACAAATAACTAACAGTTACACATGTGTAACTCTCAGTTACACATTACTTTACTCAGTGTGTAACTAAGAAAATAGCATCTGTAACCTTAAGTTAAATATTTGTTTTAGCATGTGTGAAACTTATTATTCTTTCGATTCTGCACAATTTTTTTGTAGGATTTTTCCCCCTTGCTTTTGCACTAGTCGATTCTGAGACGATCGACAACTGGGAGTGGTTTTTAAGGAATTTGAAAGAAGTTGTTGGTGATGGGAGGCCAATCACCTTCCTTTCGGATCGCCATGAAGGACTCTTGCAAGGTGTTCCACTTGTTTATCCAGATGGGTTCCACAGCTTCTGCTACTATCATTTGACGAAGAATATACCCATCACTGCAACAGATCCTAGGTACTCACTTGTGATGGACCATTTCCGAGAGGCGACATACGCACTCTCACCTGAAAACCATGCGAAAGCCATACAGAAGATTAGAGATTTGAACTGCGATTGGGTGGCTGATTACATCGAGACAATCCCACCTGAAGCATATGCGAATGCCTATTTCAAAGGTTGTCGGTATGGACGAACATCTAGTACTCTAGCAGAATCAGTCAATAGCTGGGTTCTGGTTCACAAGAAGATGCCTGCATCTGCTCTTCTTGATCAGGTTAATTGAGTGTGTGTGTGTGTTTTGTTGTCTTTTTATTTCATGTTTTGTCACTTTATGCATTGATGAGTTTTTTTCTCCTTTTCAGATTAGGAGGAAAATAATGTGTTTGATGGCGGAGCGTCGTGAAATTGGTGCTAATATGATGACTCCATTAACCCCTGAGTATGAAGAAAAGCTTGTGGCTCTTCAAGATGAAGGTTTGGCTTGGGAAGTATTGGTTGCTAGCCCTACCGTGTTTGAAGTTATTAGTGAAAGGTCTCACATGGTGGACCTCGAACACGAGACTTGCACCTGTCAAAGGTTTGGTTTCTTATGCTTTTTTCTTCTCTTTGTATGTTCTTTTGTTTAAGAATGTGTATATCCACTTTACATTAGATATATGCATGTGTTAATAATAGTTACAATTTATTTTATATGTGTAACTTAAAGATACACATCCTGTACATGCACCTGTAGCTAGCTAATTTTGAGTGTTTTATGATTTGTATGTGCAACTAACTGATTTTTGATTTGTTTTTTGTTTTCTTCCAGGTGGCGCGTATATGGTTTTCCTTGTGCTCATGCTCTTGCAGCCATACGCAAGATTAAACGTGAGGCTATTGATTTCATTTCACCGTATTTTACAAGCGACTATTTTAGGAAGACTTATATGCATGCCATCCAACCGATTCCCAACTACAACAGGCCTGTTGAATATCATCCAGACGACACCGTCAACCCACCTACCGTGAAGAAGCATCCAGGTAGACCACCAGGGAAAAGGATTATAAGTAAACACGAGAAGAAGGTGAAGAGGAAAGTTCATTGCAGCAACTGCAAGGAAACAGGTCACAACAAGGCAGGTTGCAGGAATCCTCGGAAGTTCACACCCCACTAGCTTGAGCCTAACAAAATTCATTTCTGCAACTAATGATTTGATTGTTATTTATCTTTGATTATTTGTTTTTTTAATTTTCTTCATGTTGGTTTTCATGGACCAAACGCTTTTATTTTTCTTCAACGTTGATTATGTGTAAGGATGATTCATTCAGATTTTGTCAGTTCACAGTTGAAATGCGTTTTATTCTATTTTTGATTTATTGTATACGTCTGATCAGTGGTCAAATGCTTTCTGTAACTTTTGTTTACACTCAAATATATGGATATGTAACCGGAAGTTACACTGCTGTGATTGCATGTGTAACATTAGCTTACACATGATAAATGCTGGTGTAACTTTATTTTGATTTATTGGACAATCCGATCAATGGCTTGTGTAACTTCAGTTTACACTCAAATATATGGATGTGTAACATTAGCTTACACATGATAAATGTATATGTAAACTCAGGTTACACTTTCTGCATCAAATTAAGATGTGTAGTTACTTAACCTGTTGCATACTTTCTGAAACCTGTACACACAGCAGTAGTAGTTCTAACAAGATAAAAAAATTTAATTCAAAGAATTTCAACCCAAAAATATTTTGCAAAACTAAGAACTGCTAAAATCTACTAACTGACGAAATTTAAAAGTTTCTAACAACATATTTTCCAAGTCTAACATCTGTTTGTGGCTAAAACATATTTGCGAGTATAGAATTTTTTCTAATCCTAATGACTGCTTTACACATCTCTAGATGGATCCGAAAGAATCTTGTATAGCATGCTTCCTCTCATGCGGTTCAGCTTGTCAGTCCACCATAGCATCATAGTTGAGGTTAATTTTTTGTCAAGTGGTTTATTCTTCATCCTGATCTTCATGTAATTGCATACACATGGAAGACAGTCAGGAATTGTACCTTGTGGGGGCGCATTGAGATTCTTGGCATTTTCATTCATCCCAAGAGCAAAAGGACAGCGTAGTCTGAGTTCTGTAGTAATTGCAAATGCATATTTCTTGGCTTGAAGAAGGTGTTCACCCTTGAGTTCCTTAACGTTTGACGAGTTCATGTAGGACCAAGGATTAGAGCTCCTCAAGTCATACTCCAGCAAGTGTGTAGTGTGTGTTGTTGTTGCACATTGGGGCGAAAAGTCTGACTGCATCGTTCTTGTACTTGACATACTCCTTCGCAAGCTTCGGAATCCAAAATTTCTTGAATTCTTCGTAATCCTTCAAGTAAGAGATCTGCAAAAACCATTTGGAATGTCAAACTCACATTTTTAATCAAAAGTTACAAATGAACAAGTGATTATGTAAACAGAAGTTACACACAGGGCCTTGGGTTTTACACTGGAAAAAAAATCTTGAGTATGTTATCATAATCTTACCACATATACTACACATTATAAATGCAATAAGATTTTAAATATATTGAAGTACTTACGTATGCTTTTGGCGACAGGAATATCGCTTTGTCATATTTGCTGTTAGAGTTCATCTTTGTCTTCAATCTGCTAATGTAGAAGTCGATGAATTCTGACTCCAAATAGGATTCTTTCTTTGTAAGCTGTAGCATTAGTTCTCCAGATATATCAAACATCTGGTTACCATCTTCGTCGCATTCTATCCAAGCAATGTCTCTGCATTACAAAGAAGTAAACTATTATCAATCAAGATAACAGAATCAAGTAGTAAAATACAACAATCAATAACAGAATCAAGCCTACTTGGAGTCAAGCTACTTACGTTTTCGGATGAGTATTGAAATATTCAAGCACTTTATTCTTTTTCTCGCCTTCCAGCCTTTCGATAACTTCTGAACCTTTCACATCGTTTCTCATTGTTCCATCATCTTCTTCAGCAACCTCAGCCATTCTATCTTCTTCTACTTCTGGAACTGCGGCCATTTCTTCTTCATTAGCTTTCTTCTTAATCCTCTTTGAATTTCTTTGATATTGTTTCAGATCTTGTGTTGGGATTTTTCTATTCCTCAGCACACGTTGTTGTATTAATGATGGTTGCCTTTCTCTTATTGTATTTGCAGCTTCCTTTAGTAACTCTCCTGCAGGTTTTGGAGTTTTTTCTAATCCAAGGCTAAAAACGTTTTCCTGCGTTGTAGCTGCACAAACAAATATAGGCAGAATCTCAGTAAAATTAGCACATGTATGTAACTTAAAGTTACACAAGCCAAAATAATAATGTATTGTATGTAACCTCAAGCTACACATGCCTTTTACAATGTGTAACTTGAAGTTACACTTCCATTACAAACAAAACATAGAACGGAAGAGTGGTTACCAGTTGAGGTAGGTTCTGCATTCTCCGTCACTGCGGGTCCATGTTCAGTTTTGTTAATGTTGCTGACGATCTCATCTATCATTTCACTCACTTCAACATTCGTCATATCATCAGGGTTAGCTCCTAGTTGGACCAAACTGTAGGTCTGAGCATTGTCAGGCTGTGTTTGCGGTGTTGTAGCAGTTATCACCATGGAGTCCTCAAACTGTGTTGAAGCAGAACTGTCATCAAAAGTTCCAGGTGTATCCTCATTGACTTTTGCAGCTACATCATCACCTGCCCCATCCACAACTCCACCATCTGCAGCTTTCTTCTGTGCCTCATCCGTAACAGGTGTCTCTTCAACATCTTTCTTCTGCTCCTCATCAACATTATTTGTAGGAGTGGGCTTTTGCTTTGCGACAGGCTTTTTCTTTGGTGGAGTCTTGCAAGTTGTCACACTCTTCATACTCGAACTATATGTCCTGAGTGGTCTTTTGTGCCCCTCTGCAGCAGTTTGAGCTTGCAGAATTGTTGGCGTATTTCCAGCTGCAAGGCTCATACATGGAACTGCACAAGTATTGAAACGAGAATTAGGATGATGATGATGATGTTAAATTTTTTTAATAAAATTTCAAGAAGAATATATCATGTGTAATCGACTGGCTTGGATAACTAATATGTGTAACTTCATGTTCACATGAATATGGCATGGATACCTAGTGTAACATGGAGTTACACATGCATCTAACTAGTGTAACCAGAAGTTACACATGCATGTGGCATGTGTAACTAGGGATTACACATCCATATGATCAGTTTACTCAACATTTATTAAGTCTAATCAAGTTAAACAAGCAAGTTAAAAATGAACAAGTAAAATATGAAATTAAAAAGGTTCAAAGACCTTAGTGTCAACTAATTGGGTACCTCATCAAGTTAAAGAAGCATATTAAAAATGAACAACTACTTACATTCTTCATTGAAGGAAGTTTCCGCGTCATCTTTCTCTTTCTCTTGCTCAGTACTTCCATCTCCATGTACATCATCTTCATGTTGCATAAACTCTTCCTGGGTCACTTTGTAAGGATCAATACCCATTGCTTGGATAATTTGGCAACTAAATTTGTGAACCTTGAATTCCGCTGTTCCTGAAAGGTCCCCTTCTGATATCCCTTCTCTTGCAATTGCATACACTGCTTTAAGCATTGCTTGCTTTTCTTGCAGTTGCTCTTTCAGATGGCTATTCTCAATAGTTTGCGCTTTCAGCCAACTTTGCAGGTCGTCCTTGCTGGGTACCACGGTTGATATACCCAGCTGCTTCTCAAGCTGTGAAAACTCAGCCACAAAGCTAGGAGGAGTTGGCTGCAATTAACAGATGAACATTCTAAATATACATTTTTTCGGTTGTATGTGTAACTTAAAGTTACATAAGCACATTTATATGTGTAACCTATAGTTACATAAGCACATTAGATGTATCTAATGTAAAGTGGATATGTGTAACTAAAGGTTACACAAGCACATTTAAATGTGTAACTTATAGCTACACATGACAATTTTGATTACATCAAAGCTTTATCTAAATTACATTACCATAAATTTACAAAACCTAAACCAACTGACATATAACACTTACCGAAAACTGTGTCATGTCTGTTTTCCAAATGTAATCAGAAATCTGGTATATATCCCATCTCCCAACCCTCGGGATATCTTCCTCGTGGTTCTCAACTTTCGGGATTAATCCTGCTGGCGTGTGTTCAGCAAACAATAACTGCAACATATAAATTTTAATTAGTCGATTGAACAAAAATATCCATCACGTAACACTAAAACTGCTGGAATAGAAATTACACACAAGCTTTTTACCAGTAGGTATTGCACACAAGCCTTCACATTTGACAAACAACTAAGATTAGTATGAATCTCTTCAAACAAGTGCTCGTGTATTAAATCAGGCCACGACACCTTGAGCACCGTATCATAAGTTTCAACGATACTAAGATATTTCGCGTTCACTCCATTGGCATTTTTGTCGCCAAAAAACAATACACAGCAAAGATAAAGACCTATCAGGCAAACTAGATCCTTTTCATCAACTTTCTTTCTTTTCCCACTTTTTCTCCTTTTTGCCATAAGTTGTTTTATCTTCTCTAAAATGTTTGTCTTAGTCACCGTCGTCTGATGCTTTGTAGATTTGATATCGGTGAAGTATTTGCTGTATAAAACATTGTCAGTCAAATCACTAGGACAATAGTACTTTAACAGCTTCTGACCCTTTCTGCTTCCAATCCTCTGCATGCAAAATATACCAGCCAGCTTTGCCGGTGTAGACTCTATAATCTTATCATCAGAAAACCTGAATGAACATGGTGTCTCACAATCCATGTCAAAGCAGTTCAAGAGCTTCAAGACGCCGTGTTTGTTGGTAGTTATCTGTCTTGTTGTAGTTGGTACAGTTGTATCATAGTCATCGTAATACATCATTACGAGTTCTCCGTAAGCAGCTCTCCTAAGATATCTTTGAGCCCTATCAGTCAGTCCTATAGGCTTTATCACCTTTACTAAATCCTTTACTGCATTCAACGACTGCCTTAGGTTTCCTGTACACATCACACAAAAAATAGCATGAGTCAGTATGTTGTGTACTTATCAAATACACTCGTTTTTAACTACAAAATGAAAATCATGTTACAAACTATGTGTATTTGCCAAGTACACAAACTGAATCATTCTATTCTGTGTTGTGTAACCTTAACTTACATGCATATGAAGGTTATGTTATTATGCATGTGTAACTTAAGGTTACACAGTCAATTGGCAAGTCAGTGATTAGATTTTCAATGTGTATCTTATAGTTACACAACCACTTTGCAAGTCATTGGTAACATCTTGAATGTGTAACTCACAGTTAAGATGTGCAACTACAAGTTACACAACCACTTCTGCAAGGCTCATTTGTATGTGTAACTACAAGTTACACACTCAATATACAAACCACAACATAGTGGTGAGATTTTGAATGTGTAACTTAAAGTTACACAGGCCCTTGTTTGCGTAGTTATACATTCAAAAGCATCACTTACATTAGAAACTTTTAAATTTCTTCAGTTAGTAGATTTTAACTACAAGTTACACACTCAATTCTAGACATTCTACAAGGTGTAACTTTAACTTACACATGCATATTAATGAGTAACTTCAATTTACACAACCAATTTTCTATGTGTAACTACAAGTTACACATCCTAAACACAACCAATTTTTTATGTGCAACTACTAGTTACACATCCCTAGGCAAGTCAGTGGTGACAGGCTCACTTGGTATGTGTAACTATAAGTTACACAATCAATATACAAACCACAACACAGTCAGTGGTTACATTTTGAGTGTGTAACTTATAGTTACACATGTCCTTGTCTGTGTAATTACATATTCACAAGCGTTATATGAGAAATAAACATGAGACCATGACAACAATAGTTTTCACAACTTAGTACCTGTAATTGTATCATCTTTTCTAGGGGGATTCATTTTTCCTTTCACCATTTTTATTCCAAAAGAAATTTGATTCTGAATCTGCAGTTGATGTAGTAATAAAATCAAGTTAGTTGATTGCAATTCAACTTAGAGTTTCTAGGGTTTTCAAACAGTAACATCTCAGAAATGAAATCCACTAAATCAATCAGTTATATCACATCCATGACTTACCTTTGTTTCTATTTAATCAGTTATTTCATGGATTTTATGCACAAACGATTGTTCTCCTTCTCCGATCTGTAAAATTATCAGTCAGAATGAGTTATGTTTGTTGTAATCTTATTACAAACCCTAGTTCAGAAATTTTCGACCCACGAATCAGTAACAACAGGAATCAAAACTAACAGCTTCAAATCAAAACTTACCTAGTGATTAATCGTCGGAGTATTTCATCAACAGGAAAGTAACAACGGCGAATAATGAAACTGAATCTGAAACTGTTTCTTTTGATTTTTTTTGGTTTTTGAATCTGAAACTTTTTCGATCTGTTTCTCTGATTTAGGGGTTAGCAAATGATGAATAGTTTTTGATCTCGATCTTTGTTTTGGAACAGATTTCAGGAAGATTTCTTGATTTTTTCGGTTTTTTTCTAGATTTCTTTCTGTTTCAGGTGAGTGAGATTTGTTTTCTCTCTCCTTGGAAATGAAATAATGACGTCTGAACGAGAGAAAGGTAGGTGACGTCTCTTATATACTTGAGGCTAATTTAGTCTTTTCGCTTTTATTAAATTTATTTTTTAATTCAGGGCCTACTAATAAAACTCTTTTATCTAGGGGCCTCATATTATGGGTTATCCATGGGTTGGGCCTGAGCCTAATTTTCCCTTGTAATTATCATTCACTAAAAAACCGCGCCCTATTAAACCGTAAATAAACAAACGGTGTTTCTCATTCTGTTCTGTCTTCTCAATAACCTTTGTGTTTTTTGACAACACGATCTGAAGTCTGAACCCCATTTCCCTTCTCTGTTCTGTAGTTGTTTCCATCCAAACAAAACCCCGTCCCTGTTGCTTTTGCAGCAGACGTACAGTACCAATTAATAACTCTCTTTTTCCCCCTCTAAAATCTACAGTATATTTCTCAAGCTCAAACATTTTTCTTTCTTTTAGGTTTTGAAAAAAATTAGGGTTTGAGTTTCTTTCTAGGGTTTTGAGAGTGACTGAGAGAAATGAGGAGGAAACATGAGGGGGATGATGATGATAATGCTACCTTGTCTGGAGAAATGGAAGAGATGGTTGCTAATGGCGGTGGAGAAAAAGAAAAGGAGATGCAGGATGGTGGTGGTGATGATTATGTGATGGTGGCTGCTGAAAAAGAAGATGAAAACTTGATTAATGTTAGGATTACTCAAGAAAAAAAAGATGATGCTAAGATAAACGACCTACCCAATAAGGAGCAGGAGCAGGAAGAAGAAGAGATTAATCCAATCCATGTCCAAGGAAACCAAAAAGATGGAACTTTATCAGCTGCTAATCAAAACCCCAACGCTTGTGCTGGTGGTGCTGGTGAACAAGACAAATCTAATGCTAATTCGGAAGCAAAGGCTACTAAAGTTAAGACTGAGGTAACTAAAGATGATTACAATGTTTGTGCTGCTAACCGTGAGGATGATGTTGATAAGTTGGAGGAAGATACTCCTGCTGTGAAAGAAAAGCGTGAAACCAAACCTGTTGTTTCTTATTTGAAGGCAGACGACGATGATTATGAAATTGAGGAGCTGGAAGAGGAAGAAAGTGAAGGGTCTGAGAGTGAGTCTGATAAAGAGGAATTAGTAAAGTTGAAAGAGTCTTCATCGACATCATCTCTACAGAAACAACATCATATAGACCTAGTTGCAGCCCAAGAGCAGCCACAATTTCTGAACGAGGAAGGGGGCAGTGAATCCGGAAACGAGTTTGAACAAGCTGCTTTTATGAAGGAATTGGAGAGGTTTTGCAAGGAATATCATTTTGATTTCAAGCCCCCTAAGTTCTATGGAGAAGCGCTGAATCTCCTCAAGTAACTTTACCAAGCTCTCAAATTTTATTAGTCTGAAGTTTTTTAATGAGCTAATATTTTCTAATCTCTGTTGTTTTGGGTGTTTCAGGTTATACAGAGCTGTGGTTAAATTGGGAGGCTATGACCAGGTATATAAGATCCTAATGTTGTATTTATTTTTCTTTTTATTAACATGGTTAATCTGATGACTGATTCTGTGTTTTTAAGCTTTATTTTGAACTTCATTAGCTACTATTTCAATGATATTATGTTTACAGGATGTTTTCTGAGAAGTATCTATAGGAATTCCAGAAAAGGAAAGGAAAAAAGTTTAAATATTTCTGTGGTCTCTTGTTTAAGTCGAGGCATTACTTAAATGAGGAACATCTAAACCTTTGTTTCCTACTATGAGTATTAAAATAAAATCGATTAAACCTTTTCATTTCCGACAAGTATGAGTGCAAATGCATCTTGTGGTTGTACCTATCTTGTGTGAACTACTTAAGATATGGATTATGCAATCAATACATCACGCGTGTTAAAGTTGAAGTTCCTACCTTGTATGTCTACCCAACTCACATGAGATACAAATTATGCATTCCATAAATTGTACTATATTAAGATTTATGCTCACTTGGATATCCAACTTGTATTCAACAAACTTGTGGATTTCTTATGCAGGTTACCACGTGCAAGTTGTGGCGTCAAGTTGGAGAAAGCTTCAACCCTCCAAAGTAAGAAAATTCATGGGTATCAGATTTTAAAGTAAACTCCATTCTTTTTTGTGCTTCTATCACGCTATAATGGCCATCAAAGTTTAGTGAAACAAATTTGCTTCTGCAGGACTTGTACTACTGTGTCTTGGACATTTAGAATTTTCTATGAGAAGGTACATCTAATTTTTTCCTTATTCATACTTTTAGCATATAGGCAGTTTGCAGTGATAAATATATAAACGGGTTCTTTTTGTCTGTGCCTCCACTAATTTGGGTTATTGTTAACCATTGGGTGCATTATCCCCTACAGATGTTTACGAACCACTGTTGCTGTGAATTCACTTAGAAGAAACTCAGGAATTAATAAGTATTTGTTCTGTTTATTTCCCTTTTAACCCTGTGGATATTACAAGGACGTGATCCAACCCCTTTTGGCTTTTTTCCTTTATATCTGCAGTAGAAGAATGATATTTAGGCAAATAATGTTAATAATAGCATATGTAAGTGTGTGGGGGATAGAGTGAAGGTTGTGAGTGTAGGTGTGCCATGTGCATGTGTGGTTTATGTAGAGTTAGTGACTGAGTTGAGTGAGTTAGTATATATACTCGAGAGGCCTCTGTAACAAACTATCTTTTCTTATAATTAAATATTGATTCAAATTGTATTGCACGTAGATTCTTAAATCTATCAGTTTAGAGTACATGGGGAGTCTACCTATTAACATATTATATGCCAGTTGCAGTTTTTTTGACGTCATTTTAGAACGTTGTTGGTTATCTCATTCTGCACTTCCTCTATTTTATGACTATGGTTGTTTTGTTTAATAAACTGATCACTTTTAAATTTTATTTGCACCTGCTCTGTTCCCTTAATTATTTCATGGTGCAGGCACTTCTTGAGTACGAAAAGCATAAAATTCAATCTGGTGAATTACATTTTCCTGGTTCTTCCCCGGCAGACCCAAAGAGTGCTGGCAATATGGTAGTTTAACATTCGGATTGCCTTCATACTATTTTGTTGTAAAATCATGTAATATTGCGTGTATTCTTTGTTTATTATTTTTTGAGGTCTCATATTTTCTATACCTGCAGCGAATTGGTAGTCAAGTACTAGGATCAGGTAGGGCACGAAGGGATGCTGCTTCTCGTGCCATGAAGGGGTGGCATTCTCAGCGTCTTGGAAATGATGAGGTTAGTAAACCCAGTCAATAAGGTCAGGGGTGCTGCATTGTTTGGTGATGATTTTAGCTATTGAGGCATCTACGTCAATACTAATTTATTAGTTTGTGTAGGATAAGAACGCCATGTCTACACCAAACCGTGAAAGTCAACTCAGAGCTGGTACGTCGCCTCAGATTCAATTTTGAATCTCTTAACATCACTATGTTGGAGTTTGAGACATATTTTTTTCCTGCCGACTCAGGTCTACTTAAACGTAAAAAACCTGCTGACATGGATCACTATGTTAAGTCTGCACGTACGGTTTTTAAAGCAAATAACCAACGGGGAAGCTCACCTCAAAGGTGAGAATCAAAAACATTGTTCATTATCTCGGACTGGGCTGCTTGGGGATAAGATCCCTAGCCATTATTTTAGCATCATTACAAACTTGGTTTCTTTTCATTTTACCATTTGCAGCTTTCATGCGTACATCCACATTTACTTCCACCCACATTTTCATTATTTGTTGTTAAGACAACTACACAATCTAAATTGTTTCTTGTTTCCTCATTGGCCATGGTTGGTGCCAGTCAGACCTCCACCACCAAGTGATTGATACATTGAATATTCGGACTTTATACACGTCCAAAGTATAGTATATTCATGCATAGGGAGTTTTTTTTGGTTACTGCACAAGTAGGACTTTTGAATACAGCAGGAATACCAACCATTCGCCCGAGGGTAGTGAAGATTGAAGAAGCATAGAAACCGCTCTTCCTGTTCATGTCAGCACTTGTTTGCTTATCCTAGAACTAATTAAAAACATCAAAGTTTCTGTTTCCACAGAATGGACACAACGCCATCAGTTATTGACATTGGACACCCTGCTGATTGGGTAAAGGTTAATGTTCGAAGAACTGTAAGTATCCCCCCTTGCTTAATTGTATGGAACTATGGCGGATATCAGCTTTCTTTTTCTTCTTATCGACGTGTTAACATAGGAAGTGAAATGTGGTTTTTGGCAGAGAGACTGCTTTGAGGTCTACGCTTTAGTTCCTGGGCTTCTGCGGGAGGAGGTAAATTGACTTCCTTTATCTGTTTTCTGTTATATTACTTGAATTGCTGTCTCAATATTGAATGTGGTTTTGAATTTTATCTGGGCACTGAATCCACACTTAGCTGTACACTAACAATTTAGTAATGGAAAATTGTTGATCATTGTGCTTATTGAGGGTATTTGCCTGATGAAAGGATAATTTTCTAAAGCAAAAATTATCTTCATATTATTATTGTGCCCGGTTGCATTTTTTACCATCTCTAATGAGTAAATATATCGTTTATTGGGGACTATATACCATCTATAGTGTGAGCAAATATAGCTTTTATTGGATGCAAAAGTGCCCTTGGATTTCCATATTTTGGGGCGAGTATCTTTCGGAATTCATCAGTTTATCTTAGCCCCATGAATTTGCACACACATAAACTTATAAGAGATGGCTATAACCGTCCTATTCAAACAATCAATATTTGTGAACTCTTACTTGTTATAGATAGTACGTATTATTCATGGTCTTAATGCTCTGTGTCTGAACACAGGTTCGTGTTCAGTCTGATCCATCTGGGCGTGTTGTCATATCTGGTCAGCCAGAGGAACCTGATAATCCCTGGGGTGTGACAGCGTTCAAAAAGGTATATGCATACTTAACTAATAATTTCTCCTGTATGATTGGTGGGCGACGGAGATAAGAGCTACCTCATTAGATGTTGAGTCGGGTCATTAATGCTACTAACTGCAGTACTAAACTGATTGGAAATTATCGAGAACAAACTGATTTTAAAAAAAAAAAGGCAGTACTAAACTGATTGGGAGAAATCCCGTGGATACTCCGTACAGAGATCCTGCACTCGATTTAAGGATGTGGAACCCTGTGATCCATGGCATTTAGAGCTTTAGATCAAACCACATTCCCAAAAGGCACGGGATAATCCTAGGGATTTCTCACGGTATTTTGTACTAACGAATGTCGGGTTTCTGTTTGTTGCAGGTGATTACTTTACCCTCGAGAATTGATCCGCATCAGACATCCGCCATTGTCACTTTGCACGGCCAGTTGTTTGTTCGTGTGCCGTTTGAACAGTTAGATTCTTAGGACTTTACCGGTCTTCTATCCAACAACCTATCTCCAGAAATTTTTGGGAGCAGTAAATATTGAAAGGCAGCAACTAATTACAAGCTTCGGTTTGGTCTATAGTGCACTTTTTTTCCCGTACTTACTGTACAAGTGACTAAATACCAAACTTTTAAGAGTCTAGTCGGCTTATGATGAAGGAAGATTCTTTAATGTGTTTTGTTTGTTTATCCCCACCAAACATGTTTTAGCAAGGATAGGAGTTAATGTAGTAGGATGATGATCAGTGGTTGGTTGGGATTAATTTTTAGTTGTTGATGATGATAATAGGTGGTTGGTGAATTTGATTCAATTATGGATGGAGTTTGTTATTGGGTTTAAAAAGTAGAATATATCATATGATGATAATCAGGTGGTTGTTTTGATGATATATTTTTACACGTTCAATTAAAATGGTTCCCTTCAGCATGTGCTGGTTGTTTGAGAACTCAAGGTATCGAATTTCTGATGAAGAAAATGAAGCGCTATTCTTAATTTGTATATAGTGTTTGTTGCTAAGAATGATAATTGCAGTTCAACGGAAAATTTCTTGAGCTAAAAGCTTGCAAGTAGAGTTTGGGTTTGTTTAGGAAAGGAGGTTCTTCCTTCTTCCAACGGGGACTAAATCCCACCCTAAACTTTACTGATACTACTAATCAAGTTAGTCCACATTTGAGTTGCATAGTTGTACTTGCAGGCTTTCATGTTTTGCATCTCCGGACTGATGTCTGGGTCAATCATGTTCGGCATTGCACTGGAGATGGTACCCTGGGTATTTACCCTGGGCATTGCCAGTGGTCATTCTTCCCTATAGGGTTCTAATGTGATGACCTTGTGGTGCCGTTGCTGTTTCTTAATTATTGTTGTGTTGTTCTGGGTAAAGAACTAAAGATTTGTGTGAGGTCTTTTTCTTTTTATAAATATTCTGTAGCTCAACTGTTTCTTAGAGCAATGGGAGTATAAAGCTACAAACTGCATTCCTAGCTGACTCTTTACTAATAAGCAGTATTCTCTATTAAAAAAAAGGGGATTTTTAACAAACTGCCACACTTGCAAATCCCGATTCAAGAAAATGCCACCGTTTTTTTCAGAGTTTATTAAATGCCACAACCGTTAGATATTCCGGCAGGGCCCACTAACCCGGTCTATAATCATTGAAAAAGTCAATACAACGTGTCAACATTACCTAACTACCCTTGAATTCGTTTTGGTCCAAACTCGACAATGACTCACACTATTAGGTCGATTTGAATCAGTCACAAGAAGCAACATTACCTAACTACACTTGAATTCTCTTTCTCTTTCCTTTCTTCTCTTCCTTCTCCTTTTTCTTTTTCTCCGGCGTTCCAGAGATGAAATCTCTGTTGAGAAAACCTTGCAGAAAATTAGTGAAACCAATCAACCGAGTGTGGTGCTGATGAGTTCATAGTTGGGTTTGGTTAGAATCCACGATTGAGTTGAAGCGAAGTGTTTCTGTGAAGGTTAGAGTTTGATGTTGAGTTTAGTTGGAATTGATAAGCTAAACGGGATGTTAACAGATGAAGATCAAAGGGTTATTGTTAAATTGAAGTTGTAGTATTGTCTTGAAGAAGAATTGAGATGTTAATGAAATTGTGAAGAAATTAGGGTTCCTGAAATGAATTTCGAGATTCAATTAAGGGTGAATAAGAAGGAATTAAAGGATGGGTTGAATAGATTGGAAGATTTTGATGGATGAATTGAGTTTGATTGAGAGAATAGAATATTTGGGAATTGAATTAGGGTTGGTTAAGAACTGATGTTGATGGATGAACTGAATTGAGGGTTTAGATGATTAATTGGAGGTGGGTTTGATCTGAATTGAGAGTTACGATTGGAGACTTGCTTAAGTTCAATAGTTAGAGTTTGTATTTGGAACTCAGATGAATTATGAAGTTATCTGGGATGAACTGGCTGGTGCTTGAGTAAATGAGTTTGAGGTAATTGTTCTTCTCTATGAATTTTGTTTAAGTTATGCAGTTTTGTTGTTGAATTTATGGACGTATCTATAGACAGTGAATTGAGATGGATAAGATGAGTATGGTGGTTATGACATGAAGCCATGATTACAGTTTAGAATTTAGGGTTTGAATGTATGTTGTTGGTGTTGTCTATGCAGATGGAAGCACTGGTGGAATTGAGATTTAACAGAAGGAAAGACAAATTTGAAGCTCCTGTTGTTGTTGACTGATCGAATGCACATTAAGCTCACTGCCATGGAATGAATGGGTCTGTGATAAAGAGGGGTTTTGAGTTGAGGTAGTGATTCATAGGCATGGTCCTAGTAGTGTTGTGAGATGATTGTGTTGTGAATGTGTTTGAGTTTGAGTTATGGGTTGCAGAGAAGAATTTAGGGCTCAAGATAGAAATTGAATGTGTTTGTGTTAGATTGAATCATTGCAGGGACACGATAAGTTTATTGGATGTTAGAGAACTGAAAAGAATGAAGCAGCGATGGAAGTATAGATGAATGTTAGGAATTTGCAGGGAAAATGGCTGAAATTTGCCTGAGAAAAGCGCAGAAAACAGTTGAAACTCGATCTAATCTTTGTTATGTTGAATCAACTCGGTACCGGCGATGGCTTATTCTGGTTAGCACGATGACCGATCCAACCAGCCAACTCAGACCGACAATGACTTACACTGTTCAAAATAAGGGATGGGTTTGGTGAGTTGGTGACAGATTTGAGGGTGTATATGTCTTTTACTAAGCTGGATAAATGCCACCTATGCACTAACTGATGGCAACAATTTTTTTGGATGGAAAAGGTCAAACGTGTGGCATTAAATAAACTCTGAAAAAAACAGTGGCATTTTCTTAAACTTCAAATTGGAAGTGTGGCACTTTATTAAAATCCCCAAAAAAAAAAGTTCTCGAACCTCAAACTTCAGTTTACATTTAAATGCCATAAATTTATTCACAGGCTTATGTTATGCATCTCTCAGCAATGTTTTAATTCTTCTATGCAACTGGAGATGCAATTCCCTCTGATGAGAATTCATTTCTTGCACCCAAAACATCAGTCCTCGATCCCTTTCAAAAGGTTCTCCACCATCTATCCATCCATCTTTCTATGATCCCAGCTTTCAGACATATATCAGTCGTGATGTTTTTCCACAACAGTACTCTCATGGAAACTGAAAACCACCTGCTACAATTTGTGCTTTGCTTGCCTTTGGTGGATCAATGGCGATCCATAACAAAGATAACGTGATAGCAATCAGACCCGACCACACAAATACAATGGTTGGCGTCTTCCTCCTCCTACCCATCAAACCCTTAGCAAAAGGATACTGATGAGCCAGCACCCAGAAGCTAAAGAAACCTCCACCCACAAACTTACTCCATGAAGGGGTTGGGCTATAGATGGTCCTACAAAATGCAACCACAATCCCAGTTATGTTCATCATTGCTATCACAATCGGCGGTATCATCAGTGACGTCCACTTCACTAGGTATAGATCAGCATAGATGTCATCAACATCATCTCCAGCTGATTTAGACGTCAAAGTGAAAGATATTTCAATCCCAGCAATGACCTTCAGTAGGCCTTGTACCACAGCAGCCAAGTGAGCGCTGGTTCCGGAGATGAGCCAGAACTGTTCATTCCTCCACCAATCCTCTAAGGCAACCCCAGACCATTTCACCTCTAGGAGAGCCAGAGAGATGAGACAGATGGTTATGGTGAGCAAGTAAACCAGGAAAGTTACATTTAAGTTTGCAACTATGAATTGTCCGGAGAAGAGAGAAAGCGCAGGCAGAAAGCAGTATACGATGAGGAAGATAGAAGTGAATGGGTAGATTCCGACGTTCATGTAGGCGAGACGCTGGAGTAGCATGAGACGGCTGCTACCTAGCATGGCATTGTTGCGAGAGAAGAAGATCTCCACTGACCCAGTCGCCCACCGAAGGACCTGATGCAGACGGTCAGTGAGGTTGATGGGGGCAGAACCACGGAATGCATCTCTTTTGGTAATGCAATAGATTGAGCGCCATCCTCTATTGTGCATGCGATAGCCTGTCACCACATCCTCGGTAACAGACCCGTAGATCCAACCTACTCGACCACCCCACTCAGTCTTGTCCTCGTACCTGCAAACACCCAGGGAATTGCAACAATTTTAAGGTTGATGTTCAACTTGATAGGTAATACACCTCGCAATGTCATAGTATGTACACACCAACAGGAGATGACAGATACTGCTTCAGCAACAGTAGTAGCATCCAGGGGTTCACGAGGTGCCCTAAGGATGCCAGGAGGGCGGCCATACTGGACGTCTTGATGATCAGCGAGGGGCCGACCTTGAAACTCAGCTATGACTATAGATTCACAGACCATGGCAGAATTTCCGAATCGTTTAGGTAGTAGGTTAGCACTAAGAATGGCATCAAAATCATTTGGTTTGAGTGCATGAGTCTCGGAGTCGGGAACTGTTTGCCTAATCTTTTCTACCTGTGGGGGATCAAACCCATACAATGCGAAACGCCTAAACATTGTCCCAGTTCCCACATACACTGGCCCCTGTGAATTGACGCACATTATAGCGCATAAGTTACAAATACCAAGCTGAAGATGAAAGTTCAGTACAAAAAAACATAGCATGACCAAATACCTGTAAACCATCAAGTGCACGCATGTTTCCATCAAAGAAAACAGTGTTGTGGTTGGCATAGCGGTCAGATGGATCAATTCCCTCGAACCTCTGAGGGAACTGAATGTAACAGATATTTTCACCTCCTTTGTCCATCATAAAACACATACCTTCACGTATGGCTTTGCAGTTGTAGATGTAGTGATCACAATCAAGATTGAGCATAAATGGGCCGTTTGATAGGACAGCTGAGGACCTCACCAAAGCATTCATAGCACCTGCTTTCTTGTTATGGTCATAACCAGGTCGTTTCTCACGCGACATGTACACAAACATTGGAAGGCGTATATCAACTTCAGAGAAATCAATCGTCTGGTCTTCATCATCTGAAGATCCCATAAGTGGGTCACTACTAGGCGGCTTAAGCATCACCTGAAGAATCCCGGCATGGTCACCTTTACTATGGTCCCTAGAAGAAACAGCCCAAGTTCCAGGCCAGTGAGTACCATCAGCCATCCATGTGGCTTTGAGAACCTTTAGTGGCTCCAAAGGGTCACCCCCTGTCTCCCTAATGTGTTTCAGCATTTTCATTTCCTCTCTCGCATTAAACGCGTCAGACCTCCTTCTTATTGAATCTGGCAGCCCATTTATTCTCACCTTAAACTCGTCATATTCTCTCTTTATCTTTCTCCTGTCCTTGACGAAATCAGACCTGCTTTTGTTCTTCGTAGGGTCACCCTTCAAACTGAAATAGCTATCTGGGTTCCTTGGTTCTATATCATGTTTCTTGCAGAAGGGAACCCATAGATTGGCGAAGCTACATGCTTCTGCCATGGCCTCGAACGTCAAGAGTGCGCCACCATCGTCAGATATGTAGCAAGCAAGCTTTTCTACGGGATAATCAGCAGCCAAGATTGATAGGATAGTATTGGCGGTGGTAAGAGGTGGTTCCTTTTCTGGATCTGCAGTGGAGACAAAGACATCAACACCAGGCAGGTCAGATCTTCCAGTTGGGTTCATAGGTGATGGCATGTCAAATTTCTCCCTTAAGGCAGCAAGATCAGTGGCATGGTTGACAGGGTGTATCTTTGGGATTTGGTCTAGGATCCATGAAAATGCAAACCATATCTCACACACAATCGACATTAACCAAAGCCACAATGCATCCTCGTTTGGATGCTGAACACGCCATGTCAAGAAGAAACATAGAACCACTAGCCGAACCGCAATTAGTATCCTGTGCAGTGTCAGTTACATGATTAGCACCCATAAAGCAAGAACCAAACCAAAAGATATATCTGTATTATAAGTATAAAACGAGTGAATAAGAACACACCTGTAAGGGATTATGATGGCAGGTGGTACAGGAATTACATGACTAAGAGGTCTCCATGGTCTATCCAGTAGTTCGTGCTCTTCTCTGTGGCCATCCAAATCCTCATCGTCATCGTAGTCTTTGGATGAGAATGCCCTGTCATAGTTGTAACTCCCTTTGGTTTCTGACAACCAGGGGTTCTGATCAAATTCACCTCCTTTGCTACCCCTTGACATAGACTTGTCTGGGTGCATCAGTGACATCCTTCTATCCATCTTCGAATTCACATTGTTAAGACCACCGCTCTGTTTGGTACTGCCGTCCATGTAGTCTTCTCTTTTGTATGACTCCTTGCAACCTGGGCATAAACCTTTAGCTTTTTGTGCATCCATGAAGCAATCTCTACAGATCTTGAACCTTCAAGACCATTACATACATACTACATTAACTTGAAAGCCCGATCATAAGTCAAACGAATATTATAACTAGGAAAAACATATGCACCTGCATTCACAAGGCATGACATCAGCTCCCCTTTCGTCTTTCATGACCTTGCCGTCGCAAGCAGGCATCATGCATGCTGATCCCTTGGCTCCTGCCATTTGAGGATGTTTTACTTCTGAATCGATCACCTTGTCCATTAGATGAGCGCGTGTCACATTGTTGAATCCACCGGTAAACAAAGAATTCGAAACATACTGCTCTTCAGCCTTGCCAGCAACCGATGAAGCGTCCATTGGCTGATTATCAGGTGTAGAAGGTATATGAACCGTATAGTTTGTATAATCACCAGATATCTCTCCCGACATGTCTAAATCTTCCCTTGACAGGTTCACATACCGTCCACTTGACGTCCGTCTCGCAAATTTCACCGCTCGACTACTTCCACTTTGAGATCCATCACCTATAGAGCCACCTCCCCTGACTCCCTTTTTTGATGGATTTTGTGATATAGAGTCCATTTTGTATGAGCACGAGCACTTCTTTTATCACAATATAGAATTTGAATCATTCATTATTAATAACGAATGAAATGCCTTTTAAACAAGAAGGACCTGCAAGCAGAACAGAGCAAAACAGAAATATGCCGTGATGAATTAAAAAAGAAACTTTTGTTCTATAGATATGGTTTTGGTGTTATTGTTTACTGCATGGAAATGGAACCTGCAAATGCAGGTCTGAGCTTGTCATCATTGATGGAGGGAAAAAAGAACAAATTTGAGAAACAAATGTTTTTTTTGTCTGTTTGTTTTGAGTTTTTGTGATGGATGAGAAAAGGAGAGATCAGAGAATTGAGAGAATTTTGGATGGTGAATGAATGAGTTAATTTTTGTTTGGTTATTTCTGCATGTTTTTAGGAGGAAGAGAAGAAGAAAAAAGGTGGCGATAAGCGCAAGGTTAAGAAAAACGGGTCACTGCCACTGGAAGTGACCGATATGATACATCTTGACGGTTGTAGCACTTTTGGGGCCAATAATAGGTTATTTAGGAAAAGTACCTTTTTTCCTTTTTTTTTTTTAACTTAAAATAGGTACATTATCTGCTAATAAAAATCTCTCAATAATACTACGGGTTTGTCAAGCCAGACCCTCGTGACTCCATATTTCCCGCTGAACTTAGCTAGTTTATCAGCAGGTTTATTACAATTTCTAGGAATAAAACGACATTCCCATTTTGGGATACTTCTAAGACATTTCATGGAATCTAGCAGAATATCTTCACTTTCCCAAATTATTACCGGTACCTGCTTACTGATGTAGATTTCGATCCCTTTCAAGTCAGTTTCCAAAACGACATGTGTGTGTTGTAAGTCCTTGCTCCATTTGACAGCCTCGAAAAATGCCAGACATTCCGCTTGTTCAGAGTCTTTTACTCCTGCATAGCATTTTGCAGAACTTCCCCACCATTGTCCTGCAAAATCACGTAAGATGAAAGCAATACCTATAAGTCCAGTGTTTGTATCATAAGAAGCATCACAGTTTAAAGTAAAAAAAAGGTGGTGCAGGTGGTTTCCGATGCCTAAGTGATATATTATGATGCACAACAGAATTTTTAGGTTTCTGCTTTTCATATAAACTCTTTATATAGCTAGCAAAGCTTATAGCTCTCCTTAAAGTTATTTGAGGATTGGCATGCTTGTGTTGAAAATAAGAGAGAAAATGGGCGATTTGACCAGAAAGGTAGAAAACCTGGTTCTCATGGACGGGTACGATTTGTGTTGGGTGAAATGGACAGAAATAGAAAACCTGGTTCTCATGGACGGGTACGATTTGTGTTGGGTGAAATGGACAGAAACTTTTTAAATGTGCAACTGACGGTCGTACCCCTGAACTATATATATATATATATATATTTATACACCTTTAATAATACTGTTTCTCCTACCTCAAAACCATCGGCAAGATCTTCCCTCTTTCTCCACCATCTCTTATCTTTCTTTACCAACATAAAATATGCTCCATCGTTCTTCACCATCGCCCCCTTTTGTTTCTCCACCATCGGTGTGCCTTTTGATCAAATCAAAGAAGAAAAATAAAAAACCCTACCCTAGTCAATTGTTTTCTTAATCACTACAATGAAGAAGATAATAACTATTTGTACTTATTAATTTTAAGTTTTTTTCCGATTTTTTTCTTCTCTAATTACGATATTGATTTAATTTAATTACATATAAAACTCTCTCTTCCACGTCATGGCTTCATATGAAATTGAATTCTCTAACCCATTTAAACTAGTGTGAAACTGGATTCATTCATCTAGTTTTACAAAATGGTCATAACATATACTATGGAATTGGATTTCTATCTAACCCAATTAAACTAGGATGAAATTAGATTCCATAGAAAGGCAAATCCAATCACATATATCAATAAGTAGCGTGTTAGAAGAGGCTACTATTAATAAAATATTTCTCTTAACCAGGCACTATCCGTTACGCTTATAAACGCTTAACGAGGCACTATCCGTGGGAACTAACACTCACGGTAGTTGTGAGTATTTCATTTTGCTTTTATAAACGTTTACTCGTTGAAAGGAAAATCCAATCACATATATCAATAAGTAGCGTTTTAGAAGAGGCTACGGATAGTGCTCCAATTGAGTCTATCAAAAAAAGATCTACATTCTTATACTTCATATCTCCTCAATGGAAGATGGGGAGATTATAATGTCCGTGAGCGCTGGTACCAGTAATTCCGCGAATTTTTCTCTCTCTCCAAGATATGCATACACTTGAGAATTTTGTGGGATCGTAGTATGCTAAAGATGTCGAATATTAATTTATAGTAACTAATGAAATAACAAATGATAATGGTTGTTAACCCCTCCGCAGAATGCTATACATTTATGATTTGTTGGCATACAATCCAAATTAGATTGGATTAATTTCTCAATTAACGCAATTTTGGATCCAAGACTTACACCTTGAAATTTCCAAGCCGATTACTTACATGTTGGTGTGGTTATAATGCGTTAAACGAGAAATATGTTTGTTGTAAAAATGATTTGAGGTTTTTATTTTTGCTTAGACCCTAAAATTGATTCAATGATTGTTCTCCTTATATATTGCATTTAGCGTGGTAGTCCTTGAAGGACTCATGTGATCAGAGAACATATTCGAATTTGTAATCCTTAAAGGATTCAAGTTATATTCAGGCAGCCACCAGAACCGATTGCGCCAGGTTTAACAATCCTTTATGTGTGTTTTTAGAAATTTGGTACAAGACCAAAAATCCGGCTTAATTAGTTGATGATTTCAACTTTATAGGTCTCTTGAGGAGTCCTTAAAAGCACCAAAATCCACGCTTTAGGAGTATAAACTCTATTTTTTTTTATTTCTTAAATCTCAAGTTAAATTATGCTAGCTTAAACTCGTCTTTGAGATAGACTAGAGTTATTATTTTGATGTTTGTCTTTTGTGAAACTTATATAGTTGGGTAAACATCCATATTTACGTTAAAATTTGTACTCTTTTCACTTCGTTTCAGGTTTTGTCCAATGTGGTTTTCCTGATAAGGTTTTAACGAGGCAACATCTCGCTGACGTTGATTTTTTTTCTTCAAAATGTTGATATTTGTGCTCTTTTTCCTTTGTCCAAATTTTTTCCCATCGGGTTTTATTGGCAAGGTTCTAGTGAGACAATTTAATTGAACATGGTTGTCATCCAAGGGGGAGTTGTATCAATTTAGGTTATTCGGTGGATACTCACCATTAACTAGCTCATTTTTTTTGACCAAATAAACATAACAAACCTCAGGAATTTGGATGTCATTTTGATCCACATACTGTATGACCATAAATACTTTTTTGCTAACTTATGGTAATTTATCTACATCTTGGCACTTTGTTGAAGAAACTACATCAACAACTTCTGCGAATCATCTCCGAGAATCTAGCAACCAAAGAAACAAGTCTCAATGTATCTAGAAAAGCATGAAGACACGAGAACACTACTATTAGAAGACGAACACAAAAGAAGACATCATCCACTAGAAAATTTCATCAGGAAAGCATATCTTCTGCATTCAAGAATTTCATTCATCGAAATCGGAAAGTCTCGTCTTAAAGATTTGGATGCCAATAATTGATTGAAGTACTTGTCAGGAGGAGCACCATCACTAAATTAAGGTGCATTCACTGGACTTATCGCGTTCTACTCTTTTTCTTTGGTTAAGGTTTTTCCTACTGGGTTTTCTTTGTCAAGGTATTAACGAGGCAACGTGTGCGTGTCCAACACTTTTAAAAGTCGTGCATATTCAAGTTTTTCTCTTTTGAGTTTTCCTGTTATATTCATAGTGACTCAGACACAATGGTCATCAGGGGGAGTGTTGTATACTAATATTTATTTACTAAGATGCCCTTGTATCTAATATTAGGGTTTCTTCTATCCCTATATATAGAGATGTAAATCCTTGTAATTATACATACATCTAATGAGAATTATCTCTTTTTTTCTTTCTATTTTCAGTCTCCTTCTCTTTTCACAACACTCTTGTCAAATTTTACAATTAGGGTTTCTTCTGTTCCTATATATAGAGAGAGATGTAATTCCTTGTAATTCTACATACATCTAATGAGAATTCTCTCTTCTTCTCTTTCTATTTTCTGTCTCCTTCTCTTTTCACAACATTCTTGTCAAATTTATTATTTTTAGTTTTTGCACTCTTCTTATCCCTTTTATTAAATTTATAGCTTTCATATTAAGCCTTTTTTTCTTTGCATTTCATTATACTCACCTCAGAATTATTTTAGCCATTTCAGTGATGTCAATCACCCCCTAAGTTAGCATTGCTCTCAGTCCTACTAATTATCTCACAATGAAGATCATTTCACAAGAAATCATCTTAGTGATCGCATTAGATCTCAAAACCCTGACATAATTTTCTTTTTTTTTGAAACAAAACTCAGTCAAGTAAAGAGTAACTCTCTCCTTGATCAATTCCAATACCCAAATCAGGCTTACATTGAACCTATTGGGATATCTAGTGGTTTATTATTACTCAGGAAGAATGGTTTCACTGGTGATGTCGTAGACTCTAGTAATAACATGTTTAATCTTGTGATTCAGTCTGACCCTAGTAAACCCGAGAACTTGCTGACTTCTATGTATGGCTACTCTAATTATACTAAGAAAAAAAAATGGGAATGTATCCATCAAATTAGTAGAGCTACTAATACTCCATAGATACTATTAGGTCACCTCAATTTCCATCTAATAGATAATGATAGTGGCACCTCTTCCTCTACTGATGGTTAATATAGTTAATTCTCGTGGATTGAAGGACATTGGTTTTGTGGGTAAAGGCTATACCTGGACTAGTAAAAATTTAGGTACTAGTTCTAGAAGATCAAGAATATACATGGCTCTAGGAAATGGGGATTGGAATATACACTTTCCTAACTCTAAACTCATGCATCTTAATCAAGTAGGAAGTGATCATATCTTGTCATGCTTGTAACTGATGTTACAACCCCAACTGTTGGAAACCTTTTAAATTCTTCTTTACTTGGTTGAATGATGCTTCTTGTGATTTTTTTATTATAAATGCTTGGAGACTAGTGTTTCTGGCTCAGTTGGTTTTCAGCTAGTTAAAAAGCTTCAAACTACAAGAAAGGAATTATTAGTTTGGAATAAAGAACATTTTGGTAATATAAACCAGGAAGTTGATGATTTGCAAAAGGAGTTGAATCTGCTTCAAAAACAACCTCACACAACCACAACAAAATATTCTACATTAACAAGGAGTTACATAAATGTCACAAAACCAAAAATGAATTCTATCAGCATAAATCAAGAGATCATTTCATTAAAGACATGGACAATAACAACAAATACTTCCATACCAAGACCAATATGAAGAAAGCTAAGAAAAACATTGATTCTATTCAAGACCATAACAATAATTGGTTACACACAAGAGAAGAGTTTTGTATACATCTCACTGCTTATTTCAAAAAAATAAGTACTTCTACCAATCAAGTTCTAGAATAATTTTATACAATCTTATTCCTACAATTATTACTGAAGCTGAAAACATTCTTCTGAAAAGAACTCCTTCTTATCAAGAAATCTTTGACACTCTTAAGAGCATTGAAAACCGGAGTGCTCCATCCTCTTAAGGTTTCCAAGCATGCTTCTATAAAATTCAGCGTAATATAGTGGGTGAAGATGTATGCATGATGGTGACAAGGTTTTTTGAATCTAAGCATATTCTAAAACAGATCAATAAAACTATATTTCTCTTATTCCTAAGAAGAATAAACCTATTTGCGCAGCTGATTATAGACTAGTTAGGCTTTGCAATGCTTCATTAAGATTCTATCTAAAGTTCTTGTTAACAGGATGAAGCTACTTATGGAGAAAATCATATCTCCCTTTCAAGCAGCTTATGTTTCTGGAAGACTTTTCAGTGAAAATACTATGATTACTCGAGAAATCATTCACTCCATGAAGAAAAATAACGTCCAGACTGGTTGGATGGCTTTAAAGCTGGATATGTCAAAAGATTTTGACAAACTTGAATGGAACTTTCTTATAAAGGTACTCAGATACTTTGGCTTCTGTGAGGATTTTTGATGATCTTATATATCAACGCATCAATACTACCTCTCTTTCTGTTATGCTTAATGGATCTCCCTGTGAAGAATTTCATCCTTCAAGAGGAATAAGACAAGATGATCCTCTCTCAACTTTTTTTTTATTCTTGGCATGAAATTCCTTTTCAGAAAATTCATCTCAGCACAATAGAATAACACCATCAAAGGTATTACGGTGGTTGCACATCCCCAACCATTTTGCAGATGATTGCTTGATCTTCACTCAAGTAAGTATCACTTCAGTCAATCATCTTCTAGATCTTCTATATAGTTTCATTACTCAATTTGGTCAACTAATCAATTTTGAGAAATCTTCAGCTTATTTCAGCAAATATACCAAGCCAAAAGTAGCTGAAACACTCACCCATATTCTTGGATTTAAAACAATAACTTCTAAATAAAGTTACCTAGGTTCTCCTCTCATCCTTGATCACTCTAAACAGGAAGCCTCCAAAGCTCTAGAAGAAATTTTTCAGAAAAGGTATCCAACATGGTCTTTTATTTCTCTCTCTCAAGCAGGAAGAGCAACTATGGTCAAGCATGTTCTTAATTTTGTTCATATTTATTAAATGAGGACTTTTAAAATACCTATTCAACTCATTATCAAGCTTATTACTATTCAAAGAAAGTTTTTTTGGGGATATAACTTAAATATGGATTCAAACCCTATAGGACGGCGTAAAGTTTGCAAACCTAAAGACATGGGTGTATTGGCTTTTAGGGATCTAAAGATGCTTAATTTTGCATTATTTACTAAATTGTCTTGGAGACTATGCACTGAAAAAGATTCTCTTTGGACTCAAATTATGGACGACAAGTATTTTAAGGATAGAGACATTCTGCATCATAAGATAGTGGCAATTATGGACACCAAGTATTTTAAGGATGGAAACATTCAACATCATAAGATAGAGGAACAAAATTGTTTTTATACTTGGAATGGGATCACAAAAGGTCTTAAGATTCTTCAACGAAACTTCTTCATAGAGGTCAACAATGGCAAGAAGACTAAGATTTGGCTTAATAAAGGGATTCTGGTTTGACTGGACGACCAATTCCAGTGAGTGACTTCTACATATTTTACCAAGAGGTGGAAGAGCTTCTTATTCCAAATAGAAACACTTGGAACATTGGTCTCCTAAATCAGCTCTTTGATCTAGATACGTCTCTCAAAATACACAGTATTTTCATGAATACTTTTAAAGAAGATGTCATGATATGGATGCCAGCAAAAGATGGAAAATTTACAGTCAAGAGTACTTAAAAGATGCTAATTATGAGTAACATAGATATTAAAATTAATGGGAGGACAGTTCAAGCCTCAGTGTGAAAATCTTTGTAGTAAAGTAACACATCTCACATGATTAAGATTTTTGTTTGGAAATGCATCCATGGTATTCACTCAACTAGATCCAAAATTGCTCTTTAATTATAATGATTTATCTGAAACTAAGTGTGTGATCTGCGAAAATAGTGTAGATTCAATAGAGCATCTCCTTTTTGAATGTAATCATTCAAAAGCACTTTGGATAGATGTTAATACAAACATTGAAGCTAAGAAAGGTGGTTACAATAGTGTCTCGGAATGGGAAAAGAGTTGGTTTGCTGGTAATATCATAATTTTTGATGATTTAAAGCGGCTATACACACTCATGATAGGGGCTTGCGTTCTTTGGAAAGATAGATGTGATTATGTGTTTCAGGGAGTATCTCTCAATTCTCTTAAATCTGTGCACAAAAAATTATTTTCATTTAAATTCTTATTTTCATAATAATGACATGCCTACCCCTAATATACAATTAAATTTAATATGTTGCTGGAAACCCCCTATGCAAGATACATTTAAATTCAATGTTGATGCTCTGTTTGATAATAACACTAATCAACATGGGACGGGCATTGTGCTCCAAAATTATGCAGGTACATGCAAAGGCATCAAAGGACACTATGTAGATGAAGTTCTAAGTCCATAAACTGGTGAATTCATGGCGATACGTGAAGTTTTACTATGGGCAAAAGGAGATGCAACTACCCAAGATTCACATTGAAGCCGATGCTAAACTGGTGATTCAATCAATAATGACGAATTCTCTTCTTATTCAGTGGGAGAACAAAAACATTCTTAAAGAGATTAAACATTTAAGTTTAGGTTTTAATTATTGTAATCTTTCTTTTGTGAGTAGAGATGATAATAAAGTGGTTGATGCTGTTGCTAAATTTACAAGAGAATCAGCATCATCACCATATTTTCCCAACAACTTTTCAGCTGAATTCTATAGTTTTATGGCAAGAGACCAAAACTTCCCACCTCCTTGAGCAATAAAATTTTCATTCTATCAAAAATGAATACATATATGTGTGTGTGTGTATATATATATATATAGTCGATCACTCTATTTATGTTAAATATATATAAGAGATGAAATCTAATTACCGAATTTGTCAGGATGAATGAAACAATTTCAAAATTAGGCTTATAAAGCGTATATTTGGATATTATCAAATTGAGATTTAATATCGGGAAATAATACTTTCTAGTGTTGCGATATTGTCATCCTACCTGTCGATGGAGGATACCAAAAATCATTATCCATGTCCTACCCATTGATACAGCGGGTCAGTTTTCATCCTACACATTTGACCACGCATGCAGGGTAGGTGAATGAACTTAAACAATACCCATCAATAAATTTCATGACATTGAGAAAAAACAAGACCATAATAATGTAAAATTCCTAATTTCATATAGTCGGAATAGTTTTGAGTGTTGATATTGATGGTGCTCGAGGAGAAGTGATGAAATCGAGTTGAATGTTCCATTTCAAATTAGAGTGTTCAATCTTCATGATTCATATCGTATTGTAGAATCCTACAAGGTGTATTGAAGAATTACCATTTGATTATAAAGAAGAAATAAGTGAATGAGAACGACTAAATAAGTGAAACCAGAGTTGATTTTTTCTAATATTAAAGCAGCAAATCGTTGACTATAATGAATAATAAGGATATGATCTAGATATAAGGAAATATTTTGCATATATCTGAGGGTCAGTACTACAATGATGCGGCACTCCATATTAGCTCAATTTTCTTATACGGCTAAAGCCAAGCCAAGCCGTATCTTTAATTAAGGAAATCTTAATAGACCCTAACCGTATCGGTAAGGATTCTCATAACAATTTTCATACAAAAAATCGTCAAAATGCAGTGTAGTTCATCTTTAACTTTCTCCAATTCATTGTTTTCTAGTATGCCCTGGAATCGATCTATCACACATCAACGGTATTTCAATATTATTCTCATTAGGATTAAGTTGTGTTTATTTGATTTTCTTTTTCTTCTGTAACCACATATCATTTTCATGAAGACATGTATTGGTTCTTTTATCTCTTGAACAACAATATTAGTACTTGATTTCTTTTTGGTGATTATGTATTTTTAACTTCTTCTTTTTATCTCTAATCCAGGAGCAGTGGATGAATTCTCTAATTTTCCAACCCAAGATTCTGATTTTGATATAGGTGATGCAAATAAATTCACAGAAGAAAAAGAGAATGCTAATGACACTTGCCGTACTCCAAAAAAAAACATCAATATTACAACGCCACACGAAGGTATGGAATTCAAAAGTTTTAAAGATGCAAAAGAGTATTATATAGAGTATGGGCATCGAAATGGTTTCACAATACGAGTTCAATCAACAAACAAAACTCGTGTAGGTGTGGGAGAAGTGACTGCAGCTTATATGGTATGCTCACGAGAGGGAAAACAGGAAATAAAGGAAAAAGTAGAGGGAATAAATAAAAAAGGTCGACGTTGTAATACTATAAAATGTGGTTGTGACGCAAAGATGCATATTCTTTTTAATGAAGAAAACAATATCTGGACAGTGATGTCATTCTCAGATGATCACAATCACAAATTTGTATCGCCGAGGAAGAGAATGCGCATGCGGTCTAATAGATGCATGCCGGAAGGGGTGAAAGATATAACAGAGGTGTTTAATTTGGAAAACATTCAGGTCGGAAAAGTTCCATCAGTCTTTGGAGGTGCAACGATTGGATTAAAAAAAGAGACCGTTGGAATCACTTACATAATGTTATGCATAAAAATCTTGAAGTTGGTGATGCCCAATATGTCATGGATTATTTACATATGAAACAAAGTGAGAATCCGCAATTCTTTTATCGGGTTCAAGTTGATGAACATAGTAGGGCAGTAAATTTTTCTGGGTAGATGCGAGGTCACGTATGTCATACGGACAATTTGGGGAAGTAGTGTTCTTTGACACTACTTACCGGACCAATAAGTATGGCATGCCATTTGCACCATTTACTGGGGTAAATCATCATTACCAGACCATCCAATTTGGCTGTGCGTTATTGCAAGATGAGACTGAACCTACTTTTATATGGTTATTTCACATTTGGATTGAAGCTATGAGAGGACAACATCCATCGGCGATCATAACTGATCAAGACGCTGCCATGACTACGGCGATAAAGAAGGTTTTCCCGAACAGTCGTCACCGTCTTTGCCTGTGGCACATAAAGAAAAAATTTGCAGAGAAATTATCTCATGTATATTTTAAAAAGTCAAAATTCAAAGGTGATATGAAAAGTTGTATCCATCATACATACAAAATACAAGAGTTTGAAGAGAAATGGAACAAGATGATTGTAGAATTTGGTTTAACCCATAATACTTGGTTAAACGATTTATATATGATTCGAGAATCATGGGTACCTGTTTACCATATAAATACATTTTATGCGGGTATGAATACGACGAGTCGAAGTGAGGGAGTGAATTCCTTTTTTAAAGCTTTTGTCTCATCAAAAACTAATCTCAAAGAATTTGTTGTTCGATATGATCAGGCGTTGAAAGAGATCGTTGATAAACAAAATCAGGAAGATTTTGTATCGGAGCATACCAACCGCTTTATCGAAGAAAGCAATTTGATACTTAATCATGCTGCTGAAATTTATACCCGAAATATTTTTAACAAGCTCAGCGATCAATTATTAGTTGCATTACGATTCAAGGCTGAAGAGGTAGATGGAGATGATGATTTTAGCACTTTTTCGGTGACTTCTAAGATTGGTTATCCGCAAACTTTCACCGTAAAAATAAAGCCAGGTACGTATGAAGGATATTGCGAGTGCCAATACTTTGAATTCAAAGGTTTACCCTGCAAACATGTGTTAAAAGTCCTGACGAAGCTAGATGTGGATACAATTCCCTCACATTTCATTCTGAAAAGATGGTAGAAAGGTGCCAACTCATTTAGGATAATAGATGAAACATCAACATATAATGATTATGAGAATTCAGAAGCCTTCAGACTTACATCTTGTTTGTTTGCAGCTGACTCGGCGTCTGGATCTGAGTCAACCTCTGACTCGGGCCGAGTCAGCAGTCAGACCGTTTGTTTTGCATTTTGAGTCAGATCTGACTCGACCTATGACTCAGACATAACCCCTGACTCGGACCCATTTGAGTCAGGTAACAAAATACCCCTAACTCACGGGACCAAACCACTGACTCACGTTTTTTGAGTCAGATGAGTCAGATCTGACTCAAAACAAACATATTGAGTCAGATCCAGATGAGTCAGGTGATTTCACTCAGATCCAGATGAGTCAGGTGATTTCACTCAGATCCAGATGACTCAGATCCAGACGACTCAGATGAGTCGGGAGTAAACAAACATAGTGTTATCCATCTTTGTCGCAGGTCAACTTAGATGTCGTGTTTTGCTTCAAAATCAAATATATTATATAAAAAGGCAATTGAAGGTATAGAGGAGATTTTTGCTCGAATCATTGATGATCACAATAAGGTGGCTGAAACTGAAAAAACCACTCAAGTTTTGAACTCTGAAATTCCAGATGGTGTTGCACCTGAAAAATCTTGCCCACCGTTCATCGGGAAGCCCCATGTATCTCAGGTGAAAGGTAGGCCTAGTGATAAAGAAAAAGAGAAAAGAAAGACTAGTAGCACTGGTAGAATGCTAAGTTTTGTTGAGTGTACTGGTGTCAAGAAAAGGAAGTGTTCAAATTGTAAGAATAAAGGCCATGACAAAAGAAATTGTCCAAAACCACCGGATTCCGAGCAGCTAAATATTGTTGAACCTGGTAAGTAGTAGTATGTCTTTTATATATGCATTATTTTTACTATTCAATAATGTCGAGTTATTGCAAACTTTCATCTACGTGCAGGTTTAAGCAGCGAAGACGCCAGTGTGATGATGCGTATATAGCATGAAAAGTGCAGTAGGTGTGTTTTCTATGATAAAAGCTTATAAATATTCTGCTCTCATGAATGGAAATGATATTAAGTGTGTAAGTTTAACTTTTGTACATGTGCCGAGATCTTCAATCAAGTATGTCACTAAAAGAGTCAGCATATATATGTTTAGTTCGCAACATAATTACGGAGTTGTTTAGGTGCAATAATAAGGACTTACATGCCACCTCTCGAGTTGCAGATATGGAGAAGGTGCCAAAGACAAAAATCATATACTGCAAGGACAAAGAGAACAAGCACTTTATTTCTTGTTTAATTTTTCATATTTTTAGTACTAGATATGCCACCGAATCATACTTTATTTGGTATAATTCTTACTTGTTTTCTTTTTCGAAATAATATGTTAGATCATTGAACAAGTTTTTTTTCTTCCAGAATGACTAGTTTTGACCGCAGATGATGGGTTTCGTTTCAACTCTTAACACTGAAAGCTACATAATTTTTTTTGCAATTATCCAAAAGATTCTATGGATATTTTCTAAACTGTGTCGTTGAGTCATTTGGTTTCTCTGCCTTGGTATATGATGATGGTTGATCCGTTGGAGCCTTGTACTCAAGCTGCAGAACTTGTACTCAGATGACCACTCTCTCTTATATTGAGAACAATCTTTATGTCTAAGGCATTTCATTTTGGAGTGATGATATACTCAGTTGTCTTAGTGTTAGGGTCTTCACAATCCTTATTTGTAGTTGGATTGAGTGATTTTTGAAGTAAACGAACGTAATATCTCTGAAAATGTGAATACGCACAGACTATTAAGATCCATTTTCCCATGTTATTGAAGGTTAACCTGGACTATGTCATGGTTTGCTTATTACTTGTAATCCATCTTAAAATAGGGGTACTCAAAAATATCTCTGCATTTTTGCAAAGCTTCTCCTAGAGATTCCAATCATGTGATGCTGCATCGCCCGTAGACGAGTAAAATTAAGTGCAGGAAAAATGGATATAATACCTAATTAATGACGTAAATAGTCTTATTTCTGGGTATCCATTTTGATGCCTTTCATTTGAAGCTAAAGAAAATTGGATAAGGATTCCAATTTACGATCAAAATATATATACAATGGCCTTTCAGATATTTGCAGGTTTCATAAGAGCTTTTTATCGCAGAAGAAAAAGATTCTGGAGATTTCACAAAAGAAAAATATTATGGAGATATAGGAAATTATTAAGCTTTCCTTAATTAAAGATACGGCTTGGCTTCGCTTTAGCCGTATAAGAAAATTGAGCTAATACGGAGTGCCACATCATCGTAATACTGACCCTCAGATATATGCAATGCAACGGCTGTGATGGTTTGTCTTTTTCTTTTCTCAAAACAGTTTGTTTACGGATCTGCTCCCATGGCCAAAATGGAAGATGTGAGCGGATTATTGCAGCCCTAAGCTAGATGTACCAGAAGAATGAGAACCATCAAGTGGCCTGATAATACTCATGGTAAGGATTCGAACTCCGGACCATGTAATTGCTAGTAGTATCTAGGGGCCACAACTAACCACTATACTAACTCATGAGAAATGAGGTATTTTTTTTCTTCTTTTTAGCTGGTGCCGAAGTTTTGGTTCAATCTCCCTGAACTTTACATAGTGGAACTCGACATGGTGCTGGCCTAATTAATCAAAAAAATGCATGTGGTTTGTGGGATGTGAAGCCTTAGCCTTTTAGTAGGAAAGCTTTTTTTTTTTACTCCCTCCGTCTAATAGGGAAATTTTTTTTTGTCCTAGAATACTTGATATACTCCATATTTTCCACCTTTTATCCTGATTTGTCCCTAATTTGGAATCATGCCATAACATGGAAAATTGTGTATTTCAATTTTCAAGACACATTCTTAAATACTTTTCTCTATATATTTCTTCTAATTTGAATTTTTCTAATTAAAATCTAGACATCTAAAAACTGAGAACATTAAATACTAATTTAGGATAATTATGGGAAAAAAACTATTCTCTTTGTGTTTCTTAATCTATGTGCAAAATCCAATTTTTGCATCTAAACTAGGACTGGAGGGAGCAGTAAAAAAGCTTGTTCTTTAACTTAACCGTGTTTGCTATCTTAAAAGTTTTGGAAAGTTTTTCCATTTTGGAAGTAAAACGTAGCAAAATTTACAAAATCTATATTTTCTATTTTATATGATGAAATTAGTAGTGGCCTCCAAGTGGCAAGCAGATCATGAACTTGTATCTTTATCTTAGTCCATTTTTCTACGGGAAGAGAAAATTGAGGTTTCCAAAAGACAGAAAAGTAAAGCGGGGTTTGGTGGACAACCAAACTTGACTTAGAAACTATTTATTGCTGTTGATTTCTAATTATTTGATTCGATTAGGAGATTGATTACAATTCAAGAAATATGAGATTGATTGTAAAATAATATTAATGAATCTTCATCATCTTTTTAATTTCATCCGAAGAACATTCAAACCACTCACTTTTAACATAAAAGTATGACTTGACTTGGTTAATATATACTTGTGGCTTTACATAAATCACAAATTTCCAATGTTTATTATCACTTAAAATTGACACATAAAGGATACATGTATAATCGGCCTCTTTGCTTTCACATTAACAAAAATTAAGAAACAACTTATAATTGTTTATTTTTTTTTTAATTAACTAGTGTCAATAAATAAAAAATGAAAACAGCACGTTCTAAAATTCCTTAATCATGATTTGACAATATTTCCAATTTCGTATTGTAGGTACACATTTCATCTTCCGCCACGTATCCACAAAGACACACGTCGAGGACATGCGGCTGAGAGCATCAAGATATGATATCACACGTAGACAGCCAAGAGACGCACCTTGTCAAGACAGCGTCACCACCCACCAGATCCAACGGTAGAGGATCGAGGAGACAGAAACACTAGAACACTGCGAAGCACTGGAGGATAACCCAAGAGTCACTTTATCCTATCCCCAGAAAGATCTAAGATCTACGGCTGGGGATAGTCAGACTGACGCAGACAAGACAGGGGCAGAGGACAGCTGTCTACCGCGGACAGACATCTCAACTACCTGCATTAAATACCCTCAAACAACATACGTGTCAGTCAGCCTGTATTGGAAGCGCAGATAATACTGCGTATCCAGACAGAACACGCAGATGCAGCCGAGAACACGAAGACTTGTGCGTGAGTGACACAAAACACAAGAGGATAAGGTTATAACGGGCTTCAGAAGTGGACCCCACGTAACCTCCCTATAAATACCCCTCTCTCCCAAGTGAAGAGGGGGCCGAAAAAGATTGAGAGGAGAATAGGAGAGAGACAGAGAGATAGAGAAAGTGTAAGTGAAGTTCCTCCTGCTACACAAGCTTATATTGGTCTCAAAGTCATTCGACTATTTCTGTAACCCTCATACATATAATGAAAAACCCAATCCCGTAGACAGAGATCTGAGTGATGAATCATATAAGTTAATCGTTTCATCTATATTCATGCATTTATACTTTACATGTTCAATTCGATACTTATGGTATATCATGTTCGTACACTTTATATTTCGTCCACTATTTATCTTATTGTATGAGCCAAGAACAATGATTGTAGTTGATGAGACGAGGAAGAGTATTAGAACTCTGAGTCAAGGATTCGACATAACCTATCCATTCCCCTCTGCCGCAGCTTATTTATTGTATTGTCATGAGTCTGCGCGCATTATTTGTGAATACTCAGATGATACCAGATCTTTGTGTTCACAATCTGGCGCCAGATCTTTAAAAATCAAAATTATGAACAGATCCGCGTTTATCTAAGTAGATCTGATTCTTCATGCATTTTCTATGTTTTTAGGTCTTTGAAAATCAAAACTTCGAACAGATCTGCGGTCATCTACACAGATGGACGCCTTAAGTATTTTCAAGATTATACACCTTGAGGACTCAAAACGCTAATAGATATCATGTGGGGCTCATTGTCTTCGTGATTTTTTCTCTCTCTTTCAGGAAAATATTAAAAGATGGAGAGAAGCAAAGATGTCGGGAAGGATAAAGCTCCTTCAAAAGAGATGCCAAGGACAACCCCAGTGGTAACTAGGAGTAAGCAGAGAGGTGAAAAGATAAAGGCAGCGGATAGGGCGCAGGACAATGCATAAAGCATGGCCCCCATCAATGCCAACATCATCGCAGCAAACGCAGTAAATGCCGCGACAGCCAAAGCAGGAGCTTCAAGAGCTGGCGGATCCAAAGTTGGAGCTCCCAGAGTAACAAATGCTCAACTACAGGAACATCAGGAAGTCGTGGAAGAGTCAGGAATACAACAACCCCTCTATGAGATGCCCTTAACCAACGAACAGAATACCCTTTCCAGCCAAGCAACCGCTTCTGATAGCAGGCCAACCCTCACAACAACCGTCGAGGTCCCAAGGTGCACAGTTAGACCCACCAGAACCAGTAATACAGATCGTGGATGAGGAACAAACCATAGCCGGGCAGGAACACCAAATGAAGGGTCAAATCATTCCGCTCAGATGATAGCCGAGCTGACAGAATTAAGGAAGAACCAGAAGGCATACGCAGATGCTGTGGCGATATTAGCACAAGAGAACCAGACACTAAAGGAAAGAATCATTCATAGCGCAGAGGTTTAAAACCAACACAACGAAGCCAACTCCAAGGCTGTAGCACCTAATCAAGATAGAAGAATGGTGATCGCAAACAACCCACTTCCATTGAATCGAAGAGGAGCAAGGAGCAGCCAAAGATCAGACCCTGATTACAATCCCGAGAACTCGGACTACTACGACGGTACCACCTTCCCACGAGCAAAATCTACCATTCATGAGGAACACCAGATCGCAATGGAAACTTTGCGTGCTGAGATGCTGGAAGAAATCAAGGAGCTAAAGACTAGGAAGGGAGGCGGAAGGCTAGAGCAAGTGATGAAGGAAGCGAACACTACCCCGCTGACACCACACTTGGCCAGGGCTTCCATACCGCAGAAGTGTTCGGTTCCTGCTTTCGATTGCTATGACGGATCAACTGATCCTGCGGCTCATCTTCGATATTATAATCTAATGATGGCCCGTTGGGATAACGAAGACTCCATACTGTGCAGATACTTCCCATCAAGTTTAAAAGGGTCCGCGTTGTCATGGTTTGATAACTTGCCATCAAACTCCATCGACTCCTACGAACAACTCACAGAAAAATTTCTAGCAACATACATGTACAACAAGGTTGTCAATACCGGCATGGACAAACTATTATCGCTGGAGATGAAATACAAAGAGACCATCAGAGAATATACTAATAGATGGCACAAGATTTTCCAAGCTATTGGCAACGTAGATCCCGTGGTTAGTATCAACTGCTACAAATGGGGGATGGACAGGATGAGTCCTTTATTTGTCGAGATCCACAGAATCATCCCTACCACCGAAGGAGATCTCCGGATAATCATAGAAAAGCATGCAATGTTAGAAGAAATTCAGCGTGAAAATCCCAGAGCTCATACTCAACGTCCCACATGCACAAATTCTGTGGATCAAGCCAGCGGGTCCAAAAGAGGAATCACAGAAGAACGTCCCAACGAAGAAAGGAAAGAACGAAGGGATGATAGACGAAGAGGTGATTGAAAATTTGAAGATCAAATCTATACCAATCTGAATATCAGTTATTCGCGCATCCTGAGAGAGATCAAAGGGAGGGATAACTTCGATTGGCCATGGTCCAAGGGAAAGCAGCCTCCTAGATCATAAAAATCCAAGGAATACTGTGAATACCACTGTTTCAACGGTCATCAAACAAAAAAGTGCAAAAATCTCAAGATAATGATTCAAAAACTAATCGACGCAGGAGACCTGAAGCAATATATACGGAAGATTGATAACGAAGTTAGAACCATGAGAGGCAAGCAGGTTCAATTACCAGAAGGCAACCGCACCCTCAACACGATTTCATGTTCAGAGATTCAAGGACCATCCCTAACCGCCCAGATTGGGAAGAGATTAAGAAAACAATTCGAAGATTATTGTGAGCTTTATAAGATCGATGGGAAAGAGGTAAACGGGCACGAACAATGGATGGACGCGCCCATGACTTTCGGTGCAGACGATGTGGAAGAAGACATGGAAGACCATAATGATCCTCTAGTCCTCACACTCCCAATAGCAGGGTGCAATGTCAAGAAAATTCTCATCGATGGAGGAAGCTCAGTCAACGTCCTGTTCTATGACATGTTCAAACGTATGGAACTCAACGACGAGCAACTGCTGTCATCTTACTACACTATCTACAGATTCAACGACGCAGCTACAAAGCCCCTAGGGGACATTGTCTTACAAGTAGACGCAGGGCCATGAAAGTGGACACTCGATTCAGCGTCGTAGATGCACCTTCACCTTACAACGCCATCATCGGAAGAAGATGGGTTCACAAGCTCAAGGGAGTAGCGACAACCTACCATCAATATCTCAGATTCCCAACGCCCCAGGGAGTCATGGAAATTAAAGGAGACCAAGTAACTGCACGGGAATGTCAGACCTTACAGAATCAGATCAATAATGAGCGGGAAGAAAAACACCAGTCCCGAAGAGCCAAAAATAAGGAAATAACCATAGATACATATCTGGAAGAAATCTCCGGAAAAAGCCTTCTGAACGTAAGCACCACTGGCAGCGCAGAAGCCAGCACCTCCGCGACAAAAGAAGACGGATAGCCCACCAAATAGCAATCAAATAATGTTCCTCTCTTGGGGGAACCAAAACCCACGTTTACACCTGTCGAAGCAGCTAAAGAAGTCAACATAGGTACTGAGGGAAACCCGAAGATTATCAGAATAGGCACCTTGATGGATGAAGAAAGAGAAGCCGCGCTAATCAAACTTCTAAAGGAATACGCAGACATCTTTGCTTGGAAATTGGGGGACATGCCGGGAATTGACCCAAAGTTAGTTCATCATGAACTTCGAATAAAACTAGGTACCCCCCTTTTAGGCAGAAGGTGCGTAAAGTAGCTCCAGAATACCATCGAGTAGTTGAAGTGGAACTCCGCAAACTACTGGACGCAAGATTCATCAAAGAAGTTAAGTACCCAACATGGATCTCAAACATGGTCATCGTACCGAAGAAAAATGGCGGAGTAAGGATATGCATCGACTTCACCAACCTCAATAAGGCTTGCCCTAAAGATAGCTATCCACTGCCAAGCATCGACCAACTTGTCGAGGCAGTTGAAGGATACGAAGAAATGTCATTCATGGATGGATACTCTGGATACAATTAATTATTCCTACCAGAAGAAGATCAGCAGCATACAACATTCTATACACCATACAACCTCTATTGCTATGTAAGAATGCCCTTTGGACTGCGAAACGCAGGGGCAACCTACCAAAGAATGGTGGATGCAATTTCAAACCATGGATTGGAAGTACGTTGGAAGTATATGTGGATGATATGCTCGTTAAAAGCAAGCTGCGCAAAGATCATCACCAAGACCTAAAAGATATTTTCCAAGCAATGAGAGTGCACAACATGAAGGTAAACCCAGAGAAGTGCACTTTTGGTGTCACTTCCGGAAAGTTCCTCAGATATTTGGTGACGAAGAGGGGCATTGAAGTCGATCCCGCTAAAATTGAAGCCATCGTAAGATTGCCATCCCCAAAGAATTTAAAAGAGGTTCAGAAACTCAATGGTTCGCTGGCTGCGCTGGGGAGGTTCATATCCAGGTCCTCGGATAGATGTAAGCACTTTTTTAACATTCTCAAAAAAGGAAGCAAATTCGAATGGACGTCAGAGTGCGAGGAAGCTTTTCTAAATATCAAAGAATACCTGGCTGAGATCCCTATATTACAAAAACCAGACCCTGATGAAGTGTTGGCACTATACATAGAAGCAACAGAAGATGCAGTCAGCGCAATATTGGTTAAAACCAACACGAAGATAGAGCAGCCCATCTATTACATCAGCAAGACTCTGAACGCAACAGAAAGGAACTACACGAAGATCGAGCAGCTCATCTTGGCATTAGTATGGGCAACCCTGAAACTCAGAACTTACTTTTTGACTCACTACGTCCGCGTCCCATGCAAAGCTCCGCTAGAAGCAGTCCTTAAAAACGCAGGAAAAGTAGGCAGAATTGCAAAATGGAATACTCACCTAGATCAATTCAATATCATCCATGAGCTACAACACTCTCAGAAGTCACAAGTATTAGAAGATTTCCTAGCAGACTTACCATTGGATAACTGCGAAGAAGTCATCATCGAAGGACGAAAGGCAGCAGGACTACCAGAAATGGACGAAGGTAAAGACCCTATAGACATCTTGGAACCAAAAAATCCTAGGCAATGAGAAGTCTTCGTAGATGGGTTGAAAAATAAAGAAGGGGCGGGGATAGGCATCGTAATCACCACCCCAACAGGAGACATGATCATACATGCTTTCAGGTTAGAATTCAAGGGGAATACCAACAACATAGTTGAATATGAAGCAGTGGTGCATGCCCTTCAGTTGATAATAGAAATGGGCATAACTGACGTGCGTCTGACAAGCGATTCAAAGCTGGTCATTCGACAAATAGGGTTGCAATATAATGTTTATGACAGAACATTGTCAGCATACATGGTATTGGTGCAAACACTGGCATCACAAATCCCAAACATCAAATTCCGACACCTGGCAAGGAAGGAACTTAGGCACGCGGATGCCCTGGTCTACATATCATCGATGCTCAGAAACAAGGGCGTCAAAGCAATCAAAGTAACTAGGATTTACGAGCCTTCAATTGATATTCAATAACTCTGCGCTGCACAGCAGAGGAACCACGCAGAAGAAGATATTGCAGATGATGACGTGGGAGAATTCATCGCGGATGATTTCCAAGAAGACGACATCATGACTAAGGCAGATCAAGATGAAGACTTCAGCAAAGAAGAAGATTGGAGATCTGAGATTCATCTTTTCCTAAAAGAAAGAATACTACCCTCGGATCTAAAGCAAGCCAGAAAAATACAGTCAAAGGCAGGAAGATATGATCTGAGAAAAGAAATTTTGTACAAAAAATCTTTTCTCGGACCATTATTACGTTGCCTATCCAGATCCGAAGGACATTGATTTTGAAAGACATACACCGCGGCGACGCAGGCAATCACAGTGGAATGAGATCCCTAGCAGATAAGGCAAAAACTCAAGGATATTACTGGTCAACAATGATACGAGACGCTGCAAGAATGTCACGAATATGCGAAGAATGCCAGCGTTTCTCCAAAAAATCCACGCACCCGCAACAATGTTGAACCCAGTAGACAGCCCTTGGCCATTCTCAAAATGGGGCATAGACATCGTGGGTCCCCTAATCGAAGGATCAAGGAAGAGAAGATTCTTGAAAGTGTCCACGGACTATTTCAGCAAATGGGTAGAGGCTAAAGCCTTGTCAAGGACTCGAGACGCAGATGTCTTCACATTCATTTTTCAAAACATCATTTGCAGGTTTGGCATACCAGCTGAGATTGTATCTGACAATGTCAAGCAATTACAGGGAAAAAACATCGACTTACTCTTCGATACTTTCAAAATTCGAAAGAACAAGTCAACACCAATTTACCCTCAAAGCAATGGTCAGGCAGAAGCCACAAACAAAACCCTCGCACTCATCCTCAAAAAGCAGTTGGACGAATACAATAAGCATTGGTGTGAGCAACTACACAACGTTTTGTGGGCTTATAGGACAACTCGAAGATAAGCCACGGGAGAATCCCCATTCTTACTCACCTATGGAGCCGAAGCTATTATCCCAACAGAAATAATCATGCCAACTACGAAGACTGAAGCATGGGAGAAGAACCTCACAGCGGACATGATGTTGGAAAGGTTGGATGATCTAGAAGAGAGGAGGGAGGCAGCACTACAAAAAATGGAAAACTATCAAAGAAAACTATCAAGGGAGTATAATAAGAGGGTTAAGCTTAGAATTTCGTAGAAGGGCAGTATGTGCTGAGGACCATTCCCCAATACCAACGAGAAAAGAAGTGGGGCAATTTAGCACCAACATGGGGGGGGGGACCCTTCGTCATACATGATGTTGCAGGAAATGGGTCTTATTATCTGCGCAACCTAAAAGGGGAGATCCTCAAACACCCATGGAATGCAAAATATCTCAAGCCATAATACACGTAGAGGGCAACGCAGACCTTGCATCTGCATGAAGAGCGCCAGAAGAAGAAAACGACGCTTGCGATCGACATGTTTCTATCTATGAGAGAGGACTAGCAAACCTCAACCTATCAATCAAGCAAACTTTTGGCAAAAAATAGTCACAATACATGGAGAAACATAGTAACAAGACGACTGCGTGTAAGTATAACACCTCACGAGAACCCTACACCTTTAAATACAGCCTCCGCGTCAATACTTCATCCTCCTGTTTTTTACTATTTACTACCTCAGAGGTTCCATCAATGGAATTCTTTTAAATGTAACTCAACAAACTGAATAGACACTTTAACCCTCTTTCACCCGTGGACGTAGACACTCTGTTATCGAACCACGTAAACACTGGTGTTAATTGTTTTTCTATTTTACTTGGGGAAAGTAGTCACCTACAATCTCTCGGGACTCCCCTATCAGCGTCTATAAGTGTAGGACCATGGTGAAGGCATCCAGCAGAAAGAGATACCCAACCAATCTTATGGCAGCGGGTTGACGAAATGAACGTACATTCCAAACAATTCATATCCTAGAACGCTTCCCCGACCCCCACCGTCTGGGAATCCTCTGGCCCAAGATTAGCCAGCGGGGTGACATGTCTCAAGACGTTCACGAAGATACACATATCTTCGGGTTCGCACTCAAACACTTCACTTACACATATCTTTCACCCGTGGACGTAGACACTCTGCTGTCGAACCACGTAAACGCTGGTGTTAATTGTTGTTATATTTTACTTGGAGAAAGTAGTCACCTACAATCTCTCGGGACTCCCCTATCAGCGTCTATAAGTGTGGGACCATGGGGAAGGCATCCAGCAGAAAGAGATACCCAACCAATCTTATGGCAGCAGGTTGACGGAATGAACGTACATTCCAAACAACTCATATCCTAGAACGCTGCCCCGACCCCCACCGTCTGGGAATCCTCTGTCCCAGGATTAGCCAGTGGGGTGACAGGTCTCAAGACGTTCACGAAGATACACATATCTTCGGGTTCGCACTCAAACACTTCGCTATCCCTGATTACATTCAGTTATTTTCCAAATTAACCATAACAATATTTAAAAAAAAAAGTCTGACAACACAGATAAAAGTTAAAACAATGATCAATTCATTAAAAGTTGATTACAGGCTTGGCAATGATACGCGGAAACAAGAAAATACAAAAGGAATCTCACGAAGCCTCATAATCAACAAAGATCAACTCTCTACAAAAATCTACTTGGATGGTTCAACCCCACCAGCAGGTTTTACAATCTTCCCCTTATACGTTGAAGGTACGCTCCCACCCGAGGAAGGCCCTGAAGAACCAGATGTAGGGGCGGGGGTTTCTCACGGCGCGAATAACTCTTGATAAGGCCATGCTCGGTCTTAAGATCATACTCGATGCTATCCAGAATTTTGTTAGTCTCTTCCACTAGTTGACACCGAGCCTTGTACGCAATAACAGTATTCATCATCTCAGCCTTTGACAACGAGGAAAGGCGACTCACTTCCTTCGAAGCGGCTTGGGAAGCCTCGTCCCTTGCTGTAGCTAAACCTTTATGATAATTAATCTGACTTTCCTGATGCACTAATTGAGATTGAGCCTCCGCAAGCTCTTCATTTGCAGTGCGAAGCTGTCCCTGGAGCTCTGCAAGGAAAAGAAAAATGCAGATGGTTAGGTCCAGGAAATTACAGAATCACACTCGATAATATAAGCATATACCTTCGACTCTCGCCGAAGCTATTTCATATTCGTTAACAACAGCATCACGTGCTCCATCAAGAAAATCATACTCATCTGACAACTTCTTATAATCCGATTGAAGGGTTGAAAGGCGTACTGACTCGCATCTAATTCTACCTGTTTCATTGAATCCAAGTGACGAAGATGGTTGACCTCATTGTTTAAACCCTCCAGACCCTTGTTGAGCCGATATATATTTACTTCAAGATTTCTCTCAGACTCAGCTTGGCGTACCACATCAGCCCTAGACGCAGCTAAAGCTTTGCTAAGAGCACTAGCCTCAGCCCTAGCGTCATCTCTCTCCCTAGCAAGACGCTGAATGTAATCTTTAACATCGGAAGACTGAGAAGAACGAGCTTGATGCAATTCTTCTTCCAAGAGATTTATTTTAGCTTCCAATGATGAGACATGTTCTTGGGATTCACGAAGATTATCACGCGACCACAACAACGTTCCGTCAAACAAACGACGATCATTGTTATATTTGTTCTGCATATCAATCATTTGGACTCCTCTGACCCGCCACTCCTCTGCCAGAGCATTATGTTCATCGGCACGAGCATTCCACTTATCATCCTCGCTCTTTATCTTCTCTACCAACTCTGCGATGCGAGATTTCTGACGTTGCCGCTCTTTCCGAAGCCATACTAACTCAGGAACTCCACCCACTGAAGATAGGGGATGTATCAGTACGCTCTTCTATATCAGACATATCATCATCCTCTCCAAGCTCAGTCACAGGACTGTTAACTTCTTCATAAACCTCCGCCTCCTCGATTGTTGCGGTGGTGGACTGCTTGGGATTTATCCTCCTTTTCTTCGTCGCCTAAAAAGACAAGGCACAAGAATAAAAATCCCTGAATTTGAAAAGAATTAAAACTGCCTCAACTAAAGGACAAGGCATATGGAAATCTTACCTTGACAACCGCAGCATTCTTCGCCTGAAGATCAGCATTGGAACTCTCTTCGTCATCTCCATCAACAACATCAAGGGCATATTGGAAATTCATGCCCTCAAAATTCAAATTCGAAGGACGTAAATTCCCATAACGAGCAGGAGGAGCCGCACGTATCTGGCTATCTGCGATAGGACGCCATCCTTGCGGACCTAGAACCCACCCCCAAGCCCAGGGACCAACAATCTCAATAACAGTTGCGTGCCATTCATAGTCATGATCACGCTTGATCCGCTCACGAGTAGGAAACACCAGTTTGTTAGTAGAATTCTCTGTACCCGGGACGTACATCACCTTAGCACCACTTACTTCACTCAGAAGGCGGATCTCACCACGAGGAGCGATAATATTCCGAAGACTCACACTCCACGGTTTACGATTCCTACTGTTAACATAGTCACCGAATGACTTGTTAAAATTCTCAGGTGTATACCACTCCCTTTCCTCAGGATTGGGAACATAAAGAGTCATCATTGTCTCTCCTTTGCTCCGAAGATAACACTCCCTCAGTGCACGAAGATAATTCCCATGAAGTTGGGAAATAGAGCGACGGTGTGTGTTCTTCGAAGAACCCTCTCGACCAGCCAGCACATCATAATAAAAAGAATCCCAGACTTGTACAAAGGCAACATAAGACCCGCTTCAAAGGCCCCCACCGTGGTCAGCAGATGAAATTCATCAAACTTATTTGTCGATATCATCTCATAAGTAATATCATCATCAGCAGCGTAAAAACGAACATCGAATAGTTGAAGACCATGCTTTTCCTTGAAAACCTCCATATCAATATGTTTGAAGGTCACTTTCTTCTCCCCAACAGCGACGCTACGTATTTCCTGAGAAATATCTTCCTCCTCCACGGGATCAGGCGCAGAACCCTTCGAAGGGTTTCTCTCGGAAGATTTCCTCTTAGGATGAACCTTAGATACATCAGTCTTCGAAACCACTTCTTTCGAAGACCTCCCCTTGGGTTGAGACACTGGAGGGGGAGGTAGAGGATGCTGATGAGACGCGGAAGGAGGCGCCACTGACCGAAGAGGTAGGACATCCTGCGTTCTCTTACGATCGTCACGCGGATTAACTAAGGGACGAGAAACAACATACCGGGAGCCAGGAGCCTCTTTTGGCCGGTCCCCCTTCTGCGTATTCCCTCTATGCGACTCACCCCTCTTAGAAGATAAGTGCCTCTGACCAGAAGAAGACGAAACCCTATGAACACGGGCATCACCTTGGGAAGATTTAGATGAACCTCCACCAGGCGGAGAAACATCAGGATCCCTACGCGGAGGAGATCTACGCGGACTAGGCGGTGGAGTTTGATAAGAAACCCGCGGACGGTCAGCCATGTCTGCGTAGTACACAAACAAGTTTCAGATTTCCGCGGAGACAAAACGAAAATCAAAAAACCCAATTTCATCCAGTTCTTCATAATCATGAACCAGATGGAAAATAAGAACAAAACTTAAATAAAAAGGGGAAATAACAAATAGGGGCAAGCATGCACGAAGGAAGATATCATTACTGTTTGTAATGACGAACATGGGCAATCATACACACATCTATATATATGTTCTTCATCACAAACACATATAGCAACAACAGAACGAATATATTTTTCAAAAGATAATCAAACACAGTAGAACCACTTACCTATAAAGGAAAAATCAGGGTCGTGAAAAAAGCCTCGACGAACAACATCAGCAGCAGAAAGCTTCGACGAACAATAACAACAGCAAAAAGCTTCGAGGAACAACAGCAGCAGCAGCAGCAGAAAGCTTCGAGGAACAACAACAGCAGCAGCAGAAAGCTTTAAGGAACAACAACAACAGCAGCAACAAAGACAAAAACAACAGTAGCAACAGCAACAATTAATAACAAGGAAACAAAAGCAGAGAACAAAAAATAAAAGTTCTGAGGAAAGAGAAGGAATGAAATTTATGACTAGAGAAATTTCATATTCCTTCTCATATATATATAAAGAGAAATAAAACCGCCCCACTACCGAAGAAGAAGTTATTGCAAATAGGGGGGAACGTGCCTTAAAATCTAGGAAAATAATAAAGAGAATATGAAGAGAGTAACACGTTTTTTCTTCCCACTTCGACTAACCGCCCAGTAGGATGAAAAGGGACAAATTGTAGGTACACATTTCATCTTCCGCCACGTGTACACAAAGACACACGTGGAGGACATGCGGCTGAGAGCATCAAGATATGATATCACACGTGGACAACCAAGAGACGCACCTTGTCAAGATAGCGTCGCCACCCACCAGATCCAACGGTAGAGAATCGAGGAGACAGAAACACTAGAACACTGCGAAGCACTGGAGGATAACCCAAGAGTCACTTTATCCTATCCCCAGAATGATCTAAGATCTACGACTGGGGATAGTCAGACTGACGCAGACAAGACAGGGGCAGAGGACAACTGTCTATCGCGGACAGACATCTCAACTACCCGCATTAAATACCGTCAAACAGCATACGTGTCAGTCAGCCTGTATTGGAAGCGCAAATAATACTGCGTATCCAGACAGAACATGCAGATGCAGCCGAGAACACGAAGACTTCTGCGTGAGTGGCACAAAACACAAGAGGATAAGGTTATAAAGGGCTTCAGAAGTGGACCCCACGTAACCTCCCTATAAATACCCCTCTCTCCCAAGTGAAGAGGGGGCCGAAAAAGATTGAGAGGAGAATAGGAGAGAGACAGAGAGATAGAGAAAGTGTAAGTGAAGTTCCTCCTACTACGCAGGCTTATATTGGTCTCAAAGTCATTCGACTATTTCTGTAACCCTCATACATATAATGAAAAACCCAATCCCGCAGACAGAGATCTGAGTGATGAATCATATAAGTTAATCGTTTCATCTATATTTATGCATTTATACTTTATATGTTCAATTCGATACTTATGGTATATCATGTTCGTACACTTTATATTTCGTCCACTATTTATCTTATTGTATGAGCCAAGAACAATGATTGTAGTTTATGAGACGAGGAAGAGTATTAGAACTCTGAGTCAAGGATTCGACATAACCTATCCATTCCCCTCAGTCACAACTTATTTACTGTATTGTCATGAGTGCGCGCATTATTTGTGAATAGTCAGATGATACCAGATCTTTGTGTTCACACCTATTACGCACGGAAGTCAATATCTATATTTGTCTCTCTATATATATGGTCCAATTAGAATTCTAGACTTCATTTTTGTTACTACTACTATCTCTGTATTTTCAATTTTCTTCTTCCTCCTCCTCCTCCACCTCAAGTATACATTTTGACAACCGATCCTGCTTGAACACAACGCAGCTCTAATTATAAACTGATATATTGTCACAGTATATGCATGGATAATTTGAGTTACTACAGTAGGGTTGATGACCATCAACAACAGCATCATGGGAGGATGAACACCAATAACAAGCAGCACAAACCAAACTTCTACCACAGATTCTTCGCAACATTGAAGCCGAGAGGTTTTCGAGCAGGTAATTGTAGCAGTGGTGGGAGGACGCCGAGGACAAGAAGGTTTAGAATGAAGCGATTACGACTACGAGCAAGGATATTATATTTCATAAGGCTTTTCAGAAAGTGGAATTGGATGAAGAAATGCTCATCTTCTTGTGCACAAGTCTTAACGAGGATATGTAGTAAATCAAGAAGATCAACATCATCCAGTAGTACTGATCATGACCAGTTTGAGGATGATTACACTCATTATCGCAGTAGCACTTCTAGTGCTACTACTTCAACGAATTATGAGCATTTGCGGTCGTCTCGTCGTTCAAATTCATTCTATGCTGAAGCCATCAATGATTGCTTGGAGTTCATCAAACTACAAACATCCACCACCATACACTAGCCACCTATAGCTAGATGGTTCTTGATGGTTCTATCTTCAGTCGGCGGTATATCTTGCTCAATTAGCGGTTGATTGAGCAAACAATTGTAAATGAAGCGACATGTCTACACAGGTTCCGTTTCTTGATCATATATTTTTTTAAGACTTCATTACTTGATAAAATGTATATTATAAACTATTTTTTTTTGTTGGTTGTTGGTGTTGTTGGACGGTTTTGGCCGTTCAGTTAGTTGGATCGTGTGTCATGGTTGGAGGTTTGTAGGAACCATTACTAGCGAGTTGTATTAATTAATGGATCATTTTGATTTTATCAAATGCTTCTGGCGGTCAGACATATACGGAGGAACGAATTTGTCGTGTCTTTGATTTCTTAAGCTTTAGTTGTTCAAAGCTATCATTTTCCGATCCCATTTTTTCTTCGGGTTTCTACTATTGTTTGTGTTGAATTCAAATTACTATTAAACTGAAAGAAAGCTAAACAACCACACCAATAACCGTATCAAGAAATGTCAAACTATAAAGAGAAACCGGACATCTATGTTCCCATTGTTTATATTTCGTATTCAAATACTTTTTTTCTTCTTTTTGATAAAATAAAAGTATTTCATTTCAAAATAGAGATTACCGACTTATGAGGAAATCATGCAATGTTATGAAAGCCGCCCTAGGAGCTCTCCTAGGCGCTTTAGGAGTACGAGCCGTCCAAGGAGTTTATGGGCTGTAAAACGCCCTAAGCGCCAAGATATGTATATGTATATTTTTTTTTTCTAATTTTTTTACAGGCACCTAGGAGCGCCGCAAACGTCCTAAGCGCTAGGCGAAGGGCTTGGCATCTCGTCTTGCCTAGTGCCTAACACAAAATAAAAGTCAGTACAACACCCGATCATTCACGTGTTACTTTATTTCACCTACAATGTTTAGCTGCTTTATTTACGAGGAAGATATGAATTCTATTAATATAATCAACTTTAAAGAAATGAAGATTGACAATAATCTAGAACAGTTTGACTATCTACTCAGTTGGATATTATTTTTATTTAAAAATAAGTGATTGTGTTCTTTACATCACTGAGAATGTAGAAGCTGCTAATACCTTTGTTTTCCACCCACCTAATTCCTTCAAATATGGCAATGCATTCTGCTTCTTCAGCTATCGAGCTACTCATTTGATGACCTCATATCCTTTGAACTCCCCAACAATGTCAGTTAAAACAAGACCAGACCTTGCTGCATCATCATTCATATAAAAACTAGCATTGCAGCATAACACGGGACAGTTTAAGACAATCCATTATAGGCAGACATTGAAACATGTCTGCAATAAGTTTCCTTGCATAGTTATCTTGTTCTGAAGCATATATATCTCCATATACTCCAAGAAGTGATAAAAATAAACTTTTTAGTTTCTAGGTTGTGAGTACTCTTCAATAATTTGTCGAACCAGTTCCGAATAGAAATGTCAGTTACATACTCAGAGGTCACATAGTGACCAAAAGGAGTATTAGCCCAAATTGTTTTCGCATATATAAAAACAGTGAAGAAAAAAATGTTCAACTGTTTCAACTGAATTGGTATCACACAAGCAACAAGGATCAATTTGGTTTGTGTATTGTGATAGTCTCGCACATGTAGGAAGGATATTTTCTATGCGTTTTCATATAAGGAGTTGGATATTGGGTAAAATGGGAAAAGTCCAAAAAAAAAAACTCAGTATGTATATTGTAAGAAATGGAATGGGTAAAAAAGAAAAAATTTTGTATGTAAGGACTGGAATGAGTCCTGCAAGAACCTAGGTTCACCTGTAAGAGCTTTATAAGTAGGTTTTACTGAAAAGTTCTCAATTTTGGTATGAAACCATATGATAGGGATTTTAATATTGATGATATTTTGAGCACTTTCAATGGTGAAAAACCGTTAATAAGCTTAACATTCCAGGTTCTATTATGAGGACAATGAAATCATAAACTAGCATATTAGAATTATGATAACTATGGAGAAAAGAAGATGCTTCTGACATCCAATTATCATTAAATGTATGAATGCTTAGTTCATTCTTAACTATGCAAAAAAAGACAATGATTTTTTTTTATTTTTTTATCAAGCACAACATCCAAATAAAACAAAAATCTTACAAATAAGAAACAATATTTTCTTGCAAAGAGATAGATGGATAAATGAAAGGAGGAGGAGACGATACCCAACCATTGGTGAATATTACGCCGAATGACATAGTCAGCGAGAATATAGGTTGGTTCATCTGCCTTTCGTTGAATATGTAAAAAAATTCAACCTTGTCAATGTGAGCATCAATTTGTTTGATCTAGTTTACATAGCAAATCCATCTCTAAGGGATCTTTCGCGAAGTACCATCATATATTCTGACCTCAGAACACCTACCGATAAGCCACATGCATCCTTCTTTAAGCTGATTTCGGATACTCAACATTCAATACTAGGTGGAAGAACATTTTTTGCGATTTTTTAGCATCCCAAAATGATATGTCCATCATGTACTTAGTCTTCAAAATTTTACACCATAATGCTTCTGAATTCTGTAAAAATATCCATGCTAACTTTGCCACTAAATCCCTCTTCACATCTTTCAATGATCTTAAACCTAGCCCACCCTTTCTCCTTTTAAGTTGTTAGCCAGTCTCCTCTTAGAAAGTGCATATTCTTTTTCTTTTTAGGATGTATCCATAAAAAATTACGGATTATTCAATTCAAATTTTTGATAACACCTTTGGAAAGCATCACTGAGCCATATAGAATATTGAACCATACCAAGCGCAGTCTGAATGAGCATGGTCCTACCTGCATAGGTCAAGTTATGTCGTTTCCATCCCCATATTTTTTTCTCTATATTTTCTATCAGCTATTAATAGGAGGAGAAAATGTTCCCATGCTATAGAATCTTCACCCCTTTCTCATGACATCCCATTTTCTTAACACCGACGGTATTTTGTACCCCAGCTTGTATCTCTTGCGGCACATTCTTGCTATATATAGACGATTTAGTGTATATTACTTACTGACCTGAAAAATTGTAATACTGGTGGATAATAGTTTGCGCAGTTGAAATATGCTATTAGTAAAAGTACCATACAACATTACATCCTCGGTGAACATAGTGTGAGTTATGATGGAGGCTATGTATTAAGCTTGTAACCTGCATACAAACCTTGTCTTTCCATGCTATGCATGAGACTAGAAAGACCATGTGAGCAAATAATAAATAAGAAGCGATATAGGACATCCTTGCCTTATTCCTCGTTCTCCGACAAAAAAATCCATCTGGATGACCATTTATTAATCCGGAGAAAGTTGCAGTAGTTGCCTTATTCCTAATAACTATGGGTGTTACCAGCTATATCAAGCTATGTAAGGCGGCATGACTTAAAACCTCCAGTCCACCGTATTGTACGCTTTAGTCATATCTAGCTTGAGTGCAAATGATCCGATAATAAAAGTAGAATTATTCATGGAGTGAATTAGTTCTTTCGCAATCCCTACATTATCTAGAATCTGGCTACTTGGAATGAAGGCTGATTAAGATTGATCAAATGGGTTGGTGAGCAAAGGGCTTATTCTAGGTGTGAGTATTTTAGTGACTACTTTGTAAAGTACATTGCAGAGAGCAATATGTATGTAGTTATTATGTGTTGAAAGGTGCTTAATCTGAAATCTGAACTCAGGGTAGGTACGCATACCTTAGATATCCGAAGTCCATGAATGTAGGTGGGCACATATACCCAGTACACGTACACTCCCATGAACACCTCTAAGACATCTTTGATCACCAAATCAATTTGGTGTTTGTGTATCATGATTCAAGTATTAAGTGTTCAAATGAACACGATTTTGCTTATACCTTCATATGGCATACTTGCCATGAACTATCATTATATACAGTGACCATAGTATATATATTCTTCTATGTAATTTCTGTATGAACTTCTCACATGCTTACATGAACTCCTAACAAGAGTTTCATCTAAACTGAGAAAGTATTTGCTTGATTCTCAAGTTATCTTAGCTTGAATTCAAAGCATCCATTAGACTTGAAAGAATATAAATGGAGAGACTTAAACAACTAGGAACTTTAATCCTTGACACTTCTATGTCCTAGTTGTATGCTAAAGTTGTCCTCTATTAACCTAGATTTCCTCTGAGAAACTTAGGTTTACGACTTAGAGACTTCACTTAGGGATTCGTGAAGCCATGTCTAACTATTTTTACCTTGATATTTCATGTATCCTGATATTGCGCTTTTCATTGTCGAGGTTCGTCAATCTCCTTCAGGAACGAGAAATCACAAAGTTCAATTCGTCTCAGACTTTGTGATTCCTCGAGATAGATATCTAAAACTCTTCTGTAGGTAGTTAATAATCCAGGATTCTCAACTAACATGGTATAAGTATTCTGGATTTGTGAGGTTTGCTAGCTTTTTCAATTACAAACAGATTTCCAAGCCTTGATTTATTCGATCTAAATGGAAATTAAGTAGACTTATCTGTTAGAGACAAATTGGTATCAAAATTCTGCACTTAAGTTGAAACAAATCTTAGGCTATAAAGAACATCAACAAAGGGAATCAATTGCGTATATCCCTGCGAGGTTCAAGAGACGTAAAGAGCACGAGTCTAGCTGAATTCCTTGGAGGGTGAATTCGGTGTCAAGTACATTCTAGTCCAAAGTATGATAGTATGCTAGTGCTTGTAGCGTCTTAATACAGTTTGGTGTTCAAATCTGGACTAGGTCCCATGGTTTTTCTGCAAGTGCAGTTTTCCTCGTTAACAAATTTTTTGTGTGTATGCACTTTTTATTTTTCGCATCTTTTGATTGTTAAAAGTACTACACGGGTTTATACTCCTATCAAAAGAAAAAGTTAGTGGTATACTTGGTACCCTCTTCTTTTCAAATACTAATCCTAAAAATATTATTCTTAATAATAAGTGTTTCAAGTATTATAAATCACCTAAATAACCACTGTCTCTTAACAATAAACGCTTATGTTATGCCTTATGCTTTCATTGTGTATGCGTCACGACATGCACCTGTTAATCCAAAGCGACTTCCATAATCTTTATAAGCTTTACCCGTATAAAGGAACAAACATGTCGAATATGCTTAATCAACAACGTTAACATGGTTAGTAATACATAGTGTTACTGTTCCACCCTCCTTAGACGGGATTTTTCTCTCAAAGTCCTCTATATATGCACAAGTAGGCTCCACACATGGTCTTCCCATTCCACCCTCTTAAATAGGACCTTACACCCAAGGTCCAATTTTGACGCACTTATAACTTGGTTTTCTTTTTGGACAACTTCCAAACGAATGCTGACTGTATTAGAAAAATTGGTTTACTAGGTTTTGAAATTGCACAAATGTAACAATCAAATGTAGTTGCAACAGGTTGTGGTTTCACGACTTTAGCTTTTTGATGCTCCTTGAATTCTTGGAGTGAAGATTTCCAATAAGCACGACTTTCATTTAAATCTTGTTGCACATTGGCTAAGGAAAGTTTCGGATCATCACTTCCAACACGTTTCAATAATACAATAAAAAATTCTTCCAAGACCCTAAAATATAATTTTGAACCCATTTGTACCATTTGAATTGTGCACCAATAAGGTGATCATTAGCTATCCCTACAAAGCCTTCTGACGGAATATCACGAACTGAAAAAGTATTGTGCTTGAAACGACCAACTTTCGGGGATCTCTGGCATCAAATTGCTGACATAACAACCTTTTGCTGGTTTCTTGATACATAGTGGCATAGAAGGGGATGTGTTGTTGGGCTTACTATTGACTTGATTTTAATTGGTTGTAACAGTTGGGATTAACAGCGAGGTAAGTGGGATTACATAGACAATTAGCTAGCCGGGTTCTGGTAGAAGGAGGTGCTGCTAACAACAAATGTAAAATGCAATGAGAATATGCAAACCTGGTTATAACATGAAAGATATACCACATAAATTAAGTGATTTTGATGATATGAATTAATATGATGATATGTAGAGGTACACTTTGGTGATGTGAAAGTAATTATATATGGGTTGAGTTATGGGTTGATGATGGTGTTATTTTTGATTGGTTGATAATTATGTTGTTGATGGGTTAAAAACCAACAAGATGAATAGTATTGATGGATGAGGTGATTAGATAAATACCTATGTTGGAAGACAACTAATTAATGAATGCACATGATGGTTACTACAACAAAACCTTCAATACCATGCAATGAAATTAATTTCATGGATACCGATGAGCCCCTTCGTGTAGTTCTCGTCCTTGTTCAAGGATGTTGCTATATAGTTTCAGCAGAAACAAGCTCCCTCATGATCCATATAATCGATAAACTAAAGGATAATAGGTTTTTTAATAGTTTTCTGATTAATTACTAGTGAACTGGTAAGGCCTATAACTATGTTACATTACTTGAAAAATTATAAGACAACACTAATCCTGAAAATATTACTCTTAATAAATAAATACTTCGAGTATAATAAAACACCTAGATAACTATTGTCTCTCAATAATAAATGCTTATTATTCACTTTGTTCTTCCATTGGGATTGTGTACTCGTCGCGCGTTACATATGTTATCCAAGGCGGCTTCCATAATCTTGATAGGGTTGACCAGTATAAAGAAAAAAATATGCTGAATATGCTTAAGTGACGCGATGAGTTAACAACAGAGACATGATCAATAACGTAGTGTTATTATATTCCATAAAATTACATTATATTATTTTTCTGATTGAAATTGAACTATGTTGTCTATTTAAGGCTTTGACTACGTAATAAAATAGAAATTATTAGCCTAGAATTGATCAATAACTTTAAATTTATAAACCCATAAGTCTGATTAAATATGAAAAATCGAGTGTTTCGACAATAATTACTAGATGATTATAGAGGTTACCAATTCCATGTGGGGTTACCAACACATAAAAATAACAAAACTTCAATCATATAAAATATGGTAATTCCGTTCAAATTTAATAACCTCCAATATCAGTTTTAAAATGTTAAGATTACTTGAAAGGGATATATGTATATCCACAAAAATAAGGCGATTTAAATATAACAAGTAAAAATTAGAAATGGGGAAAAATATGATTCTTGTGAAGATGTGTAAGAACTTATGAGCTCTTGTGATGGTCATTGACTTTTCATCATTGATTTCGGGTAGATATTCAAAAAACGAGTGTTGTTGATGCTGGTTTTAGGGTTTTCATCACATTGTTTCGAGTTGAATCAAATACTTTTTGAATTTCAAATTTCGAAATCGTCTCTTTCTCTCTCCGTCCAATTTTAATCATATCTGATTATTTTTTTCCAAAACTATCACCTAGTATATTTAATAGTTGAACGGGAATTTATGGTAATATGAAAAGCATGATATTCTGGATCAGTAGAATTTTGGACTAACCTGTAGAATTTTGGACTAAAACGTCAGCGTATTTAAAAGTCAGGACTAGAAAGCGTACTACGCCTGAATGTATAGGATTTGACAGTCAAAAGCCCAAAAACTTGGGGACTGAATATTTATTCATGTTCATACTTTTGATTAGCTGGGTATCAAAGTACGTACCTAGACATAATCTTAATAACAAAGCACAAACATACTATATAAAGAAAATAAATCAGAAATAATACGTTTATAGGGACCGTAATCTGGAAAAAATTCGCAAGACACATCCTTGATGGGCCTCACGGGTAAATAGCATCCCCTGGATGACCCCTCGAGGTTGTGTCTTAAAGGATTTCTTCCGGAAAACAATCCCGATCAACGTAGAACTTCTCGGAAAAATATCAACCTGCTCGGAAAAATATCAACCCTTGGGGTGCAACATTATTACGGTACTGCAAGTGACGCACAATGATTACGCGTTACAGAGTTGCAGTCCAAGTCAGAGTCCCGCCGTAATGGTGCAATGCGAAGCCATGATAGCGCAACACAATCTATAATAGTGCAACGCAAGCCATAATAGCGGTATTACTGTATAGACTGGCAAGTGCAGGGAATGGCATAAAACCACAGGGCCAATGAAGTGCAAGTGCAACACTACATTGTAAATTCATTTGGCTAAGGAATGAAGCTTATTGGCCGACACAATGAAGCTTCATTGAGGAAAGGCAAGACATGTCCAAAGTGACAGATGCAACATGCGATGTTGGCAAAGATGCATATCCATGGAATTGAGTTGGCCCAAACTCAAGGATGATGCAAGAAGAGTGGAATAGACTAAGAGTTAGTCTATGCATTAGTTCAAGGCAGGGCCAAAGTCTGAACAGTGCAAACAAGTTGGCAATGCAAGAGTTGTATTGTTGTTGTCAAGCTAATTGGCGTAGTGAAGCATAAATGGCGCATGAGTAACTAGAGTGAGATTAAGGAGCTGGCCCCGGTGTTTGAAGCTTAAGAATTGTCCGTGCATGAGTCTAGAATGATAAGCATGCAGGGCCAATAGGGATGGACGTTGGCGCAAGGCAGAATCCAGAATGCCAAAACAAGTGGCGCAATACGGCTCAAGTGACGGTTGCAAGTCAGTTACGAGTTTCACAAGCATGCCAATGATGCGTGATGAAGAGGAGCGGCTATAAAGAAGTTTATAAGCTTGGGAGAAGAGTTCTAACTGTTAGAGAACATGTGTAGGTCAATTGGCATGAGTTAAAGGAGAACTGGCCAGTTGGCACAGTTGTTGGCGGTTACAGAACTGCTCTATTGGACAGATGGTTGTCCCATGCGTGTGTAACGGTTATGCACGGTTTGGCCAAGTAAATCTGTTGTATAAATAGTCCTAAGGCTGGGAAAATTCGACAGGCTTGCTAAGGAGAACATATGTGAGAGTGAGTTTGCATATGTGAGTGAATAAGAGAGTTTTTGTAAGACTAAGGCTTGGTTCAAGGGTGAACAAGTCTGTGTAAGTTCCCAAGTGGGCAAGTTTTGTATTTCTTCCCTTTGATGCAATAAAAAGAGTTGATTGTGTCATGTTCTAAGTGTTCTTGGTTGGATGATTGTTGTTGGTAAAGTATGGCATGCATTGAATGTATTATGGGGTGCATTTGATGAGTTTAGAGAAGAGAAAGAAGGCTAAAGACTTCCGCTGGTAAACCTGAAGAGTTAGTTGTTTGTATTGGTGCAAACTTATAAGGCTGAAGTGCAATTGGGTGAAGCTATTCACAAAACCATTTGTACTGTCGGGTTACACTTTCGCAGAAAATTGCTGGGGCATTTGAAGGTGTGACAGTACGGGTATCATAGCTGTGTTTGGTACACAGTTTGAGTGTATTTTTTGGATAATACACTAGAAATTCTTTCTCTCTTAAGCAAATTTCCGTGAGCAAGTAAGTGGCGTGTTATTTTCAGAGTATTGCATTAGAAATGAGTTCTAATGGCATGATGATCGAAGAAGAACTACCGGGTACGTTCGATCAGCTTGAGGAATATGGTGATCTTGGTGATATAACCATTGATTTCAGTGCAGATGGCATTGATATCCCTCCTGTTTCTGAATATAAAGGCAAGCTAGACATACTTGAAGGAAGAACATCAGATTGGTTTAAAGAATTTGACGAAAGGGTAGGTGCAGTCGAGGACAAGGTGTCCGACGCAACCTTGTTAAGTTGTGAAACCAATGCTGAAATGACTGAATTGAAGGTGCAATCCAGTGACATGAAGACCATACTAACAAGCCATGCGAAGTAAATATCAGAGGAAGTGGCAAGCATTCGTGGGTTAATCAGTACCGGCATGTTTGTAGGAGCAAATGTGCATGGAGAAAGCTCAAGTCGAGACTCCGAGCCAAGATTTTACGCAGGTTCCAGAAATACTAGAGAAATTGAGAATTTATTGTATGACGTTGAGGCATACTTTGAGGCGAATAGAACTGGGAAAGGACAAAAAGTAACTCTCGCAGGCAATTACCTTGGTGGTGATGCAAAGGTTTGGTGGAGAACTATGATGCAAGAAGATGAAGCTGCTGGTTATGCCAATCCTATGTCTTGGAATGACATGAAAGATGGAATGAGATGTCAGTTCTTGCCGAGCAATGGTGCTTGGTATGCAAGAGAAAGTTTACGTAGGCTACAAATGACGGGTACACCACAGGCCTATGCTGAAAACTTCTTTGCATTGGTGCAAGAGACGCGTGGTATGAGTGAAGAAGATCAGATGTTCCAATTTCTGGCTGGCGCAAGTTCAAGTGTGATTGCTGAACTTAAGAAGCGGAAAGTGCAGAGTATCCAGATGGCTATGCAGACGGTAAGAGAGCTTGCCAATAGCACAACGACTGAAGATGTGCAAAGTTGCGAAGGAAAAGCCAAAGGGAGGGAAAATCTGTTGGCAGTAAGCATAAGCATGAACCTAAGAAAGAGGAACTACTCCCTTCAGCCCGGAAGTATAGGGAATGTTTCATTTGCAAAGGTTTGCATTTCGCTAGAAGATGTCCACTCACGGCGCAACTCAAGGCATCAGTTGGGGATTATTATGGGGATCATTCCAGCAAGACTCGTGAAGGACGAAGTGAAGGTTCAAGGAAGATACCTCGTAGCGAGATTCTCGCTCACTTCGACAAAAGAAACTAAGCTAAAAACAAGTAAGTGTTGCTGTCTCCATTGGTAGCACTTTGATGCCAAAACAAGAGAGTTTTTGGCCTTGTTTTGTGTAGCTTGAGTTGTTGGTTGTTACAAACTCTGTGTGTAGAGTTTGGTTGTACAGACTTTTATTCGAGTCTTCAAGTTTGTATATACTTTGCTTTGGTGTAAGCAAGTTGCTTTGTTGATGAAGTTTTAGCTTTCCAAAAGTGATCAAATGGATCAATCATGTAATGGTACATGGTATTGTCATGTAAGAGCAGTAATGAATGAAGGTGTTTTCGTTTTTAAAGTCTTGTCTCTTTATTTACGTTGTAAAGATAGTTCATTGGGGAGATGCTGCAAGTAGCATACTAAGCCTAACGTATGCAATGACAAGACAAGTTGAAAGCTAATAAGCAAAGCATAGGACAAGGGTCCTAGTTGATGTAGAAGTGATGTTGCTATTTGGGAGATTGCAAAATGGCACGACAGCAGATGGGCCGCGACAATGCAAGCAATACAGCAAGTTAGAAATCATTTTGTCAACAAGCATGAGTTGGGTGGAACTCATGGCCTTAAAGAAAGATACACATTTTCCAGGCAAGTAGCAATGCAGTTCAAAGAAGTATTTGGAGACATATTGGCTTTGAAGGCATGGCATATGGACAGCTAAAGGGTTAGCTAATAATATGTCCAAGAGATAGTTAGTCACAGTTTTAAATGGGCTGTGCGACTCAATAATTTTGCCGCATGGAAGTTGAGCAAAGAAAACTTGTCATTCGAGTACGGGTATGCAACATGGCATAAGTATAAAGAGTTTATACTTGATGGCCACATTCAGAGAAACGAGTTCTTGAATGAAGTTTGCATAATCAGAGTTTGGCAAGGCATGAAGTATGGAATACGGGTGTCTTATGCAATGACCACCCCTATTTACTTTGTGACGTGCTTGATCAGGATCGCGGAGAACAACAGTTCAAGGGAGGGTTGTCAGCAAAATTGATTGAAAACGAGGCCAAGTCATTTATAAGTCCTTATCATGTTGAGTATAATAAAATGCAAAGTCGGAAGACGATGGCAATAATCATATTGATCAAGTTGGGAAGAATCATTCGGTGCGTACACTTAGGCGTAAGTGATTCAAGACGAAATTCAAGCTAAAGGGAGTTGGCTAAAGAAGAATTTCAAGTTTTCATTTGGGTATTGATGCATGATTTGAGTAGCAGCGTAAGCGTAGTGCACGACGCCGAGAAGTGGCTCAAGTATATGAGATCAATGGCAAAGCAGTAAGCTAAGTGATGGCATTTGGTACTAGGCATAAAATTTTTGGAAAGAACGAAGGCCAAATAAGTTTGCTGAATTCTGAGAGTGGCTCAGAAGTGTACAAGGCCGAAGAACAAGTATATCATGTATACTTGGTTGTGTTCAACGAGGGCGTTCAACGAATTAGGTGGGGGAGGTCTATTACGGTACTGCAAGTGACGCACAATGATTACGCGTTACATAGTTGCAGGACAAGTCAGAGTCCCGCCGTAATGGTGCAATGCGAAGCCATAATAGCGCAACACAAGCTATAATAGTTCAACGCAAGCCATAATAGCGGTATTACTGTATATACTGGCAAGTGTCGGGAATGGCATAAACCCACAAGGCCAATGAAGTGCAAGTGCAGCACTACATTGTAAATACATTTGGCTAAGGAATGAAGCTTATTGGCCGACACAATGAAGCTTCATTGAGGAAAGGAAAGACATGGCCAAAGTAACAGATGCAACATGCGATGTTGGCATGGATGCATATCCATGGAATTGAATTGGCCCAAACTCAAGGATGATGCAAGAAGTGTGGAATAGACTAAGAGTTAGTCTATGCATTAGTTCAAGGCAGGGCCAAAGTCTGAATAGTGCAAACAAGTTGGCAATGCAAGAGTTGCATTGTTGTTGTCAAGCTAATTGGCGTAGTGAAGCATAAATGGCGCATGAGTAACTAGAGTGAGCTTAAGGAGCTGTCCCCGGTGTTTGAAGCTTAAGAATTTTCCGTGCATGAGTCTAGAATGATAAGCATGCAGGTCCAAGAGGGATGGACGTTGGCGCAAGGCAGAATCCAGTATGCCAAAACAAGTGGCGCAATACGGCTCAAGTGACGGTTGCAAGTCAGTTACAAGTTTCACAAGCATGCCAATGATGCGTGATGAAGAGGAGCGGTTATAAAGAAGTTTATAAGCGTGGGAGAAGAGTTCTAACTGCTAGAGAACATGTGTAGGACGATTGGCATGAGTTAAAGGAGAACTGGCCAGTTGGCACAGTTGTTCGCGGTTACAGAACTGCTCTATGGGACAAATGGTTGTCCCATGCGTGTGTAACGGTTATGCACGGTTTGGCCAAGTAAATCTGCTGTATAAATAGTCCTAAGGCTGGGAAAATTCGGCAGGCTTGCTAAGGAGAACATATGTGAGAGTGAGTTTGCATACGTGAGTGAATATGAGAGTTTTTGTAAGACTAAGGCTTGGTTCAAGGGTGAACAAATCTGTGTAAGTCCCCAAGTGGGCAAGTTTTGTATTTCTTTCCTTTGATGCAATAAAAGAGTTGATTGTGTCATGTTCTAAGTGTTCTTTGTTGGCTGATTGTTGTTGGTAAAGTATGGCATGCATTGAATGTATTATGGGGTGCATTTGATGAGTTTAGAGAAGAGAAAGAAGGCTAAAGACTTCCGCTGATAAACCTGAAGAGTTAGCTATTTGTATTGGTACAAACTTATAAGGCTGAAGTGCAATTGGGTGAAGCTATTCACATAACCATCTGTACTGCCGGGTTAGAGTTTCGCAGAAAATTGCTGGGGCATCCGAAGATGTGACAAAAAGTAAGGTATGAAAGTGAAAGAAATAATTCCCTAGACCACTTCATAGTAGCTGCCGACTTGTTAATTTTTGTCTCGCTAGCCCAATATGAACACAAATGAAATGAGACACTCGTACTGAATTCAACCATAAACCCTGACAACTCATCGTGTCAAGCTCAACGCCCCAAAATCACAAAGCAGGCCTATAAAATAGTAACCCAACAGCCGTCCACAAAAGAGAGACATACAATCACAAAGCAGAGAGAGAAGGGCAGATGCGAAGCTTCAGATCACTACTGAAGAAATTTCAAAGCTTCGCCGGACTAGCAACCCTAACATCAGCAGCAGCAATTACTATCTCAACAACACCACCAAAAGTATCAGCCATGGCGGATGATTACCTGCTCAAAACAGCTCGTGTCTGCATCATTGGTAGTGGACCAGCAGCTCATACAGCAGCCATTTATGCAGCTAGGGCAGAACTCAAACCAGTCTTGTTTGAAGGGTGGATGGCAAATGATATTGCACCAGGCGGTCAACTTACAACCACCACCGATGTTGAAAACTTTCCTGGTTTTCCTGATGGAATTCTAGGGTTTGAAATTATGGATCGTTGTAGGAATCAGTCGTTACGTTTTGGAACAGAAATCATTACTGAAACTGTTAACAAAGTTGATTTCTCTAAAACCCCTTTTGAAATCACTACTGATAAAACAACTTGTATAGCGGATGCTGTTATTGTAGCTACTGGAGCTGTGGCTAAGAAACTGAAATTCACTGGATCTGAAGAGTATTGGAACCGTGGGATTTCTGCTTGTGCTGTTTGTGATGGAGCTGCGCCGATATTTAGGAATAAACCATTGGCTGTGATTGGTGGTGGTGATTCAGCTATGGAGGAGGCTAATTTTTTGACTAAGTATGGCTCTAAAGTTTATATCATTCACCGTAGGGATGTATTTAGGGCATCCAAGATTATGCAGAATAGGGCTATGGCTAATCCAAAGATTGAAGTTATTTGGAATTCTGCTGTGGTAGAAGCGAAAGGTGGTGATGGGGGTAAAGGTAGTTTGGCGGGTTTGAAAGTGAAGAATTTGGTTAGTGGAGAAACTACTGATTTGGATGTTTCAGGACTATTTTTTGCAATTGGACACGAGCCGGCTACCAAGTTCTTGGATGGGCAGTTGGAATTAGATTCAGACGGATATGTGGCGACCAAGCCTGGAACAACTCTGACTAGTGTTAAGGGAGTTTTCGCTGCTGGTGATGTTCAAGATAAGAAGTACAGGCAAGCTATTACTGCTGCTGGATCAGGTTAGTGCAAGTTACTCATTCTTTATTATACTTGCAATTGCAGTTGATAGATATTGGCATGGAAATAATCTATTTTGGTGAGTTTTTGATTATGGATACCCAAATTGAAATTAGGAAATGGATAGTTATTTTGTATAACATTTTCGTGTTAGAGCTGTAGATATCAAATAGCACAAAGCCTATTTGTTGCTGCAGGGCTCTTTGGTATGAACTTTGTTCTTATTAAAGTTGTGCTAGTATTAGACTTCTTGTACCAATGTGAAGTTACTGGTATATGGACTTACCTGTAGAATTTAGCTGACCACTCGAATTGAACGGATCACTTCCCGTGCTTAAGCCACAAACATGTCTTTAGTTGTACAGAATGAGAATAGAAATGCGAATTCCTCTATGTCATTGAGCTTTGCAGTGGACGAGCTAATTATAGATTTGTTTTATCCCTGTTCCTTGTCACTTGTCAGGGAAAATAATTTCATGATTTTGAAACGATTCCTGTATCAAGTCACGATATATTACATGTCTTAATAATTAGATAGTAAATGACATGTAGAGCAAGGAAAAACATTGCTTTAGAGATCTCAATGTCTGCTACCTTCAAATTGCACGAGGTGAAATTTAGTCCACAAATAGAACTAAGTGACACCTTTATTGTAATGTTCTGCTAAGTACATCCTGAGCACCCTTGATGGATTCTTTAATCAATACAAGCTTGCCAGTGGGTTGGCCTAACTTAGAGGCTTATGGCGTGTTTGGATGGTAGGAAGGGAATTCTATTCCCAGGAAATCCTATTCCCTAAAGAGAGGAAATCCTATTCCCTAAAGAGAGGAAATCCTAAACCCACCGTCTCCCATGGGTTTTGAATTCCCTTACTTTTTGGGAATCTATTCGTAACCATTCTCTATTCCTACTTACCAAAAATTGGAATGGGATCGGTTTCCTGGGAATACAATTCAATTCCCATGTTCGGTAAATAGGAATAGAGGGCGGTTCCCAAAAAGTAAGGGAATTTAAAACCTATGGTGGGTTTAGGATTCCCTCTCTTTAGGGAATAGGATTCCTGGGAATAGAATTCCCTTCCCACCATCCAAACACGCCGTTAGAGTTCCTAATCCATTCTTCCATCCACAAGAACCGTACCCCTAAATATCTGTATGGCAAGAGGAAGGGAAATGGAAAACTCAACCTTTGGGATGAAACCACGATCAATCTGACAGTCATGTTAGGAACTATGATCCGAGTGACTTTTTGTGCTGAAAAGAGAAAAAAGAGCATGATACTCTCTCATATGTCTTCTATCCACTTTGTTTTTTTATGGCTAAAACAGTGTTGTAATTTACTAAACTACCATTGGGCTGTAGTTATACCCCATTCTCGTAAGAGAATTTGTTCTTAGGTGTTTTGTTTTCAAGGGATTGGGAGGTTAGGAATCCCCAATTGGAACTCCTCGACTCCCTTATATTGGTGACTTGTAACTCCCTTTTGGGATGCTCTAAGCTGGGTATCGTGGGAGAGGAATAGTAGAAGGAACCCATACATCAAAACAAATAATATTCACAGTAGAATGTCACGACACAATTTTAGCTTCTAAAACAAAAAACAAAGCAAAGAAATAAATAAAAATTGAAGTATAAGACAAGGGACACTACAAGAACAAAACATTTGTTAGGATTGTGCGTTTCCTTCTTCGATTGTATTTATCATAGTTCACCATAAGGATCCTTATACTTTTGGAATTTCCATTCTAGTTGTGCCACTTTCTTTTCCCTTTCACGTACACTTTTAGAGGTATGGTTAGGTAAGTGAGAGATTAGAGGAATGCCCTTAATATGGCTGCTTGGTTATTCAAATCACCACGATGACTCGATAGGCAACCTCTAAGCTCTAGTTCATTTTTGTTCAAACACCCACAGATTGCAAGGGAATGCTCATTGATTCGTTAAAACATCGACTGGTATAGGATCAGAATGGCCTCATTATGAGTTTGGTTTATAGTATTTTTCTGTTTTCCCATTTTTGCTTGAAAACATTATCCTGTTTCCCTCTGCATGTGTGTCTGATTCTTCCATAAAGGAGCTGTTCTTCGTCTTAGTAAGAATCCAAATGGCCTCATTATGCGTTTGGTGGCTAATAGTTTTTCTGTTGTTTCATTTTTTGCTTGAAAACATTATGCTGTTGCCCTATGCATGTCTGTCTAATTCTTTCATCATGGAACTGTTCTTAGTCTTAGTAAGATTGAGTTGTGTTGGTAACATTTTAATGGGAATTTTCATCGTTTACATTACTGGGTTCGTTACTTGATGTTGAGGAAACTGTTTTTAAATCTTTGTTATTATGCACAGGATGCATGGCAGCACTTGAAGCTGAACATTACCTGCAAGAGATTGGATCTCAGGAGGGTAAGAGCGATTGACTAGCTCTAGATTGTTCAAAGGAACCAAAAACCACTCCAATGAAGAAGTGCAGTCTGTAGTGTGGAAGAATAGAAAACAGCAGTAACTTAACCACCAAATCCATGCATGTGTGACCTCTCATCAATTCCGTCATTGTTTAGATTATTATTAACTCAGCTTGAAAGTTATTTTTAACTTTTATCAAGCTTTCACATTGATTGAATGTGTCAATTCTATTTGGGTACTGTTGAAAATGAACTTGATGACCTGAGAAACAAACTGCACCTATATTCAAAACTATATCCTAATTTTTATTTGGTCTTACGTATTTGCATTCTGTATTGGTACATTTTTCAGTTTTTTAAGATCATTAAGCACCAAAAGATTTGCAACGTTGGCAAACATCAGAAACGGATATAATGCATGTATGTTACAAGATCTTTATCTCAAAAATTATACCCTAAAAAAGATGAAGGAAATGTTTGCTCTGGGAAAATGTAATAGATCCTGACAGTTTTGAATAACCAGTCTAAATGGTTGGTATTGCTCCTGGACTTGATCCTGGTGGCCTGAGTGGAGTTCTCATACTCATGCAGAGTTCCGAAGGAATCTTCCATGCCGTCCTGTACAAATTTTATTTTTTGAAGTTACAAAATATTAAAGATTCCAAAGTTCCAACATTTTATCCTTAATTTTGATGCATTTATGCATAGTTTTCCAATATATTGGAAAATGGGCAAGTTCTCTCGCTCTCGCTAGCTTCTTCTTCTGCCATTAGTGTTGTCCTTTAGAGTTCAGACAGAAGCAAAAGGTAGTGATTAGTATAGTCATTCCCCACAAAAACTTACATGAAGGGGGATTTTGAGTCTTTTAAGACCCTTAAATGAGAAAATATTGGTACTAGTTCGGTACCAACTACAAAGTGCAAAACTTGCTACCAACTACAAAGTGCAAAACTAATTACTTCAAAAAGAAATGGGAATGCAAGAAACAAATAACAAACATCAGTAATTACCAACGCCAAGAAACTAGAATCCAAGAAAATTTGAAGGAAAAGAAGAAGGAAAAGAAAGATGTCCGAAAAAAGAAAACCATGCCTGCGTATGGATCGAACAGCTTGTACACACTGTCACGAATTTCATTTAGTTTGATTGAACCCTCCTAGCGATGACCTTGAAAATTCTGTTCAAACGTTTTGCATGCACCATCGATCCAACTCATGTTCCTGGTTCACCACATTGTTGTACGTACCTTCCATGATGGATGGGATTGGTCTCAGCTGCTTATATATATGTATAGAGCTAGGAAACTCAAAATCCCTCCTAAGAATTTAAGCTTAATTTGCTTGATAAATAAACCTTTATTCGGATCTCCAATCAATACATGATAGAAGATCTTAATTTCATTCAGTCCCATGCAACAGTACTAGCACTGTAACCACACTATATCATCATCATCAAAAGGGAGGCCTTGGAGCATTACCACCCCAATGGCCAGCAAATGCATCTCCAGCTGTTGTTGTTGCTGGTAACTGATAATTACTACTATTATTGTTCATCAAATTCATTCCCAAATTATAATGACCACTTACACTACCACGTCCACCGCCTTCACCGCTACCTTCACCGCCTCCTATCATTTGACCACCACCACCTGTGACACCTGAAGATTGAGAAGCAGCGGGCTGGACTTGTTGGACAGCAGCAGGTGAGTCTTCAACTTCTAATGGTAACCGTTCAAATACAGCATTTGCAAACGATGCTGCCATTAACACCACTGGACCTGATGCCAACAATGGACCAGCGACACTTCCTCCAATTATCTGCCCTTGCCCACCGGACAGAAATATTGTCAAACCTCCAGCTCCTGGAGGTGCAGGAGGAGGAAGAACCGTTCCTGATAATGAAAGAATCTCAAATCTCCCGTGCAATGTAACGACACCTCCAGTGGGAGTTGCTGCTGGTTGACGCAGCGTCACGTTCACAACTGTACCACCTCCGCTGAGAATACAGACACCTCGTCCCCGCCGTCTTGCATAATTCGTCACACACTCAACGATGTCAGCTCCGGATGATACTTCAAGGACATGCGATCCTAGAGCATTTGGACTGTCTCGAGTTACAAATATGGGAGGTTTCGGTTTATTCTTTGAGCCAGCTGGACGACCTCTAGGGCGACGGCTTGAAGTAGTCCCACCTCCACCACCACCACCAGAGCTAGTTGTGGCTGCTGCATCGTATTCGTGCTTCTCAATCTGATGATGAAGATGATGTTGATGATCTTGTTCGGGAGAACCGTCTTTATTGGATTCTGGAATATTGTGGCCTGCTTGCTGTGATAATCTGCTTTGCAAGTCTAAGTCAGGCCTGAGGAGCTGATGAACATAGCGATGAGATCCCGCTGGATTACCGGTGGGTTCAAAACCCGCCATTCCCCCATCTACCCTCTCCCACCACTTGCTTGCCAGCTTTAACTATTTGTGTTTCCTTGAACTATATATGTGATAGATGATCTGCTTGATCCTTAGGATCACTGCCGGCCACTACTCCTTCTAGCTATCTAAATGATGAACTCCAGAAACTACTTATTCCTTTGACTCGCGTCCTTGAGTTTATCTTAAAATTCAATCTTTATATATTTATCTTTGACAAACAAACTAGCCAGCTATATATGATTGGAATCTTTCAAGAAACTCACATAAATCCAGCTTCAATGGCAACCGACAACCCAAAAACTCTACTTAGAATATATTAGAGATCCAACACGTAACAAATAATACATAAGATGATAAGTTTCTAATGAAAATGAAAACCTAGCTAAAACCGATCCATATGAGGTAATATATATATAAGTCTACCTGTTACCGTGCTTCGGAAAAAGGATTAAGATTCGATCTTTCTTCGTTTTGATGCTGCAGATGAAACGAAATAAAGAAGTAGCTAGTACTCAAAGAAATCTATCACCAAGATCTTATCTCTCTCAAACACACATTAATGAGTAACAAAAGAGCTATATATATATATACACAACTCTTCTTCAACAAGTAGTACTAGTGAAGATAACTTGTATACAAGTTCAAGATTGGTACTACACACTCCACGATCTATCAACAGTTAATTGTTTTTCGCTGAAATATAATATGTGATGATCATAAAACCTATTCCCTCGAGAGAAGGAACAATATTAATTATATCCGGTTTTTTTGAAAGAGAGAGATATCAAATCAAGGACTATATATGATCAGCTTAGAAAATATATATGATATCGATGAAGATTAGAAAATATAGTTAGATAGAGAGAGAGAAAGAAAAGATTAGAAGAAGACATAAAAAAGCTTATTACAACTCCAAAGGCCAAGGCATATGGGAGGAGAACACTACAAAGTTAATTAAATAATTAAAGTAATAATTTTCTAGTTAAGGTTTTGATGATGATGATTAATAATATTTAGTATTAATCTCATATCTGAATACTACCTGTTACTATTAATATTATACTAATTAAGTACGCTCCAATTATATTACTAGTTTGTTAAAAAGTAATTTAAGAAAAGCAAGCTAGGCTAGCTAGCACTTAAACCTGAAGATGCGCAAAAGAGAGGAACCACTATATGGACGGTAGCTAGCCAATAGATAATCACTGTACATTACATGAATTTAGACTCCTTTTAGTGGTTTTTATCCAAAGATGTACTGGATTGTGTTGTGCCATTTCCAACAAGAGTCACTGCTATCTATCCTAGGGGCTGAACCAATTATAAAGCCAACGGTGATTACTAATTAGTGATCTTTCTGACTAAGTACAGATAAGATGAAATGATCAAGCAAACTGGAAGTTAGGTTTTGCTTTGGTGTTCATGTACCATTTAGATCTTTAGATTCATTTTATCCAAGGAACTTGTTTCTCATCTGGTACAAAACAAATGGTCGTTATTTTGGTCTATGATCAGGAGTTTTGGGCTCAGTTACATGACATGGTTGGCATCATCATATACTTTTGGACGGAGAAATTATTGACCAAGAAATAGACAGCTGCAAGTGCCAGCGGTATCGACGTGTAGATAACTCCGGGTCTGACTCTAGGAGCAGGTCTATATTAGATGCAAACCGAGCTGGTATATACGCGTACAATTAGCAAACCTATGGGCAGAATTATCATTCAAATCAATCATCATTCAGCTCAATATGCAACTCGGCTCGCCACTGTAGGGGTCTGACCTTTAGTATGTTATGATTCGAAAACAACATTTGATTGGTGGGTCTGCATCACCATGTCTTGCACGTGCAATTGTACTTTGAATATCATGATAACCACGTCCTCATCCGTCAGCGTGCGGGTCAAACCAACTTATCCAGGTGTCAGACAGGTGTAATGTGTCGGGACTTAGGAACTTGGTCAATCTTATCCTCCTCCCTCTCTAAAATTCATCATCACCATCAGGTCCAGTTTTATACCCATTAGTCTTTACGACGCACCGGCGACTACATACACACAACACACACTGGGCAGTGCCTCAAATCCCATGGTTCTTAGAAGTACAGATGAGTGCCATATCAGAGTTACAAATATCACAGTACGAGACTTGCATAAAAGTCTACTTAAGGTTGTAAAGATTACCAAATTTGATGTGGGTCACGGTACCAAGTAAAAAGAAAACAATGATATCTAATTTGGTAACTCCGGTGGAATTTAGTAATTCCCCGGTACCGGTCTTAAACAACTCAAATTATTTACTTTGACGAGGATGATATCTATATCAACAAAAGAATAAGGCGATTTCCATACCAATAAAAGTTAGATATAAAATTATTGAGGAGGGATTCCCTCACACTTTTAATCTCACATTATCTCACATGTTGGACGCAATTTTTGCGAATACAACTCAAACCGTAACGGGTTTGAAGCTAATATTTTGAGGATATGTTCTTTTTATAAAGCTCGACTTTCCTACCGAAAATGAACGTTTTCCGAGACGTATAACACCATCATCTACTACTCTGAAAATGAGCCGTTAAAAATTAACTGATTTTTAGCCATTGAAATTAAGATCGGTAGATTGTGAGGTTTTATATTTCAGAATGTGCTCATTTTTGGTAGGCATGTAGAACATGGTAAGAGGAATACGACCCCAGGATATTAGCTTCAAATCCGTTACGGTTTGGTCTTTATTCATAAAAAATGACGTTCAACATTTGAGATAGTGTGAGAATAAAAGTGTCAAGGGATCCTTCCTCAGTCAAAATTATTAACTTAATTAGTTAATATTAAGCTCGCTAACTGAAGAAGGTGTCTTATGTTTCTTACCTTATATTCGCAGATGACCTTCTTCTATTTGGTGTTCCGGACAATATAACTGTGCAAAATTCATAGAAGATTCTGAACACTTATCCAACATGGTGTCACAACTTATATAAACGACAAGTATTTGGGCCAGTATCTGCTTAAATCAGCATATTAGAACTCCTCTTACGATTTCCTGATTAACAAGTGTTAGAGCATTGCTCGGTCGAACTCACAAGTGTTGTTATCTCAAGCTTGTTGTCAAGTTTAGTTGTTAAAACTATATCTTGATTTCCAGTCTACAATTAGTTAAGTCTCGGACTAGGATATAAATGTAGTTGAGAAACAGTGGATCACGGCAGTCATCATTGTGTTCTATCGTTTGAAGGCGAAGAGAAGATCAACCGAAAAATTTGGAGAACTTCATCAACAAAAGGTAAGTGAAGACTGAACCACATATATATCAAGTTATATTCACTTTTTTATTATTATTAAGACGATGTCGCGTAACTAATTAGACTATTATGCATAGACACGAATTTCGATTCAAGTTTATCTTGATAATTAGTTCTCGAAATATAATGACTAAGCTTAATGAACATTTTTTCATACTTGATGAATTTTGGTTAAGAACAATTTATTGTTCGGAATCAAAATCATGATTCAAGTTTTATCGTTTGTGAAAAAGCGGGGGTATAACAACCACACCCAATAATTCGTTTGGCAATCTGTATGGACTAACTCCAATATGTAATTCCGAGAGAATCAACTAGACAGTCAGACTCAATCAAGGAAAGATATCAAAGAGTTATATCTCTTTCTCAAATCAATCAACAAATCAACAGGAAGGAATCCGTGAACTGATTGATATGAGAATCACTTGAACGGTACCATGTCCAAATGTCAATCAATTTCTATTCAACAAACAAGGTCGGATTTCTCAATTGATTGAATTACGCACAACCTATGATATTTCAATTATAAAAAATAAACAATATAATGCGGAAAAGAAATAACACAGACACCAGAAATTTTGTTAACGAGGAAACCGCAAATGCAGAGAAACCCTGGGACCTAGTCCAGAATAAACACACACTGATTATAAGTTGTTACACTAATTTTCTACTACCTATTCGAACTAGATGTAATACATGCTTCATCTGTATTCAAGCACTTGTAAAACTCCTAGAAGAACACCAATTCTTCTGGCAGAACAAGGTTTCTCTTCAGAAGCACTCTCAAAAATCTCCTAGCAGAACGTTAGTTCTCTTTAGAAGAAGCAACAACACGTTGATACTTTTCGATCTTTTTGTTTTCACAAAAACACTGATTTGATTTCCCTTTAAATGTGAATCAAGGTTTTGGAAATCTTGTGTTTGTTTTGAGAAAAACAATTACTAGGTAAAAGTAATATCAAAACAAACTTGTAGATTAGGGTTTATTATACTCTTCAAAAATAGGAAGAGAAACCTAATTATTCTACAACAAGAACAACTAGAACAAATCTAGAGATATCTTGTTTAAAACTTCTTAAGGATTTTTACGAGATACCTTAATCGAAGTTTTCTTTCTAGCTTCCGATTTCGACTAACAAGTGTTGATATACGATCGCAAACTGAAATCTATCAAAACCTAGGGTTTATGATCAACAACTCTTGAATGGTTTTATATCATAAGAGAAAACTTTAGAGTAGACAAGAGGTGAAAAACCTAGATTACAAGTTGTATAATCAATCACGAAGATTAAATCCAACTCGGCCTTGTGATCCCCAATACAAAGACTTTTATCTCATTATTGTTCATGAAGAACAAAAGACATGGAAAACAACCTTATGAAGCTTACACCAATTTTCCAAAGGGGATAAAAAACGTGTAGCACTCATTAATCCTTTATTTATAGTGAACAAGGTAGCTTGAAATCTAAGCAAAGCTATTTTCCCTTTTCAAGACTCTCCTAATTTTGGAAGTCTTTCCCAAGTTACAACTCTTGCCTAAATAATTAAATAAATAATTAATATAGCAAATATTGTATTTATGTGAATAAATCACAATTTATCTTTGGAAGGAATCACAAACATTTTAATATGCTAATCAAATATGTTTGGAGTAATATCTATCTTGCCTAGATAAGGAAACATCAAAAACTTGACCAAAAATGACTTCTAGTCACGTAATTGGGCTCAAGTCTGTGAACCGTTACAAAAAGTTCGTGGATAGTTTCCTACTAACGAACTGTAACAATTACAACAACACTTATAGTTGTTACTTTAATAAATCACTCATAACTTCATCGTTATAACTCGGAATTGAGTGATTCTTGGCTCGTTGAATTCGTAAGTTCATTCACTCTAACATGAGATCCTTTCTAGGGATAATTTGCATTTGATTAATTCTCTAAAAACACTAAACTTATTTGATCACATGGTTGTGACTCAGAGTTAATGTCTTATGTGTTCATGAAAATGAACATTAAGCTTTTAAGTTCAAACCGGCTAGTTTCGGCTAACCATATTGAACATAGTCTTTGTACACGGTTCGGTTATGGTTTCACCTAACCAAAGTCTATATCTTGTTTATGTAAATCATATTCAAAGATTCATCTAACGGTGGATATTGTTTCTTTGGCTCCAAAGCTATCTTAGCTTAAACCTAAAGCAAACTATACTTCGAATGTATATAAAAGGGGAACTTCAATCAACTTGGATCTTTGAATCCCGACACTACTTTTTGGTGTGTTCTAGTTGTTCCTAGAGTCATCCTCTTCCTAACCTTTTTAGGGTTTAGCGACTACAAAGTCTTCATAGGGATTCGTGAATCTAGGTCAAGTTATCTTTCCTTGATAACTCGTGTATCCTGATCTTCATCAATTGTTGAGCTACTCACTTGATCAAGATAGATAGAAATCATCAAAGTTCTCTTCGTCTCAAACTTTTTTGATTCCACAGGTTTTATACTTGTGAGGTGAATAATAATCTAGGTGGCACTTCGGGTTGCATAAGTCTGTATTTTGAGGTTAGCCATACTTTGTATATTGCAATCGATTTCAACAACTTTGATCAAGTTATTTTATTGTAAAAGGAAATCATATATAGGCTTAACTTGTGGGAGGAAGATTTGGTTTAAAGTCTTCAATTGAGTTGAAGAAACTCTTAGTTGGTGTGACGTCAGCTAAGGGAATCAGTTGCGCGGAGTCCTACTGTGATTCAAGAGGAGTAAGGAGCGTGACTGTACCTTAATCGGTGGGATACCTTTTAGGGCTCAACTACAATCCAGCCCGAAGTTAATTGTAAGTAGGCTAGTGTCTGTAGCGACTTAATACAGTTTGGTGTTCAATCAGGACTAGGTCTCGAGGGTTTTCTGCATTTTCGGTTTCCTCGTTAACAAAACTTCTGGTGTCTGTATTATTTCTTTTTCCGCATTATATTGTTTATCTTTATAATTGAAATATCACATGTTGTGTGTTAATCAATCATTGTAGATACACCTGAACTAGTTTGTTGAATATGACATTGGTCTTTGGTACCGTCCAAGTTATCTCTTTGTGATCAGGTTCACGGATTTGTTTCTGTGAACGTTCTAATCGCAAGACAGAGAGAGAGAGAGAGAGAGAGATAACTCTAGATACTATTCCTTGATTGAGTTTACCTCTCGGAGTTGTATTGAGTTTGTCCATACAGATTGCCTAAGAAAAAAATGGTGGTGCATTTTGGTACCCCCGCGTTTTCAATTGGTATCATAGCAGGCAAACAACGATATATAAGACCTGATATGTCTGTATTTGAAGTAGTCTGACTATATAGACGCGAGTAAAATTTTTGATGACGTATACCAGAATTCTTTAAAGATTCTTCAGAGTTTATTCTCCCCAAGACTTACTGTCTCACATGATGCTCTCGATTCATTCAAGATTTCCAATACCCTGACTGGTTATGAAGAATTGAGAGGAAAAAATAAAGAATCCTCTGCAAAAGTTATAAACAAGGAATGTCCAGCTAAGAGTACCAAGCTATGTTGTCTTAAAATATTTTTAAACAGTCTGTTTAAGGAATGCAACAAAAGAATGTCTATAGACGAAGATCTCTTTTTAGATTTTGAAAAAACCTTCAACTTCTTGGAACACATTGCAGTGATCTTGAGTAAGGAGGTGCCCACTCAGGTTTCAGTCTCCGATAAATCTTGTTATCAATACGGAAAACCTGGGCATGTCAGAAAAACTTGCACGTTTGCAACAATCTTGACTACTCCATATGGTTACAAAAAATCATCTCTTGGTCACCATGGGGATAAAGAAACAAAACCGAAAGACTGTCATGCCAGAACGGTTTGTGAGCATTCTGCTCATCCAACCTCTTGTTAACAAGATTTTGGCATCACCCCGTCATGTAATTATTTTGAGATGGGGTAAGCAGTTGTAAAGGATTGTTTCTGTTTGTACTATTTTCCGTATGATTTCTATCAAGGTTCTGATTTTCTAATTATGATAATTGATACTAGATGAAGGAAGGTTCTCGTAATCAATCATGATGAAACCATCACATATTGTTGAGATGGCTCCAATATTAAGATGTTGGAAGGTCAAAATATATTACAACACTTCTAAAACCCGTGAATATCAATTTACCTTGTGCTATGGAAAATTTGCATTGAACTAAGAATAAGATTTATTATCTTATTAAATTGATATTTTTATGGTCCAGAAATGAAAACTTGATATAATTATGTACTCCAAACGGAATTTGTAAAACCTTAGTTGGTGTGACGTCAGCTAAAAGAATCAATTGCGCGGAGTCCTGCTGGGATTCAAGAGGCGTAAGGAGCGCGAATGTACCTTAATCGATGGGATACCTTTTATGGCTCAACTAAATTCCAGTACGAAGTTAATTTGTAGTAGGCTAGTGTCTGTAGCGGCTTAATACAGTTTGGTGTTCAATCTGGACCAGGTCCCGGGTTTTTCTGCATTAGCGGTTTCCTTGTTAACAAAACTTCTGGTGTCTGTGTTATTTCTCTTTCCGCATTATATTGATTATCTTTATAAATGAAATATCACAGGTTGTGCGTTTATCAATCATAGTAGATACATCTGATCTAGTTTGTTGGATACGACTTGATTGATTCTTGGACATTGGTCTCTGGTAGCGTCCAAGTTATCTCTTTGTGATCAGGTTCACGGATTTGTTTCTGTGAACGTTCTAATCGCAAGAAAGAGAGAGATATCTCTATATATTATTCCTTGATTTAGTTTAACTCTCGGAGTTGTATTCAGTTTGTCCATACAGATTGCAAATGAAAAAAGTGGTGGTGCATTTTGGTACCCCCGCATTTTCAATAGGTATCAGAGCATGCAAACAACGATGTATAAGACCTGATATTTCTGTGTTTGAAGTAGTCTGACTATATAGACGCGAGTAAAATCTTTGATGACTTATACCAGAATTCTTTAAATATTCTTCAGAGTTTATTCTCCCCAAGACTTACTGTCTCACATGATGCTCTCGATTCATTCAAGATTTCCAATACCTAGACTGGTTATGAAGAATTGAGAGGAAAAAATAAAGAATCCTCTGCAAAAGTTATAAATAAGGAATGTCCAGCTAAGAGTACCAAGCTATGTTGTCTTAAAATATTTTTAAACGGTCTGTTTAAGGAATGCAACAAAAGAATGTCTATAGACGAATATCTCTTTTTAGATTTTGAAAAAACCTTCAACTTCTTGGAACACATTGCAGTGATCTTGAGTAAGGAGGTGCCCACTCAGGTTTCAGTCTCATATAAATCTTGTTATCAATACGGAAAACCTGGGCATGTCAGAAAAACTTGCACGTTTGCAACAATCTTGACTACTCCATATGGTTACAAAAAATCATCTCTTGGTCACCATGGGGATAAAGAAACAAAACCGAAAGATTGTCATGCCAGAACGATTTGTGAGCATTCTGCTCATCCAACCTCTTGTTAACAAGATTTTGGCATCACTCCGTCATGTAATTATTTTGAGATGGGGCAAGCAGTTGTAAAGGATTGTTTCTGTTTGTACTATTTTCCGTATGATTTCTATCAAGGTTCTGTTTTCTGATTATGATAATTGATACTAGATGAAGGAAGGTTCTCGTAATCAATCATGATGAAACCATCACATATTGTTGAGCTGGCTCCAATATTAAGATGTTGGAAGGTCAAAATATATTACAACACTTCTAAAACCCGTGAATATCAATTTACCTTGTGCTATGGAAAATTTGCATTGAACTAAGAATAAGATTTATTATCTTATTAAATTGATATTTTTATGGTCCAGAAATGAAAACTTGATATGATTATGTACTCCAAACGGAATTTGTAAAACCTTAGTTGGTGTGACGTCAGCTAAGGGAATCAATTGCGCGGAGTCCTGCTGGGATTCAAGAGGCGTAAGGAGCGCGAATGTACCTTAGTCGGTGGGATACCTTTTATGGCTCAACTAAATTCCAGTTTGAAGTTAATTGGTAGTAGGCTAGTGTCTGTAGCAGCTTAATACAGTTTGGTGTTCAATCTGGACCAGGTCCCCGGTTTTTTCTGCATTAGCGGTTTCCTTGTTAACAAAACTTTTGGTGTCTGTGTTATTTCTCTTTCCGCATTATATTGATTATCTTTATAAATGGAATATCACAGGTTGTGCGTTTATCAATCATAGTAGATACATCTGATCTAGTTTGTTGGATACAACATGATTGATTCTTGGACATTGGTCTTTGGTACCGTCCAAGTTATCTCTTTGTGATCTGGTTCACGGATTTGTTTCTGTGAACGTTCTAATCGCAAGAAAGATAGAGATATCTCTAGATACTATTCCTTGATTGAGTTTAACTCTCGGAGTTGTATTGAGTTTGTCCATACAGATTGCAAATGAAAAAAGCGGTGGTGCATTTTGGTACCCCCGAGTTTTCAATTCGTATCAGAGCAGGCAAACAACTATATATAAGACCTGATATGTCTGTGTTAGAAGTAGTCTGACTATATAGACGCGAGTAAAATCTTTGATGACGTATACCAGAATTCTTTAAAGATTCTTCAGAGTTTATTCTCCCCAAAACTTACTGTCTCACATGATGGTCTCGATTCATTCAAGATTTCCAATACCTTGACTGGTTATGAAGAATTGAGAGGAAAAAATAAAGAATCCTCTGCAAAAGTTATAAATAAGGAATGTCCAGCTAAGAGTACCAAGCTATGTTGTCTTAAAAGATTTTTAAACGGCCTGTTTAAGGAATGCAACAAAAGAATGTCTATAGACGAAGATCTCTTTTTATCTTTTGAAAAAACCTTCAACTTCTTGGAACACATTACAGTGATCTTGAGTAATGAGGTGCCCACTCAGGTTTCCGTCTCCGATAAATCTTGTTATCAATACGGAAAACCTGGGCATGTCAGAAAAACTTGCACGTTTGCAACAATCTTGACTACTCCATATGGTTACAAAAAATCATCTCTTGGTCACCATGGGGATAAAGAAACAAAACCGAAAGACTGTCATGCCAGAACGGTTTGTGAGCATTCTGCTCATCCAACCTCTTGTTAACAAGATTTTGGCATCACCCCGTCATGTAATTATTTTGAGATGGGGAAAGAAGTTGTAAAGGATTGTTTCTGTATGTACTATTTTCCGTATGATTTCTATCAAGGTTCTGATTTTCTGATTATGATAATTGATACTAGATGTAGGAAGGTTCTCGTAATCAATCATGATGAAACCATCACATATTGTTGAGCTGGCTCCAATATTAAGATGTTGGAAGGTCAAAATATATTACAACACTTCTAAAACCCGTGAATATCAATTTACCTTGTGCTATGGAAAATTTGCATTGAACTAAGAATAAGATTTATTATCTTATTAAACTGATATTTTTATGGTCCAGAAATCAAAACTTGATATGATTATGTATTCCAAACGGAATTTCTAAAACCTAAGTTAGTGTAACGTCAGCTAAGGGAATCCTTTGCGCGGAGTCCTGCTGCGATTCAAGAGGCGTAAGGAGCGCGAATGTACCTTAATCAGTGGGATACCTTTTACGGCTCAACTAAATTCCAGTCTGAAGTTAATTGGTAGTAGGCTAGTGTCTGTAGCGGCTTAATACAGTTTGGTGTTCAATCTTGACCAGGTCCCGGGTTTTTTATGCATTAGCGGTTTCCTCGTTAACAAAACTTCTGGTGTCTGTGTTATTTCTTTTTCCACATTATATTGATTATCTTTATAATTGAAATATCAAAGGTTGTGCGTTTATCAATTATAGTAGATACATCTGATCTAGTTTGTTGGATACGACTTGATTGATTCTTGGACATTGGTCTTTGGTACCCTCCAAGTTATCTCTTTGTGATTAGGTTCGCGGATTTGTTTCTGTAAACGTTTAATCGCAAGAGGGAGAGACATAAATCTAGATACTATTCCTTGATTGAGTTTAACTATCGGAGTTGTATTGAGTTTGTCCATACAGATTGCCTAAGAAAAAAACGGTGGTGCATTTTGGTACCCCCGAGTTTTCAATTCTTATCAGAGCAGGCAAACAACTATATATAAGACCTGATATGTCTGTGTTAGAAGTAGTCTGACTATATAGACGCGAGTAAAATCTTTGATGACGTATACCAGAATTCTTTAAAGATTCTTCAGAGTTTATTCTCCCCAAGACTTACTGTCTCACATGATGTTCTCGATTCATTCAAGATTTCCAATACCTTGACTGGTTATGAAGAATTGAGAGGAAAAATAAAGAATCCTCTGCAAAAGTTATAAATAAGGAATGTCCAGCTAAGAGTACCAAGCTATGTTGTCTTAAAAGATTTTTAAACGGTCTGTTTAAGGAATGCAACAAAAGAATGTCTATAGACGAAGATCTCTTTTTATCTTTTGAAAAAACCTTTAACTTCTTGGAACACATTGCAGTGATCTTGAGTAAGGAGGTGCCCACTCAGGTTTCAGTCCATGATAAATCTTGTTATCAATACGGAAAACCTGGGCATGTCAGAAAAACTTGCACGTTTGCAACAATCTTGACTACTCCATATGGTTACAAAAAATCATCTCTTGGTCACCATGGGGATAAAGAAACAAAACCGAAAGACTGTCATGCCAGAACGGTTTGTGAGCATTCTGCTCATCCAACCTCTTGTTAACAAGATTTTGGCATCACCCCGTCATGTAATTATTTTGAGATGGGGCAAGAAGTTGTAAAGGATTGTTTCTGTTTGTACTATTTTCCGTATGATTTCTATCAAGGTTCTGATTTTCTGATTATGATAATTGATACTAGATGTAGGAAGGTTCTCGTAATCAATCATGATGAAACCATCACATATTGTTGAGCTGGCTCCAATATTAAGATGTTGGAAGGTCAAAATATATTACAACACTTCTAAAACCCGTGAATATCAATTTACCTTGTGCTATGGAAAATTTGCATTGAACTAAGAATAAGATTTATTATCTTATTAAATTGATATTTTTATGGTCCAGAAATGAAAACTTGATATGATTATGTACTCCAAACGGAATTTGTAAAACCTTAGTTGGTGTGACGTCAGCTAAAAGAATCAATTGTGCGGAGTCCTGCTGGGATTCAAGAGGCGTAAGGAGCGCGAATGTACCTTAATCGATGGGATACCTTTTAGGGCTCAACTAAATTCCAGTACGAAGTTAATTTGTAGTAGGCTAGTGTCTGTAGCGGCTTAATACAGTTTGGTGTTCAATCTGGACCCGGTCCCGGGTTTTTTCTGCATTAGCGGTTTCCTCGTTAACAAAACTTTTGGTGTTTGTGTTATTTCTTTTTCCGCATTATATTGATTATCTTTATAATTGAAATATCACATGTTGTGCGTTTATCAACCATAGTATATAGATCTGATCTAGTTTGTTGGATACGACTTGATTGATTCTTGGACATTGGTCTTTGGCACCGTCCAAGTTATCTCTTTGTGATTAGGTTCGCGGATTTGTTTATGTAAACGTTTTAATCGCAAAGAGAGAGAGATATATCTCTAGATACTATTCCTTGATTGAGTTTAACTATCGGAGTTGTATTGAGTTTGTCCATACAGATTGCCTAAGAAAAAAATGATGGTGTATTTTGGTACCCTCGCGTTTTCAACAAGTTTGATGCTATACGATTGGATGGAACAGAAGATTCTTATCTCATGTCATGAGAACAATTTACTCAAGACATAATTTGGTCTTATACCTCCTCATTATATGGCCACTTCCATCATTCCCAAGATGACTTTGAATATTCTCACTAGAACAATGAGAAATTTTCGGTGGGGTCATGCAAGAGAGAGAAGGAAAGTTCAATCTATCTAGCAATAGGAATTCAATTCAAATGTTGAAATCCGAACTTCAAGAGAAATCTAAAAGAATCTGATCTTAGCTTCATTATGATATGCTCCCTGTGATCATATCATATAGGATAGTAGTTTAGACTCCTATTCCTATGATCATATCAACTCTCTATCGCCTGTATGTTGGGGATGATGGTCTGATGGTGGATGAACTGGTGGTGGTATGTTGAAGAATAAGGAGATGAATCTGGTGGTACGAGTGTTATGGATGAATTTTTTGTCAAGACGTGGATGTGAAGGTCAATTGAAGAGTTGTGCTTCTACTAGTGGTTTTGCGGATTGTCTAAAAGAATTAAGATAGGAATTATGTGTTTAAGGAAAACAAGAAACAAACAAAATGTGATGTGAGTTTTGAAAAAGCGGGTGTCTAACAACCACACCGAATTGCGCTTAGCAATCTGTATGGACAAAGTCTAATATACTTTCTAGAGAATCAACTAGACAATCAAACTCAATCAAGATAAAAATATATCAAAGAGTTTATATCTCAATCTCTCGATTTGATCTTTACTCAAGCAAATAGAAATCTGCGAGTCTTTATCAAAGAGAGATAACTTGGATAGTACCAAAGACCAATATCCAAGTGTCAATCAATTTAAATCAACAACCAAAAGGTCGGATATTCTAATTGATTGAACAACGCACAACCTGTATTATTTCAATTATATAAACAAATATAATGCGGAATATAAATAACACAGACACCAGAATTTTGTTAACGAGGAAACCGCAAATGCAGAAAAACCCCGGGACCTAGTCCAGATTGAACACACATTGTATTAAGCCGCTACAGACACTAGCATACTCCAAATTAAATTCGGTCTGGACTGTAGTTGAACCCAAATCAATCTCACACTGATCCAAGGTATAGTTATCCTCCTACGCCTCTGAGCCCGGTAGGACACTGCGCACTTGATTCCCTTAGTTGATCTCACCCACAACTAAGAGTTGCTACGACCCAAAGTCGAAGACTTTAATAAACAAATCCGTATCACACAGAAAAGTCTACGATAATAGATAAATCCGTCTCCCACGAATATACCTACGAATTTTGTTTCTTCTTTTGATAAATCTAGGTGAATAGGAACCAATCAATAATACCAGACTTATATTCCCGAAGAACAACTTAGTATTATCAAGCACCTCACAATAATTTTAATCGACGCAGCGAAAAAAGATATTGCGGAATCATAAACGATAAGACGAAGATGTTTGTGACTTCTTTTCTATCTTGCCTATCGGAGATATAAAATCTCGAGCCAATTATTTCAATTGTACTCGTAACGATAGAAACAACAAGATCAGATCACACAACTACGATAAAAGTAGTATCGGTCTGGCTTCACAATCCCAATGAATTCTTTAAGTCGTTAACCTGGTTTAGAAGAAGAAACCAAAGGTTAAAGGAGAATCGACTCTAGCTTAGCACAACTAGTATCACATAGAATGTGTGGGGATTAGGTTTCCCAGTTGCTAGAGTTCTCCCTTATATACACTTTCAAATCAGGGTTTGCAATCAATGTTAGCTTGGTAACAAAGTATTCAATATTCACCGTTAGATGAAAACCTGATTAGATTCAAGCTAATATTTCTTAACCGTTAGATCGAAATCTTAGCTTGTCATACACAAATGAAATGTCCAATTTTGGGTTTATGAACCGTACCCAAACATTAACATTTGTTGGTTCAACAAGTCAACCGAATGGTTAGCCATATGATTACTCTCATATCAACCTTATTCTTCTTCACCATAACTAGTTCAAATAACACAAATGAACTAGTTAGAGAGTTGTTCAATTGCAAGGAAATCTTATGTAACTACACAAGACACAATTGAAGCAAAATCGGTTTGATTCACTCGAATCGGTTCATGAACTTTATAGCCACGGTTTGCAAATTCATTCCTTAGTTTATTTAAACATTAGTTCAAGAACAACCGACTTTAGATATAACCTTCTCAAGTTCGCGGACTGGGTTCGCGGACTTAGGCTCATGGAAGGTGTGCACAAACTCCAGCAGAAAATCTCGGGCCGAGAAGTTCCGCAAGTTCGCGGACTGAGTTCTCGGACTTGGCTCACGCCACTTCCGTTTCTCTTGATCAACAAAGTTCGCAAACTTTGGTTCAAGGAATAAGGACTTATACATATAAGTGTTTCCACAACAATGCTTATATCCTACCAATGGTTATGTAATCTAAACTCTCATTTCAATCATTGAAACATTCTCAGAGAACGTTATATAGCCGTTATTCACAGACCATTTTTCGTCAGAGCAATTTTCAAAGTGATTGAAACATAACATGACTTTCGTCACTTGGTAAAGATGAATTCGGCTAAAGCGAAAGCTTACCAACACATATTTCGAGAAATAGATATGCGAGATAAACTCAGCTCAAAATAGCAAATGTGTATAATGAAAGTCTATATATCAAAATGACTTTTGTCTCAAGAGTAGGAGATAGAGTAAATAGACTTTTGAGTGACAGATAAGTTCAAGTCTCCACATACCTTTTAGCCGATGAAGATCCACCAGTTCCTTGAGTAGTAATTCGTCTTGTATGATGATTGCCATAGAGTCTTGAGCTCAACTACACTTTCTATCATAATCCAAGACCTTAGCTCTAATAGGCTAGTAATCAAGACTTATAGTTTTGATCACTAATATTGACAAACATGCTTGAGATAGCAATGCATGCGAGTTCGACCGAGCAATGCTCTAACAATCTCCCCCTTTGTCAATTTTAGTGTCAAAACTATTAATACATATGGAATACAAAAAATAAATAAATTTACTTTTGTAGCTCCTATTCCACATGCCTAATCTTTAACATTACTCGAAATCTTCGTCACTTCCAAGTACTCCAATGATCCCAAAGGTTGTAAGTTTAACATCATCGTTGTTGAAAATCCGTAGCTGTAACCACAAGAAAACAATAGTTCTCAATCATTGTTATATAGTGTCATAGTATCATTATATAGCATCAAAGTTCAATTGGATCACAACTTCAACAACAATACTATGGTGATATGTATCACTCCCCCTTAGTCAATATTCCATCTCACATAGAAACCACTCCCCTTTACATAATGATTCGAAAACCATATGTATTTGTAGTGTGAACTACATATTAATTCTCCCCCTTTTTTTCAGTAAAATTGCCAAAGGTACAAGAACGGGATCCTAATGAAATTTCCGAAAGAGACATTTCATGACCAAAAGAAAGAATACACATCATCTTATTTAGATGCAATCATAAAGCCGAAGCTAAATGCATTCATCAAGGAGTTTAGAGATACAAGATAACCCATATAATACTCCCCACAAAGATTTGGCAATTAAGCGCAAGTTCAAAAAGAACTCCCCCATAATATGTCATTCCCAAGAGAACAACAAGAGCGACCTTAATTTCGAAAGAAAAGAAGGATTTCTTTGGACATAACAAATCACATACAAGTATGAATTTGAATCCAAAATATTAAATTAACCACAAGAAGTTCATGATTAATTTAACCAAAAATGCTCAACACAAGTAAACTTATGGAGTCTTAAGAGCGCTCAATTAGATTAATCACAAGTAAATCCATAATTGATCTAATCGAAATACACAACCAAATTAACCATAAAAGTAATCAATTTAATTGGTCATACTCACATAATAGAGTCTATGGAGCAATGACTAAGTTAAACAAACAACCCAGTCATGAACGCTCAAACATAAAAAGACTTATGAAGTCGTAACTAAATAACCAAACAAGATGATTAATTTAGTTAAAAATGCTCAACATAAAGTACCTTACGAAACAATAACAAGGCTAATCATAAAAATCAACTTGGTTGTTTAACGCTCAACATAAGATACTTTACGGAGCCTCACAGTAATACATAAAAAATGGATCAGGGAAGATCAATTACTGCGGAATACACAAGGATTCATTCTATTTTCCATCACTATTTGCATAACGACATTTAATAAACATAATCCTTGCAAACAAAATATTTTAACCTATCTTCCATCAATAATTGACAATATAGGCTTAACTTTTGTATTTGTCAAAAGTTCATTCATTCTTTCATCAATACATGCATATCAATTCATGAACGACTTTACTTTTGACAAAGTATGGGACAATCAAGTTCACAGACGCAAACGCACATATCCCATAACAATAATGCAATATATAAAACCATAAAGATTAATACTGCAATAATCATCTTCCAAACAAGTTTAGAATTTAAACCAATAAATCTAAAAACATGAAGATGAAAACGTTGGACATAGCTATGTGTAATCACAATAATGGCTATTCCAACCTCTAGTTATTCTTCTAGATAAAAACAAAAATATAGAAGATTTATTAGGCGAACTAAAGAAAAAATCAGAGTTCATTGAGGACCTCGTATTTTTAAATGAATCCATCAAAGAAGGTATCTCTGATTCCTTTATTCTCTGGACTGTAGACACACCATGTTCGTGAGATAAAACACTAACTTTGCGATCAACAACCCGAGCAAGTTGTCTAGTTTTGACGCAGTCCATAATGAGCTTCTTTTGATTTTGTATCAGAATATTCTGATTTGCAAGGATTCTGGCCTGGCCATCTAGGAGTTGGTTTATTTGCAGTTGCAGATTTGCAAACTCGACCTATGAATCGTTTTAAAAACGAGTTAAATTCTTAACAGTATCATCAATCCAGGAGTTGTGATCCTTTCTTTCAAGCATCTTCTTTAGAACCAGCTCTTGAATTGACTCACGTCCTTGAGTGTCTTCCTCCATATCAAGATGCACAATCTCTTGAGATTTTGCAGAGTTATCCATATTATTTTTGTTAAGGAAAGGAAACACCCAACAAAGTAATATATATGTGTTAGTAAACACAGGTTGGAAACTTTAAGAACTCACAGGAGGAGGACGCGGACGTTTATGGACCGTCAACACAAAGAAAACTTAAAACAGAAAGAAAATAATATACAACATACTTGAGTATTTCTCAATAATTTTCCTTGTACCTCTCAAGTTAGAAACAAGGAAAAGAATACCTAGAATCAGGTGGTAGAGTGGAAATTAATCCCACTATGATCATCGAGAAAGGAGTTGTACATATCATCTGATAGTTTGATCTTTGTGTTCTTCGCCTTTATTTGGTTAATCTTCATCCCAGAAGAGTAAGACACAGTGTGGTTAACATATCCATCTGAAGGGTTTCTCTGAGGACTAAATCTAGGACCTCTTGCAATTGGTTCAAGAGAATCAGAATAGAGAGGAATCCATTTTCTAGACTTAGATTTACCAGAAACATTCTTACAAACACAGCGAATGCTTTTGTCAGCAGTACAAGAATTTATACTACTAGAAAGCATATGATTCCTGTGATGATTTCTAAGAAAGAGATCACGTTTATAAGGTATCTGGTTTTATGTGGGCATGCGATTCACTGCAGTAGTCGACGGACTATTTATACCATTGACAGTGTAAAGAAGCAAATTATGAAGTTTAGAAATTTGTTTCTTTCTGGCAAAATAATGGATAGCATAGTGATTCTTTTTCCCACAGAAAGTACAGGTTCGTGGAGGAAAAGCAACAATTGGCACCTGTTTTGACTTCATAGCCATGTGAGAGGATTGTAAGTTATGCAAACTTTTCTTGACACAATCTTTTTCTGGAGAACATTTCATCATGTACTGTAACTCATGAGAGTTAGTATGTATAGAAAAATTTCTCTTTAAGACGGAGTTTTCCTTTTCCAAGGATTTACACTGCCATGAGCTAGAGTAAGAGATTCTTCTAGTTTCTCTTTTTCAACACGAAGTCTGTTAAGATCTGATGAATGAGTCTCGATCAAACGTTTCTCTCTAATTGAGTATTCCTTAACAATATCTTCAAGAACACTAATCTTTTCACGTTGTTGAGTAGTTTCTTGGAGAAGTTTTGCAATATTCTTAGAGAAAGACTCAATGATGCTGTAAAGTTCATGTTCTCGATCAAGAGACTTTTCAAATTCATTAATAAGCTGATCATGATCTTGAAAATCAATAATTTCAGCAATGTTTTTGAGATTCTGGTGAGCTCCTTTTTATCTTTTGCTATAGTGCCCAATGTCTCATCAGAGAGAGAGAGAGAGAGATGTCAGTGCCAGATGGGACAACCTTCTTACCTAGGGATTCGGAAGAATCTGCTAAGGAGTGATCCTTTGAGGTATTTCCAAGACATTTGGCATAATTAAAAGCTTTAGAAGGCATCTTGGTATGCGTGTAAGAAATTTTGTCCACAGACTTAGATTGCCACAAACACAGACTTGTAAGGTCTTAAACGTGCTTGCCTGCTCTGATACCAATTGAAAAAATGGGGGTCTAACAACCACACCCAATGTTTCGCCTTAGCAATCTGTATGGACAAACTCTAATATACTTTCTAGAGAATCAACTAGACGGTCAGGCTCAATCTAGATAAAAATATATCAAATAGTTTATATCTCAATCTCTCGATTTGATCTTCACTCAAGCAAATAGAAATTTGCGAGTCTTTATCAAAGAGAGATAACTTGGATGGTACCAAAGACCAATATCCAAGTGTCAATCAATTTAAATCAACAACCAAAATGTCGGATATTCTAATTGATTGAACAACGCACAACCTGTATTATTTCAATTATATAAACAAATATAATGTGGAATAGAAATAACACAGACACCAGAATTTTGTTAACGAGGAAACCGCAAATGCAGAAAAACTCTGGGACCTAGTCCAGATTGAACACACACTGTATCAAGCCGCTACAGACACTAGCCTACTCCAAATTAACTTCGGTCTGGACTGTAGTTGAACCCCAATCAATCTCACACTGATCCAAGGTACAGTTATGCTCATACGCCTCTCATCCCAGCAGGATACTGCGCACTTGATTCCCTTAGCTGATCTCACCCACAACTACGAGTTGCTACGACCCAAAGTCGAAGAATTTAATAAACAAATCTGTATCACACAGAAAAGTCTACGATAATAGATAAATCTGTCTCCCACGAATATATCTATGATTTTGTTCCGTCTTTTGATAAATCAAGGTGACCAGGAACCAATCAATAATACCAGACTTATATTCCCGAAGAACAGCTTAATATTATCAATCACTTCACAATAATCTTAATCGACGCAACGAAAAAAGATATTACGGAATCACAAACGATGAGACGAAGATGTTTGTGACTTCTTTTCTATCTTGCCTATCAGAGATATAAAATCTCGAGCCAATTATTTCATATGTACTCGTAACGAGAGAAACAGCAAGATCAGATCACACAACTACGATAAAAGTAGTATCGGTCTGGCTTCACAATCCCAATGAAGTCTTTAAGTCGTTAACCTGGTTTAGAAGAAGAAACCAAAGGTTAAAGGAGAATCGACTCTAGTTTAGCACAACTAGTAGCACACAGAATGTATGGGAATTAGGTTTCCCAGTTGCTAGGGTTCTCCCTTATATACACTTTCAAATCAGGGTTTGCAATCAATGTTAGCTTAGTAACAAAGCATTCAATATTCACCGTTAGATGAAAACCTGATTAGATTCAAGCTAATATTTCTCAACCGTTAGATCGAAAACTTAGCTTGTCACACACAAATGAAATGTCCAATTTTGGGTTTATGAACCGTACCCAAACATTAACATTTGTTGGTTCAACAAGTCAACCAAAAGGTTAGCCATATGATTACTCTCATATCAATCTTATTCTTCTTCACCATAACTAGTTCAAATGACTCAAATGAACTAGTTAGAGAGTTGTTCAATTGCAAGGAAATCTTATGTAACTACACAAGACACAATTGAAGCAAAATCGGTTTGATTCACTCGAATCGGTTCATGAACTTTATAGACACGGTTTTCAAAATCATTCCTTAGTTTATTTAAACATTAGTTCAAGAACAACCGACTTTAGATATAACCTGCTCAAGTTCGCGGACTGGGTTCGCTGACTTAGGCTCATGGAAGGAGTACACAAACTGCAGCAGAAAATCTCGGGTCGAGAAGTTCCGCAAGTTCGCGGACTTAGTTCGCGGATTTGGCTCACGCCACTTCCATTTATCTTAATCAACAAAGTTCGCAAACTTTGGTTCAAGGAATAAGGACTTATACATATATGTGTTTCCACAACAATGCTTATATCCTACCAATGGTTATGTAATCTAAATTCTCATTTCAATCATTGAAACATTCTCAAAGAACGTTATATAGCCGTTATTCAAATACCATTTTTCGTCATAGCAATTTTTAAAGTGATTGAAACATAACATGACTTTCGTCACTTGGTAAAGATGAATTCGGCTAAAGCGAAAGCTTACCAACACATATTTCGAGAAATAGATAGGCGAGATAAACTCGGCTCGAAATAGCAAATGTGTATAATGAAAGTCTATATATCAAAACGACTTTTGTCTCAAGAGTAGGAGATAACGTAAATAGACTTTTGAGCGACAGATAAGTTCAAGTCTCCACATACCTTTTAGTCGTTGAAGATCCACCAGTTCCTTGAGTAGTCCTTCGTCTTGTATGATGATTGCCATGGAGTCTTGAGCTCAACTACACTTTTTATCCTAATCCAAGACCTTAGCTCTAATAGGCTAGTAATCAAGACTTATAGTTTTGATCACTAATATTGACAAACATGCTTGAGATAGCAAGGCATGCGAGTTCGACCGAGCAATTCTCTAACAAGTTTGAAATGATTTTGACACAGCTTTAGGCGAGAAAAACAATGAAGAAGATTGATGTTTCTATCATTGATTTTTATGATTTAATGACTGCCTGCATGGATTCAAATATACATAAAAGGAGTTGACTAATACCCTGAACTTTGAAATCGCAGAATTTATTGTTAACTGAAATTTTGATCACATAATTAATAAATTGCTATAGATAAAAAACCGCAACTGTACTGGAACTGGACTGGGAATACAAGTGCAGGTACAAACACAAATACATGTACAGGTACTCAAATCTGGATCCGGTCACTAGGAGATAAAAGTTTTAAGTTTTGAAGAAAACCAGACCCTGTCGTTCTTTATCCAGTCCTACCCCTAACTCGCTCCACCTTAACCTTCGAGTAGGATTTAAAGAACGCGCAATTGGGAACATTAAAACTAATTGGGGGATATAGGAAAAAGACAAAAACGGGATTTAAATAGTAAATCAAGGTCACCCCCTATCCGTGTAATTTATATAATTCCTAATCTACCCCTCACTAATCATGTTTAGTGGTAACTTATAATTAGTTAAGTTAATAGATTAGTTTGATAATGATTAGTATAAATCATTATTATTGAATTTGTGCAACAACATTAAATCAAGATATTTATGATCATGAAAGTTTAGGTGAAGAACCAACCCACGAAAGTAAACATGCCAAATTTAAAGATAAATTTGGTCAATGATCTGAAAATTGGAAGCAATCTTCTGTTTGGAAGGGGTTGAAATAGGTCTGGAATGCACTAAAAGAAGATGTCAGGTGGTGTGTGGGAGATGTATCAAAAATATCTATTTGGTTTGATATATGGTGTGGTGAAATATCTTTAATTAGTCTAATTGGCTACACAGATTATATTAGAGATAATAAGTGTATGAAAGTACATGCTTTAATGCATGAAGGCAAGTGGAGGATTCCAGATGAATTACAACAATACATTCCTACAAAAAAATTTGCCAGTGATAAGTGCTGGAATTGACAAGAGAGTATGGATTGGTAGAAAAAATGATAATTTTTCAACAGCTGATGCAGTTGAGAAAATAAGAAGAAGAGAAGTTATTCTGTCATGGCCAAAATACATTTGGCAAAACTTTCTTCACCCTAGCATTGCTAGTAATATCTAGAAATTACAGCAAGAGGTGTATGTGGATGATGTAATAATGAGAGATAGAGGTTTTAAAATGGTCTCAGTTTTTTGTATCTGTGTTGCAGCACAAAACAGTATACATCATACACTTTGGGAATGTCAGTAGAGTGTGGCTGTATGGAGTTGGGTAAATGCAGTATTTGGTTTTGTTAATCCAACATCATTTGAAGAAGTCTGTAAAGCAGCTGAGAAGAAAAGTCCAATAGTTAAGCAAATATGGATGACTTCAGCTTGTGCAACCATGAAAGAACTATGGTTTCAGAGAAATGCGAATTTATTTGAGGAGAAAAAAATCTAATGTGAATAGTTTTAAAAGTAGAATTTTGCAGATGGTGTATGAAGGAGGATACATAATGGATGGTGTCAGATGGAAGCACACATATGACAGTCAAATACTGAAATTTTTCAAAATTGGTGTTGGAGTCTGTCTTTCTTCTTAGCTTATGTTAGTTAAAATTGTGTCTTATAATCTGTAATTGTCTATCCAGTGGTCTGACTTTTAGCTCTTTTATTGGGTTTGTCCTGTACCTTTAGCTGGCTTTCGCCTTTCAATAAAAAAAAAAAAGTGTGATTCAGCAAAAAAAAAAGGAAAATAAACATGTTGAACATACAAGTTATCCAATTGCTCATGTTTAGGTGAAATTTGATTTTTTTCATTGAATTCTCCATTGTTACGCTTGAAAAACTCAGTGCCGGCATGGTAAAAGTATGAATACAATGCCGGCGGCGACCAAATCGGCATGGTATTCATAATTTCACCATGGCGATACACAATATCCCCCAATTGTGAAATTATAAATACACTGGCGGCACAAAAAGTTCATTATCAAGCATGCCGGTAGTGGTGCCGGCATGGTATATTGCTTAAATTTCCATGCCCGCACATGATGCAAATTTCCCAGAAACTTGAGTTTATTATCACTTGGCTATCGACATTGATAGATTTCTATCGAGCATGCCGGAAATTAGTAAATTCGGCATGGTATTTATACTAAAAACAGTGCCGGCATGGTGTTCGAGCATGCCGGAAATTAACTGAAAATTTTCGGTTACAATTTTTGATTCTAAGCTAAACAGATTTTTTTAAAAAATAGATGATTAGGTTTCTTTCTTGGAGGCATATTTATACACTCCCTTCGTCTTTAATTAACAGTCCTAATTGATTTTGTCAAAATATTAAGGAAATCCTATAAAATGTCATGGCTAACCCTTGACTAGCCCTATTTAATGTTATGTTATTACCAAAACTTAAAATAATAGTATTAAAAATTATAAATTGGATAGTATTATTATTTTAGGAAATATTTTTAGAAAACAAAAACAAACTTAAGTTGCTTTCATTATGGAATCCACAATTAGGACGGGATGTGCTCCTCTTAACTCGTCGTAATAAAAAAATTCCCTCCATTCGATTTTGGTTTTCCGCACTGAAATGTTGGAGCCTTTGGAATTTTATTTGAGAGGGGAAAAAATGAAAAGTGAAAGTGTAGATTATTTCCTCTTTGGATATATACTAGGCCATGGGAACTCAACCAATTCATGAGATCGTAAATATGTCATAGCTAGAGAAACTAGATAGTCTAGCTTATGTTCTTCCATGGTGTTTCGAGAAAAGAGATGGAAAGATTAATATAGATGAAAAAGTTATGTAAGAATAAGTAAAAGTTTTATTAGGAATTTTATAACTATCCATAAATGTTTTTTTTTTAAAAAGGAATGACGATTAATACAAAGATATTGAATAGATGTTTTTCTTATATATGGTGATAATATTTAAGATTTTGAATTAAGTTTATATTAAAAATGATTTTATGATTATAAAAAATAAAGAATATATTTGATAGTTTAAGGGAAAAGTATGTCTATAAACAGAGCGGACATATAAAAAAAGACAGACCAAAGTAGAAATTAGGACATATAGAAAAAGACAGAGGGAGTAAAAAATTAATCCCAGATTTTTTTATTTTTTTAAAATAAAAGTGAAACCGTGTTGAAATGGATGATCGAGAAAATAAAAATATAAAAGAGAAGCCGGCAGAGAAGCAGAAGAGAAGAGAAGAGAAGGGAAAGAGAAGGAGCAGAGAAGTTAAAATACTAAAGGGTATTTTAGTATTTCTATACCCAAAAATCACCCCTTACCAGAAACTATTGGATGGGGATATTAATTCATATCCCCCAATTAGTTTAAGTATCCCCTAGTTGTGCGATCGATTTATATATACCTTATAACTCTCTGGCGGAGCCGATCAACAAGTCTTGCAAAGACTCTCCTTGAAGCGCGGATAACACCATACAAGAAGTGAACTCAATACTAGAAAAACTTCCCCAACCCCAGGTAAAGTATATAAACAGGAAATATAACTCCATGGCGGACTACATTGCAAAAGAAGCTCGAATAAAACATCTTCAACACAGGTTTTCCCAGATTCAGCACTGGGCTTTAAAATCTAATATTATTTTCAATGCTTTTGATAAAAATGAGCACATAAACTTGTTGTTGTATATTTCTTGATTAATATAAATCCTTTTTACATCAAAAAATAAAATAACTCATCAAAATAATTTTAAGGGGCAGTTAAGCAAGTTGCATATTGGAAAGACTTTTGTTTTAACTTTCTATTAAAGCTAAATAACTATGTACAGCTCCGGTTGCCGACTGACACATCATCAAGTAAGTTCGAGCCATGTGATCGATAAAGACCCGTTGTCGTCTTCCTATTTTCTGAATTTTATATAAACGTCCGCTTAGGAATAAAAAATATTTTAATTACGGCTATCTTTTGGACCACAATGCGAAGAAATGATTGTAAACTTTGATGGTATACTATAATTAATTTGTGGTAGGGGTATGATGATGCTCTCTAAATTAACAATAGTGCTAATCGTCTTGTTAAACATATTATAAATAAACTAATCTGTAAGATTCTGTATGATCAAACATACTAATAATAATTATTTGGTGAAGAAGTGAGAAGAAATGCACGGTTGTTTCAATGGGAGATTCATGGGGGAATTTCAGTCATAAAAGCTAGTGAGTGGATATAGATAATAAGGTTTCAACATGATTATGAGATGCATAGGGTTCTTAACTTGGCTACCAGAAGGGTATTTGGAGACTTATTCAGCATCAAGAAATGGGAAGTTACTGACAACTTATAAGATTGGTATCCAACTGAGGAGATGTTCTTCATTACCATAAGTAATCTAACTCCAGCTCGGGTTACAAGTGATAATCTTAGGAGGTATTTAGCCTGGATGGGTGAGATGTTATCTTTCTCTTATCCTGTGAGAAAAAATAATGGAAGCTTTTCTATTACTGTGAGGGCAAGCATAAGGTTCAGACAGAGACTCAAGTTCAGTGTTAACTCAGAAAATTAGGCTGACCAGGTTAATCTAGTGTTTTTTGAATTACATAACTTTCCCTTTAATTTTTGTGGACACTGTGATATAATTGGTCACAAATTGCAAAACTGTATTTACTATGAAATGGCTCAACACCAAGCTGAAGTCCAGCAGGCTCAAGCTAATGTTGAGTTGCTAGCAATGCAACAGGAAATGGTTCTGCAACAGGAGCAAATGCAACCAGTTATGGTTCATCATGGCATGGAAATGTCTGATGATAACCTCTCCAACTCCTCTGTGGAACAAGATCCTACTGAGGTAACTTGTAATGATTACTTGACACAATTATAAGATGATAAGGAAAACTATGATGAAATCATGCAACCAACAATCCATCCTACTGTTAATTATGCTGCTCATTTTGAAAATACTGTATCTAGTCATCAAGGAGTTGTAACTGGATTTAAAATGGATACATACATGTGGAAAGTGATGCAGAGGAGAGATAAGCCTGGAAATCCATTTAACATTTTAAATGGTGGATGGGGTGAAGCCTCTACATCACAACAACATCCCAACATTAACAATACTGCTTATTTTAGGAACTGGATTTTGATGCAAAGTTACTTTCATTGGGACAATCCTCTCCCAATCCCTAAAAGGAAAAAAATTGACAATTTGGAACTGATTTTGGCACCTCCAAATCCAAGTCAGGTGGAAATCAGGGAGATTGAAACCAATGAGCCTGAAAGGGAAGTGAATTATTACCCTCATCAGTGGTATAAAAGAGATTCATCAAGTGGAAATACCCAGGGTGAAGATTTTATGGACAAGTCTAGCTAAAAATGATCTCAATACCAGAAGCAGAATTGAATTTTTTGGAATACATGGATATATAGCCATCAGAGCCTATGAGCTCCTTTCCTTTGCTTTGTAACTGTTTTTGTTTTGTTGCTTGTTAGTTTTATTTTTCTTAGTCTCTGTATTTTCTTCAGTCCTTAATTAGTTATTTTCTGTGTTCGTATAATTGTAGTTCTCTTAATCTTTTCTTTAACTGGACTGCTCTTTCAGCTTTCCTTTTTAGTGTTGTAGTAGCAAAAAAAAATCCTTTCTATCTTTGGTTACCAGACACTGTTAGTTACAACCCCTGACTTTATCTTGTGTTCAAAGTGGAAATTATTCTCAGGTTTTGCCTGTCCTGTGCTACTGACTAGGTCTTTCTCTGTCCCCCTGTCTGTGTACTTAGTGTTTTTAAAGCTGAGTATCTATTAGATTTGCTTTACCATCTTTGCCTTAAAAAGCCTTTGCCATCTCTTTGCTCCCTGATTTTTTCTATCCCCTGTAACATCAGTGACTTGATATTCTGGTACAACATCCCTTTGTTTTCTTTTTCCTTGTTTAACGTGTCTAATTTTGAGTTATCCATTCTGGTTTTGTACTCCTTTTTCTCATTGTGTGTGGTAACTTTTCTTCTTCACAGTTTTCCTAATGTATTTAGCCCTCTCACTCCTTTTCAAATTTTCTAGTTTTCTGTTTTTTTCTCTTTATCCTTTTCCCCCCAGTACTACCATGAAGCTCCTTTCATGGAATGTTCAGGGGATTGGAACTCCAATCACTAAAGATCATTTGGGCCATTTATGCAATTTTTATAAACCTGATATAGTTTTTCTATCGGAAACTAAAGCCCATTTCGATAAAATGGAGTTTTTTATGAAAAAATCTAACTTCCATGATTGGTTTATAATTCCGTCGGTGGGAATAGCTAAGGGGTTAGCAATTGCTTGGCATAATAATGGAGAATTAAAATTAGTCTCGGCACATCTTAATGTCTGTCACTTTGAAGCTTCATTTGGTGATAAAGATGTAGAAATTACATGTGTTTACGGTGCAGTTGAAGCAGACGAGAAAATAACACAATGGTCTCATATTCAGAATTTTAGCGAGACAGGTTCAAAAGCCATGGGTGCTAATCGGAGACTTGAATATAATATTGGTCCTAGGAGAAAAGCAAGGTGGAAATAGTACGAGCTCAAGAAGTAAAACTTTTGCCAGACAGATTATAGACTCTGTGGGGCTACAAGATGCGGGTTATGAAGGCGCTCCTTTCACGTGGTCAAATAACCGAAGCGGAGAAGCTAATATTTGTGAAAGGATCGATAGAGCTTTAATATCCTACCAATGGATTCAATTATTTCCGAACACAAAGGTAAGTCACCTGACCAGAGTTGGTTCGGACCACACCCCTATATATCCTTTTTTATTCCAACCCGGAATTAAGAAGACTTCATAAACCTTTTAGATTCCTTAGAGATCGGCTTTCCCATCCCTCGTTATCTTCGGTAGTAGCGCGTCTTGGAATCTTCATTCACCCAATTCATTATCCAAAAATTTCGCCTCTAATCTGAAAGTGCTTTCTTCGGACGTATCACAATGGAACTCAGATGTTTTCGGTAATATTCATAACAAAATAAAAATCTCAATAGCAAAATAAATAACATCCATCGATCTGGAAACATCTCTACCAAGATAGATACCTTAGAAAACCTTCAAGCCGAGCTAGGAAAATGGTACAAAATTAAAAATGATTATTACCATCAATTATCAAGGGATAAATTCTTCAAGGAATATGATCAAAATACTGATTGCTTTCATGCAGCTGCCTCAAATAGGAAGAAACTTAATGCTATGCATTCTCTCAGAGATCCATCTGAACTCTGGATCTCCGAGCGAGACCAAATCAACTCCCTCTTACTCAATCATTTCACCCAAATCGGAACTTCCCAGCCAAATAAAGAACTATAATGTAGATCTAGTGGAAATTATTCAACCTTGTGTTACTGATTCTGAAAACATAGATCTAACCCAAATCTCATCCAAAGAGGAAATCTGGTCAACTCTCTCTAACATGAATCATTGGGGTGCTCCGGGCCCGGACGGTTTTCAACCGGGATTTTTCAAAGCTAATTGGGAAACCTTGGGTCCATACATAATAAATGCTACGCAAGATTTCTTTAGAACTGGGATTTTGGAAAAGGACTATAGCCACTCCTTCATTACTCTAATACCAAAAATATCAACTCCTCAAACCCCAGCGGATTTTAGACCTATCAGTCTTAACAATACTATCTATAAACTCATCTCAAAAAATTTAGCGAATAGACTGAAACCCATTCTAATAGGCTTATATCCCCAAATCAGTCAGCCTTTCTGCCAGGGAGACAAATTACAGACAATATTATCATAGCTCATGAACTGATTCACTCTATGAAAACCTCAAAGAAAAAAAAATTAGCTCTCAAGATTGATCTTTCCAAAGCTTTTGATAGAGTCGGGTGGCCTTTCATTACAAAAGCCTTAGTCCCTTTTGGCTTCAGCGATTGCTGGGTAAACCTCATCTCTCAATGCATTTCCACAACCTCTTATTTTATTCTTCTAAATGGTTCCCTGGGCCCAATTTTCTCTACCTCTAGGGGTTTAATACAAGGTGACCCGCTATCTCCATACCTATTTCTAATATGCATGGAGGTTCTATCAAGACTTCTTGACAAAGCTACAGTGGAAAATAAAATCTCGGGTATTAAAATAAACAAACATGCCCCCACTATATCCCACCTATTTTTCGCAGATGACTGCTTTCTTTTTACCAAAGCGGAACTTGAGGAAGCAAAAAACTTATTGGATATCTTATCTAATTTCGGGAAAATCACAGGGCAAGTGTTAAATTTACAAAAATCTGGAATATATTTCAGTCCCAAAATCCACCCAAAACATGGAAAGATAATAAGATCCTAAAAGTTCCCTAAATGACAAAAAATGACAGATATCTAGGTACTCTTTTTTTCTTTGATAAAAACAGAAAAGAGAATTTTTGAACCTCTTCTTCAAAGGTACTACAATACTCTTCAAGGTTGGAAAGGAAAGTTATTATCGCAAGCAGGAAGGACAGTTTTAATTCAATCAATTCAACAAGCCTACCCAACTTACTAGATGCAGATGCTAGCTCTTCCAAAGGAAACTTTAGATAAGCTTGACAAAATTCAAAGAGATTTTTGGTGGAACAAGGATAAGTCAAAAGGAAAAGGTGGATATATAAAAGCGTGGAAAGGCATGTGTAAACCAAAATCGCAAGGGGGGTTAGAAATTAAGAATCCTCACAACTTCAATATATCCCTTCTAACGAAGCTAGCGAGCAGGGTAATGACAGAAAAAGATCAACTGTGGGTAAAACTTTTAGAGGCGAAATAATACCATAATTCAAACCCATTTGAACCGACCAGAAACTATGAACTTTCTTGGATCTGGACCAGTATTCAAAAAGGTCTAAACATTATAAAAGGAAACTTCATATGGCAAGTTAAAGATGGTTATAATACGAGGATTTGGGAAGACAGTTGGATCCCTAATACGGATATAGTTGATAAACCAAGCGATAGAGCCGTTCAACTACCTCAAAAAGTTCAAGAGCTATTAAATACAGACGGTTCTTGGGACACTGAAATTCTCGACGAGTACTTCCCTCCAGAAATTAAGGAAAAAAAATTAGAAATTATCCCAAATAAAGATAAGAGAGATCGTATTCGATGGAAACACCATATTTCTGGGGCTTTTTCGGCAAAAAAATATCTACAACTACCTCATCAATCAACAGGACAACAATGAGGAGGATATTGTTTTCCCGTGGAAAAAACTCTGGAAACTTCAAGTTATCCCTCGGATAACACTATTTATTTGGAAATTGGTTCAAAAAGCTCTTCCGACCAATAGTAGACTAGCAGCTCACAACTCAGAAATGTCTTCAGTGTGTCCTTTATGTGAGAACCAAGCGTCGAAAACAGAAGATCACCTCTTTAGAAAACGCCATTTTGCTAGATCGATATGGTTTGGTTGTGATCTGAACATGGTTAACTCGCAAATTAACACAGACCCAATTGTCAAATGAGTCGAAACTTGGATATCAGACCCTAAATTCTCAAATTATTGCGAACAAGTTGCAACTATAAGATGGTTTTTTTCGAAATATAAATGTGAAGTAGTTTTTAAAAAAACCAACCCAGATCCATATTCCTTGATTCAACAGATTAAGAATTTTATCCAGACCCAACCACAAATTAAGGAGAAGAGTAATAACGATATTAAGAAAAAGGCACTAACCAAACTAGCCTGGAACAACTTCAAAGTGGATTGGATAATTTTTAAAGATGCTTCTTTTAACAAGGAGAACTTATCCATGGGTTGCGCTTTCATTCTTTATTCGGTCGAACAAGAAGCTTTTATGCATCTTTCTGCGGGTCCATACCGGGCATCTTCGGCTTTACACGCAGAAGCAAAATCTCTTTTAAATGCTTTAAAATGGCTAGAAGACAATATTCTTTCTAGCGTTTTTATTGTTACAGACTGTAAAGTGCTGGAAGATTTCATCAACAAAAAAGAAGCAGAAGTGTCTTGGGCAACAGAGAATACTATAGAAGAAATCACCTATAGTTTAGGCAGACTTACGCAAGCTAAGGTAAAATTTATTAACAGAAATAACAATGCAGCAGCAGACTCAATAGCCAAAAAAACAAGAATCAGAAGACTACAACACATATCGAAACATTTGCAGCAGCAAGTGAAAAAAGAAAATATCCTTTCTAATATTTTCGAAAAAAAATGAAATTGCAGACCTTTTGTATTATATTGTTTAATTAATATATATTATGTTCCTAAAAAAAAGAAAAAAAAATATATGTGAGAAGAAATAAGTGAGTTAGTTAGCAATCTACAGATAGCCTCTCAACAAATTAATAATGCCATCGACAATATATAATCTTTTCCTGCCATGAAGAGTAGAAATTTGGTGAGAGGTTAGCTTCATAAGACTACCTCATATAGCTTCTCAATATTTTGTATGTATTTTTTTTCCACAATAAACAAAAGACGACTATCTTATACAATAAGATATCATTGATACTTGGATAATCAAAATTAAAGTTATATTCCGAGTGTGTAATGAATGATTAAGTAAGTGGGATGCAAGAGATAATCAACATGTACACGTGAAGATGTTCACCAGAAAGCGACCCCTCTAACCTAAGCCTTTTGTTGAAGTTGCACATTACCCAAACTAGGACAGCCATAGGCTGGCTGTTGTGGTGTAGCACACTTAGGCTGCAGTAAGTTTGCTGTAAAGATGCAAAAATAAATTTGGTACAGAGTGATGATAGATTTTGGAGTTACCAAATTCATGCAAAACAAAACAATTTTGGAAATGGTAACTACATGTAGTGTACAAGTCTTTGTGTATGGCACTTGCAAAATAAACGCTAAGTGAACATTTTTGTCGGAGACAAAACGGGGCCACGTGACAACAACGTCTTACTTTTAGCTTTAAAAAGAAAGGAATCAGCATTAATTTAAGGTAAAGTATTAAGAGGTGACTAGTGATTAGTATCTTTTGAGATGTTTAATTAGGCCTTCTTTTCCACTGAACAGAGAAAATTAGCCGTTCTTTTTCTGCTCTTTAATTAGATAAACAAATACCGTACATGGATTAGTTACTGTATTACTTTATGGTGCTGAGCGGCTGCTAGGCCCCCAGAAATATATGGTGGACCAACGGTGGCTGATATACATGTCTCCAGAGTCCAGAGGGACCAGAGTAGTCTGAAAGTGGAAACTGGAGTAGTCTCCTTTTCTGGAGTGCAAATGGACAATGATGAATATGGGCCTGTACATTGGGCTTGGGTATATGAAAACCTTTAAGAATTTTGAAGAACGATTTTTTTGGGACCATGGTTTTTTTGGGGACCATGGTTTTATTTTGGGTAAAGACATTAGAAGTAATTTTAGGTCATCCCATATCTAGTTATTTATTTAATACCTAATCTATCCTCTTAATTAATTTTAGGCTATGATTAGTGAATGATTTAGTTAAAAACAATTACTGAGATTAAATTAAAAGATGGGTTTATTATTAGTTGAGTAGAATTATTGAGAGAGTAGAGTTAGAGAAGATGAAGGAGAAAAACATGGAAAATAAATTTTTTTCCAATTCACTAAGTTTGAGTATTCAACTGATGAAAACTCATCTGATTCTTCATCTCCATCCTCTCCTAGAATATTTGTTAATCTTCAAAATGATCCGGATTTGAACTGGATTTTGAACAGTTCGGTTACTTTATATGAAGAAAAAGTAACCGAAATCATCTGAAGTTGTAGTTCGGTTGCCCTGTGAGATGAACAAGTAACCGAACTCATCTGAAAGTGTAGTTCGGTTACTTGTTCCAAACACGCAGGTTACCGAACTCTCTAATAATTTCTAGGAGTTACAGTGTTATGTTCGGTTGGTTCGCAAACTGCATGCACTTTTGATCTAACCGAACTTTACGTAATATAACAGTATATAAGTTTACAAAGTTCGGTTCTTTCGCAAACTTGAACCTAACAGCTAACCAACCGAACTCTGAGTTCGGTTTCTGCGATAAAATTGTGAAGTTACCGAACTTAACAAACAAACAAAAATGTGAAGTTCCAGCATCTATTGGCTAAGTTCGGTTACTTTGTAGTTTTAAAATTTTTTGCGAACAAACCGAACTCTATTGGCTAAGTTCGGTTATTTTGGAATTCAACATAGTGTCCACAACAACACAGTTCGGTTGGACTGGATTTGTTTTTTTTCGGTTCTAAGGGTGGAGTTCGGTTACTTTGTAATTTTAATTTTTTTTGCGAAACAACCAAACAGAGAGTTCAGTGACTTAGTTTTAAATCCAATAGAACCAAACTGTTCTTCGTGTTCTTCATTTTCAAGAAGTTCGGTTAGTAAACTAGGGTTTTTTGGAAAATCGACCTAACCGAACATGGCTCTGTAACTCCTATTAAAACCATATTTTGATGATTTCTATTCGATTGAAGCAATCAAAATCAAATTAAAGCGAAGGGTTTGTTGGAAAATACCTCCGGAGTGGTCCCATGGCAGAATCAGGTTGCGGCTGGCGTCTTTTATACTCAATAAAATTATTATGTAACTGAACTTAATTGTGATTGCATTGATGTTGTTACATTCCTTAAATAGGTGGTGGTGGTGGTGGGAGGAGGTGGTGGTGGTAATTGGTGGTTGGTGGTGGTGATAATCGGAGGAGGTGGTGGTGGTAATCGGCGGTGGTGGGCGGTGGTGGTGGTGATAATCGGAGGCGGTGGTGGTGGTAATCGACGGTGGTGGGCGGTGGTGGTGGGAGGAGGTGGTGGTTATATATATATAGGTGGTTATTAGGTTGGTTTTAAATTAAATTAGGTTAAGGGTAGGCTAGTCATTTCAACGTTTTAGGACACCCCTTATCATTATAGGGAAGGTGGCCTAATAAAACCATGGTCCCCTCGAAAAAACCATGGTCCCTAAAAGATATTCATTTTGAAATAGGCACAAGCCTTATGCCAAATATGAAATACTCTAGTCGGTCTATAATTACAAGCATTCAGTTGGAGCAGGTTCTTTACAACTTGACATAAGAACCAAAGTCATATAACAACCGTGGAGAGACGATCAGTACAGTGATAATGTAAAAGTGGTGGAGGCCGAGAAAATGCCAATGAAAACTGAAAAGGGTTGTGTTCCTTTCTACAGTGAACCAAGAACGGTTGAGTATATACCTCGGTGCGAGATATATGCGGCAGATTACCATGTGTTTTCCTCTATTTAAAGTTCTAGAACGAAAAATTAAATTAAATTAAAAAAATCTAGGAGGGCGCTTTTACGGTAAAAGTAGTTGAGGACTTAATCCCACGATAGTACTATCACCCAATTGCTCGGTTGGGAAGAAACGAAGAGTGTGTTTCCAAGTACCGGATCTCTGTCTTGCCTCACATTGAACTCTTTCTTATTTTCAAAAACTAGCCATTTGAGTAGAGATTTTAATTCAGTTGTCGATAAAGTGGTTAAGTATTGCAGAAGAACCAATACTTGTAATGAGTGGTGGCAAACTGTCCCTGATTTCCTACCACAATATTTGTAAGTTTTCATCTCTTAATACAATACTTTTTTCCTAGCAAAAAAAAAAAAAAATTCTCTTTTGCAACTCATGATTTAGGCTCCATTGAGCCAAATCCTTAATTTTGGGGCTTACCATGGGGTTACCAATTGGCGTATCATGCCGATATCTTATCTAATATATTCGCTATTCAACACTAATCCCCTGAAGATTTTGGTAATCATGATAAGGTTTACTCCACTGTCTCGATATTGTATCCTTTTCCTTACGCGAGCAAAATTAGCGGTTTATGTAAAGGCTATTAGGAGATACTTGTCGTTAGCATTTTGTGTACTTGCGTGAGCTAATGGTGGATTACTAAGATAACAAAGTGTTAATGGTGGATTTTTGACGAGAGCTAAAATTGTAAAATCATAATTTTGTGCATTTCTGACCTAGCTTCAACCAAATATATAAAATTCATATTTTAGAACTTAGACATGAAAGCTCATGTCACGATAATCTCTGAACGAGTGTATAGCCTTTTCAGAACATGCATGAAAATGTAATTATTAAAACCTCTCAGCTGAGCTTTCAATATTCCACATATTTCATCATTTATACTGAGCAATTCCAATACACATTTCTGTGTAGAATCGAGAATGATTGGACAACTCCTAGATGTGTTAGCCACTAATATAGAGCAATAACGTCTTCAAGATGTCGCAAATGTTCCTTGACTATGTAGAATAAACGTTCAGAACAAGTATGATGCCTCTACTATCTAATAAGTTCTCGAATAAATATAATGCTCCTAGACAAATAGTCTTCTAGTTTAGAGCCATCAATCAATTAATTCAATTTCATTAATTGAATTCCTAGAAGTATTCTATTTTCATCACGATATTTTATTACTTCAATTCACGGCTTTTCTCAATTGAATTCCATGGATTAGTAATAAATATCCACCTTTCGCGCATATGGGCCACCACAGAGTAAGCCTCGAAGAAATGGTGCGAGTGTACTTAGTAATAATGCATGAACAAGCACTCAAAAGTATGGACGAATGAGGATATGGAGAGTTATGCAAAATAGGAAAAGAAAAATAAAAAAAGATAAAAGAGACGTGGGACCGGGCCCACCATCCAGCCGACCATGTCGTGGCCGGTCCCACACCTCTCTATTTCTATTATTTTATATTATTATTATTTCATAATTCTTGACTCCCACATTCGTGCAAACCCTCGGTTTTCCATATTTTGCCAAATATTGCTCAATTATCCAAAAGCTTACAAATCAAATGATCCCACAAACGTTAGGCCCTCTCACCATAAATATGAAAATATTATTATTTTAATATTCTCAAATATTGGACGTGTGAGCAAAAACTTACTTTCTCATTCATGCAAACTGAGAATTTCGATAGAGAGCATACTCTTCTGAAAATACAAATATTGCACAAACGTCCAACAAAAAATACTTAAATTCTCATGATGGACGTACGTCAACATGGTGGCACGTACACCACCATGGCCAGTTTGGCCACCATGGTCGGCCGGTCCCACCATTCCTTAATTTAAATTTTGGATAATTCTTTGGTTGGATAATTCTCTATATTTTGGATAATCCTCCATATTTTGGTGAATCCTCTTCCACAAGTTGGACAATCCTCCATACACCGCCTAGCCGGTCTCTCCGCCACCAATGGTCGGTCCTCATACCCATTGGTTGGTCGGTATCTCTACTCATATTGGAAAGCTCTCCATCTCCATGATCTAGGGCTTCCTAAAATTAGGGTTTCAGACTTATAACAATTCTGATAAGCATCAATAATTTTCATGTTGATCCAGCTATCAATTTTAATTAATATTTAATGTTTGGTCCTGCTACCAATAATTTTATTGCTCGGATGTCCAAAAAACAACATGACATTGGAGGGCCATCCACTTGGTTGACCATCCAATATTTCATTGGACAACCATCGATCGTCTAATATTACCAATACTCTAATTCCTATGTTTTCATTCGACAACTCATGATATAGATCCGGAACGAGTGTTCTAAAATAATTCAGGAATATCTGATTTCCTGTCAAATACTCGACATATCAGAATATGTCCTTGATTGGGCAATCTCATTAGACCAACGCTCGTCAATCTGAATCATCCTAGCATCATTGTTACCTCAATTGGTAAAATGATATGTCACGATTCATTAGACTCGGCGTCTGTGCATTATTTTTGTCCCGGAAAACATCTTAGCTCAATCCATGAGTCACAGAGCATATCACATTCGTCAATTATGCTCGACTTGTCAAGGCTAAGACTCATGGTCTATCCAAGTCAACACTTGACCAATTAAATACACGTATGCCTTGCAGACTCCACATACATGAGACATCAATCATGTCACACGGGGGTTATTAACTAGGGTTTTGGTCTGGAGGCCTACAACACGTGCGATGTAATAATATATCCACGATGAGAATGTGAGTAAGTCGTGCTGGCAGTTGAAGGAGTTGTCAAAGTAGTGGACGGACAAGCAACCAAATCTCACACACAATGTGGAACTGGTTTAACCACAATTTCCCACTTCCTCGTACTTCTGCTCCTCTGCAACCATCACACTTACTGGAGATCAATGTGTTAACTACTTCTGCAATATAAATAGGTTCATCAACCTATGATTTAACGACATAACTTAACCTATATCAGTCGAACTTAACTGAACAAAACTCGGTCTATTAAATTTACATAAGTCTCCAACACGGAGAATTCAACACATCCACAATCCATCAATAACAATTGATCTCACACGATTCTCAGCTTCCCTCCTATAGATCGACCCTCATCCCTTTTTACGACCGGATTTTCTCTGGAACGACCATTGTTTTGGTTTAGGCCGAAGTCTTACAGATTGATCTCTCGAACACAAAGCACTCCCGTGCAGTGCATCTATTAAATTTTTAGGAAATTTGCTCAATTGAGAATACTTTTCTTGCACAACTCTCCACTTTTTCCTCAAAAACTAGCAAATCATTTTTACCCATCAACAGATTGGCGACCATAGTGGGATATTAATCTCTCAGTTGTAATCCCAATTCGTCAAAGATGGTTGATCTTACGTCAGGCTCAGTTACCAATCTTAACCCTAACCAAAACAATGCTAGCACTAGCAATAATGGTGGTACTCCCGTCACTTCATCAATTGCCAATAATGGCGCCGCTGATACCACCTCTCCAAACAACAATGTTGACAATTCTCTATCTGGGAGGACTCCTGAAGAAGTGAGGAATAATCCACCTACCATAACTGATCATATGGATATGTAAGAGACATTGGCCAAGACTCAGGGAGACATGGCTGCAGCACAAAAATAACTTCTCATTTATCTGAAGACTTTGACAACGTCTGATCAACGTAGACATGAGAAAGGAAAATCTAAGGAAGTTTCCGCAGTCGCTGATCCTGAAATATCCCAAATTCATGTTCTGCAACACTGCAGATTATCCACCAGCGAAAGAACCATCAAGTTTCATCGCTCGTGAAGATTTGGAGTGCTTTATGGAGGATCGTGGGAAAGATAGGACACCATCAGTCCACCGACACCAGCCTCCATATCCTTCTGACGTGCAGAGAGTTCCTCTTCCCAAAAGTTACACTTCTCCGATGTTCACACTTTATGATTAAACAAGCAATGCTAGGGAACACATTTCATGATTCTTAGAATCATTGGGAGAGCATGAGTACAACCACGTTGTCCGTTTGAAAGAGTTTGCAAAGTATCTGACAGGCAAAGCATACACATGGCATAACAACATCGCACAAGAAAGCATCGCCAGTTGGGGTGAAATGATTAACGCCTTCTACAAATTGTACTTTTTTGTTCAGAACAAGTTACCCTTTCCGACCTGGGAAAGATATTTCATGGGAACAATGAATAATTGTCATGATTTAAATGTCACTAAACAACAAATCGTATACTTATGCATCAATAGAATGATCCGGGTCTACAAAGCTTAATTGGAAAAGCTCTGAATCCTGTCCTTCTCGGAACATCATGAAGCAGCTAAGCGGTCAGCAACCACTGCACCTGATTTGCTGGAAAGGGAAAAACTTACAAAGATTGAGGAACCTCGTGAGACTCGTGGAAGCAGGCGCCTTTTTAACAAGCATTACAATCTCCAACCTTCCACAAAAGTTGTTGCTGAAGGAAGTAAAAGGAAAGTCGCCTCTCAATAGGCACAACAGCTCAAGCATGGAGATCCAATATCCCAGGTTCTATTCAAAAGCACAAAGGAAGGATAATCAAACCCGAAATGCACAATCCGACCCAACATCAACAAACGGGAAATGATCATACATACTCAAACTTCTCTCTTCCTATTGAATAAGTAATCGAGATGGTGGAAGTACGGATCCAAGATGGTGCAATCAAATTGTCATTTATCAGGAAAGAGAGTCAATTGAATAGGAAATCGAAAATCCTATGTATTATCGCTTTCATAGGTTCGTTGATCATCCAACAAGTGACTGTAATATTCAGAAGCATATCTTCAAAGAGAACTTTGAATCAGGAGAGCTTCATATGTGGACTGAAGGAGTCCACAGGGACCCTCTCCTAATAAGGACACTCACTCTATCTAAGCAACTTGTCAATGAAGCAGTTCAATCCTTGGTGGATCATATATGTGAATTGCTTTATCTGTCAAAGGTACAAAGGAAAGATATGTTCACAGCTCTTAATCACATCGTGTCAAGAAGATGTCTATCCATCCCAGAAATACCCAGATAAGGAGATGTACATCTGGGGACTGCTCACTACAGTCAATCTCAAAGAAAATGAATTCAGGAGAACGTTGATCAATGCTGATACCGCTATCAACATTATCCCACTGAAGAACCTTAGAGCTGCGGGTATCACTCGAGAAGAAGCTACCCATGATCATATCTCAACTAGAGACCATGAAGGAACGCACACGGACTCTTATGGCCACATCAATATGAAGATGAAGATATATTCAACCTAGACAGAAACCAAGTTTTACATTATCAAGGAGGATCCAGGATATGTCATGATCCTCGGAGAAACATGGTTACATGATAACAAGACGACTGACAAGGTACCTCCGGTTGCACATCGTTTCGATGAAGAAAATTCGGATCTGGAAGACTTGGTTGACTCCCCATCATCATAGCACTTGTAGGAACTTCAAACTCTAATGAGGTTGAAGCAAGAACATGGAGAAGATGCATCGGAATTCGTCAAGAGATTCGGCGCTCAGGCAAGTCTGATTCCATCCATGTCTATGTCGTATATTCTCCCACACTCTATCCTAGCATGGGGGTTCAATTCTGCTAGAAACTCTGTTGTTGCAAGACGTTATGAATGGGTAACTTCACCACTGCAATATTTTACCAAGTGGTTGAATCCAATTCCCCTCCAAATTGAGCATCGTACTGAGACATTCATTACTGAGATGATATCCAAGCACGACAAAGAATATCTTGGATATCCCCCCATAACCCTGCAAGAGTGTCCATATGTGCCACAAAATCATTATAAGAAAGCTCTGGCATCTGCACAAATGTGGAGGCCCATCACTGATGGTGCAAATAAAGGAATGCTGAACCAACATAACATATTCAAGGCCAAGGTGATCAAGCCTAAAAAAATGTATAAAGGAGATTTAGTTCTCAAAGCGACTAGGCGTAATCTCCATTATATAATGAACTCCAATTGCGAAGGACCTTTTATAATTGCCAATTCTGTTGTTGGCGGATACTACAAATTAGTCAATACATATGGAAAGACAGGTGTCCCAGTGATACAAGAGAAGTGGCTCAAAGCATTCGGCACTTGAGGTATTCCGCGTTTAAGGTATTCGATGTTTGATACATATGTTGGACACCCGAAACATCTCAAATTTGCATTTAAGATTTTCTTAATTCACCTGTATTTTCAATTCCTCCACAACATATGCACTACTTGCATTTATTAATCGAAATCCATTTTAGCAATTATTCACAGTTCATGTATTTAAAGAAAATCTCTATTAAACCCAAAATAAAATCCCCACAATTGTCAATCATCTACTTATCCAAAGCCAACCAAAGAATCAAAACCAAATAAAATCTCCCATCTCTCAAAAGTTCAAGTACAGAGTTCAAGAGATCATAAAAAAAAAACCTAAAGAAAATTGGCGAAATAAGGTTTCTGCTCTTCAGAAAGCGCTATCTTCATTCTTTGTAGGGCATCCTTCTCCAACTCCATCTCTCTAGTAAGCCTAGAAATCTTCGTCTTTGTCTCCATTACAGTATCATTGGGAAGAGGAACACTTTTCTTCGGTGTCTCCTTGATGGCGTCGATTCTTTGACGAAGCCACCCCACGTTGAAACAACATCCTTCAGAGTTCTTCAAATTGTATTCCAATTAAAAGAATACATCCTCAGTTACGATACCTCTAGCTCTGGTCCGCATGTCATATATGACACGCGATATATCTTCTACCCGCATTATCATAAAGTAAGCATGCTCATATTTCTTGGTAGTAGCAATATGACCATATCTTTGCCATATTTCATGATATAAGTCGGCATATCCAATGGAGACACTAAATCCACCAAATATTTCATGATACTTGAGCGACTCGCTTGATGGAGGATTGAAAGCGATGCCCGCATAAGGATATTCATGCAACACCAAACGAGTCCCCATCATTGGATCGATTTCTTCCATCTCTGGAGCAACATCAACTCGAACTTTAGTCTCTTCAACGGCTTCAAGAATAACATCTTTGTGATCCTGAGGTGCATATATAATTGCATCACCACTTTGGTCCACAACAATGCTCATGTCATCATTATTAGCTCTATTATCTTATATTTCACCGTTTTGCACCTAATACTGCAATTATATGAGTTAGAGTACTTCAAGCCTGGAATTCAATTGGAAATTATAAAATTCACAATATAGGTGAACTAATATCATCAAAATCCTTCATTAAGCATTTAATACATGAGCAAATAGTGTAATGAAGTCTGAAAAAGACGTTTTGCAACAAGCTCGTCTGAGGCGATTTTACGTTGTCCTGTACAAGGAAATAAACTGGGAACAATTAGTGAGGAATCTAAGGATAGTTCATATGTCATTCTCTTTGTATGGATTTTATCTACAACATATCCAAAATTCAAAATAATTGGATGAATGGTCTAAAATATGTGGGCAAAATATCAAACTACATGACAGTTGAAATATTTCTGAAGACTTTACACAAGTTTAAACTACAATTATCATACTCCTCCAAAGGTAATAAAAAATAATACTTACCTGCGAAGACCCTGGAAGTATTTTTCCGTTTGTCACCAGGGATTGGTTTCAACCTCGGTCGCTTAGAAATCATTTCAGCAGTTGAGCTCATCGTTTCAGTGGACGAGCATCCAATACAAATTTATGAAGACGCTCGTGTTGCTCATTCCAAAAGTTTATATAACCCGGAGTTACATATGTAACTCGTTCTAAACGAGGAAATAAGCAGTCATGTCCGCTCGCATGTGTACGATCCAAGCAAGTGCGGAGTTTCTCGACTAGTGGCTTATCAATCCGAATGGAAGGGACACATTGATTAAGTCTCATATGCCAAGCTACTCTGTCAATGTTATATTCTTCCACAAGATATTTTCCCACATCACGTATACTAAACTACCAGGAGTGCAACTCAACATCAAAGTTCTCTCAACATCATTAAGTTCTGAACCGGATTTCAAAATGATATTTTCTTCAACATTAAAGGTGACCAATTAAGAAATATAAGAGGGAATATGCGCCCATGGACGAAATATAAATTCAGACTCATTGTCTAGCAAATCGACGAGATGTGCTTTAGACCGTGGAAGCTTAGTAGACCAGCGCAACATTCTAGCATTGTCTTCTTCAGAGAAATCATGGCGTGAATCAACACATATCCCTTGCAAAACACTTCGAGGAATGGGCGCATAATTGTTGAAGTACTCCCATAATAATGTTTGGAGAAACACTGAATAAATGTATGATTCAATTTTCATGAAGCCATTAGAGACGCTGGTGTCAAAAACTAAGGAACCCAAGTTAGAATATAATGAACCCAGGAACAGACTGCCAATGTGAATATCCCACTCTTCTTGATTTCCTTGGTTCTTCAAAAAACTCCTTGAATTCTCCGTACTTCAAGTTCTTCTATGGTTCTGCATGTGTTCGTTCAACACCTTTGTTGTTGAAGATCCGTACCATTAATAACTTATGAGAATAATCAAACGAGGTTTGTTAGAATAAAAATTCACTTTACTTACTGGTTATTATAGAAAAACATAGTATTGATACCTTCCTCAAAGTTCAATTGCACTGCAACTTTGATGCAATACTATGGTAATATGTTTTCCCCCTAGTCAATACTTATTTTTTTTTAAATAAATAGGTAAGACCTATAGACAATAATTCCCCCTACATTATTAATGCTCCGAGAAGCCATTTGTTGTAGTAAGATACTAAATTCTCCCCTTTTTGTCAACAAAATTGACAAAGGCGAAAAATAGGGATCACAATGAATTAAACAAAAGAGTATTCAAGACTATAGAACATATAACATCTTTTAATTTAGATAATTCCACCAAGAAAACTCGGCTTGCGTCAGCCGTCAAGGAGATGTATAGGCACATGTATCTCTTACAATTCCACATTCGCTCTCCCCACAAAGATATTACGTTTAAGCACGAGTTCAAAAGAACTCTCCCCCATTTCATGTCATTCCCGAAATAACAACATGAGCGACCTTGACTCTAATCACAAGAGTAGGATTTTCTTTGGACACTAACAAACTTACACGCCAGTTACGAACAAAGTAAATTTGTATCCCAATATTTTTCTTTCTTCTCGCCAGTTACAAACAAAGAAGTTAAAAATAACGATCTTAATGTTAGAGGCAGTAAGATAAAAGATTTTCGTGAGAAAAATAATCATCGACAAAGACTATAATCTAGGACAGTTACGAACAAGATAACCATCAGTGTGATATTAATCAACAAAAGAATTATAACTTCTCTATCCATGTACGAACATAGAGATTAAAGTTCAACACTTATCCCATGTCTCTTCGAGATCCCGTTGAGATAAGTAGACCCAGTCCCTCAGGGGAATGAAGCAAGGAAGATAAGGAAGGTTTCACCAGACTGAACGCTCATCCCTAGTTACTACTACCGGCACATGCACTTCACATTGCGGGTATAGCCAAGCTTCCTCACTTCGGGTATGCCATCTTAGGTGCCATTGCAGGAGTTGAAAAAGCGGGGGTATAACAACTACACCCAATAATTCGTTCGTCAATCTGTATGGAATAACTCCAATATAATTCTGAGAGATCTAACTTAATAGTAAGCTCAATCAAGAAATATATCAAAGAGTTATTTATTTATTTCTCAATACAATCTACAATCGAATAGATAGAAATCTGTGAGCCTGATTGATATGAGAAATAACTTGGACGGTACCAAAGGTCAATGCCCAAGTGTCAATCAATTTATATCGACAACCAAAGGTAGGATTTACCAATTGATTGAACTACGCATAACCTATGATATTTCAATTATAAAAACCAATATAATGCGGAAAAGAAATAACACAGACACTAGAAGTTTTGTTAACGAAGAAACCGCAAATGCAGAAAAATCCCAGGACCTAGTCCGGTTTTGAACACCACATTGTATTAAGCCGCTACAGACACTGACCTACTACAAGTTAACTTCGGACTGGAATGTAGTTGAGCCCTAACCAAGTCTCACCCCGATTAAGGTACAGTCGCGTTCCTTACGTCTCTGAATCCCAGTAGGACTCTACTCACTTGATTCACTTAGCTGATCTCACCCACAACTAAGAGTTGCTACGACCCAAAGTCGAAGACTTATAAACAAATCTGTCTCCCACAGATAAGTTTATTCTGATAGATAAATATGTCTCCCACAGAAGTACCTATGAAGTTTTTGTTCTGTCTTTTGATAAATCAAGGTGAACAGGAACCAATTGATAATCCGGTCTTATATTCCCGAAGAACATCCTAGAAATATCAATCACCTCACAATAACTTAACTGTATGGTAGTTGAAGAAGTTATTGTGGAATCACAAAGAATGAGACGAAAAGCTTTGTGATTACTTTTTATCTTACCTATCGGAGATTGAATATCGATCAAATCTTAGAGAAGACAATACTCAATATGATAGAATAAGTAAGATCATATTACGTAACTACAGAGAAAAAAATTGGATCTGGCTTCACGAATCCCAAATGAAGTCTTCAATTCGTTTACCTATAATGGTTTCGGAAAAACCTAGGTTAAAGGAGCATCGACTCTAGTCGCAACTATAACACAAGAAAGTGTCGGGATTAGGTTTTTCAGTTGCTAGAGTTTTTCCTTATATAGTCTTTCAAATCAGGGTTTGCTTTCAATCAAAGCTAAGATAACTTAGTAACAAAGCATTCAATATTCACCGTTAGATGAAATCCTGATTTAAGATTCAAGCTAAGTTTTCTTAAATGAGTTGGCTCAAGAATAGTTAACTGAAGTTAGCCATATGAACACTTTTGTCTTAACCACATTTATCTAACACTTCTAGATCAAGTATGATGATCAATCAATCATGAAAGATAATCAAATGAATCTAATTGTGTTTCTAATAGAGTTGTTCAATTGTTCACTATCTCATAGAAATATATATGAACCAATCAAAACAAAATCAGATTGATTCGTAATTGTAAAAAGTACTAAGAATCAATTCATGAACATTAAGTCATGGTTTGCAAAGATTGCATTCCTTAATTTATAAATGTATTTGTTCATGAGTATGAAAACATACTTGACCGATTTTAGAACTTTAACCACTAAGTCTGCAAACCGGTACACAAACTATAGCATCCGGACTTTGGTCTTGTCCAGCCGTTTGCAAATGGGTACGCAAACAGCCATCCAGGACCTAATTTAGGTAGAACTGTTCACATACTGGTATGCAAACTTGGTTCTCGGACTTTAACAGTTAAAACCGTTCGCATACTGGTATGCAAACAAGGTTTCCGGACCTGAATCATACCAAAACAGTTTGCATACTGGTATGCATACTGTGTTGTATCCAGACAAAGGTTAATTGTTCTAAACTCCCATTTCAATCATTGAAACATCCTTAGAAGACGGAAATGGCCGTCTCACACATACCATTAGCTTATAAGTAATTTTCAAGTGATCGAATGATCAATACGAAACTTTTCGAGTCGACATCAAATGACTGTCTCACACAAATCATGTAAGATGTTTCAAGGAAATTTTGATCATCTTTTGACTTATTATTTAGTTTCCAACAAATAGATTGTTTCCAAATAAACTTGTCAAGAATAATGATGAAAGTAGCTAAAGCACAAATCTTGCAACTCATATTTCGAGAAATAGATAAGTGAGATAAACTCGGATCGAATTATCAAATGCGTACAATATAAAAGTCTATATAGCTATATGACTTAGTCTCATTGGGAGCTAGAATAAAATAAACTTTTGAGTGATAGATAAGTTTTAGTCTCCACATACCTTTTGTTGATGAAGTTCCTCCAAGCTCTCCTCAGTATATCTTCGTCTTCAATCGATGAACGTCGTGAAGTCTAAAGCTCAACTACATATTCTATCCTAATCCGAGACATAGCTATAAGTAGACTAGAAATCAAGACTTATAGTTTTGATCACCTAAACTTGACAAACAAGATTGAGATAACAACACTTGCGAGTTCGACTGAGCAATGCTCTAACAAGAGTGAAGTCAAGGTGCCAAGGTTCAATGCTATGACTCGAATCTTTCCTCCAGTTGGATTCCGTCTATGGAAGCCTTGTGGAATTTTCCAATCAAGTGAGGTGGTTAAGATCATCCCGTTCCAATAAAGGAAGTAAGTAGATCACCAAAGAACATCTTATGGAATCCTATAGCAGTATATTCACAAAAAGTGTAGCCGTGGAGAGATCAGTACTGCCATTCTCAAAATAGTTTACTCATCTTGTAAGAGTTAAGAGCTTAACCTATAATTAAAAAAAGAGATGTATGTTCTAATCACCGGAATATGGTAGCAAAGAACAAATCTCACAAAAAAAAGCAATATATATATAATCCATGAAGATTAGGTATTGCAAGTCATCTTCCAAAATAAAATTTAATTAAATAAACTTTAAACATGCAAGATGATAGTATTTGGAATAACTTAAGTAACACATAAGAACTACTCCAAAATCTAGTGTTCCTCCTTAAACAATAAGAATAAATTCCTACAAGGAGTTAACTAGTAAAAAGATAAAAAAAAAAGAAACATATAATTAGATATAATCTTTTACCAAAGCTTTCAGGGAAAAAAGATCTTCACATGCCTTTTTCAAGTCTGAATTCAGGAGATTAATATTCTTCTTAGCAGTAGAAAGTTGATCAAACACAACTGTTAGAGCACTGCTCGGTCGAACTCGCTAGTGTTGCTATCTCAAACTTGTTTGTCAAGTTTAGTTGCAAAACTATAAGTCTTGATTTCTGGTCTACTTATAGCTAAGTCTCGGACTAGGATAGTAAGTGTAGTTGAGCTCTAGACTCCACGGCGTTCATCATGCAAAGATGAAGAACTACACAAGGAACTGGTGGAACTTCATCGACAAAAAGGTATGTGGAGACTTGAACTTATATATCACTCAAAAGTCTATCTACTCTATCTCCTATCTTGAGACAAAAGTCGTATTGCTATATAGACTTCGATTATACACATTTTCTATTTCGAGCAGAGTTTATCTCGCTTATCTATTTCTCGAAATATGTGTTGGTAAGCTTTCGCTTTGGCCAAGTTCATCTTTACTCGTGACAAAAGTCATGTTGGTTATTTCAATATCTTGAAAATCACTTTGATGAAAAATACTTTGTGAATAACAACTATATAACATCCTCTAAGAATGTTTCAATGATTGAAATAAGAGTTTAGAATATGTAACCATTTTTGGATATAAACATAGTGTGTTTTCACATTTGTGTAAAAGTCCAAAACCGGGAACCCAAAGTATGCGTACCCGTACGCGTACTGGCGGTTGTTGGAAATCCGGGACAGTATGCGTACCCGTACGCGTACCGGCAGAAAGTTCACGTCTGTGAATTTCTGCTGGAGTTTGAAAGTGAAAAATAAACTCAATCTGGTTACTTAAGTACGCGTACCCATATGCATACTTAGGTAGGTTACTTTCTAAAATCGGTTTGTTCATGAACTAAAACATTAATATATTAAGGAATGCAATCTTTGCAAACCGTGGCTATAATGTTCATGAATCGATTCGAGTGAATCAAAACCGATTTTGCTTCAATTGTGTCTTGTATACTTCTATGAGATATAAGCAATTGAAAAACTCTCTAACTAGTTCATTTGAGTCATTTGAACTAGTTATGGTGAAGATGAATAAGGTTGATATGAAAGTGCTCATATGGATAACCATTGGTTAACTATTGTTGAACCAACTAGGTGTATACGTTTAGGTACGGTTATCCAAACCTAAATGAAGTTACATTTCATTTGTGTATAACAATCTAAGTTCGATCTAACAATTGAAAGATATTAGCTTGAATCTAATCAGGTTTTCATCTAACGGTGAATACTGAATGCTTTGTTACCAAGGTAACTAAGATTGCAAACCCTGATTTGGAGACTATATAAAGGAGAACTCTAGCAACTGGGAAACCTAATACCCACACCTCCTGTGTGATACTAGTTGTGTAAGATAGAGTCGATTCTCCTTTAACCTTAGTTTTTTCATGAAATCCTGTAGGTTGACGACTTGAAGACTTCATTGGGATTGTGAAGCCAGACCCAACAATTTTCTCTGTAGTTGCGTGATCTGATCTTGTTGTTTGTATCGTGATTGAGTGCAATTGTAAGATTGTCTTGAGATTTATATCTACGATAGGAAAGATAGAAAAGTAGTCACAAACATCTTCGTCTCATCGTTTGTGATTCCACAATATCTTGTTTCGCTAGTCGATTAAGATTATTATATGGTGATTGATATTTTTAGGTTGTTCTTCGAGAATATAAGTCTGGTATATCAATTGGTTCATGTTCACCTTGATTTATCAAAAGACGGAACAAAAACTCGTAGGTATTTCTGTGGAGACAGAATTATCTATTCTTGTAGACTTTTCTGTGTGAGACAGATTTGTTTATTAAAGTCTCCGACATTGGGTCGTAGAAACTCTTAGTTATGGGTGAGATCAGCTAAGGGAATCAAGTGCTTAGTATCCTGCTGACGTAAGTAGCGCAACTGTACCTTGAATCAGTGTGAGATTGATTGGGGTTCAACTACAGTCCATACCGAAGGTAGTTTGTAGTATGCTATTGTCTGTAGCGACTTAATACAGTGTGGTGTTCAATCTGGACTAGGTCCCGGGATTTTTCTACATTTGTGGTTTCCTCGTTAACAAAACTTCTGGTGTCTGTGTTATTTCTTTTCCGCATTATAATTTTTTTATATAATTGAAATATCACAGGTTGTGTGTTGTACCGATCAATTGGTAAATCCAATCTTTGGTTGTTGATTGAAATTGATTGATCCTTGAACATTGATATTTGGTATCGTTCAAGTTATTTCTCTTGTATTCAATCAGGCTCGTAGATTTCTATTTGTTTGAGTGAGGATTGAATCAAGAAATTGAGATATAACTCTTTGATATACTTTTCATTAAGATTGAGTCTGACTGTCTAGTTGATTCTCTTAAAAGTATATTGGAGTTAGTCCATACAGATTGCTAAGAGAAATATTGGGTGAGGTTGTTAGACCCCCGCTTTTTCAACAACTTTAAAATCTCTCATAAGGTTTCCAACAAGATCATCAGACATCTGAACATGTTTAGAATCTCCATGTTCGTGAGCAAAGTAGCAAGATTTGGTGAAAGAAAAATCATAAAATCCAACGATTTCTTCAGTAAGATCTTCTCGTTTCTTTTTTCCTCCTACCTTAGCACAACTCTTAATGAAAGAAACATTCATGTCTTTTGAATTTGAAGAGACAAAAGTTGCGTATGAACAATATATAAGGCTTCTTAGGTTAGAGAAACCATCGGAAGGCGACTCCTTTCCAAGACTAAAAATACCAGGTCGACCCACAGTTACGGATCGTGACCTAGTGGTATATACATGAAACAAATATATAAAGCAGTCTGCCAAGAAAAACCTGTTGCGTGTAAACTCTTAGAATATTTCAACAAAATATTTTGTCCTTCATAAAAGAGTAATCTCTTCGATGACAAGATTAAGACTATAAACATCCTTCAAATAGTTAAAATACACAAAAAGTTTTAACACAAAGGAATTTCTTCCTTTCAGTTACTTTGCATTCTCCAATAACCAAAGAATGCATAGGGCAGTAGAATTAGGTTATGTCGTGATAAGCATTATTATGCTTAATTAGAACGACTAAATCCTTTGCTTTAAACATATGTTCACTATTGAAACAATCCTTAAAATTAGTCCCAAGGACATTCTTAATAAAAAGAGAAGTAGAATAGTTACCTGAGACCAATTTGCGCTTTGCTCTTTTTATGCCTCGTCTTAGTATGTTAATGAGAGATCTAGATCATGCATTATCTTGTCAATACTGATATGAAAAAAATCTTAGCTAAAGTATGCAACAATACCTTTGCAAGAGTTTGTTGAAAAGGCTTTCTTCAAATGGGTTCGTGATTTGAAGTTATCCTTTTTAAACTCACTAGACTTGAGAGTGGCAACACAATTAATAATATATTTCAAAGATTTTTGCACAACAGAAAATTTTGCACTTCCAAGGTGCGAAGAAAAACCCTTTGAAAGATGTTCGCTTGACCTTTGACAATCAATCCTACCATTGTTGATAGTACTGAGAGTTTCAATATGTGAATAATTGTTCTTAGACTGTTTTTTTTTAATGTTTCAAAAGGTATCCCTTTTAACCACAACCATAACAGGTTCCCTGGGTCCTTATGAGATCAAATTTGACCTTATTGAGTGGTGCGGTGACAGCTTTAGAGAATATAGACTTGATCTTTTTCTCAAGAGGCTTAGAATCCCGGGAGATCGTACTTTCTACAAGATTTGTGGGAAAGTATGAGTTAGGCTCTTTCACTAGATCACAACGTGATTTAAGAAAAGATATCTCTTGTTCCATTTCTTTAATCCTTGAAAGAGACTGAACAAGATCTTCTATTGAGTCGTTAAGTTTCATTCTCAAGAGTTTCTCAATTTCATTGCTTTTCTCTAGTCTTTTATTGAGTAGAATATTACTTCGTTCTTTCTATTAAAGCGTCCTATCAAAAAGACTAATATGGTCTAGTAATGCGGACTGAATAGATGAATTCTAATCAGAACCAGGGAAAGTATAAAGCTTACAGTCTTTTCAACTGTTTTACCAAACGAATTCAAAACTTGTTGTTCATCTGTCTTTCAAGAGTGGTTCGGGGATATTCGTCGTAGAGACCTAAATTTCTGTAGAGAGTAATCTCTGAAAACGCGGGGTTACAACAACCACACCCAACTATTTCGTTGTCAATTTGTATGGACTAAACTTCAATATAATTCTTAGAGCACCAAGTTACTGAGTCTCAATTAGGATATATATTAAAGAACTTTATATGTTTTTCAACTCAATCAGTAAATGAAACAGATAGAAATCTGTGAACCTGATTGTTATGAGAATAACTCGAAGGGTACCAAAGACTAATAACCGAGTGTCAATCAAGTCTTATCCAAAAAACAAGGTCGGATTTATCAACTATGATTGAACTACGCACAACCTGTGATATTTCAATTATATAAAGAAAATATAATGCGAAAAAGAAATAACACATACACCAGAAATTTTGTTAACGAGGAAACCACAAATGCAGAAAAACCCCGAGACCTAGTCCAGACTTGAACATCACAATGTATTAAGCCGCTACAGATTCTAGCCCACTACAAGTTAACTTCGGACTGGAATGTAGTTGAGCCTTAACCAAGTCTCACACTGATTAAGGTACAGTTGCGTTCCTTAAGCCTCTTGAATATCGCAAGACTCTGCGCACTTGATTCCCCTAGATGATCTCACCCACAACTAAGAGTTGCTACGACCCAAAGTCGAAGACTTGTAAGCAAATTTGTCTCCCACAGATAAGTATATATTTTGGTTGTTGTTTCCGTCTTAGGATAAAGATCAGGGTGAAAAGGAAACTCAACTACTAATCCGGTCTTATACTCGCAAAGAGCAGCCTAGAAATATTAGTCACCTCACAATAACCTAACTGATTAACAGAAAAAGTTATTGCAGAATCATAAGAGTCTGAGACGAAGAAACTGTTGTGATTACTTTTTATATCTTACCTATCGGAGATAAATCTCGAGAAAATCTTAGAGAAGATTAAACCCAATATGATAGAAAAAATAAGATCAGGATACGCAACTACAGAGAAAATAGTTGTACCTGGATTCAAGAATCCCAAATGAACTCTTCAAGTCGTTAACCCTAATAATTGCTTTCAGAAGAACTATAAACCTAGGTTAATGGAGAATCGACTCTAGTTTTCAACTAGGACACACGAGAGTGTCGGGATTAGGTTTCCCAGATGCTAGAGTTCTCCCTTATATAGTCTTTCAAATCAGGGTTGCTTACAATCAAAGATAAGATAGCTTAGTAATAAAGAAATTAATATTCACCATCAGATGAACTCCTGATTTAAGATTCAAGCTAAGTCTTCTTAGAAAATAAGCAATCAATCTCCACCGTTAGATGGTATTATCTTGATACACACAAATGAAATATACCTATATTTAGATATGGGTGAACTGTATCTAAACGTGTATAACAAGTTTGTTCAATGACAATTAACCGAAGTTAGCCATATGAACACTTTTAACTTAGCCATATTCATCTAACACTTCTAGATCAAATATGATAATCAATCAATCATGATAGATAATCAAATGAGGCTAAATGTGCTTTAAGAGAGTTGTTCAAATGTTCACTATCTCATAGAAATATCCATGAACAAATTATGTGCGCAATATCGCGCAGTTTAGTATTTGAAGCATATTCGGTTTGGTTTGTAATTGTATAAAGTACTTATATAAGAACCAATTCATGAACATAATGCCACGGTTTGTAGAAAAGTTCGCATACCTTAACTCATTAAAGTTCCAGGGACTTTAGTTCGCAAACTTAGTTCGCAAACAAACTTAAGTTCATGAGTATGAGTTGTCATACTTACCGATTTTAGAACCTAACCACTGTGTTCGCAAACTAAGTACGCGAACCACGGTTCCGGACCTAGCCTAGTCTTTCTGTTCGCAAACAACAGTTCCGGACCTATCACAGGTAAACCCGTTTGCAAACAAAGTTCACAAACAAGAATTCCGAACCTGAACTAGTACTTCACAGTTCGCATACTAGGTACGCATACTGTGTTGTATCCAGACATTGGCAGTAGTTCAAAAACTCTCATTCAATCATTAAACATCCTTGGAAGACAACATTGGAAATCTTACACATACCACTAGCTTCAAGTAATTTTCAAGTGATTAATTAATCAATACGAAACTTCTCAAGTTAAATCAAATGATTGTCTCACACAAATCATGTAAGATGTTCAAGGTAATTTTCACATGATCATCTTGACTCAATATTTAGTTTCCAACAAATAAATTGTTTACAACTAAACTTTTCAAGTAGATGATGAAGTCAAGCTATGGCTTTAAACTTGTATTTCGAGAAATATATAAACTAGATAAACTCGACTCGAAATTTCAAATGTGTATAACACAAAGTCTATATAGCTATACGACTTAGTCTCATTAGTAGATAGAATTGAATAGACTTCTGAATGATAGATAAGTTTTAGTCTCCACATACCTTTTGTCGGCGAAGTTTCTCCAAGCTCTTCAGTAGATCTTCTTCTTCAATTGGTGAATGCCGTGAAGTCTAAAGCTCCACTACACACTTCTATCCTAATACGATACATAGCTATAAGTAGACTAGAAATCAAGTATATAGTTTTGATCAACTAAACTTGACAAACAAGCTTTACATAGCAACGCTTGCGAGTTCGACCGAGCAGTTCTCTAACAATCTTTCCCTTTGTCAATTTTAGTAACAAAACTATCAATACATATGGATTATAAAACAAATAAACTTTATAGGCTCTGATACATCATGCTTGATTTCCTTGGCTCTTTAACAACCTTGAATTCACAAGTTCTCCAACGATTCTGAACGTGTTCAACTCAACATCATTTTTGTTGAACATCCGTAGCAATAACAATACGAAAACGAATGTTCTCAATCATTGTTATCCAGTGTCATAGTATTATTATATAGAATCAAAGTCCAATTGCAACACAACTTTGAAATAATAATACGGTGATATTTATCGCTCCCCCTTAGTCAATACTTCCATCTTAGAATGGAATCCACTCCCCCTTACATAATGATCCGTAAACCATATGTATGTAGTGTGAACTACTAAGTAATTCTCCCCCTTTTTATCAGTATAAATTGGCAAATATACGAAAACTATGGGATAATTAATGAATTACCAAAAAATAATTCATGACTAAAAAGAAAACATATCAACTTTCTTTCGACGATTTCACATAGTCGAAACTTAGTGTATTCATCAAGGAGTTTACTAAGATACAAGTTAACCCCTTCAAATTCCAAAACCTCTCTCCCAACAAAGATATGGCAATTAAGCACAAGTTCATCTTCCCCATTTGATGTCATTCCCAAGAGAACAACATGAGCAACCTTACTTTCACAAGAAAAAAAAGATTTCTTTGGACATTAATGAATCACATGGATTTGTATCCAGTAAACCTCGAGTAAATTAACCACGTTGGAAATCACTCAACATAAGAAAACTTAAGGAGTACATACAGTACTTTCACATAATAGTGGATAAGGGAAAAATCAATATTGCGGAATTTCTCAAAATGTTCGTCATATATTTTATCAATATATGCATAAAGACATAATATAATTAACTTTTGAGCATATATGAGATAATAACACAATTCACGAACGTAAAGGCACATATATCTCATAAGACATTTGCAATATATAAAACCAATAAAATTAAATACTTCAAATTCATCTTCCAACAACTTAGAATTTAAAAGAAATCTAAAAACATTGCAAGATGAAAAACGTTGGAAATAGCTATGTGTAATCACAATGTTTGCTATACCAAACCCTAGTTATCCTTCTTAAATATAAGAATAAATTCTCACAAGAAGTTTCCTAGACAATTTTAAGATGATATAAAACAAAGCAGCTAAGTATCATCTTCATCATCATCGGAATCCATCCAAGAGGCTTGAACTTTATCCATTTCTTCCTTGATCTCAGGAAATTTTGTAGCAATCACACATAATTGTTCTTGCACACATTTTACCTTGGAATTGACCTTACAAACACCCTTGTGAATTTGTTGAAGAAGACTCAAGGTGGTATGATCACAAGAACCGTCAAGGGTATCACATCTTTGCCTTTTGTAGAAATTCATCTTCATACATTTGATAAAACTAGGACGAACAGGTTTGTGAGTTCGAATAGAGTTTCCAATGGGAGCAATGGAATGCTCGCGACATATTTGCCCAATTAAGCATGGAAAGCCTAACTTCTTGTTGGATGATGTCATTGAAACCATTTGAAGATTAATAAATCCACAAATATCAAGACCTTGAGTACCCATTTCAAGGAAATAGATGGGAATTTTGGTAATATTTGAGATCAACTCTCTATCAACTTGAATCTTTTGCCTATTAATCTTAGTCGTGAAGACAAATTTCCCAAGATTAACATCATGGATGTTAGCATAAAAGATCCTTGTAAGAGTGTCAAATCTTTCACCAAGACCATCGAAGATGTTACCAAGATTATACTTATCAAAGAAAGCTAAATCTTCTTTATGACCACTTTCCTTTATCAATTTCTCTCTAGGATGAAATCCCTAGTAGAAATTTTTTCAAAGGTCTTACTACTAGAATCATTAACAAACACAATTAATACAAGTGTGTCCGTACTCCTTTAGGGAACTTAGTTAACCTCAAGCTAAGTTGAGGGAAGAATCTTATTTTAGGCAGGAATCTTTGTTTAGGTAGAATTCCTAGTTAGGGAAGAGATTTGTTTTAGGCAATACTCTTAGTTCAGGAAATAGATTTCTAATAGAAGTCCTTGGTCGGTTGAGTACGATGAAGGCTATAAATAGAGGAATTTGGCTAATAGCTAAGGACATATACTAGATATAGAAAACCTAGAGAAAGCTTGGAACAATACTGGTGCAAGCTTAGCAAACAGTTTAAGGTTGATCCACTGTTTAGAGAAGATTGTGAGCGTAACAAAGAGAGAATTGTAATCGTTTTCTTGTTCATAATCTAGAGAAGATATTGTTCTTCGAATTACTTTCTTGTGTCTCTATTTTCTAAGTGTTATTGTCAATTATTATTCTGAATTCCGCCTCTATAACAATAGATACCAAGGTAAAGGGATCAAACGTATCAACAATTCTAATAGAATCTTGATCACTTGGTATAATCTTACTCATGAGAGTGGATGCAACAAGACCCTTAGATATTCTTCTTGGTCTCTTATCATCTCCACTAGAACTACCCATAATAACTAGAAATAGTAAATTCAGAGAAGAAAAACAAGATAAAAACCTTACTTGATGAACTCCCTTGTAGATGATTGCCTACTTCACTCTTTCTTGATCCAAATTTAAGATTCCATGGAGCTGGTACGGAAACCCTAAGACATACTTGTTCTAGTACGCGGACGATATGAGGAAGAAATTAATCTCCACCATTAGATGGTATTAGCTTGATACACACAAATGAAATATGCCTATATTTAGATATGGGTGAACCGTATCTAAATGTGTATAACAAGTTGGCTCAATAACAATTAACCGAAATTAGCCATATGAACACTTTTAGCTTAGTCATATTCATCTAACACTTCTAGATCAGATATGATAATCAATAAATCATGATAGATATTGAATGAATTTAAATGTGCTTTAAGAGAGTTGTTCAAATGTTCACTATCTCATAGAAATATCCATGCATAATTTGAAGCATATTTGGTTTGGTTTGTAATTGTACAAAGTACTTATACAAGAACCAACTCATGAACATAATTCCATTGTTTGCAAAACAAGTTCGCACACCTTAATTCATTAAAGTTCTAGGGACTTTAGTTCGCAAACTGAGTTCGCAAACAAACCTGAGTTCATGAGTATGAGTTGTCATACTTACCGATTCTAGAACCTAACCACTGTGTTCGCAAACTGAGTACGCGAACCACAGTTCCGGACCTAGCCTAGTCTTGTCGTTCGCAAACAACAGTTCTGGACCTATCACAGGTAAACCTGTTCGCAAAAACAATTCGCAAATAAGAGTTCCAGACCTGAACTAGTACTTCATAGTTCGCATATTAGGTACGCATACTATACTGTATCCAGACATTGACAGTAGTTCTAAACCTCTCATTCAATCATTGAAACATCCTTGGAAGACAACAATGGTAATCTTACACATACCACTAGCTTCAAGTAATTTTCAAGTGATTAATTGATCAATACGAAACTTCCCAAGTTAACATCAAATGATTGTCTCACACAAATCATGTAAGATGTTTAACGTAATTTTCACATGATCATCTTGATTCAATATTTAGTTTCCAACAAATAAATTGTTTACGACTAAACTTGTCAAGTAGATTATGAAGTCAAGCTATGGCTTTAGACTTGTATTTCGAGAAATATATAAACGAGATAAACTCGACTCGAAATTCCAAATGTGTATAACACAAAGTCTATATAGCTATACGACTTATTCTTATTTATAGATAAAATTGAATAGACTTCTGAGTGATAGATAATTTTTAGTCTCCACATACCTTTTGTCGATGAAGTTCCTCCAAGCTCTTCAGTAGATCTTCTTCTTCATTATGATAACGCCGTGAAGTCTAAAGCTCAACTACACACTTCTATCCTAATATGAGACATAACTATAATTAGACTAGAAAAGTATATAGTTTTGATCAATTAAACTTGAAAAACAAGCTTGAGATAGTAACCCTTGCGAGTTCAACCGAGCATTGATCTAACAATCTCTTTACCAATAATGTTCTTAATCCTGGGTAGTATGTACAATGAGTCTTTTCTAGGTAGATGAAAAACTAAGCTTTGACTCATTGAATAAAGGTCTAGACCATTTTCAAACACAGACTTGCTGGGTCTAAAAATGTTTGCCCGCTTACCAATTGAAAATGCGGGGATACCAAGTACAACACCAACTTTTTCGTTAGGCAACCTGTATAGACAGAATATAATACAAGCAGACCAACTTAATGATCCTTGATAATATGTATAAAGAGTTTAAATCTCTACCTCTTCTCAATCAGTATGTATAAGACAATAAGTTTGTGAACCTGATTGATAAGAAGAGTACTTGGATGATCTCAAAAATCAATATCCAAGATCAATCCAGTCGTATCCAAATAATCTAGTCGGAATTCTGCCAAGTAATTAAACTTGTTATTCATCTTTCAAGATACGAATTCTATAAAAACAAGTCATGTAATTGATCACAATTAGATGGATATATCTACTTAGACTGAATACGTCCAACTTGCGTAAATCCAATTATAAAAATAAACAATATAATGCGGAAAAAGAAAAACACAAAACAGCAGAAATTTTGTTAATGAGGAAAACGCAATTGTAGAAAAACCCCAGGAGCTCGTCCAGATTTGAATACCGGGTTGTATTAACAACTACAGAAACTAGCCTACTATCAGACTTCGGACTAGAATGTATAAGAGACCGATCAACCCTCTAAGTGATTCAGTTACAACCCCTTCCTTACATCTCTTGAACCTCGCAAGGTTTTACATACTTGATTCCCTTAGATGACGTCCTTTAAAGCCTAAGAGTCACTTCAGCCGTAGTGAATACTTTTGATGCCAATCAGACTCTAACAAATAAGCCTATTTGATTTCCGTTTAGATCGAGAGATCAAGGTGTGGAAATCTGCTTGCAATAGATAAGCTAATAAACCTCATAAATTTGGAACTTACGACTCCCGAAGAGCAGGCTAAACTTTCAACCACTTCTCAAGAAAAATCTTCAAAATATCAATTATGAGATATCTATCATGAGGAATTACAAATTCTGAGACGAAGAGAACTTTGTGATTTCTATCTATCCTGAAAGAGATTAAGAAAACCTCGATAACAAAAAAGCAAGATCATGATACATGAACTATCAAAATAAAAGATAGTTGGACCTGGCTTCATGAATCACCAAAGTGAAGTCTTTTACTCGTAAACCTAATTATGTTTATCATAAGAAACCTAGGTTAATAGAAGATGACTCTAGATCAACTAGGACACAAAGTGTCAGGAATTGAATTTCCCAGTTGAAAGAGCATCTCTAGATTTTCAAGACTGGGGGTTGCTTGGAATTCAATCTAAGATGACTTCTGAATCAAGCAAACACTTTAGGTCTTGAAAATACAATAAAAGAATCTACACAGTGGTACGATTCTGGAACCATGTATAATGACTTGTTCGGTTCGGCAAATATGCCATGTGAAGAATAAGCAATATGACTTAAGAGTTTAATCATGATGCACACACATAACTGTTTAAGTGATCAATGAAGTCTTAAAAGAGAGTCATAGTAATGCTGAACATATTTAAAAAAATAAGACTTTGAGCATCTGCTAAATTTACTAAGACAGTTAGTGAGATGGTTCGTGAACCGTAAGGATGGTTCACGAGTCAGTGAGCTACGGTTCATAAACCGGGTTCGACGGAACTCAGATGGACACAATTTGTGAACTGGATTCGCCCAACCGTTTTTGGATTATGAACTCATATGGACACAGTTTTCCAACCGGGTTCGCCAACATTAATCCTTTTATACCAACATTAAAAAATCAGTTCACCATGGTTTACCAACCGGGTTTGCGAACTGTTCCAAACTGAACTTTCCTGTATTTCTGAAATCAGATATTTATGGTTTTCCAACCTACCTTGAACAGAAATATCAGAAGTTCATGAAACTCTCTCTTATGATGTTTGAAACATTCCCAAGTGATAAAATTAATTATATGGTCTACTATTTTCAATTGATCCACAAATTATTTCTCAAACAATGAATTGTTTCGAACTAATATTGTTAATATACATTTGAACATCTATGCTAGAATCACACAAGATTTTTAACAAGACAAGCTTGAGTCGAAATTTTTTCTTTGTAAATCTACTAGAAGTCATACGACATAGTCTCAATAGATAGAATGGTAAGATAGTGAGTAAATAGAATGGTTAAATCTTCACGTACTTGATACATAAGTTCTTCAAATTTCTTCGTCGATCTTCAGTCTTCGAGGGTGATATCTGATACTCAACTACCAAATTCTAACCTAGTCCGAAACTTGACTTAGTAGACTAGAAATCAAGAAATACTTTTGATCATCTAACATTAACAACAAGCTTGAGATAGCAAAACTCGTGGGTTCAACCGAGCATTGATCTAACACCTCTATTGAGTGAGTAAGATATTGGTTGCAGCTGAATGCTTTTAAAGATGATTCTACTAGAGCTGAAGCATCCCCAGAAATCGCTTGCATGATGTAGTCAGTCTGGACCAGCAGAATCTCAATTATTCACAATGAAAAAAAATCGAAGAACCAGCTTCAATTTTGGGAGAGAAAAAGCGATGCTACCGGTGTAAAATAATCGGTATCTTCTGAAGATTTTTACAATCATCCATACGTTTGAAATTTCTGGTTGGATCTCTCCGCCTTCAGATTAAATGTGAGGGGGATTGAATTATCTCCAGTGAATGGAAGAGTAGGATTTTTCATTAGAAATTCAACACAAAAATTTCTACTTGCAAAAGCAATCTATATTTCTTGTATATCTGCAGAAAAGGCAGAGATTCGAACAATCAGAAAAGCCATGAAGAAAGTTTGAGAGAGGAAAGACCAATCAGTAATTATCGAGAGTGATGTTGAAGGAATCATACATAAAATAAATCAGATGGATTTTTGTGGAGACCATAGAACCCGAACAATGTTATCACACATCGAATACCTAATTTCTAAGTAAAAGAAAAGTTCTCCTCATTTTGGTTAACCGCCCCAACTATAAGGTTCCCAATAACCGAGCCCAATGGGCAAAAACAAACCAAACCCATATAGCTTGGTTTACACCTCCTATCTGGATTATGATATCTCTAAAGGCTGACCATAGTCCCACAAGACATGTAGTGGAAGTGCAATTGTGCTATCGGTCGTTTACGATTTTGCTTAAAGAAAAATTAAAAAAAAATCGTTATTAGCTTTCTTATTCTTCATCAATGATGTGCCGCGTTTTATTTGCATAATATATTCGCATATACTTGGATTTGTTTCTGAAAACAATACTCATTCCGTTTTTAAAAAAGTGATATTAAAAATAGAGATATTTTGTAAAAGGGTCGTAAGTTTTTGGCCTAATTAGGGTCTGGGTCGTAGAAGATGCAGTTGATGCGTTAGGATCGATGACTAATCGAAGACCGTTAAAAAAATGTTAGTTGATTTTTTTCATTTACCAAAACACCTTGACCACAAGTTTACTGACGTGGACTGTCTAAATATCGTTTTAAACTACCCATCTTTCATCCTTTTCCGTCATGTTCCCCCTATTCATTTGCTTGTTTCTCTGATAACCTCTTCCAAAGACAATCGAGATTAAAATCAAACTTTGTCCACTTCTATATTATCAGAAAGACCATCCAACGAAGATTGATCCCCACTAAAAATAATACAAGAAATAAATCTCTAGATTTAGAAACAAATAAAGCATTAGCGAAATTATCAGAAAAGAGAACTCAATCTCAGAGCGTGAATCCATTGCCATTACATTTATCGAAGAACAAAAACAAAATGCATTTCAACGAGTTATATGAAGGATTATTGATTCAAGTAATAACGGGTATTGAGGATTTTTGGGATATAAGAAGGGTTAGTGAAAGTTGGGGTTTCTAAAAAGATGGTCGTGGAAGCTTGATTCAAGGGTTGTTTCCTGATTTGGGTGGGAATAATAGTCCGAGAGTTATTGCAACTACTGTGAAGGAAAGATAGGGTGTTGTTGCAGAAGTTTGGAAGGGGAACCAGCACATATCTTCGTTTGAATTTATCTTCATAGTGGTGAACAAGCACATTAGATACCTCTTGATGTGTATGAACCAATCTACTATCATCATATTCTTCCAGTTCAATAATCAGATTATGAGCTTCTCTAGTTTCAGTATTAATATAAATGGAACTCTGGAGTTATGTTTAAGTAATGGACAAAATTCATATCGCTGTTGATGTCAAAATTGTTCTTCACTCAATAATGTATCCTATCCCTTATGCACTGTATGTGTCTGAAAAAATTTCCAACCATGGCTAGGATATAATGTAATTTAACTACTTCATGAGGGTACCTTTGTAATTTTATCAGACGGTCAAGCTAGTCCTGGTCAGTCAACGATCCTAACACATCAACTACATCTTCTATGATCCGGACCTTAATTAGGCCAAAAACATACGACCCTTTTACAACATATCTCGTAAAAATATATTACTTTTTGTATTTGGCCTATTTTTAGGCTAAAATAAAAAAATGATAATATTTTTTTTCTTTTAGAATCAGACGTAGTATATGATTTGATCGACAACACTGATAAGATACTGTATTGTGCATCTATACATGAATATACATCAGAAGTCCTTATCGCATAGTATCTCTATATTATATTGTATGTTGGAATCATGGGATGAGATTGGATCGAATCTACCCTCGCTTATTTCCTAGTCTTTGGTCCTGTAATAACAGGGTAGCAAGTAGCAACCATGATGCATCTATGCACATGGGTAGGATTGGGAAGAGACAAACATGGGGATAGATTTCGCAAGCAAGGGCATTCAATTCCTTGTTGGGGGATCAGCTTGTCCCCGATAATGAAAACGACTAACCGACAACTAAGGATGACCGGTCCGACTCGAATAGCCGCCTGATGGCCATGCTCGGGCCCGCTATTTCGGATTGGACATCATCGGTTAGGCGAGGTGTATTTGGTAGGGGCGTCATCGGGGAAGTGGAATAGACTCAACAATTGCATGCGGTCTAAAAATCGAGACGGATCATTACTTAAACACGAGAAGGATTATTACAACGAGATGGGAAAGCCGATCTAATCAATCGGCAGGTTGAGCCGAAGAGTGTTCTCCTTGGTACCACCAAGGACGCTGAGGCGGTCAGGCCACGCCGGCGGGTTATGATGGCCGCAGCACTCACGGTCGTTTTAGGTGGCATGCTCACCACCAGGACGGACTAAAACCCCGTTCGAACATACCTTAAACCCTATGGCAATGCGGGATCAAAAAGGTCATATTATACTGGGAAGAGACAATACACCATCACATGGGACTTGGTACTTGGAGTGGCCAGTGCGAGAGATCTATAGTGATTATTGTTATTCAATGGATATGTCGTTTTTTCTGGGGCCCAAAATTCCTAGCCAACTTCTAAATTTGCATAATCACCACATTGAGAGGGATCGTGCATACATATGGCAAGCAAATGTGACGAAGCAATACCAATACGCTAGCATTTGAATGATTCACAACTAGGATTGCGTTGATGACTAAAATATATAGGTTAGCAGTATTATTATGGGTAATGACGAGTAAAGACTAAATACCACGTACTAATCTCTTGGAGGTGGATTTGGTGGGGGTGTTCTTCGGCCGACTTCTTGTCATTTAGGTTGAGTTCAATATATGAATTTCTTTTATGTTCGGGACAGCAAAGCTAGGAAAAGAGGACCCAGGTAGAAATTAGAATATGAGTAAGATTCTCCTGGTGAGACATACATTGTCGTCACTCAAAGAGTAAGAAATCGGTTAATTAGGATCTTTAAGCTTTGATTAAGTGGTAACAGCTTACCTAAAAACGAGTTGATGGCGTGTTGTGTGTTCCATGCAAGAAAGAGAGATTTGCCAAAGACTAGGAAATTGTTGGGCAAATCAGATTAGGACATACCACTAATAAGATCGGTAGCAGTTGTGCGTTGGTCCCGGCAGAAACTCCAAATGATGCAAACGCACCATATATTTGTAAACATTTTCTTTTTTAACACACTGGCCTCTGGGGTCATGAAATGAAATGCGAGGGGGACCAATCCAATAAACTCCTCTCGATGTAGACAACACTTAAAGCTAGACAATTTATCCTACGAAACAATTACCCCCTGCCGGCTGCCGCTATGGACCCAAAAAACGAAAAACCACCGAGGGCCGGCCCTTTATGCAATATTAAGGTAGTAAGCATATTACATATCAGGTATGTCGACGAAAGGTCATCTTCCAGTCAGTGACTAAACAGCTTGTCTTCCATCAACGCATATGCGATTAACAGTTTCTACATTTAAGAAGCAAGAAACCGCAGTGGGGACGCATCCCTGGTTCCCAAGCTCAGCTATCTGTGTTAGGATCCTAATTGCGAGACTCATGTAGCTTGTTTGTCCTTGTTATCCATAAGCGATGCCATCAATTTTTCCTCCGAGATCTCTTTGATTGAATGTCTGACAAAAAAGAACTTAAAATGGTGTGGTAATAGGGTCCCAATGTGAGTCACCTTGGTAGCGGCTGTCATTTGAATTTCTTGGATAATTGTCAAACATGGTAGGTTCAGAGTCTTCATGAGTAGTTGTGGGTGGCCTCACATGGAATAGTAGTAGCACTCGCCTGGAAAATGAATCTGGCAATTTATCTTTACTGAGTGGGTTCCATTTCTGATATATAAATATTACATTGGTGACTAATAAATGACAACAGGAAAAGAGAAAAGACAGCAAATCAATTTCTAAGAACAATTGCGATGTTTTCAACTTCAGCTACACAGCCTAAATAATAACAATTTAAGTAAAAAATAAATAAAGAAAGAAAAAATACCCAGAATAAAACAAAAGAAAAGAAAAAGAAAGAGAAACGGTTACAAATTTGAAGGAGTAAACAACATAGACCTCAAAGCTGACAATTGGCACCAAATGGGAGAATCAAAAAGAATAACCCCAAGTAACAACAACAACAGAACCCCTAGTGGTAAGCTTACATAACTGCAAGCATTATATGCATGGCAAGTAGGAGAGACAGAGAGAAAGAGCAAAGCAATATCATAACAGGCATGGTCTAAGAATAATGGAATACAATTCCCATTTCTCCCTTCGTGTCAACGGGTTTTCTTTCGGTTAGCTTCAATCTCAACCCCAACTTGGTGTTTTCATCTCTCTTCTATTTTCTTCCAGCTTTATTCTGAATTTTTTCTTCGTTTTTTTGGTATTCTGTTCATCTTTAGGAGGAGCCAACTTCGGTAATATCTCTGCTAGAACGGTTATATTTCATGTGACTCTTAACAAGCTGACCTGCTGAAATTGCGGACATGAGAGACAGCTCCCCAGCAAGAACTGACCCAGCAACTATGGTTGCCAACAGTCTTGCATTTGATCCTGGACTTTCTTTGTGTGCACCCTTTACCCCAAGTAGGTTCAGACATGCTGACTGGGATGAAAGCGCTGTTCCACCACCAACTGTACCAACCTGAAAGGAAAAAAAAAAAAAAAAAAAAAAGGATAAAAAGAAAAACAGTTAAAAACCAACTTGTTCTCCTCCTTGTCAACTCTCAAAGATGTGCAATATGTGTTCATCATTATGTGATATTCGAATTGAAATGTCTACTTCACTATGACATTGCAAGCTTATTGATTTGATTGTAACTACCTTTCATTCATCCAGTAAAAGTACATCCAAGCCCATTTGAAGGAAAAGAATGGAAGTTCGGCAAGGAAAGGAATGATTTCTATAATGTACTACTGTATTTATATGACAAAACACTGCCAACTAAATGTCTAAGACAATTCGTAAATAATTTAGAATCTCTGAACTCAACCTAAGTTTCTTCTTGGACCCATCACAAATTTCCTAACTCTTCATGACTGGTGGTTGAGTAGAATCAAGTCCAGTTAGTTGTTTCCCGAATCCAATAACAGGCAATAAGCTGTTTAATAATTCAAACTTGAGGTAGTGTTTGTTTTTCTTTTAAGCCATTTTATCTAACTTGTGTGAGTTTTACTCATTCAACCAGCCTGAATGCGTTTCCTCTCTTTAAAGGGTTAGATTTTTATATCAAGTACACATCAAGTCAAAACTATAAGCTAAGTTTGAGATAAAAACCCTACACAAGTTTATTTTTTAAACACTCCTAAGGACCTAAGCTGGAATATCCTGTGCAGTTCTAAGGATAAAGATACCATTATTAATTTGGATGCCTAAAAAAAAGCACCTACAAGTAGGCATGTTTAAGCCTCTATAATAAAAGTTTACCTCGATGGAAGGCATGGTGACAGAGACGTGAAGATCTTTTCCACCATTAACAGCTTCCATCATGGTGATGCAGTGAGAGCTCTCTATGTTCTGGGCTGGATCCTGTCCAGTGGCAATGAAGACAGCAGACACGATGTTGCTGGCATGAGCGTTAAATCCACCAAGAGAACCAGCAATGGCAGAACCAGTCAAGTTTTTGAGCATGTTAAGCTCTACCAAAGCTGGAACTGTAGTCTTCAACACATTCCTCACTACTTCATCCTTGATAATTGCCTCGCATACAACCGACTTACCACGTCCTTCAATCCAGTTCACAGCAGCTGGTTTCTTATCGGAACAAAAGTTCCCTACAAATGAATCCAAAGAAAAATCAAAACCCATAGATGCAAGGAAAAAAAAAACGAAAGTGATACATCACCAAATTATACAAGTAAAACTTTCCAAATAGATTACAGACAGTCAAAAACAATCTGGTAGGTATGAGGGTGGTCACAGGATTCGGAAAGAGAACGAACCAGATATTCCGATAACATCCATGTCGGGAAAATCAGCTTGAAGAAAATCCAAAACATTCTGAACACCTTTAGAAACCATGTTCATCCCCATTGCATCCCCTGTGCTGCAGCTGAATCTCATGTATAGATTCTTGCCAGCAATAGCACACTGAACTTTTTGGAGTCTTCCAAATCTGCTAGATCTGTAAAATATTGACAATAACATCAATTAGTACAAAAACCAAACAAGTGCCCACCCTTACCAAGCCAAAACAAATTGCCCCTTTATAAAATTTTCATCTCAAACTTCATACGTCAAACCCAAAAATCTTAAATTAACACAACTTTACCGTAATAAAAGAATAAAATCTCAATTACGTAAACAAATCTAACCACCGACAGATTCAAATCAAAATTTGGTAATTTGAGGTCATAATGAAAACGATAAATTTAACCCAAATAAAACCAAACTTACAATCAAAATTAGCAAAAATCAGACACACTCAACAAATCCACGGAACTCCACAAATAAGAAGAAAGAAAACTTACTTGTTAAAAACGTGAGCCAAGGTATCGAAATTGTTAAGATCTTCCATAAAGAATTTGAGCTCAGAAGCTCTTTTTGCAGTACCAAACCTAACAACAGGTGCTCTTGTCATAGCATCTTGTAACAGAACACTAGTAGCACCCCCAGAAACGTAAATCGCTTTACACCCACGGTTTGTACTAGCAATCAAACAACCTTCAGTAGTAGCCATTGGTACTGAATATTCTCTCCCATCAAGTAACAACGGACCAGCAATACCAACAGGTATCTGAACATATCCAACTGGCATTTCACAACATTGCCCTAAAATTGATTCATAATCAAATCCTTCCAACGGTAATCCATCTAGAGATCTTCCTGTCATTCTTTGCAACGCTTCTCTTCGAATCGAAGCTGCTCTTTTACAATCCCCTAGCTTAGATTCCAACGAATACGATGGTAAACTCCCTGAAACCACGGATTTAATGACTTCTTCGTCTTCTTCGGATGAAGGTGTGATCAATGGTGGTAAAGAAGGAGCAGTGGTACAATCATCAAGAGAAGCAGGACACGGCCCTGGACGTTTCCTATCATCTTCTTCGATAAGGAATTGATGATGTTCATTTTCGTTTTCGTCTTCTCGAGTAGAGACAGATTGAACGAAATCAATACCAAAAAACCCTAAAAGATAAATAAAAGAAGCGATGAGAGAAACAATTGCAGCAATTTCAGATAAAGTAACGACATGAAGAGGTGTTGATGAACGGATCTTCTCACGCCATCGATGTAGAAGGAAGTAAGCGACTGAGAAGAATAAGGTGAAGAATACACCGTTCGTTAGGTACAGAGGTAGAGGTAATGCATCTGACGCTTTTGGTGATCTAGGTGGTTGTTCTTGTAATGGTCCTCCGCCTCTTTTTCTTATGTCTTTGTTATCAACGACGGTCTTCATTTGATGGAGATTTGTGAGGGAAGAAGGACGTGGTGGTTTGCTGGTGGTGATGGTATTCCGCCGGCGAGTGTCCATGAAGGGGACTTACTCCGGCGAAAGAAATGAAGGGTGAGTAAGAAAGAGAATGGAGGATTGTTGATTTTGTGTTTTCTAATTGGGGGAAATTGAAAGTGAGGAGAGGATTTATTTTAGGGGCGAGATTTTATAGATGGGGAAGGAAACGGAGGGATTTTCCTTTTCATTTTCTGATTTAACTTTTTCAGAGAGGAATTTCACTTTAAGACAAAAAACACGTGTGGTGTTTATCTAATCTAACGGTGGTGAGTGCAACTAAGTAAGAGATGCAACCAACAAAAGGTCATGACGCGGTTTTTAATTTTATACGTGGGGAGATTATCTGGTCAGAATCAAAAAGACGACGATGATGTATACAGTTTTTGCCTGTGACTCGTGAGACTGGTGAAAGTTCAATGGACATTACCATGAGTTGTACTTAAAGCTGCACGTTGGTTGGGTCCATTCCCACACCAAGATGACTATAGACCGGTTTTTTGAAACTAAGTCCGGTGGGCTAGATTTGGCGGCTAGATTACACAAAAACCGTTGCATATTTTTTAACACCGTTTCTCTTTCTAGGTATATCTCACATTCCAACTAGTAGCGAGATAGTTTCGGTGAACAGTTCAGCACAGAGAAAATCAACTTTTTGTTGTTTGGTTCAGCGCAAATTGATTTATTTTTTGGTCCAATGACCGAGATGGTTGCATTGTTCCATTCATCGCAACCTAATTCTACTTTTCATCGTTCCATTCAGCGCATATAGTTTTCGTTGTTTCATTCAGCGCATCTAGCTAGACTGGAATGACAATAAAACTTAGATGGTTATTCTAGTTGCCAATCTAGATGCGACTAAGTCCTATGGGCTAGATTTGGCTATTAGATTAGAAAAAAAATGTTGCAGATTACATAAAAAGTGTTGCATATGCTTTAACACTACTTCTTTTTCTGGATATATCTCGCATGTGAAATAGTGGTGAGGTAGTTTCATTGAATGGTTCAGCGCGGAGAAAAACAACTTTTCGCTGTTTGGTTCAGCGTACAGTGGAATATTCCACGGTATCTGCGTTGAATGGTACATCGCAGACAGTCTGCGCGGAACGGAAACGCGCGCCTATTCTACCCTGAACTGAAACGCGCAACCAAAGTTTGACCCTTTTTTTCCTACACCGAGTTTACACCAGCAGTAATTATATGTGTATTTAACCATGTTTTCTCACACTCCCGTTACACCACCAACGGATATGTTTTCAAATTTTGAATTTCGAAATGTTTGACAATTTGTTTTAACGGTTGTTTGTTTCAAAAATTGAAAATTTACCAAACTAAGGAATTCTTTCATTACATTGCAAAATAAGGTTACAATGTTTTTTTGAAGAAATTAGAAAAGTACATTGAAATTAAAATTCCACTTCTAAAAATTAAAAAAATACATTGAAAATAAAATTCTACTTCTAAAAATTAAAAAAAGTACATTGAAAATAAAATTCTACTTCTAAATTAACTTCTAATTTCAAGTCAGCTTATCTTTGTTGGGTTTGTGCCAAGATTATAGTGTTTTCCATGTTCTTTTTAAGGTACTTTTCATTTGTTTCATACTTGGAAACCCTTTGTGCTTGAGCTTTTTCAATAAGTTCGATGAGCTTATCAATTTTGTCATATGTTCTCTTCGATGTTATAGCCTCACGAGCCTTTCATTTGGAAGAATCTCTCCCTGCACCTCTAACATTATCTGTTTGGTCGAAATAACGTCTTCTACGCGACATGTCTGAGGTTTCAGAACCAAGGGTAGATGATGAGCTCCCAAACATTGTCATATCTTTTAAATATGCATCCACACTTACTAGAGCGGAAGTACGAGCTTAAGTGTTTTGGATATGTTGACTTTCTTGAGTAGGTTGAGTGTTTTGAGTAGATCCATCATCATTATTCACCTCTGGATTGTAGACTGGTCCTCAGGAGCTGGAAACCCGATTCATGTCTCCAAGGTTTCTTAATTTATGCTTCATAATTCATTTTCCCCTCGTAGTACTGGAGAAGAAAATGTATTAGTGTCTCGCTCCTTAGAAACTATAAGGTGATGCCGATATCACGCAACTAATCAATCAAGTCTATCAAAGATAAACACGATTCTAGTTGGATCCCAGACGATCAAGATTTGTCCACACAATTCACAAGATATGAAAACTAATAAGAAAAACTCCATCGTCTTAAAATCTTCGTTTGTCTTCAATAACCTCCACAACACCACTTGAAACCTCTTGTGATCAATTACGCACAGGACGGAGTCTGTTAACAATGGATTATCACAAGATATCTTTAGATCCGAAAATGGTTCTAAAGATCCTACAATACTTTGATCTAGTTTTAGTGACCTTATATCAGAAGAGAAGATTCTCAAGAATAAACAAACTAGGAGCAATCAAAGTTTCGACAACGGTTAGTCAAATCAATAATCGAAAGCTATAATAACAATGCAATTATCAAGTTTCCCATCAACGGTACTTGTAGATCTTTTTGATACCACATAAGTCTTTAAACGAGCGGTCGTAAGAGATTTCACTTAATTATGGTACTTTCCTCTCCAGATAGACGGCTCCACCAGAAAAACAAACAAGAATGAAGTTTGTTTGGCTCTTATGATAGTTTGCAAGATATGCAAACTCAAGTATTTATACACCAAGGTTGTTTGGACAACAAGGAAATTCCAAAATCGAAAATATTCTCAAGATATTCTCATTAAAGTGCCTAATTCAAGTTTTCCTATTTCCACATAAATGCCAAACCATATTTCTGAAAACTCTCATAGAAAACTTTTATTATTAGTCTAGCACATTAACTAATAATATTTTCCATGGCTTTAATTGCTGGTAATTAAAACATATATGATGAAAATCACAATTAAATGTTTTTCACTTTTTCGGACAAGGGATTAACTTGAGTATCAAGGAATTCTTTGAACAATTAATGATAAGAGTTATGTACATGTTCAAATAATGTCGACATCTAGAAGGTTCTCAGCAAACCCCAATTCCAACCTTCACACAAAACATAAAGAGATATGTGAATATTGGAAACTCGGTTTTGCTCCTTGAGATCGGTTGTACCAACCTCACAATGTAAATTGTAATCGATTATACCATGTTTCCCAAACCAGGTTGTGACTGGTTACTCCTTGCTTCCCAGAGGTAGCTTGTGATCGGTTACTGTTAGAGCATAGCTCGGTCAACCTCGCATGCGTTGTTATCTCAAGCATGTTTGTCAATGTTAGTGATCAAAACTATAAGTCTTGATTTCTAGCCTACATAGCTAAATCTCGGACTAGGATAGAAAAGTGTAGTTGAGCTCAAGGACTTCATGGCGATTCATCATACAACGACGAAGATCTATACAAGGAACCGTGGAACTTCATCAACAAAAACGTATGTGGAGACTTGAACTTATCTATCACTCAAAAGTCTATCTCTTATATCTCCTACTTCTTATGAGACAAAAGTCGTATGCTGTATAAACTAGCTCATACACATTTGACATTTCGAGCTGAGCATTCATTGCTTATCTTTTATATCGAAATCGTGTGTTGGTAAAGCGTTTCGCTTTGATCAAGTTTATCTTCACCTAGTGACGAAAGTCATGAAAAGTTTCAATCACTTTGAGAATTGCTCTGATGTGAATCGGTCTGTGAATAACGGCTACATAGCGTCCTCTGAGAATGTCTCAATGATTGAAATGAGAGTTTAGATTACATAACTAGGTATTCCTTGAACCGAAGTTTTCGAACTTTGTTGATCAAGAGAAATCGGGAGGATTGTGGAATTGGCTTGCCAAGTCCGCGAACTGTCGGAAGTTCTCGACCGAGAATTTCTGCTGGGATTTTCCAAATACTCGTTTGTGTGCTAAGTCGCGAACTCAGTCCGTGAACCCAGTCTGCGAACTGGCGGAAGTTCTCTTTTCGAGAATTTCTGCTGAGTTTGGAAAACTCAACCGATTAACTTAAGTCCGCGAACTTGTTTGTGAACTTAAGAGGTTATGATTTAAAGATGTGCTACGAACATGAAACATTAAATTACTAAGGAATGCTTTATGCAAACCGTGGCTATAACGTTCATGAGCCGATTCAATCGAATCGAATCATCTTTGTTTCAATTGTGTCTTGTGTAGTTACATAAGATCTCATAGCAATTGAACAACTCTTTAACTAGTTCATTTGAGTCAATTGAACTAGTTATGGTGAAGAAGAACAAGGTTATATGAAATGCTCATATGGTTAACCTCTTTGGGTTACTATGTTGAACCAACATACACGTACACGTTTGGGCATGGTTTTCACGAACCCAGTAAACGTCTACCCAAGTGTGTGTGACAAGCTAAGTTTTCGATCTAACGATTGACAAATATTAGCTTGAATCTAAATCAGGTTTTCATCTAACGGTGAATAAGCATTGCTTTGTAACTAAGGCAAAACCCTGATTTGAAGGCTATATAAAGGAGACATCTAGCATTGTGCAAAACTAATCCCCACACGTCTGTGTGCTACTAGTGCTCCCGCTAGAGTCGATCTCCATTAACCTTTGATTTTCTCTAAAATCAGGTTAACGACTTAAAGACTTCATTGGGATTGTGAAGCCAGACCGATACTACTTTATCGTAGTTGTGTGATCTGATCTTGCATCTTCTATCATACGAGTACAATCGATTGATTGGCTTGAGATCGTGAGATTTCTCCGATAGGAAAGATAAAGAAGTCACAAACTTGTTCGTGTCACTGTTTGTGATTCCTCGACAATCCACTTGTGTAGTCAGGAAGGATTGTAGAGAGGTGATTGATTAATCTAGGTTGTTCTTCGAGAATATAAGACCGGATTATCAATTGGTTCCTGTTACCTGGATTTTAGATCTAAAGACGGAACAAAACCTATGGTTCATTTGTGGGAGACAGATTTATCCTCTTATAGACTTTTTTGCGTGAGACGGATCTGTTTATTATCAAGTCTGTGATTTTGGGTTACAACAACTCTTGGTTGTGGGTGAGATCAGCTAAGGGAATCAAGTGCGCAGTATCCTGCTGGGATCAGAGGCGTAGGAGTACAACTGTACCTTGGATCGGTGGGAGACTGACTGGGGTTCAACTATAGTCCAGTCCGAGTTAGTTTGCAGTAGGCTAGTGTCTGTAGCGGCTTAATACAGTGTGTATTCAATCTGGACTAGGTCTCGGGGTTTTTCTGCATTTGCGGTTTCCTCGTTAACAAAATTTCTGGTGTCTGTATTATTTCTTTTCCGCATTATATTTTATATAATTGAAATAATACAGGTTGTGCGTTCGTGATCATCAATTGGAAATCCAACCTTTGGTTGTTGATTGATATTTATTGATCCTTGGATATTGGTCTTTGGTACCGTCCAAGTATTCCTTGTATTTGATAAAGATTAGCTTGAGTAAAAATCAAATCAAGAGAGAGATATTAACTCCTTGAGATACTTTTATATAAATTGAGTCTGACTGTCTAGTTGATTCTCTAGCAAAATATTTCGGAGTTAGTCCATACAGATTGCTAACCGAGATATTGGGTGGTGTTGTTAGACCCCCGCTTTTTCAATTGGTATTAGAGCAGGAAAACACGTTTAAGACCTCATCAGTCTGTGTTTGTAGCGATCTGACTCTATGGGCAAGAGTACTATCTCTGATAACGCAACATCAGTTCATGGTTATTCAGATAAGCTTCAGAGATCTGAAACCTTTGAGAAAAACTCCTCCTCGTCTTCTTCTGCCGAATCTGCATTCAAATGGAAAAAATCTCTTGATAAATAGTTGGATGATATTTTAGATGACAATGATTCAGAAGAGGAACAGAGTCTTGATGAGGAAGTTTCTCAATACATCAAGTTGTTTAATCGTGAATTGAAGGAAACAAGGACAACTGCTTGCTTGAGAAAGTATATGAGTCCTCTCTGTCAAGAAATCAGAAAGTTGAGAAAACTCTTCAAAGGTTATGATGATGGATACAAACTGCTACAATCTACCATTAAAGATCATGAAGAAGAGGTTCGCTCAAAAAAATCTGAATGTGATAATCTTCTTCGTAACCTCTGTATATTAAAAGAGAGGGTTGCCGAATGTGAATCAAGATGTGAATCTCAACAGAAGTGTTTCAATGACAAAGAACGCAGTTTTCTTATCAAAGAGAAATCCTTGGAAACCAAACTCACTTCTGCTGTTAATAAGGTAAAATCACTGGAAGAAAATCTACATAGGTTCGGTTCTAGCTCTACAAAACTGTCTTCTGTGCTGGGAGCCTGTAAAGAACATCATGATAAATGTGGTCTGGGACATAAAGGAATAGATGCTCCTAACAGTGGTAAGACTGATTTTGTTAAAGCTGTTAATATTTCTCCATCTGAAGAACCTGTATCAGCTTGTAAAAACAAGGAGTCTACTTCTTCTAAAAATGCTCAAAAGAGAACTACTGAACGTAGGTCCTTCAACTGCTATCACTGCGGAAACAAAAGACACTCTGAGCGAAGGTGTCGTCTTCAGATTAGGAATGAAAAAATTCACAACATTCTTACTTGGATGTCCAAAGAAGTTGTTAAACCTATATCACAGATTGGAATCATTCCTGGGACATATTGTGATAGGGCTTTTCCTAATTATGTATTCAAACCGAAGGATACCTGCAATGGTGGAAGGAAAAACAGCAAAAGTGTGACAGGGTTGTAAATCAGTCTGGAAGGAGAAAAAGGAACAGGAGAAAGAAAAACGAGTCAAGTTCCTCTAATGATCTCAAAAAGGACTATGAATCCAAGACGTCCAATTCAAACTTCTTACATGTCAACAATCGAGTCTCTGATCTGAAGATTCACATAAACATACTGAGACAGAATATCAAGAAAACATGGAATGTTATTAACCCAGGTACTTCTAAATCTTCTCTTGATAATACTTCTTCAACTAAACCAGGTATTTTGTTAAATACCGATGAAAAGGAAAAATAAGAAGTAAACAATGATGAGCAAGATGCTCATCCTATTACACCCTGACATGTTCATGTTGCATCTCTTTTTAATTTTTGTCCTATTAAAAAGGGATGCTCTTGATTCTTAGGATTTTTCGTCTTGAGAAAGCTGTCAGGATTGTACTGCGTTTTTTGTTACTTTATTCCGTTTTCTCCTCAACATCTATTTCTTTTATTTTGGGCTTCCTGGTCTATCACAGGCCCGTTTCTCTAGTACTTGCACCAACCCTCACGAATGTCATGTATCATAGGGCTTGATGGAATTCCTTATATATATTGTGTTCAAAGGTGCAAAAAGATTTTCTAAAAGTATTTTTGGTGCACAATGGAGGGAAGAAACAAGGTTGATGATGTTGAGCTATGTCCTATTAATATCTCATGCTTTCATGCACTTGATCATGAAAACGAAGACAAACTGCCAGTTCAGATTTCTTCACAATTGGTAGGAAATCTGATTGGGGACTTTAAGGTCGTTCGCGAACAACTTGGTATCGCAACACGTAATCTAGACTACCTAAAAGACGAACTAAGGAAGGCAACTGAGGAACTCGTTCTTGTTCAGTCCCTGGTTGCAGACAGGTTTTAGCTTTTCGTCTGAACTTGGTTCTAGCTGTTTGCCTAGTATGTCTTCTTTTTGGATTAGTTGGAAGAATAACTAGTGCTTTGAATAGCGATGATTGTGACTACACATAGCTATTTTTGTTTTCATCTTCTTGTGTTATTTTTTAGGTTTATTGGTTATTAAATTCTAAAAATATTTGGAGGATGATGTTTATTGCAATATTTTTATGGGATATGTATTGTTCACGTCCGTGAACTTGAAGGTCCCATATTGCAGTCAAAAGTAAATTCGTTCACAAATCGGTATTCGTATTGATGAAAGGACGAATGGACTTTTGACATATACAAAAGTTAAGCCTATGTAATCATTAATTTGATGGAAAATAGGATAAAATCTTTTGTTCAACAAGGATAAAGTCTATTATGTCATTATGATGGAAAAGAGAATAGATCCTTGTATGTTATCCACGATATTGATCTTCATTGATCCATTTTATTATGTTTTACCGTGAAGGCTCCATTGTGTGTCTTATGTTGAGCACCTTACAACTAAGTCGATTTACCTTGGCTTTGTTGGTTGTTCCATAAGATGTTATATGTCGATCATTAGGAACTAAATTAATCAACTAGTTTGGTTATTTAGTTAGTACTCCATAAGTTTTTTTTCTTATGTTGAGTACATGTACGGTTAAGGTTGTCATATTCTATGATGAACTTAGTCGGGGTTCCATAAGTTCTCTTATGTTGAGCCCAAAATAATTAAATTGATTACTTCGGTGATTAGTTTGGTTATTTGTATTCCAATTAGATTAATTATAGGTTCTCTTGTAATTAATCTAGTTGAGTTTTCATATATTCCATAAGTTCTGATGTTGAGTATATGAAAGGCTACACTATCATGTTCTTTGGTTAATGTAGTCATATATTCCGTAAGGTTTCCCTTATGTTGAGTATTTGAACGGTTAAGTTAGTCATATCCGTGTGATTGACTTAGTCGTAGCTCCGTGAGTTTACTTATGTTGAGCACTTTCAACTAAATTGATCAATTTTGTGGTTTGATTTAGTTGCGTATTCCAATTGAATTAATCATGAGTTTACTTGTGATTTATTTGGTTGAGCTTTGGATATAGAAAATCATTCCTATGGTTTTTGGTGTCCGATAAAAAATCCTTTTTTTTTTGAAATTAAGGTCGCTCTTGTTGTTCCCTCGGGAATGACATCAAATGGGGGAGAGTTCTTTTGAACTTGTGCTTAATGGTAATATCTTGCGGGAAGTGCGGCTATGGAATTTTATAGGGGTTATCTTGTATCTTAAAACTCCTTGATGAATGCTATTAGCTTCGGCTATTAGATTGCATCTAAATTAAGTTGGTATGTATTTTTTTTTTTTGTCATGAAATGTCTCTTGTGGAAATTTCATTATGATCCCATTCTTGTACCTTTGCCAATTTTATTGATAAAAAGGGGGAGAAATATTGTAGTTCACACTACAAATATATATGGTTTTCGGATCATTGTGTAAGGGGGAGTGGTTTCCATGATCGAGATGGAGTATTGACTAGGGGGGGGGGGGGAGGGGGTGATACATATCACCGTAGTATTATGTTAAAGTCGTGATACAATTGTACTTTGATGTTATATAATAATACTATGACACTGTATAATAATGATCGAGAATCTCGATTTCTCTCATTGTTATAGCTACGGATCTTCAACAACGATGGTGCTAAACTTACAACCTTTGGGATCATTGGAGTACTTGGAAGGACGAAGATTTCAAGGAATGTTGAAGATTAGACTATGGAATAGGAGCCACTAAAGTTTATCTTTTTTGTATTCCATATGTATTAATAGTTTTGTCACTAAATTGACAAAGGGGGAGATTGTTAGAGCATAGCTCGGTCAACCTCGCATGTGTTGCTATCTCAAGCATGTTTGTCAATGTTAGTGATCAAAACTATAAGTCTTGATTTCTAGCCTACATAACTAAGTCTCGGACTAGGATAGAAAAGTGTAGTTGAGCTCAAGGACTTCATGGCGATTCATCATACACCGACGAAGATCTATACAAGGAACCGTGGAACTTCATCAACAAAAAGGTATGTGGATACTTGAACTTATCTATCACTGAAAAGTCTATCTCTTCTATCTCCTACTTCTTATGAGACAAAAGTCGTATGCTATATAGACCAGATCATACGAATTTGACATTTCGAGCTGAGCATTCATTGCTTATATTTTATCTTGAAATCGTGTGTTGGTAAAGCATTTCACTTTGATCAAGTTTATCTTCACCTAGTGACGAAAGTCATGAAATGTTTCAATCACTTTGAGAATTGCTCTGACGTGAATCGGTCTGTGAATAACGGCTACATAGCATCCTCTAAGAATGTCTCAATGATTGAAATGAGAGTCTAGATTACATAACCATGTATTCCTTGAACCGAAGTTTTCGAACTTTGTTGATCAAGAGAAATCGGGAGGATTGTGGAATTGGCTTTCCAAGTCCGCGAACTATCGGAAGTTCTCGACCGAGAATTTCTGCTGGGATTTTCCAAATACTCGTTTGTGTGCTAAGTCCGCGAACTCAGTCCGCGAACCCAGTCCGCGAACTGGCGGAAGTTTTCTTTCCGAGAATTTCTGCTAAGTTTAAAAAACTCAACCGATTAACTTAAGTCCGCGAACTTGTTTGTGAACTTAAGAGGTTATGATCTAAAGATGTGCTCTGAACATGAAACATTAAATTACTAAGGAATGCTTTATGCAAACCGTGGCTATAATGTTCATGAGCCGATTCAATCGAATCGAATCATCTTTGTTTCAATTGTGTCTTGTGTAGTCACATAAGATCTCATAGAAATTAAACAACTCTTTAACTAGTTCATTTGAGTCAATTGAACTAGTTATGGTGAAGAAGAACAAGGTTAATATGAAATGCTCATATGGTTAACCTTTTGGGTTACAATGTTGAACCAACATACACGTACACGTTTGGGCATGGTTTTCACGAACCCAGTAAACGTCTACCCAGGTGTGTGTGACAAGATAAGTTTTCGATCTAACGGTTGAGAAATATTAGTTTGAATCTAAATCAGGTTTTCATCTAACGATGAATAAGGATTGCTTTGTAACTAAGGCAAAACCCTGATTTGAAGGCTATATAAAGGAGACATCTAGCATTGTGCAAAACTAATCCCCACACGTCTGTGTGCTACTAGTGCGCCCGCTAGAGTCGATCTCCATTAACCTTTGATTTTCTTCTCTAAAATCAGGTTAACGACTTAAAGACTTCATTGGGATTGTGAAGCCAGACCGATACTACTTTATCGTAGTTGTGTGATCCGATCTTGCATCTTCTATCGTACGAGTACAATCGATTGATTGGCTTGAGATCGTGAGAGTTCTCCGATAGGCAAGATAAAGAAGTCACAAACTTCTTCGTGTCACTGTTTGTGATTCCTCGACAATCCGCTTGTGTAGTCATGAAGGATTGTAGAGAGGTGATTGATTAATCTAGGCTGTTCTTCAGGAATATAAGACCGGATTATCAATTGGTTCATGTTACCTTGATTTTATACCTAAAGACGGAACAAAACCTAGGGTTTATCTGTGGAAGACAGATTTATCCTCTTATAGACTTTTCTGTGTGAGACAGATCTGTTTATTATCAAGTCTGTGATTTTGGGTTACAACAAATCTTGGTTGTGGGTGAGATCATCTAAGGGAATCAAGTGCGCAGTATCCTGCTGGGATCAAAGGCGTATGAGTACAACTGTACCTTGGATCGGTGGGATACTGATTGGGGTTCAACTATAGTCCAGTCCGAAGTTAGTTTGCAGTAGGCTAGTGTCTGTAGCGGCTTAATACAGTGTGTATTCAATCTGGACTAGGTGATAGGTGTCTAAAAAACCTAATTTTATATCTAGTATTTATGCTTTCTTTGCTAAGTTTTCTTGTAAATTAGTATCTTATGTTGTGTATTTGAGTACTTAGGTACTTTGGAGTCATTTGGAACAAAATAAGAAGAACAAGGTAAAAAGGCGCAAATGTTGTTGGAGGCGAAACTATTTCTCATATTTGCTTCTAGTTCTTAATTTCTATCTGAAAAGCATGTCGGCTTTAGTGATGCAAATATCTGTCTGAAAAGTACGACTGCTTTAGTGATGAAAATAAATTAAAAAGAAGAAGTGGGTTTGAGACGTAAGAGGCGGCTGCTATTGGTGGAAGAATTCGAATTGAGAAAAAGAGGAAGTAGGAATGGCACTAGTGGTGATTTTGGAATGAAACTGCAGATGAAATTGGGCAAGAAGAATGATGTTGTTGAACTGAGTTGCAGTGAAGATTGAAGTGCAGCTCAGATGGAGTTGCAGCTGTGTCAAATTGCAGGCATGAATCCAAGGGTTATGTACAATAGTAAGTTGCAGCTGAGTTGAAGATGGCAGGGTCGTAGCTGGTGTCGAATTGCAGATGGTGGTTACAGTTGGTGTTTGGCTTAAGTGCTAGGCATTGAAACTGGTAGAGTGAGGATATTGTTGCTACAGAAAGGAGCCAACTGATGTTGCTATTGAGACTACAGATGAAGCTGCGGCTGGGGAGTTGTATGCAATGCTCAGGTTGCAGAGCTAGAAGTGCAGGAAGGAAGTGTGTACATGGAGCTATGATGCACAATCATTGTGCAGTACAAAGCTTAGGCCAGTGCAATGGCCTTAGACAAAACCTACCCAGCTAAATCAGCTCATTCAGTGACTGACCCGGTTTGACTAAGTACTTTGACTGAGTTGACTCGATCTGACCGATTTGACTCAGTTGACCGGTGACCGGGCGGACTTTGCCGGTCACCTGAGAACTTTTCCGGCCAACTTCCGGCCACTTCCGACAACAATTTGGCAAAGTTTCTACATGGGTTTTTCTCACTTTTGGGCCACGTGGATTTTTATCTAATGGACTTTGAAGACTAGACCTAATCTTGGAACAAGAGGAGCTATAAAAGAGAAGACTTCTACAACTTTTGGGTATCACGTATTCTACTTGGAGCTTTGGGAGATAGCCGCAACTAGGGTTTGCTTTCGTATTTATTTTTCATCTTCTTTATTTGATTATTGATTATGATGAACTCCATAGCTATGAGTAGTTAAATTTTATATTATTGGTTAAGGATGTAGTCCTACATCTAAAACTTGTGCTTGATTAATGTATTAGTTTTCTCTCTTGATTATCGTTCAAATCTCTATTATTTTTAATAATCACATGATTGATGTATTGAGATAGGACTTAGATGTTTGGTTAGTTAAGTGGCCAATTAATTGAACTTGCATCCTTGGCCATAGCTATTTTAGGGTTTTTCATCGAGCGATAACCCCGAATACAAGAGCATGATATGATTACGGTTTGTAGTGATATACTCTTGTAATCATATGTGGAGTTTGACCATTGTCCGAATTGTCATGCGCAATGCATGACAATTGCATTGATTAGCCTATTTTCAAAACTTAATGCTCCTGGGAATTGAACTTAATTAGCGCAAGGCGTTAGGTTATTCTTTAGGTAGAATTCACATACGCAGCTCTAATGTGTATGTTGATGAACTTAGGAAATTAATACATTATCTTGCTCTCTTGATTCTCTAGGCTTTTGATAATAAAAGAGATTAAATTGTAATTCTAATCATGCATGCAAGCACTTGTTTAAGATAGAAGATGAACTCCTTGACCAATATCTTTTTCTCATTGATTACATTCTACTATTTACTTTGCTTTTGATTTACTTTTATTGCTTGCATAAAAATCAGAAATTCCCCCCAATTGGTTACTTTAAAAAAATTGAATACATAATAACTACAATTGCCTCTCTGTGGAAACGAACTCTTTCTTATCATATACTTTAGGAAAGTGAAATTATTTTTGACGCATACGATAGCGATCAAGTTTTAGCGCCGTTGCCGGGGAGGCATACGGCTAGTTATTAAGTTTTTAGTTTCTTATCATCATTTCTGCTTCATATTTGCTTTTCGTTTCCTGTTTCGTTTTTCTTACTTGTTTGTGAGAATTGTTTTTTTTTTCAGGTACCTGATCCCTGGCTTCTAAAGATTGGAACTATCCAAGGTGCGGGATAGCTACTCGAAGAGGCACAATACTCCAACCAAGTCAGGACACAACGGAAGAACAAGAGTTAGAAGTGGAAGAAGAGTTACAACTAGTATAAGAACAAGAGGTTCCATTCATACAAGAACCACCTTTTGAAGAAGAAGAAGAAGAAGCAATGGCTGATGCAAATCGTACACTCAAGGACTTGGCTTCTCACAAGTTGGATACACAACAATGGTGTATTCAAACAAACTCTACTTTCGAGATCAAGCCGGGGTTGCTTAGAGAATTACCAAAGTTCCATGGCATGGTGAATGAAGACCCAAACAAGCATCTTATGGACTTCCACACTATTGTCACGGCCATGCTTCCAGCGGATACTGATGCGGATGGTGCAATGTTGAAAGTTTTCCGATTCTCTTTGGCGGAGAGTGCTAAGGATTGGTTGTATTACTTGCCCTCCGGAAGTGTCACAACATGGAATGGGTTGAAGAAACTCTTCTTAGAGAGATATTTTTCAGCATCAAAGGCTACTCAAATTCGCAAGGAGATTTGCGGGATGAAGTAAAATGTGGGATAATCTTTATATGAATGTTGGGAACGATACAAGAAATTGGTGGCAAGCTGCCCTCACCACCAATTTAGTGATGCAATGATAATCCAATACTTTTATGAAGGACTCCAAACAAGTGATAGGAATATTATTGACGCTGCGGGTGGTGGTGCACTAGTGAACAAGACGGTGACACAAGCTAGAGAGTTGATTGAGAACATGGCAACAAACTCCCAACAATTCTTGAGTCGTGGTTCAGATGTGCTTCTTAGGAGAGTAAATGAAGTGAGCGAGGTCGAGTAACTTCGTCAACAAATGGGTAACATGACGGCAATGATGAAACAAGTTGCAGCCGCGGTGATACCAAGTTCTCTTCAAGGGTATGAATACTCCAATGATCAAGCTAATGTTGTCTTTACAAATCAACAAAGACGGTATGATCCTTACTCCAACACTTACAATCCGGGATGGAGAGATCACCCCAATTTTAGCTATGCCAACAAGCAAGGAGCGGTTCAGCAACCTACTTTCAACCGTCCGAGTGGATTTCAACCACAACAACAACAATTTCCACAACAACAACAACAACCTCAAAATCAGGGGTCAAATATGGAAGAGTTGCTGAAATCTTTTATGCAAAGAACGGAGAGTACGGTTAAGGAGTTGCAAACTCAAGTTGGTTCTATGGCTATTGAGTTGAATCAGTTGAAGGCACAAAATGGTGGGAAACTCCCTTGTCAACCTATCAACCCAAAATAGGGTGTCAATGCAATTACATTGAGAAGTGGTACACAACTTGTGCAACCCGAAGTTACTGATTCGGGCAAGGTGGAAACACCAAAGGAAACTGTTTTGGAGGAGAAAAATGAGGATTCTCCCCAAACTTCTGAGGTACCTATTTCTAACTCTAAAACTCCGGTTTCTACTTATGTTCCTCCTATACCTTTTCCTCGTAGATTTGCAAATTCCAAGAAGGCGGAACTAGAAAAGAAGATTTTAGATGTTCTCAAGAAGATCCATGTGAATATACCACTCATAGATGCAATCAAGCAAGTTTCAAAGTATGCAAAGGGGTTGAAGGACTTGTGTACCAATAAGCAAAGGCTCAAAGGTAATGAAGTGCTAAGTGTGGGGGAGAATGCTTCGGCAATATTACAACACAAACTCCCACTTAAGTGCAAGGATCCCGGTAGCTTTGACATTCCCGTCACAATTGGTAACACCACATTTAACAAAGCTATGTTGGACTTAGGTGCATCCGTTAATGTTATGCCTGCATCTATGTATAACTCACTCGATCTTGGTCCTCTTAAAAAGGCTGGAATTGTATTGCAATTAGCCAATCGCTCTAATGTTTACCCAATGGGTATTGTTGAGGATGTTCTTGTGCAGGTTAATCAACTAGTATTTCCAGCTGACTTTTGCGTGTTAGAGATGGATGAAGGTTCACCGGACTCATCTCTTCCATTGCTACTTGGGCGTCCCTTCATGAAAACGGCGAAAACCATTATTGATTTGGACAAGGGAACGCTAACTATGGAGTTTGATGGAGAAATAATACGTTTCGACATTTTCGAGACGATGAGATATCCTAGTGATGTCCACTCTTGTTTCTCCATTGATGTGATGGATACATTGGCGGAACAAATGTTTGAGTTGAATGGTGTTGATACTTTGGAAACCGTGCTTACTACACCCATTGATAATGGTTTGGAGTATGGTGATGAGATTAAAGAAACCATTGGTTCTCTTGACTCATTACCGGAAAAATCAGCAATTAAGAATATTTCATATGCTTCTTTACCTTGCAATGATGAAAAGCTTGTGCCTTCTATTGTTAAATCTCCAAAGTTAGAATTGAAACCTCTTCCAAGTCACTTAAAGTACTTGTACTTGGGTGATAACGAAGAATTACCTGTGATTGTTTCTAATGAGCTTAGTGAATTACAGGAGCAAAAAATTCTAAGGGTGCTAAGGACGTACAAGACGGCCATAGGATGGACAATTGCCGATATCAAGGGTATAAGCCATGCCGTTTGTATGCACAAGATCCGTTTGGAGGACGATGCAAAGCCTACAAGGAAAGCGCAAATTCGTTTGAACCCTCCCATGATGGAAGTTGTGAAAAAAGAGATACTCAAGCTTTTGAACGTGGGTGTTATCTACCCCATATCTGATAGCAAGTGGGTGAGCCTGGTACAAGTGGTACCAAAGAAATCAGGTGTGACAGTGGTGGAGAATGATAAGAATGAACTTGTCCCAACTCGTGTGCAAACCGGTTGGAGGGTTTGTATTGATTATATAAAATTGAATGCCACCACTAGGAAGGATCACTTTCCATTACCTTTTATTGATCAAATACTTGAACGTTTAGCTGGACATTTTTACTATTGCTTCCTTGATGACTATTCAGGTTACAATCAGATTGTGATAGCGCCAGAGGATCAAGAGAAAACCACTTTCACTTGTCCTTTCGGTACTTTTGCTTATAGAAGGATTCTTTTTGGCTTATGCAATGCTCCAGCTACCTTCCAAAGGTGTATGGTAAGTATTTTTTCAGAATATGTTGAAAACATAATCAAAGTCTTCATGGATGACTTTAGTGTCTTTGGTGATTCATTTGACCTTTGCTTGCACAATTTATCATTAATCCTTGAACGATGTGTTGAAACAAACCTTGTGCTGAATTGGGAGAAGTGCCATTTCATGGTAACTCATGGCATAGTTTCAGGCCATATAATATCTTCTAAAGGCTTGGAAGTTGATAAATCTAAGATAGATCTTATTCGTGCTCTAAACCCTCCCACTACGGTGAGAGGGATACACTCTTTTCTTGGTCATGCAGGTTTTTATCGTAGATTCATCAAGGAATTTTCCAAGATAGCATCACCACTTTGCAATTTATTTCAAAAAGGTGTGGTTTTTAACTTTGATGATAAGTGTATGGCGGCATTCAATCGTTTGAAAGAACTTTTGATTTCAGCCCCTATCATTAAACCACCGAATTGGAGCAAGCCTTTTGAGCTCATGTGTGATGCAAGTGATTATGCGGTTGGTGCGGTGCTTGGGCACCTTGTGGGGAAGATACCTCATGTAATTTATTATGCTTCTAGGACACTCAATGAAGCTCAACAAAATTACACAACCACTGAAAAAGAGTTGTTAGCCATTGTTTTTGCTTTAGAAAAGTTTCTCTCTTAACTAATTGGTACAAAAGTTGTTGTCTTTTTTGATCATGCAACACTTAGGTACTTGCTAATGAAGAAAGAGGCGAAACCGAGGCTCATACGATGGATTTTGCTCTTGCAAGAATTTGATATAGAGATCAAAGACTGGAAAGGAATTGAGAACACCATTGAGGATCACTTGAGTCGTCTTGTTGTGGACAAGGAAGCTATCCCATTGCGTGAAAGTTTCCCGGATGAGAAACTATTCTCAATTTCCTTTGGAGAACCATGGTACGCTGATATTGTTAATTACTTAGTGTCTAAACAAATCCCAAAAAACTTGTCTCGTGTTGAGAGGGACAAACTTAAGAAGTTAGGAAACCAATACATATGGGATGATCCATACTTATGGAAACATTGTAGTGACCAAGTAATAAGAAGGTGCGTTCCCGAATCAGAATTTAATTCTATCTTGTCTTTTTGCCACTCATATGCTTGTGGAGGACACTTTAGGAGCAAGAGAACCACTCTCAAGGTACTAGAATGTGGTTTCTTTTGGCCAACTTTGTTTAAGGATGCACATGCATTTTGTATCACATGTGATAGGTGCCAAAGAATAGGCAATCTAGGTGCTCGAAATCAAATGCCACAAACTATTATTCAATTTGCTGAGGTTTCTGATGTATGGAGAATTGATTTTATGGGCCCTTTTGTGAATTCTAATGGTAGTTATTATATCTTGCTTGTTGTGGATTATGTCTCGAAATGGGTGGAAGCTAAGGCCACCCCAACTAATGATTCTAAAGTTGTTTCAGATTTTGTGCAAGCAAATATATTCGCAAGGTTTGGTATTCCAAGGGATATAATTAGCGATGGAGGTTCGCACTTCAAAAACAGGTTCTTGCAAAACTTGTTAAGGAAGTACAATGTGTCGCATAGGATTGCAACACCCTACCATCCACAAACAAATGGACAAGCCGAGGTTTCTAACCGGGAGGTGAAATCCATTCTTGAGAAGACGGTGAATCCAACAAGGAAAGATTGGAGTATGCGACTTAATGATGCTTTGTGGGCGTATAGAACCGCATACAAGACATCTATTGGGATGTCTCACTTTAGTCTTGTGTATGGTATACCTTGTCACTTACCCGTAGAAATTGAGCATAAGGCATTTTGGGATATTAAGCAATGCAGTATGGAGTTGGATGGTGCTGGAAAGCAAAGGAAGTTGCAACTCCAAGAGTTAGAGGAGATTCGCAATGATGCATTTGAAAGCTCACGAATTTACAAGGAAAAGACGAAATCATTTAATGATAGTACAATTTTGCATTGGGCATAAAGTGCTTTTGTTTAAGTCTCGTTCGCAATTATTTCCGGGTAAATTAAGGTCACGTTGGATTGGACCTTTTATTGTGACTAATATGTTTTCTCATGGTGCAGTGGAAATTCGTAGTTTAGCTACAGGAAATGAACTTAAGGTAAATGGGCACCGGTGGAAACCATATTATGAGAACTTCTCTTCGGAAGTCGTAGAAGGAGTTAACCTTGTGGAAGTGCTCCCTCTGGAGGAGCCTTAGCATGCGAGGAGATAGTCGGGCTGACGAATTTAAACCAAGCGCTAAGTGGGAGGCAACCCACAGGTTTTGTATCTTTATCTTTATCTTTTTATTTTAAATCATTTTATCTTTGTTTTTGCATATCACTTGCGGAATTTCCCACCTTGAACTTTACTTTGAATGACTAAATTTTACATTGAGGACAATGTAAAGTTTAAGTGTGGGGGAGCATTTATATGTTTGTATAGTTAGTTGATTTGATGCCTTTAGTTGAGAAAAAAAAACAAAAAAAAAAGATGATAAACTCCGAAATCTAGCACCTTGTGCCTTACACTAATGAAAACATAGGAGTTGAGGAACCCATTAGTAGAGTCTATTCATAGGAAAACGAACAAAATATAAAAATAAATAGTATGTTAGTTGTCACCATATCTCGGAGTCGTCACCATATCACGTTCTATTTTTCCATATTTATCTATTGTTTCTCTAAGTGAATTGGTGGGGCACGAACATCGAATTGTTATCACTGCTAGGATGAAATAGAATGATTGAGTTACTACAAAAAAAAAAAGAAAAAAAAAAAGAGACTGACCAATTGACCAAAAGGAATAAATATGACACTTGGATAAAGCATTGTGTGTGTGTTCACCCTGTCTCCGTCGCCTAAGCAAGCGTGGAGTGCAGGATCCAAGGGAACTATCATGTAATCTGCTGACAAGAAACATGCGCTTGGATCCACAAGATCCAATCATGATGTCTATGAAAAAAAAAAGAAGAAAAAAAAAAGAAAAAAATATTATTATTGTATTGAATAAAATCAATCGTTGGTTCTCTTGTATATGCCAGTGAATTGATCTAAAATTAAGTTTGTCGACCGCTGGTTCCCTTGTATATGCCAGCTGTGTTGATATTAGTATTCAGACCAGTAGCTCAATCCAATAGAGTTTTTAGGTTTGTTTTGGCAGTGACCTTCAGACAGATATGGGAAACACCGTTCACCTTAGTCAACAGTTCGCCACCATCTACTTTCTATATCCATCTTCTTAATCTTTTCATGTGATTGTGGTTGATTAGATTCCGAGTATTCTAGTTGTGTTAACTTTCTGATAAAGCTATATTACTAATTTATTTATGTATTGGATTTGAAAGTGGGTACTTCCTCCTGTAATCATTGATTGTATGCCATCGAATAAAAAAATTGTTTAATGTCATTAAATTGTCACAAGTAGCTGGATTTTGGAAGAAAAGGTTTTGTAGGTACACCTCTTGTAAACCTTCACGAGACTATAGTTCGTCCACTAGGGACACCTAGGGGTTCAAAGGCCTGTTATTCATGCTAAGAGTAATCGTATCCTCAGCGACACGGAGTTGTATGTACGTTTTATAATTATTTTGTTTGATTTGCTCGAGGACTAGCAAAGTCTAAGTGTGGGGGAATTTGATAGGTGTCTAAAACACCTAATTTTATATCTAGTATTTATGCTTTCTTTGCTAAGTTTTCTTGTAAATTATGTATCTTATGTTGTGTTTTTGAGTACTTAGGTACTTTGGAGTCATTTGGAACAAAAGAAGAAGAACAAGGCAAAAAGGCGCAAATGTTGTTGGAGGCGAAACTATTTCTCATATTTGCTTCTAGTTCTTAATTTCTATCTGAAAAGCATGTCGGCTTTAGTGATGCAAATATCTGTCTGAAAAGTACGACTGCTTTAGTGATGAAAATAAATTAAAAAGAAGAAGTGGGTTTGAGACGTAAGAGGCGGCTGCTATTGGTGGAAGAATTCGAATTGAGAAAAAGAGGAAGTAGGAATGGCACTGGTGGTGATTTTGGAATGAAACTGCAGATGAAATTGGGCAAGAAGAATGATGTTGTTGAACTGAGTTGCAGTGAAGATTGAAGTGCAGCTCAGATGGAGTTGCAGCTGTGTCAAATTGCAGGCATGAATCCAAGGGTTATGTGCAAGAGTAAGTTGCAGCTGAGTTGAAGATGGCAGGGTCGTATCTGGTGTCGAGTTGCAGATGGTGGTTACAGTTGGTGTTTGGCTTAAGTGCTAGGTATTGAAACTGGTAGAGTGAGGATGTTGTTGCTACAGAAAGGAGCCAACTGATGTTGCTATTGAGACTACAGATAAAGGTGCGGCTGGGGAGTTGTATGCAATGCTCAGGTTGCAGAGCTAGAAGTGCAGGAATGAAGTGTCTACATGGAGATATGATGCACAATCATTGTGCAACACAAATCTTAGGCCAGTGCAATGGCCTTGGCCAAAACCAAACCAGCTAAATCAGCCCATTCAGTAATTGACCCGGTTTGACTCAGTAATATGACTGAGTTGACTCGGTCTGACCGATTTGACTCAGTTGACCGGTGACCGGGCGGACTTTACCGGTCACCTGAGACACTTTTCCAGCCAACTTCCGGCCACTTCATGCGACAATTTGGCAAAGTTTCTACATGGGTTTTTCTCACTTTTGAGCCACGTGGATTTTTATCTAATGGACTTTGAAGACTAGACCTAATCTTGGAACAAGAGGAGCTATAAAAGAGAAGACTTCTACAACTTTTGGGTATCACGTATTCTACTTGGAGCTTTGGGAGATAGCCGCAACTAGGGTTTGCTTTCGTATTTATTTTTCATCTTCTTTATTTGATTATTGATTATGATGAACTCCATAGCTATGAGTAGTTAAATTTTATATTATTGGTTAAGGATGTAGTCCTACATCTAAAACTTGTGCTTGATTAATGTATTAGTTTTCTCTCTTGATTATCGTTCAAATCTCTATTATTTTTAATAATCACATGATTGATGTATTGAGATAGGACTTAGATGTTTGGTTAGTTAAGTGGCCAATTAATTGAACTTGCATCCTTGTCCATAGCTATTTTAGGGTTTTTCATCGAGCGATAACCCCGAATACAAGAGCATGATATGATTACGGTTTGTAGTGATACACTCTTGTAATCATATGTGGAGTTTGACCATTGTCCGAATTGTCATGCGCAATGCATGACAATTGCATTGATTAGCCTACTTTCAAAACTTAATGCTCATGGGAATTGAACTTAATTAGCGCAAGGCGTTAGGTTATTCTTTAGGTAGAATTCACATACGCAGCTCTAATGTGTATGTTGATGAACTTAGGAAATTAATACATTATCTTGCTCTCTTGATTCTCTAGGCTTTTGATAATAAAAGAGATTAAATTGTAATTCTAATCATGCATGCAAGCACTTGTTTAAGATAGAAGATGAACTCCTTGACCAATATCTTTCTCTCATTGATTACATTCTACTATTTACTTTGCTTTTGATTTACTTTTATTGCTTACATAAAAATCAGAAATTCCCCCCAATTGGTTACTTTAAAAAAATTGAATACATAATAACTACAATTGCCTCTCTGTGGAAACGAACTCTTTCTTATCATATACTTTAGGAAAGTGAAATTATTTTTGACGCATACGATAGCGATCACTAGGTCCCGGGGTTTTTCTGCATTTGCGGTTTCCTCGTTAACAAAATTTCTGGTGTCCGTGTTATTTCTTTTCCGCATTATATTTTATATAATTGAAATAATACAGGTTGTGCGTTCGTGATCATCAATTGGAAATCCAACCTTTGGTTGTTGATTGATATTGATGATCCTTGGATATTGGTCTTTGGTTCCGTCCAAGTATTCCTTGTATTTGATAAAGATTCGCCATTGTTTTTAGCTTGAGTAAAAATCAAATCAAGAGAGAGATATTAACTCCTTGAGATACTTTTATCTAGATTGAGTCTGACTGTCTAGTTGATTCTCTATCAAAGTATTTCGGAGTTAGTCCATACAGATTGCTAATCGAAATATTGGGTGGTGTTGTTAGACCCCCGTTTTTTCAGTTACACCTTACTTCCCGAGTTAGCTTTTGACCGGTTACACCTTGCTTCCCACAGGTAGCTTGTGACCGATTATGACTAACTTCCCAATTCATCTTAGGACACGTTATACCTTGGATTCCAAAGTAACTTGTGATCGGTTACAACTTGCATTCCAATATAGCTTGTGATCATTTACAACTTGATTTCCAATGTAATTTGTGACTGATTACAACTAGTTATACTATATAGGCTATGACCGGTCATACCATAAATCTCAACAAGTTAAGATAGGTTTTACCTTGTCATCTTATATTGGTCATTCAAAAGATATTCAATAAAAAACCTGACCAATCATGATTTCCTTTCGATTATGAAACAAGTTCGTATATTTACTTCCTTTAAATATATGTTATAAAACATTGTTTCATAGGGTGAAATCATACCTATATAGTCCACATATAATCAAGCAACTATATACAATAGATTATGTCGATGTCGTATATACAAAGTTCAAAAGATAAGCGTTATACTTCGTAATTCGATATATTCCTTGAAACTCTGATCATGATGTCATGACCAAGTATAACCACTAGAGTATTATTTATATACATATTCGCGTGTTATGTTTTCAATATAATCCGACTTGAAAGATACGTTAGGAATGAAACAAGATCAAGTCAATATTACTAACCTCTAGAGGAAGGATGATGTCGTCGTTTTAGTCGTTACTTCTTCACATTCTTCAGGTCTTCGGAGTAATACTTGTATGTCTCAACATTCCTAGAATTTCTAGTCTAACCTAAACGAAGTTGACTCTGGTATTTAATCAAGCGAATCTAGATGAGCTTTGATACTAAAATATGACAACCAAACTTGACATACTAATGCTTGGTGGATTCAACCGAGTTATGCTCTAATAAGTGGATTCAAGTTTGTGGTGTGCATGTATAAAAGAAGGCAATTGAATATTTGATGAAAAAAATATTTCTCTTATTGGATTTCGTATCTCGCGATTTGTGCACACATCCTGATCGGCTGGGATCCAACTTAGATTTGATGTATCTTTGATAGATTTGATAATATAGTCGTTTAAATCGTCAACTATCATTTGGTGGTATTATTTAATATCCAAATCTAGTAGTTGTGAATCTGAATCTAAGTTACTGATTTGGATTGATCTTACCCAACAAAAAATTTTACTAGTTTAAACGGAAGAGCCTTTGTCAAAACTCTATGAATTTTTTTCTAAAAGATTATTGGAGTAGTTACCAAACAATTTTGTTCCTTTACTGTTTGGAAGACAATCAAAAGGAGTTGAGTGCTTAAGACTTTACATTGGTAAAGCAACTCAAGATAGTGATTTTCAGTCTTGGGTGTCATGTGTGTGACCCGACGCTCGTAGACACAGGGATACTGAGGGAACTAAGTAACTAGGGGTAGATTTCTAGGTCTCAACTATACGAAGTTGGCTTTGTTCTTTGTATAGCGACTTAATTTTGAGAGTATTCAAAACTGAACTAGGTCTCGTGGTTTTTCTGCATTTGGGGTTTCCTCGTTTGATATGTATGATATTTATACCTTGGTAACTAATATAATAGAGGCGGAATTCAGAATAATAATAAACAAAAACTTAGAAACCAGAACACAAATAGTAATTCGAAGAAATATATCTTCTCTAGATTAGTAACAAAAAACGATTTACGATTCTCTCTTTATTACGCTCACAATATCTCTAAACAGTAGTTAACCCTAAATTGTTTGCTAAAGATTGCCTTTGACAATAATACAGGTATTTGTCTATAAGTTTTTTCCTAGGTCGGTCTAGTTAACAACAAAACCTCTCTATTTCTAGACTTTCATCATACTCAGTCGACAAGGTCTTCTATTAGGAATCTAATTCCTAAACTAAGAGTTTTGCCTGATGTGATTATGTACATTGGTAAATAATATGGTTCGTTCAAGACTTTTGAAAGCATATTTTCTAGACTTAATTTTTATAAATAAAAATAACTAATTCAAAACAAAAGGTGATGTGAATATTATGGAGAGTCTGGGGTTAGGATTCCACCATTGACCGATATTAGTGATAAAGAAAACAATAATTATGCAATTCAACGTTCAATTTGATTCTAAAAGTATTGCCTAGACATGTAACTTTCCAAAATAATAGATGTTAATCGCAAGCATAGAACATCAAAACCCTAAAGCAAGCATGCTCTATCAAGAGAAAATACAACTAACTAATCTAAATCATATAACCAATTTTTAGTTCAATGCAAAAATCATAATAAAAGTACAATAATTAGTTTAAAATAGAAATGTTTCACTTTTACCGAAACAATGGCTTCCTACATTGCCCCAGGGATTGGGTTTAGCTCCTCATGTTTGAAATACGCTCAAAGGTTGATTTCATTGCTCAAAAAGGTGCTTAAAAAGATGAATTATATGAAAACAGAGATTTGTAACGGTTTTAAGACGTTACAAAACCCACTGTTGTCTGTTACAAAGGAAACTAAACTATTGCAAAACAATAGTTACAAAAAGAAGAAAATATCACAGTGGATAAACGACCGTCTTTTGGTGTTGTCAGTGTTCTTCTTCTTCTCAGCAGAACTCAGAATCACTCTGCAGCTTCTTCTTTTTCGCTCAGTCTATGTCCCAATATCTCCGTCACCTTTCCTATGACCTTTAACACCTTTTATATAGTCTCAGCCTCCACGAAATCTCCAAGATAACTCGTAATTAATTCCTTGTTCTTCTTCGGGATTACTCCCTTCAATAACTCTTTCACCCGGCTGTTCAGTGTTGTCATACTCCAACATGCAGATTTCTCGTAATAGATTGAGTACAACTCGTGCCAGGAAGATTACTGCATACAGCTTCGACGAATAAACCAAAGTAAATCTCGAATTTTCCTCCCTTGAAACTGTGTTTCCCTGTTTTCTTGTTTGCACGTAAGATTCCCTTTTCTTCGAGATTAAACACGTTACCAGCCATGTTTTACCTCAATCAGCAATTCCCAATTCAGTCCCGACCAAAACTCCGCTTAAGTCTCTCAAAATATCTATCCAGAAATCAACGCATGTGAAGTTATTTTTTTCCCGCCAACAACAGATTTCAAACGAGGAAGAAAGGGAGGTTCCTTAAACACTCGGTGTCTTGAGGGATTCCCTTATCCAAATGATGGGTGCCTTTATCAGTTCCTTTGGGTTACTTATCAACTTTTCGAGTCGAGTTTTCCAAAAATGTTTATTTCCCAAAATTACCTACAAACTTATAAAACACCATATAAGTACAAAATCGAGTACCAACAGTACAGAAAATTGAGGACAACTTCGACACAAAAATGTGTCTATCATAGCCTAAAACAAAACTCTTCCTAACTAGGAATTATGCCCAATAAAGTTTCCTTCCTAATTTAGGATTCTTCCCTCAACTTAGTTTGAGGTTTACTAAGTTCCTAAGAGGAGTAGGGATACACCTGTATCATGAGTCCCTTTTTTAAGAACTTGAACTCTTGTGAAAGTTAAAAATGAAGGTTAGGGAACTCAAGAGTCCCTTTTCCCTTGTTAAACCACTTGGCCTTGCTGGGAACTTGACTTGTACATCCAATTAAAAAGCCTTCTTTCTCTCCTTGTCGTGTTTTGGTCACTCTTCGCTCCAATATGCAGTCTTCCTTGAGTGGTTCCTCTCTATCAAACCATAAGTCTTATACTCGTGGTAAGTTCATAGTGTCGTCGCCGTCATCATCTAGTAAGGTGATTCAAACAACTTCAAGTATTCGACATTTATAATCGAGTACATTCCTAGATAAGGTGGTAAATCCAGACGAAAGGCATTGTCACCAATCTGATCGAGAATACGAAATGGTTCATATCTCAATGGATTCAACTTCTTACCTTCCCCCTTCAGTCGTTCCTTACCTAATTTTGACCATACCAAGTCATCAATACCGAATTTACAAGACACAAGATGCTTGTCATGTTTTGCTTTGTGTTTGGCTTGTAACTTTTTTAATTGTGCTTCAACAGTCACGTGAACCTGAGATATCTTCTCCAAGAACTTATGTGCCTTTTGTCGTTCACTTACTTCCTTCCACCTTATTGAGGTGTCACTAGAAAATACTAGATCGAAAGGAATAGGTGGTAAGTAACCATAACACGTCTCGAAAATAGATTTTCCCGAAGAACTGTGAACTGCTCTATTGAAAACAAACTATAAATATGGTAAACTCTCATCCCAAGTTTTAGGATGCTTGGAATTATATCCCCTTAACATGTGAACCATAGTCCTGTTGACCAATTATGTTTGTTCATCTATCTGCGGATGAAAAACTATGCTCTTCTTCAACCCAGTGTCCATCATCTTCCATAGAGAATCCCAAAAATGACTAAGGAGTCGACTATCCCTGTCAGAAATAATCGAAGTAGGTAAACCAAAATGCTTCCACACATGCTCAAAGAAGAGCTTTGCTGCACCGACTTCCGTTACCGTCTTTGTACATGAAATTAATGCAATAATTTTGCTGAATCGGTCGACCACAATGAATAAATCATCATAACCAGTCTTGGTCCTTGGTAACCCACCAAGAAAATATATAGAAATACTCTCCCATGGCCTTGATGGTACTGGTAATGGTAGATATAACCCACGTTTTCTGTTGGAAGGTTTAGATGTGCTACACAACTTACACCATCTAACTAACTTAGCCACACCATGTTGCAACTTTTGCCAAAAGACATAACGACGAAGTTTGAGAAGAGTTTTATTCATCCCAAAGTGTCCAGCAACTCGGGATGTGTGTGCCTCTTTCAACCATTGTAAACGATCTCAATCTTCTTGAATGCAAAGTAACTGACCCTTGTATAACAATCCATCTCGAAGTTCAAACTCTCCTTTCAAACCACTCTTTACACCTTCTAGAAGTCTTTGCTAGATGTTTATGACTCTGCATACTCTTGAGGAACAATCGACTGAATTTTCATGGCCATCATTAATGCTCGGATTGGTGGACGAGACAACATATCTGCCAACTTGTTTGTTACCCCCTCCTTGTACTTAATGATAATGTTGAAACTCATCCAGTAATACATCAACTTCATGTGTCGGGCTTGTTGCAGTTTCATCTGTGCGTATAGATACTCCAACAGTCTGTGATCTGAATGTACCACTACTTATTTACCTAAGAGATACACTCGTCAATGCTTGATACATCGATATAAAGCATAAAATTCTTTTTCATAAAGTGCGTAGTTCTTAATAGCACCTGAGAACAATTCTCAATGTTACTCCACTGGTTTACCATCATATAACAACAATCCTCCCAATGCATAGTTAGAAGCGTCAGTCTCAACTTCAAAAGTACGATGTAAGTTAGGCAATGCCAACATCGGTGCTTCTGAAATATTCCTTTTTACTAACTGAAAAGCGTCTTCATGGGTTTGCTGCCATTCAAACTTTTCGTTAGCTCCCGTCAAACCATGTAATGGTCCTGCAATAGTCGAAAAATGCCGGATAAACTTATGCAAGTATGTGCAAGCCCCTGAGAAACTCTTGATTTCAGTTACAGTACTAGGTCTAGGCCACTTAGTGATCACTTCAACCTTCCTTGGGTCAATCTTCCATTGTCCACCACCAACAATGAATCCGAGATACATCAGCTCCTCCTTTCCAAACTCACACTTCTTTCTGTTCAACTTCAGTTGGGCTTCATGTAACACTTTAAACACCTTCTCAACGTGAATGAGATGCTCTTCCCAAGTTCTGTTGCATAATAGTATATTATCCAAGTAAAGAATCACAAAATATTCAATAAAAGGTCGTAATAAATCATTCATCAAACGCATAAACGTCGCTGGAGCATTACACAAATCAAAAGGCATCACCAACCTTTCGAACAAGCCTTGGTTGGTGTTGAAAGCAGTTTTACATGTATCATCTTCTCGGACTCTCACTTGGTGTTATCCGGATTTGAAATATAACTTTGTAAAGACTCGAGCTTTTTTCAACTAATCCATCATGTCGTCTATCTTAGGTATTGGGTAGAGATTCTTGATAGTAATCTTGTTCAATGCTCTATAATCAATATATATACGCCAGCCTCCATATTTCTTTGGTACCAATAATACCACTGATCCACGAGGTGAAGCACTTGGCACTATCATTCCTAATTCTACAAATTCCTGTACTTGTTTCTTGGTCTCATCAGATTCCTCTACGGAAGTGCGATAAAGACTTACATTAGGAAGAGAACTTTCTCAAGTCAACATTATTTCATGCTCCACACTCCTCTTTGGTGGTAACCCCGTGACATCAAAAAATAAGTCCTTGTATTTCAACTTCAACCTTTTTAAGTCGCCTTCTTGTTTTACAGTCAAGGCTGCCAAACAAACTTTACTCGGCTGCTCCTCAAGAGAACGGATCACAAGAAGAATGAACTTTGTGCTAGCATTCACCAACCGCTTGGCATGAGTAGCTGTGATCAAGCTTGCTCCCTCAAGAGGGGAATCTATAACCAGAATCACAAAACTTTCCTTATCTTTAGTAAAGGTATACTTTTGTTCCCTCCTGTGTAGAGGTGCATCTCTATGCCATAGGTAATGACTACCTAGTACTATCTGACAAACATCCAAAGGAACTACGCGGCATGTAACTTCGTCAATGTATGACTCATCTACAACAAATTTGAACGTGCACTGCTATGTAACTTGTAAGCCCCCTTCTTTTTAAAGCCATCCTAAAGGGTATGGTTTTGGATGTTTGAAGGTCTTCAATCCTAACTTCTGCACCAAAGAATTTGAAAGTAAATTCTTCTGACTTTCCGGGTCAATAACAACATCAACTAGTGATGTTTGACTAACATGTTCACTATGAAGAGTCGCTCCCTAAGATCATCTTTGAAGGTCTTTCTTTTTCCCCTGTCATAAGAGAGATCTTTGAATTGGGTTCCGTTAGTCTGTGGACTTCTTTTGGAGTTTGAGTGACTAGTGTTGCCTTCTTGGTTTCTTTCCTTTGCAACCCTTTGGGCTTCAGATGAGGGTTCATTACCCAACACTTGTCAATAATGTGACATGTTTGCTTGCAATGGGTGCAAGTCAAACCTTCCTTGTCACTAGGCTTCCCTTCTTCTTTGATCCTTTCACCTCCTTCCATAGTGGTACCTCCAGATTTTCCTTTAGTAGTTCCCTTTGAATCAGATTTCTTTAGCCTACCTTCAATGACATTAGCTTTTATACTTGCTTCAGTAATATTATCAACTGAAAACATCTTCAACTCCTTCCGTATATACTCATGGAACCCGGAGATATATTTCATATAGATAACATAATCTCCTAAGTCCAAATCCAAAACCATTGCTTGATTATGAAATTCTGAAGTATATTCTTGCACGGTTTGGTTGTAGGACTGCTTCAAGTTGTACCACTTGAACCATCTCTCCTCAAGGTAGCCAACCGGATAAAACTGTTTTCTTACAACTGCCTTGAATCTTTTCCACGATAATACTCCCTTACCTAGGTTTTTCCTTTAATGAGATTTCCACCAGGTTAGAGCATGCTTTTGTAGCTTCAATGTCGCAAAATCAATCATTTCCTTTGAACCATATTCAAAGAATGAAAAATACATCTCTAGACGCTCAATCCAATATCAACACGAAAATCAATTTTCAGATTCTTACTATGAAGTTTAGTTGATGTAGGATTTTTAAGAAGCTCGTTTTCTTATTTTTTTTCGTCCTCATCTTCTTCGTCTTCATCTTCTTCTTCTTCTTCTTTCTCGTCCTCTTATTCCGAAGCTTCAGGTGAAGGTGTAAAGTTTTTCTTCTTTTTCGGCTTGGGTGTATGAGAACAAATTACATTCAATCAATTCTTCAAGGGTGGTTTGAATCGACTTCATGTCTGTTTGTAGCGTAGCCACCTTTTCTTCCATAGTTTGTAGTTCACTTTGCTTAGTGTTGATGGTGGTTTTTAGCTTAGGGTTAAAATCGTAAAACCTTGCATCAAATGTGACGTCACTCTGCAAGGAAACGGTCCTGCGAGTACTGACCTCTCCACCGACACATTTATTGAGCCGCTCAATACACTTTTGTCCATAACACTCTGTAAATTTCGGCACCTCGCCAATAAGGGACTCACTGAGTACTTTCCTGTGCTATGTTCCCCAACATAACCCTGAATCGGTATGGCATGACGGATTTATGTTCACTCGCAGCGGAGTAGCATGAACCTCCAAGTACCAAAGTTAAGGCCATTGCACGAAATGCTCAGACAGAAAGCACACTGCATTCTGTAGATAAAGATTTTTGTATGGAAGCATACAAAATCCAGCTAATTATTGTGATAACTCGCAAAGAACTCATAAACCCAACTAATTTGCAAATTAAGGTTTCGCGCCCCACGCAGTATACTGGACCCCGTTGGTCGAAACCATGCTTAAACAAGCTAGGCAACCGAATCCTCCACAGCGCGCTAAAAGTGCGGCCGCGCCCTAGCGTGTCGACCCTCTTTCCGTCGACCAATCAGGTCGCTTCAAATTCGCCACCGCGCGTTGGAAGTATGGCCACGCCCTAGCATGTTGGCCCCACTTCCCGTCAACCAATCGGGTTGCTCCAAAACTTGCCACGGCCTCAAAAAGGTCGCCATACTAAGTTGGCTTCCCAAAACGCGCCAGCTTCCCAAAAAACGCGCTAGCTTCCCAAAAAACGCCAGCACACCGCACGCGCATTCCGCACATGCCAGGCGCGCAAGCCAGACGCGCTTACCATACGCGCATGCCAGACGCGCACGCCAGACGCGCTTGCCATACGCGCTTACCAGACGCGCATGCCAGACGTGCTCGCCAGACGCGCATGCCAGACGCGCTCACCAGACGCGCTTGCCATCCGCGCTCGCCAGACGCGCATGCCAGACGCGCACGCCAGACGCGCATGCCAGACGCGCTTACCAGACGCGCATGCCAGACGTGCGTGCTAGACGCGCTTACCAGACGCACTTCCCAGACGCGCATGCCAGCCACGCGACCACGCCTCTGGACACCAACGGAAGGTAGCCATAATCAATGGATACCCTTCCTCCTGAGGTGCGTATCTCAGCCGTACAAGTTCGCCACCAAGCCTGTGGCAACTTCTGGCCGCAATGGAAAATTCCACGGTTTGTGTCAAACTCTAATTTGGCCACGCCAAAGGCATGCGCAAGCCATTCCAGCACCACGGCCACGCCACTGGCATCCAAACGGGAGGTAGCCGCGATCAACGGCTACCCTTCCTCCTGAGATGCAAAATCTCGGCCGTCGGAGGTCGTCACTGAACCGGCAAGCCTCTCTATCTTAACTTGCCGCACATAGCAACATGCTACACGTTTTCCAATGAAAACACTCGAGAGATCAAAACATGTCACAAACTGGGGGATGCTCATCAGGGTATTGGTCTGGCGGTTTACAGTGTGCGGCGTGCAATACGCCCGTTACAAGAGAGTGTCATAAGAGTGAGGCGGTTAGTAATGGCAAGAAATAAGTGGTGAAACGCATCTTCATTATGGAAACATCAATTCCAGGCGTTACATGTTACCACTTTTCCACCACTCAACCGCTTCCACTTCTTACGAGGCCAGGGTACGTTTTATTACGACTTGTGTAAATAGGTTTCACCTATTTCCACCAAACAACAAGTTTTTGGTCAGGAGAACAATACACATCCAGAAATCACCTGGTAGCTTTCCATTCAGCTCGCCAGTTCAACTTTCGGATACAAGTCGCAAAACGCCCACACTTCTAGAATCAACTATTCTGGCGTCAACACTTTCTTCGCTTCCCTCCCTAAGACCAACTCTTCTCCTTCAGTTTGTGACCGAAGCAAGCCTGAAATGGCCATTTCTTGGTTTAGGCCAGGATTGTACAGATTGATCTCTCGAATCAAAAGTACTCCCGTGCAGTATATTGTTTTGGGTTTAGATTTGTTTCTCACCCGCACTCACACCAAATTACCGAATCAGCAGAAACGGTTTTCACCCACAAACAATTTGCGGCCACAATGGGAGATTAATCTCTCGGTTACAAATTCAACTCTCGTTTCCATTATCCTACCAGCGAATGCCATACTTTGAAGCGTCCAAGAAGAGCGGAGTTTCAGGAGAATTACGTCTGGGGGCTAGGGATTCTCTGCTTTACTATGGATTGTCGTGAAGATGTTCCACAGACAACAAAAGAGCAACTAGGGACTTCTCACAACTACTAGGGAATCACGTGAAGACTCGGATTCACTCCCTGAAAACTCAGTTTTGGCGAAAGACCCTAAAACGAGTAAGTTTGCCAGATGATGTTTACATGACCTATCGTTTGGATTTTCACATTTTCCATGGAAGCCGATGACCCAATCATCCTAAGGTTTCTTATCTTTTCCTTCTCATGCAACATTCACGATTTCACAATTTTCCAGGATGATTTGCTACTTACACTCGTAATTCAGACCTTAACCTATCAAAAGACAATTATTCCAAAATAATCCAAAACTCTCACAAGTAACAATTCTCTATCAATCCAAAAATCCAAAAAGAAATCAAACCATAACTAGGCGTTTCGTTTGCCCTTCAAAAAAAAAACCCTAAAAAAACGAGTTCAGAAAGTAAAAGTATTCAAGGAAAATTGCTTAACAATGACTCGTTCTTCTTGGAGAAAATATTCGTCATGCTCTGAAGAGCCGCCTGCTTCAGCTTTAACTCCTGGGACAACTTCTTGACTTCTGCCACCTGTTGATTAATCAAATCCGCGGAAGGGCCATCAACCGCTTCAGCCTGCAGCTTTTGAATCTCGGAGAATCCCTCACAGAACCAGGAAGCATTAAACTCAAAGTCTACGCACAAGTCCCGGTGAAACTCCCAGTTTGAGATCACATCTCGAGAAACGGTATGGCCAGTCACTTTGCACATATCGCGAATTGAAGATAATATTTCCTCCACCCGCTTAACCAACGCGAAACGGCTAGTAATCTTCTTGGTCGTTGCGATATGTCCGTACTTCTCCCATATTTTGGTATACAACTATGCATGCTTAGCTGGTACACTGAAGCCTCCGATCAAAACGTGGTCTTCATGGGGAGCCAAATATAGAGGAGCAAAAATGGCGACCGCAAACGAATTTGTGACCGGCAGAGGATTCCCGACTACGATTGCGCCAACGGTCCCCGGAGTATTTTCCACCATCTGGTTCGCGACATTGTCAACATCCATTTCCAAATCGCCAACAGGCGACGGCTTCCACAGTTGGACCTTCATCATGGCGAGTCTCCACCAGAAGGCCATCTTTAGAAAAAATTCCTCCCTACAACATTACGATTTAATTTTGTTTCAAAAGCAAATAGAAGAAGGAGGAGAAGAATGCGTAACCTACCAACTCATTTGCGGACCCGCCGGAGAAAGACTTAGCGTTACTTTCAGAAACGCTTTCATCATCACTGGATCCCGAGCTTTCCTCTTCTTCAGATTCTACTTCGTCTTCAGGAAACTTATTCGCCGATTTTTGTGCAAGCCTGGCAAAGGCGTTTGTGTTGTCAAGACCCTGAATGGTGAAAGGAGAAAATATGTTCAGCAACAAAACATAAGACTTGTGTAAACCAGTCAAGATTAATAAGGAATCATACATACCCGTACGTTATAAGAATTAAAAGTCACCGAAACTTCCGTATCCGACCGGAAACCACCCGTGCGGTTTTTAGACCTTCGCTCCTTTTTCTGGGAACTTCCCACATCCAGGCTGGAAGATTTTCGCTTAGCAGTAGAAGGCTCCCTCAACAGTGGATGTTCCGCTAAAGTCACAGAGGAAGGCTTGCCACGAGTATTTTCCACAACATCGTTCACAAATCCATGGATGGCAAGAAACTCATCCTGCCAGAACTTGTTATACCTAGGGGTTGTCACCGAACTTCGTTCTGGGAGCAGGAAAGGAAGACTTTTACCTGGCGCGAGAACACTGGCATTGAGAACAACTGGCAACAACTCTTCCGGAGCAACTGGCTGACGAATAAATGGGACCCCTTGGTCAAAACCTATATGCCGAGCCGCCCTGTCAATATTATAAGGGACCGCCTTGCAACCTCCCCGGAAGAAAGATGGCACGTGTCCAGGGAAACGACTCCACATAAATAAAACATCTCCAACGCTCATATTCTCTTCAGCAGAAAGCAAATTCAATTTCGGAGCAGCGACGAAAGTGTTCGGCTGAACTATGGACGCATGGACTGGAGCCCAGGGACGAAAACTAACAGCATAGGCATTGTCAAGAAAATCGATAAGCTTTGCTCCAGATTTTGGGCGCTTATTTGACCAGCGCAGTATTCTGGAGCCGCCACAAGACTCAGGAAGTGGAGCCAACTGTTTGGGAGCATATTTCACGAAATGCTCCCACAACCATGCATGGAGAAAAGCGACGTGAATATACGAGTCCACCTTCATATAACCATTTGAAGCGTACATATATGCGACCATATGATCCAAATAGGCATACAAAGAACCAAGAAACAAGCCACCAATAGGAAAAACGACGTCTTTCGCCAGTTTGATGGCAAATTTAATAAGCCCTCGCCTTATCTCCTTCTTACCAGAGTCGTCATCAAAAATATCTCTGGACAGCCACAAAGCTAAAAATGCAGCAACATGGGGAGTGTCATCTAATGCTAGGTCCGACTCCGGCTCATCAGGGAACCACTCAGACACCCACCAGCTGTAAAAGCACTTCATCTCGTAATCCTTCCGAAAGAATACTTTTGACTTCTCGACAAGAGTGGAACACATTTCTTCTTCATCGTCGGACAACGTGATATCAAGATTCCCTGTTATGGGAAGGTTCATCAAGACAACTACACTCTCTAAAGAGATGGTTATTCCACCCCACCTGCATATGGCGGTATGAGTATCTGGGCACCATCTGGAGACAAATGTGATCAATCCCGAGATGTCTTTCCTGATTTGAAGTGTTGCAGAAGCCGTGACAGCTCCAATTATTTGCGCCAGGGTCAAATTATCCCTCACATAGTCTTGACTTATCATGAATTGCATCCGCTTATCAAAAGAACGCAACGGACTCTGACAGATTTTGAAGTCGATGGGAGAAGCAGGATACTCTTTCCTATGCAGGCAAAATCGCATTACGCGCCCCGGCCGAACCGACTGAACCTCCCCTTCATTTTCTGAACCGGTCAGAAGAATCGCAACATACTTGGGATGGGTTCTCCTAGGTGAAAAAGACTTTGTAAAAAATTCATCATCCGTGTTTGGCTTGGAGTTACCAATGTTTTTCGATGCAGTGGCAAGACTTTTCTCAAGTGTCATCTTAACAAAATTCCTTATGCTTTTGAAGTAACTACAACGAAGCAAAACGAAGAATTACTACTTTGGAGAAAAGCATACATAAAGTCTTACCAAAATAGGTTATGAATAAACAACACATTTTTTACGGAAATTTCTCTTTGGCCACATGTCATGGCATTCACGACTAAAGGAATAGGGACTGATGTCGCTCAACGGGTGTACGTGATGTCGCGGGAAATACGCTCTTGGCCGAAACTAGGCAATGACGCGGGAAGCATGCAAAAACGCGGAAAATACAACCTAGGTCAAGTCGCGCTTGGTCATGGAAATATGCTCGCGGCCAAGAGAGGAATGTTTTCATCACGGAATCTATGCACACAGCACAAAGAGGGAAAGGAAACCCTGAATCTAGGTTTTCACGAGAAGAAAATTAATGGCAGCCACCACCTATTCACGCGCGCCTATCTTGTATAATAATTGGTCTTCTTACTATCGGCGTAACGGCTAATATTACTATGATACTGCTAGCAAGGAAGAATCATTCATACAAAAGTATTTCTACGGGTTCATGGAGAACATGTCTATGGCTAGGGTTTGCATCGACAAAAAAAAACACGTTGGAACACATACCTGGAGCGCGCTTGCCTACTTATCTGCTTTGCTGCTAACGCAGAGACAAGGAAACAAATCCAATGTTACAAAAATAAAAGAGGCGTGGCACCCTTTATATACATATTACTTTTGAAGTTTGGGTAGAAGAAGGTTTCCTTTTATAAGCGCAACACTTTTGGAATTAGGATGGAAGAATGTTTCTCGTTTGAACTATGCACGGAAAAGGTAACCGGGCCCGTGGAGGCAACGCTCCACGGCGCCACCAATCCATGGCACCATCTCCGCGCCCAAACCTTCCGCACCGAGCCAAGCCATCCCCCCAGCCAAGTCGCGCCCAAACCAAGCCAAGCCGCGCCAATCCAAGTCGCGCCCAAACCAAGCCAAGTCGCGCCCAAACCAAGCCAAGTCGCATCCAAGTCAAGCTAGCACCGGTGCCAACGCCAAGACGAATCTATGCAAAATCCGCCAGCACAAGGATCACATATTTCTTATGCCTTCCACTAAAGGTTAGTTAAATTTCCTTGGCGATCTTTTCACGTATTGCTCTCTCGATTTTACTCTCGCCTGTCACCATCTCATGCTTACGCCGCAACAATGTCACTACTATGTGCTAAGCAGGGGACTTAATATCGATGGTGGTTTTTAGCTTAGGGTTGAAATCGTAAAACCTTGCATCAGATGTGACGTCACTTTGCAAGGAAACGGTGCTGCGAGTACAAACCTCTCCACCGACACATTTATTAAGCCGCTCAATACACTTTTATCCATAACTCTCTGTAAATTTCGGCACCTCGCCAATACGAGACTCACTGAGTACTTTCCTGTGCTATGTTCCCCAACATAACCCTTAATCGGTATGGCATGACGGATTTATGTTCACTCGCAGCGGAGTAGCATGAACCTCCAAGTACCAAAGTTAAGTCCATTGCACGAAATGCTCAGACAGAAAGCACACTGCATTCTGTAGATAAAGATTTTTGTATGGCAGCATACAAAATCCAGCTAATTATTGTGATAACTCGCAAAGAACTCATAAACCCAACTAATTTGAAAATTAGGGTTTCGCGCCCTGCGCAGTATACTGGACCCCGTTGGTCGAAACCATGCTTAAATAAGTTAGGCAACCGAATCCGCCACAACGCGCTAAAAGTGCGACCGCGCCCTAGCGTGCCGACCCTCTTTTCGTTGACCAATCAGGTCGCTTTAAATCCGCCACCGCGCGTTGGAAGTATGGCCACGCCCTAGCATGCCGGCACCACTTCCCGTCAACCAATCGGGTTGCTCCAAAACTTTCCACGGCCTCAAAAAGGTCGCCATACTAAGTTGGCTTCCCAAAAAACGCCAGCATGCCGCACATGACAGGCGCGCATGCCAGGTGCGCACGCCAGACGCGCATGCCAGACGCACATGCCAGACGTGCTTACCAGACGCGCATGCCAGACGCTCTTCCCAGACGCGCATGCCATCAACGCTACCACGCCTCTGGCCACCAACAGAAGGTAGCCATAATCAATGGTTACCCTTTCTCCTCAGGTGCGGATCTTAGCCGTACAAGTTCGCCACCAAGCCTGTGGCAACTTCTGGCCGCAATGCCAAATTCCACGATTTTTGTCAAACCATAATTTGGCCACGCCAAAGGCATGCGCAAGCCATGCCAGCACCACGGCTACGCCACTGGCCGCCTAACGGAAGGTAGCCGCGATCAACGGCTACCCTTCCTCCTGAGATGCAAAATCTCGGCCATCAAAGGTCATCACTGAATCGGCAAGCCTCTCTATCTTAACTTGCCGAACATAGCAACATGCTACACGTTTTCCAATGAAAACACTCGAGATATCAAAACATGTCACAAACTGGGGGATGCTCATTAGGGTATTGGTCTGGCAGTTTACATCTTGTGGTGTGCAATACGCCCGTTACAAGAAAGTGTCATAAGAGTGAGGCGGTTAGTAATGGCAAGAAATAAGTGGTGAAACACATCTTCATTATGGAAACATCAATTCCAGGCGTTACTCGTTACCACTTTTCCACCACTCAACCGCTTCCACTTCTTACGAGGCCAGGGTACGTTTTATTACGACTTGTATAAATAGGTTTCACCTATTTTCACCAAACAAAAAGTTTTTGGTCAGGAGAACAATACACATCCAGAAATCACCTGGTAGCTTTCCATTCAGCTCGCCGGTTCAACTTTCGGATACAAGTCGCAAAACACTCACACTTCCAGAATCAACTATTCTGCCCTCAACACTTCTTCGCTTCCCTCCCTAAGACCAACCCTTCTCTTTCACTTTGTGACCGAAGCAAGCCTGGAGCGGCCATTTTTTGGTTTAGGCTAGGATTGTACAGATTGATCTCTCGAATCAAAAGTACTCCCGTGCAGTACATTGTTTTGGGTTTAGATTTGTTTCTCACCCGCACTCACACGAAATTACCGAAATCAGCAGAAACAGTTTTAACCCACAAACACCCTAGGTTCATCATCTGACTTCGTCATCCTTGAACCCCTTGTTCTCCTAACGTCTGCTAGCTTCTCAAGTACCTCTTAAAGCTTTATGTAGCTCTAGTGAAAACCATAAACCACGGGGATTTACCCTAGAAACTAACCTTGCTCGTGATGCCAACTTGATATGTATATATGATATATATACCTTGGTAACTACTATATCATAGAGGCGGAATTCAGAATAATAATAGACAGAAACTTAGAAAACAGAACATAATTCGAAGAAATATATGTTCTCTAGATTATGAATAAGAACTTTGCTACACTCACAATCTCTCTAAACAGTAGTTAACCCTAAACTTTTTGCTTAAATGTCTACAAGCTTTTTTCTAGGTCTGCCTAATTAACAACAAAACCTCTATATTTATAGACTTTCATCGTACTCACCCGACAAGGTCTTCTATTAGGAATCTATTTCCTAAACTAAGAGTGTTGCCTAAAACAAAACTCTTCATAACTAGAAATTCTTCCCAAATAAGATTTCCTCTCTAATTTAGGATTCTTCCCTCAACTTAGTATGAGGTTTACTAAGTTCCTAAGAGGAGTAGGGATACACCTATATCATCGTTAAAAAAAATATTATTTTGTGATTTACTTTTACTTTTCGCAATTATAATTGTTTTATTATAGTTAAAAGTGAACACACTAGTACGTTAAATCCCAATCACTTGATATTGATCCTATAGTCAATCGGTCTTGTATCGTAACTGTTGTCAAGTGAATAGATTGTTGTTGTATTGTCTCAACTTTGTCCATAAACGATTACACTTGGTATCAGACTTATAGGTTGAAACGAAAAAGCGTGGTGTATTTGGGTACCCTCATAATTTCACCTAAACTAATTGGGGCAACAAACACACAAGTGAACTTAGAAGTTATGCTAATGGGTGCCTAAATTGTGTAAAATTATGTTATTACCCTCGTCAAATTCTAATTAAAGCTAGCCCCTTGGTTAGTTGGCTTTGTCAAAATCATTTCATTTTCTTTTCTCCTTCTCAATCCTAACAACTACTACTTCTTCTCTTATTAGGTCAGAAAATTAAAACTATTGAATTGCAGTTATAAGGTCATGATGGTATTTCTTCAACTAACATGATGAATTTTCATGTTTATCTTAGGTCCCCATGTTTGTAGGGTGAGTATCGCGATTATTTTTCATTTCTGAAAGTGACATTGACATGATTGTCATGGTCCTAATCGCTAAAACTTGACGACGAGCGACGTATTATGGAGTTCGTCATGTTTTGAGAAGTTTTACCATGACGACTAGTAACTGTTAAAATCCAAGTTTTCTGGTGTTCAAATTTGTTATTAGTTGCCATGTTCGTGAAAAAATAACATGATGCTAGTCCATAAAATAGTTAGTCGTCAATGTTTTGGATTATCGACTATGACGACTAAAAACTGTCAAAGCCAAATTTTCTTGTCTCCATTTTTGCTTTTAGTCTTCATGGTTTGGAAAATCTAACAATATGACGACGTTGTCCATAAAAATAAATAAGCGTCATTGTTTTGCATTCGCGAGCACGATGATAGTTAAAAATAGTTAGTCGGCATTTGATGTCGCTACTAAAAGTCCTCGTTTTGTTTTAATACTAGTTTGTCGACTACATTTGGTCGACATATTTTGTTTTAGCCGAGCATGATGACTTTTTTACGGATTGAAAAGCCTGAATTCATTCTGTAATTTGAAAAATTAGACCAACAAAACTCTCTGGAATTCCATTTTAAAAAGTGTTTTCTTGGGTAATTCATTTTCGTTTCAAAATTCTCAAAAGTTATTTCTTTTCTAAAAAGCATGTCCAACAAAATTCAAAAGTTAAATCTAACAAAAACAATTATCCAAATGTTTACTCAACTAATTTAGTCTAGCTATGTTTACTTAACTAATTAAATAAATTATTGCTGATTTAGGGATGGTTTTGCCATTATGAAAGATATTTGGTTGAAGGGTTTTTGTTTCCTCTTCCTAATGAACCTACTTTTTCTATTACTAGCTCCTAATTAGTTTAGTATACCTAAATTCGACGTGTTAATTTTTGTAAAAAAATTGATATTTTTATTAATGCTCGTTGCTAGGTTACCAACCAAAAGCTTTGTATAATGGTTTACAAATATAACTTTATTTCAGTGGAAAGAAAATTCATTAATAATTTAAAAGATTTATAAATACTAATCTTCATTTTTATAACAATGTATTTTCGTAAATATATAATTGAATTCATATTTATTTACACTGAGATCCCTCTCAAAAAAGCGACTGGGTTTTAATAACATGAAAACCTACGACACAGTTCAAAATCGATAACCTAATTAATGTGTGGTCAACACAACTAAATTAGACAGTTTTACAGATCCGACAACCAAATTATAAAATCAGCCCATTCGACGGTTGAAAATGTAATTGGATTTAAATATTAAGAAGGGTTAATTATTCTTATGAACCTAGAAAGTATGGGCCTTTACTCTCTTGGCACGCAAATTATTCTCATGACCCTGAAATAATTGTTATTGTGGGAAGACGAAAATAATTTTTTAGTCGTGGGTATTTCCTGCATAGATTTTAGTGGTGTATTTTAGATGTGAACTACATAACTTCATACTAATGTGTTTGTTCATCTTTAAAAAAATATTTTCTAAACTCATTTTCTTGATTTGACTTATGGAATATTTTTGCACATATTTACTCGTGTATATATGATGCAAAAATTATCGAATCAATAGAGAGTCTTTTTAGCTCATACGATGATGTAAATACTATAGTATAGACTATTATGAAAGGTTAATTAACATTGTGGAAAATATCTGCATACTAGAAAAACATTGTGGATAATTAATACTTAAAAAGTTGTGGACAATAATCTTCACATTAAAAAAATATTGTGGATAATAGTTACACTCTAGTGGATAATATCTGCATACTTAAATAATAAGAAGAAATTTTTAAAAATAGTTTAAGGAATAAAAAATTGAAGGAAAACGAATATTTTGATATTTGTATTTATGCTCGTTGTGTATATATTTTAAAAAGCTTTTTAAATTCATATAATTTGTCAACTTCCTACGTATGATTCGTGAGATATATTATATTTAAGCTGGTTTGACAATTACACCCATAAAGAATAGAGTTTTATCTAATTTATTATATTTTTACACATAAGCATATTTTGGCCATTAAAATCTTATATTTAATTGCATTTTGAAATGCTTTCATTCATGTGGCCTTACTTCTTTTGTAAGGGTCATTTCAATAAAGTGGGATAAAGAATTTTTAAATGGATTTTTTCAAGCCCATTACCATTAGAGTAAGAGAGAGTGAGGAGAGAACCAAACACTTAATTTCCACAATTTGAAAGAGATCCTACGAGTTTTAGCTTTTTAATAAAAATCACATTTCGATTCATTCAAACCAAAATATTAACTACATCACATTTCGATTCATTCAAACCAAAATATTAACTATTGTACATAATTGTGCACAGAATTATCAAAAAAATCGAAATACAAAAACAAATGACGAAAATAATGGCAAATACATCGCAAAGGGGGAATGTCGAATGCAACATAACAAACTATCTGTTAAAGTTCTTACGTTCTTACTGTATGTACCGCATGTCGACAATCTTCTAGTTTTTGACCTTCGGTTTTTCTTTTGAAGTCTCTTTTTTAAGTTTCTGGACGTTTTGCGGTGTTATTGAGCTGGGGTCGGGTCAGGATGTCCAATAATTCCGACCTACTACTACACTCCGAACTCTTTAATAATAGTGATTATTCCATTTATTAGTGTCACATCCATACGAAGGGCCTCGCACTGGTGCTTGATTCATGATGGAAGAAACTGCTTTAAGAAAGAAGCTAATAGACTCCTTACATAATTAATTTAACTGGATCCAAATGATCCCGTCATGTCTACGAAATTTAGAACTTAATACAATATGTTTCGGGACCACTACTAGCTAACAGGTGATTAATAGTCATTGCTGTTGGATTAGTCGGTTACGAGAAGTTTGACTTTTGTTGAAACTCCACATTGTGAAAGCCTGTTCCTAAAATTTAGGAAATCTTAAGAGCCACGTTAGGAAAACTTATTCCCAAAGTTAGGGCTTCTTAAGGACTAAGTTTGTGTTTTCTATATATATATGACTAGAATTGTAGGTTTGTAAATAATCCAACCTAGAAGAGTGGTAAATCATTGTGCTTAGGATTTTGGTCTTTTTGGTAGGGAGGGCCGTGTGCTACCGTGAAGGTCAATATCGGTGTGACAGAAAAACTTGTAGAGAAAGGATTTTGGTGTTCTAGTATTTAGGGTTTGGGGCTTTGCCCTAAACCTAGTTTCTAGTGTTTCCATGCTTCTCCTCAGTTAGTAGCAACTGTGAAGACGGTGTAAAAGAGAAGACATGAGACTGGTTTGAAGAATGATTAGAGAATTGGTTCATATGGTTTCTTCAATGGTGTACTCGGGTATGTTTTGTTAACTCTCTGGGTCTTGTTTTGGGTTGCATAAAGAGCATGTAATGTTCTTTGATTTAATACAAGTTTTTCTGGTGGTGTTGACCGTGGATGTAGCCTGTAAAGGTGAACCACGTATATCTTGTTTTTTGGTTGTGTGCTTCTTTATCTTCTATCTATCTCTTATTATTTCTCCCATGTTTGGTTCAAATCACCAATTGCCCTTTGTGATCTCGTTATTCCGCTGCGCTCGGGGTGCCAATTTTCCCAACAATTACGTAGGCAGCTGAAACTCATACACATTAGGTTAAACATAATACGAAGTACAAACACTATATAACTACAAATTATAACCAAATTACACTTAACAAAATGTTATTAAAAACATCTATATCTACAGCAAAGGTGTTCAACTATCTTACCATAATACCAGATGGCTTTTCTTAAATAGAGTCCGCACTTTTATTAATCATCGGCCATTTGACTTTAGTCAATTTTTTTGATTAAATTTCAGAGTTTGAGTTTTTTTTATTATTATTCATAGCCCACAAATAGGCTAGCAAATCAGCAAAATCAGCAAATAGGTGAGAGACTCGGTAACTCGCTGAACTACAGTGTTTTAGGCTTTTTTTCTTGATTCTTTCTAACGATATCATAAGTAGAAGTAAAACATTTTCTTATTACAAGTTCTCAGCATTGAACCATTAATTGGATAGAAAAAATATAATTCTCGCTCACTGTTGCTTGCCTTTTTTCCTCTGATTCATTTGAAGTACAGTACCAACACCCACCTATCTCAATACGGCGGGCACAGTGCATGTTCAATATATGTACGAACATCCATATTCTATTTTGTCTGTCACTTTGATGTTCGAGAACATGAAATGCTAAAACCCATACATAAACACGATTTCTTATCATTAGAGTTTTGGATTTTAATTTAAAATCTTAAAAATTAAGTTCGACAAACCTTGAGATAATTGATTCTTTCCCATGATGATTCAATTGACTAATTTTTCCATAAGATTTTGAAAATTAAAATTTTAGGGTTTAGGGTTAAAGGTCTGGTTGAATGGTTTAAAAGAAGAAAGGGAAAATTGTTAAGGATCGAGCAAGAGAGAGGAGAGCATAAACGCGTGGAAGCATTAAACGTCTACATTGATAATAATCCGGTGTGTCAACTTTCATGGGTCAACAGCCTATTTATATTGTTCACAAACTTGACGACCACTCAAGGTACTTTCCTAACTAAGATCAAACTCTAAACATAGACACTTTCCTAATATAACTCTCACAACTTAATGTGCATATCTCCTAAATATAGACTCTCATATATTATTTCCTAATACCCTCCCTCAAGATGGAGCATGTAGATCACGAATGCCCATCTTGGACAAAAGAAATTTAACTTCAGCTTTCTTCTTTTTTTTCAACACTTTTGTGAAAAAAAAATCTTCAGATCGTAGTTTAAGGACGTTTCGGTCCCCTTCGTAGTTTAAGGACTTTTCGGTCTCATCTTCTTAGTTTAGGGACATTTCGGTCCTCTTCGTAGTTTAAAGACATTTCGGTCCCATCTTCGTAGTTTTAGGACATCTCGGTCCGCTTCGTAGTTTTAGGACATCTCGGTCCCATCTTCATAGTTTTAGGATATCTCGGTCCCCTTCGGAAGTTTTAGGACATTACGGTCCCCTTCGTAGTTTAAGGACATTACGGTCCCCTTCGGAAGTTTTAGGACATTACGGTCCCAATCATAGTTTTAGGACATTACGGTCCTCTTCGGAAGTTTAAGGACATTTCGATCCCGGTCGTAGTTTTTGGACATTGCTATCCCATCTTCGTAGTTTAGGGACGTTTCGGTCCTCTTCGTAGTTTTTGGACATTACGGTCCCATCTTCGTAGTTTAAGGACGTTTCGGTCCCAATGGAAGTTTAAGGACATTGCGGTCCCATCTTCTGAAGAATACTTCTTGTACTCTTGTTTTCTTGGTTTCTTCGATAGAATACTTTTTGTACTCTCTCGACAACTCATAGGATTTCAACCTATTATTGTTGTTCTTTTTCTCATCACCTCTTGGTGATTGTTTTCTTCTCTCTTTTTTTTTTCTTTCTTCACAACATGAATGTTGTTTCTTCTTCTCTTGTTCCAGTCACGCTATTTTTGCGAAACCTTCACACTTCTTTGTTCTTCAAGATTCTCTTACAATCTTGTCGTCTTTACAAAGTCTGCCACACTTTGTAGGATCTCTAAGTTTCTGCCACAAACTCTTCAACCACACTTCACTTCTTCCAACATGTTGAACAGCTTTCTGCAACACCTCTAACAGAAACTATCACACTTTTTTACTGTTACATCACCATTGTCACACTTACTCACAATCTGTAACACTTCTCATGATACACTTCTGTAACAGTTCGACAGCAACAGTTCTTCTGCAACTGTAACACTAATCTTTGTAACAATCACATATACTGTTACAATTTTCAATAACACTTTCCTTTTTTTTTTTTTTTTCCGCCGGACGTGAAACCCTAACTGCTTCTTTGTCCAAACTTTGAACTCGAGCTTCCCTGTTTTGCTACTCGGACTTCTACATCTCATCTCATGAGTACCAACTCCATGGCTGAATCTTCATCATCCATTCACTGCCAAGCTCCAACTTCATTCCCTGTCACTTCCGTCAACGTAATCACGATGATCAAAGCAACAACATCCTTCCAGTCTTCATCATCGAACCTTCTCTGCAACATCAATGGCAGCAACGTCAACGCAAACCAATACTTTAGTTTCCATGACTTTTCCGTCACCAATCTCAAATCAAAACAACAACCAACAATCAAGCTTCATTGAGATTAATGGTCTTGAACCATTACAGCAACAAACTCCATCTCTGTTTCGGTAATACACAGCTCCAATTCCATCAGTTCATGTCTACTTGGCTCAAAATAATTCACCACCACTTCAAAACGACGCAGCTAAGTCATCTCTTTTCTCCTGATTTGCTGGCGATAACGAACCCAGCGATATGTTACGGACTACGCCTTCGTCTCTAATAGAAACTTCATACTCAAGCCATTCTGTCTCGTTCTTTCATTCAACATCTTCTAAAAACCCATGGCAGCATCCAATGTCTTCTTTTTCTTTTAGCAACATGAACACCATGTCTTTGAGCAGCAGCATACACCCATCGCGAACCTTTTTTTTTTATGATTTTTTATTTTTTTATCGAACCATGCTGGTGAAAGACATACACCAACACAGCATACCTTCAAACGATTTTTTTTTTTTTTTTTAGAAAACTCTTTAAATTATCGAACCCTGCTGGTGAAAGACATACACCAACACAGCATACCTTCAAACGATATATATATTATTATTTTTTTTACGACTCTCTCATAAACCCTAAAACAAAAACAATGAAAACTCTATCTTTCTCTCCTCCCTCTTCCTCTCACCTGGCTCTGATACCATGTTAAGGATCGAGTAAGAGAGAGGAGAGCATAAACACGTGGAAGCATTAAACGTCTACATTGATAATAATTCGGTGTGTCAACTTTCATGGCTCAACAGCCTATTTATATTGTTCACAAACTTGACGACCACTCAAGGTACCTTCCTAACTAAGATCAAACTCTAAACATAGACACTTTCATAATATAACTCTCACAACTTAATGTGCATATCTCCTAAATATAGACTCTCATATATTATTTCCTAATAAAAATATTTAGTTTTCATAGGTGAATCAACACAGCGGGATCAGCTGGATCCGTTATATGACAACTCCAACTCACCTAACTAGCTATAAATTCCTTTATAACTCAGTGAACATATTTAGGGTTATGATTTGGATTATAGTTAATAAATTAAAAAATATTATGGGTTATAAATAAAATGGACTATGATTAATAATAGTGTGGGCTACATTTAAGAGAAACCTACCATTCGGAAATTTATTGCGTCCCTACTGGCTGCAGCAAGTGGCAGTGGCCTGATAACAAAATGGTTAGGCGTCGGAGTATGTAACTAATTGTCCAGTCCTGCATGGCTATCATCATTCAAGCGTTTGACCTTGGAATCCCACTGGCCAGCTTTTCTGCCTACAATTAGGAAACCAAAAGAGAAAAAGAGGACAGTGACGAGAATATATTAAATGCCAAACATTTAACACATCCGATGATTGTTTCGTTTCTACTGAAGAGTCAAAAGTGTTTTTAGTGGGAGAGGATTAAGTGTATGCTTACGTTGTGGTTGAGGATTGTGAGAGTGGACTGCCGACTACCACAAGTCGCTTTATAAGGTGCAGCATTTCGGACGATTTAACACTGAAAACAATTGACAGCAGATCGCATCAAAATTTGAACACCACCCTAGAAAAAACTTGCTGCCAGGCCAAAACCATGAAAACAAATTTCTGGGCCGGCAACAGGGAGCTGCAGTTCCATATATGAACAAATGTATAATCAAAGCACGTTTTTGAAATTTTATTTATGAGAAACAAAACTTCTGTTTTTGCCACATAAAGACGATCGGTTTTAGCAACGTTTATGGCTTTTAAGAATTTTTTGTTAGAAGTATTAATTAAAAATATAGTAGTCGGCAGAAGACGGTAAAATACTTCATAAACAGTTTCACTTATGACATCACCAATCATTGAATCCAAGGGATAGACTTTCTTTTTTGCAGGCCATATAGTAAGTGACCAGTGACTCTAAAATACTAGTACCCCTTCCAACGTCTGCCTTGCCATTGTAGCCCTTAACAACACAATTTATATGGGCTGATACCATTTCATATAGGACAAAAAAATCTTAAATAATCCTGATCGTTGAATCGGCTAAATGGTATCAGGTTCTAGTAATGTTGGTATTAGCTCATATAAATCATGCCTAGCGAGAGTACCAAACCAGCTGAATGATCATTCGACAATTCAGCAAAATTAAAAATCTTTTTAAAAGTGTTGGGATAATTCGAGTCTCGTATGTACAATCAGTTCCAACTAAATTCATTCTCCTCTGTACGTTTACTTACCATCAGCCAACTGTTTTATATTGATATCTTTATTGCTTTCTGGATACTACTTTTCATCACACCACCAGACATTCTTCAGCGTTATTTTCATCTTACGGGGCATTTTTCTAGATATTACCTTTTTTCTTATTTCGTGTTTAAAATAAATATACTTTGTGCGATTAGGTTTTTCTAGCAAAGGTTGCCAGAACTCTTAGCGGTGTAGGAAGTATTGGTCCGCCTAATTGTGTTAGATTAACTTTATTGGTAGAAAAATCTAATGTCAGAGGCTCATCGTAACTGGAGTATTAAATTATACGCATGTTGTCACGAACTTTACTAGCATCTTTAGTTAGTCTTGAAAATGATATCTTCGGAAAGATAGAAAAATGAAAAAAAGTGGAGAAAAAAATGTGCTTAACTAAAGAAAAATGAATAAAAATAGATTGACGTAAACCCTCTCCCAAAATACATAACGTGTGATATAAACAAAAGGGTCCATTTTTGCCTAGTAATGATCCAAATGTTGAAAGGGCTGTGATTGTCCGTTGATTTCCCTCTCGGGATATTTTATGGTGTAAAATCACGGTGAAAATTAAATCACTCAAGAAAATTTTGTGGGGACCGTCCCATGTTCCTATAATTCTGGTGGTGAACCATGAATATGCGAGCTGGTTGTCTAGAGTTCAAAACCAACTTAAAGCCATGAGTGTTAAAAATTTTGGTGTTTATGTGAGGAGAATAATATACCTAATCCACATTTAACTAATTGAATTTGTGGTATTTTTACGTGGTTGTAAATCTTCCCATGCTTTAAACTTTCCATCCAACAAACCCATTAACCTGGTGTTGGTGCAAACATGACGATTAGATTGGTTTAACTTTTTCTTCTAAATTGAAAAGGAGTCGAACTCTTTTTTTACTTGTTATGGTCTCTATCCATAGTCAACCATATATCTGATAGGATGTGATAATTTATATTACGACATACTGAGTCTGGTATCTCACATCCTTTAATATTCGAAGTTCCTGCATACTGGCTTGAAAACGTATCAAAAGAGACTTCACAATTTTTATATGTTGTCGAAGGAATGGTTAGAGTTTTTTATTTTCTTAATAGGAAAGAAGAAAACAAATTGATATTAATAAAACCCCAAGTTACAGATTGTCTTAGTCCAGCCGGATCAAATTTGAATCCAACAACCATTTATTAAACAGTTTGAAAGTCATTAATTGAAACCTTGCAAACTATGTTAAGGAAATCTGCTAAATGATTAACATCTTTTTGAACATAAAAACAAAACCGAAATTCAAAAGAGTTCAGAATATTTGTACCATCCCTAATTAAATTTTTCATAGTCAATCTGAATGTCGTATGTTTTGTTAGAGCATTGCTAGGTTGAACCTACAAGTTTTGTTATCTTAAGCTTGTTATCAATGTTAGGTAATCAAAACTATATCTTGATTTCTAGTTTACTAAGTCAAGTTTCGGATAGGTTGGAATTGTATTTGGGTATCAGAGATCACCCTTGAAGACAGAAGATCGACAAATACATTTTTAGAACTTCGGTATCAGGTATGTAAAGACTGAACTATTCTATTGGACTCACTATACCATCATTCTATCTATTGAGATTAATTATGTCGTATAACTTATAGTAGATTTACAAAAAAGATATTTCGAGTCAAGCTTGTCTTGTGAAAAATCTCGAAATATGATTTTGCAATGGGATGTTCAAAGGTCCTTAACAATATTGCTTCTATGAATTAATTTGTGGATGAATTGAAAAGTGCCCGTGCAAATGATTATATCACTTGGGAATGTTTCAAATACCATAAGAGAGAAATATGAACTTACTGAAATTTCTACTCAGGGCAGGTTCGCGAACCAGTTCGCAAACAATAGATATATGAGATATAGAAATACAGGAAGGTTGGTGAACCAGTTCGCAAACCGCAAGTTCAGTTGGGAACATTTCACGAACCCGGTTGGAGAACCGTGGTGAACTGATTTTATAAGTTGGATAAATTGGCTAGAAGTTGGCGAAACCGGTTCACGAACCGTGGTCAACTGAGTTCGGTAGTCTAGTAGGGTTCGCGAACTCTGTTCACGAACCGTAGCACCCTGACTCGTAAAAATTCCCACGGTTGGCAAAAAATTGTACCAACTATTCCGACAATGTTTAGCAGACGCTTAAAGACTTATAATTTCAATATATTTAGCGGTGCTAAAACTGATCTCTTAAACACTTTAAGAGACTTTATTGATCACTTAAACACTTATGTATGTAAATCATGATTAGTTTCTTAGGTGTTTAAATGAACATAAAATAAGTACTATGCTTAACAATCAGGTTCACGAACCTTGTGTCTATATACATACTGATTGAGTAGAGGTTGAGATATTAACTCTATATACATATTGTCAAGGATCTTTAAGTTGGTCTACTTGCAATTATATTTTATCTATACAAGTTTTCGAACAAAAAAGTTGTGTGCATTTGGTATCCCCTGCGTTTTCATGTTTCCCATTCAGAGTTGATATCACATTTTTGCAATATCCTCATAATATAGTTTTTTCCCTATGCATGCTTAGCCCACAACATAGGTTATGTTTAGCATCTGCTTGCTCAGTGTCCATAACATGATTTAATGATCCCCACACTCTATTGTATGCATATTAGTCCCACTCCAAATCCCCATGGTCTCGTGACAATGCAACAATAAATGAGAATTTGATTCAGTATCCATTTTGCACATCAGACAACCATTAACAAAAATAATGTTTCGATAAGAGCCTTACTATAACGTAAAGTCCATGCTAATAACACCACCTTCCACGGGACTTTGTGATTCCGCCAACCTCTGTGACGAATGTTTTTTAACCCCCCACCATCCAGAGATTTATGGCATTTAACAGTCGATAATGAATTGTTAATTATCCAAGTTCTTTGATCGCTTTATCTAGGTGAAATGTTAGGGTCTTGCTACCTATGAATCAATTGACCTACTTCATACATTTCATTCAACATTTATTATATGTAGACCTCAAAAACCCGGTGCTTTTAGTTGTTAACTAGTTTTATTAAATCCATATCTATAACATTTTTGTTTTTGCAAAGATTGAGAAGAGATGAAAAATGCTTGTTTAAGGGTAGAATTTGATTGTGACGCCATCAATTCTTCCAACATAAACATTTATCACCTCCTCTCAACTACAGAACATAATCAACTTCCACAATATCTCCAATTTTTATAAACTCAACGCATAAACTTGTGCTTTCATATATAAGACTTCAATTGTGAAGAAAAATATTAAAATTACTTCCAAGTTTTTGTTTGATAATTGTTCCTCGTATAGTTTTATCTCCAATACCATATACTCCAAATCCATTTAGCATGTAAAGTCTTATTCGCCTTCACTTTTATTATACTAACTCTTTACTTCTCTTTAGATAAATAAACTTTGTGCCAACCCACCCAACTATTTATTTATTTTTAGGACCACATGACGCCCAAAGAAACTGCCTCATAAACCTTTTGAAAGGTCGAGGGTACCCAAATACACCACAATCTTTAAATTATCCACCTATAAGTTCTCTTACCGAAAGTTATTGTTTATGGACAAAGTCGAGACAATACTACAAATCGGTATTCACACTTTGTGTGATCGTCTATGGATACGAGATCGAGACAATACAACAATCAAAGTGTGATTACTTGATAATAGGTTCGGACTTAACCAAACTCTATATGATCACTACCAAGTAATACGAAGTTAACGTTTGTGTATTTTACTTCTAATTATAATAAACAATTATAATTGCGGAAATAGAAAAGTAAAAGACACAACAAGATTTTGTTAACGAGGAAACCGCAAATACAGAAAAATCCCGGGTCCTAGTCCATAATTGAATACTCTTAGAATTAAGCTGATATACAAAGTCTAACAAATTTCGTATAGTTGATACCAAGCAACTAAAGCTATAGTTCACCAAGTTTCTTCAGTATCCCTGCGCTTCCGACATTCAATAATTGCACGCACTGGAACAATTCCTTTGGATCGTATTCCAAACTGTAAAGTAACAACAAATATATTTGGTAATAACTCTCTTGATTCTTTCAGATGAAGATATCTCAAGTCATAAGCAAAGGCTCTTTTGTTTAACCATAAACTCTTTTGCCTGGTTAGATCAATCTATCCGACAACTACCGAAGTAGCAGAGTTTAGATTTTCAATCAATCAATGTAGATTCAAACAAAAAACTATACGGGGATGCCGATCTTACACAACTAATCAATCGAATAAATCCGATTCTAGTTGGATCCCAGCCGATCAAGGTTTGTGCACACCCAAAGATATAAAAACCAAATGTTGAAAGGGATGTGATTGTCCGTTGATTTCCCTCTCGGGTACGGTGTAAAATCACGGTGAAAGTAGAATCACTCGAGAAAATTTTCTGGGGACGGTCCCATGTTCCTATAATTCTGGTGGTGAACCATGAATATGCGAGCTGGTTTTCTAGAGTTCAAAACTAATTTAAAGCCCTGAGTTTCAAAATATTTGGTGTTTATGTAAGGAGAATAATATACCTAATCCACATTTAGCTAATTGAATTTGTGGTATTTTTTCGTGGTTGTAAATTTTCCTATGCTTTAAATTTTCCATCCAAAAAACCCATTAACCCGGTGTTCGTGCAAACAGGACGATTAGATTAGTTCAATATTTTTTCTTCTAATTTGAAAAGGAGTCGAACTCTTTTCTTACTTGTTATGGCCTCTATCCATAGTCAATCATATCTCTGATAGGATGTGATAATTTACATTACGACATAGTGAGTCTAGTATCTCTCATCCTTTAATGTTCGAAGTTCCTGCATACTGGTTTGAAAACGTATCAAAAGAGACTTCATAATTCTTACATGTTGTGGAGGGAATGGTCAGAGTTTTTTATTTTCTTAATAGGAAAGAAGAAAACAAATTGATATTAATAAAACCCCAAGTTATAGATTGTCTTAGTCCAGTTGGATCAAATTTTGAATCCAATAACCATTTATTAAACAGTTTGAAAGTAATTAATTGAAACCTTGCAAACTATGTTAAGGAAATATGCTAAATGATTAGCATCTTTTTGAACATAAAAGCAAGACCGAAATTCAAAAGAGTTCAGAATATTTCTACCATCACTAATTAAGTTTTTCATAGTCAATCTGAACGTTGTATGTTTTGTTAGAGCATTGCTAGGTTGAACCCACAAGTTTTGCTATCTTAAGCTTGTTATGAATGTTAGGTGATCAAAACTATATCTAGATTTCTAGTCTACTAAGTCAAGTTTCGGATAGGTTAGAATTGTATTTGAGTATCAGAAATCACCCTTGAAGACTGAAGATCGACAAATACATTTGGAGAACTTCGGTATCAGGTATGTGAAGACTGAACTATTCTATTTTACTCACTATACCATCATTTTATCTATTAAGATTAATTATGTCATATGACTTATAGTAGATTTACAAAAAAGATGTTTCGAGTCAAGCTTGTCTTGTGAAAAATCTCGAAATATGATTTTGCAATGGGATGTTCAAAGGTCCTTAACAATATTGCTTCTATGAATTAATTTGTGGATGAATTGAAAAGTGCCCGTGCAAATGATTATATCACTTGGGAATGTTTCAAACACCATAAGAGAGAAATATGAACTTACTGAAATTTCTACTCAGGGCAGGTTCGCGAACCAGTTCGCAAACAGTAGATATATGAGATATAGAAATACAGGAAGGTTGGCGAACTAGTTCGTAAACCGCAAGTTCATTTGGGAACATTTCATGAACCCGGTAGGAGAACCGTGGTAAACCAATTTTATAAGTTGGATAAATTGGCTAGAAGTTGGCGAAACTGGTTCACGAACCGTGGTCAACTGAGTTCGGTAGTCTGGTAGGGTTGGCGAACTCTGTTCACGAACCGTAGCACCCTGACTCGTAAAAATTCCCACGGTTGGCAAACAGTTGTACCAACTGTTCCGACAATGTTTAGCAGACGCTTAAAGACTTATTATTTTAATATATTTAGCAGTGCTAAAACTGATCTCTTAAACACTTTAAAAGACTTCATTGATCACCTAAACACTTATGTATGTAAATCATGATTAATTTCTTAGGTGTTTAAATGAACATCAAATAAGTACTCTGCTTAACAATCAGGTTCACGAACCTTGTGTCTATATACATACTGATTGAGTAGAGGTTGAGATATTAACTCTATATACATATTGTCAAGGATCTTTAAGTTGCTCTACTTGCAATTATATTTTTTCTATACAAGTTGTCGAACAAAAAAGTTGTGTGCATTTGGTACCCCTGCGTTTCCATGTTTCCCATTCAGAGTTGATATCACATTTTTACAATGTCCTTCTAATATAGTTTTTTCCCTATGCATGCTTAGCCCACAACATAGGTTATGTTAAGCCTCTGCTTGCTCAATGTCAATAACATGATTTAATGATCCCCACACTCTATTGTATGTATATTAGTCCCACTCCAAATCCCCATGGTCTCCTGACAATGCAACAATAAATGAGAATTTGATTCAGTATCCATTTTGCACATTAGAAAACCATTAACAAAAATAGTGTTTCGATTAGAGCCTTACTATAACCTAAAGTCCATGCTAATAACACCACCTTCCACAGGACTTCGTGATTCCGCCAACCTCTGTGAGGAATGTTTTTTAACCCCCCACCATCCAGAGATTTATGGCATTTAACAGTCGATAATGAATTGTTAATTATCCAAGTTCTTTGATCGCTTTATCCAGCTGAAATGTCAGGTCCTGCTACCTATGAATCAATTGAGCTACTTCATCCATTTCATTCAACATTTATTATATGTAGACCTCAAATCCCCCGTGTTTTTAGTTGTTAACTAGTTTTATTAAATCCATATCTATAACATTTTTATTTTTGCAAAGTTTGAGAAGAGATGAAAAATGCTCGTTGAAGGGTATAAATTGATTGTGACACCATCAATTATTCTAGCATAAACATTTATCACCTCCTCTCAACTACATAACATAATCAACTTCCACAATATCTCCACTTTTTATAAACTCAACGCATAAACTTGTGCTTTCATATATAATACTGCAATTGTGAAGTAAAATATTAAAATTACTTCCAAGTTTTTGTTTGATAATTGTTCCTAGTATAGGTTTCTCTCCAATACCATATACTCCAAATCCATTTAGCATGTAAAGTCTTATTCACCAGCTTTCATTTTTCTTATACTAACTATTTACTTCTCTTTAGATAAATAAACTTTGTGCCAACCCACCCAACTCTTTATTTATTTTTAGCAACACATGACGCCCAAAGCAACTGCCTCATAATCCTTTTAAAAAGTCGAGGGTACCCAAATACACCACAATCTTTAAATTATGCACCTATAATTCCTCTTACCGAAAGTGATTGTCTATGGACAAATTCGCGACAATACTACGAATCGGTATTCACACTTTGTGTTTTCGTTTATGGATACGAGATCGAGACAATACAACAATCAAAGTGTGATTACTTGATAATAGGTTCGGACTTAACCAAACTCTATAGGATCACTATCAAGTAATACGGAGTTAACGTTTGTGTATTTTACTTCTAATTATAATAAACAATTATAATTGTGGAAATATAGAAAGTAAAAGACACAACAAGATTTTGTTAACGAGGAAACCGCAAATGCAGAAAAACCCCGGGACCTAGTCCAGAATTGAATAATCTCAGAATTAAGTCACTATACAAAATCTAACAAACTTCGTATAGTTAAGACCAAGCAACTAAAGCTATAGTTCACCTAGTTTCTTCAGTATCCCTGCGCTTCCGACATTCAATAATTGCACGCACTGGAACAATTCCTTTGGATCGTATTCCAAACAGTAAAGTAACAACAAATATGTTTGGTAACAACTCTTTTGATTCTTTCAGATGAAGATATCTCAATTCATAAGCAAAGGCTCTTTTGTTTAACCAATAAACTCTTTTGCCTGGTTAGATCAATCTATCCGACAACTACCGAAGTAGCAGAGTTTAGATTTGCAATTAATCAATATAGATTCAAACAAGAAACTATACGGTAATGTCGATCTTACACAACTAATCAATCGAATAAATCTGATTCTAGTTGGATCTCAGTCGATCAAGGTTTGTGCACACCCAAAGATATAATAACCAAATGTTGAAAGGGCTGTGATTGCCCGTTGATTTCCCTCTCGGGTACGGTGTAAAATCACGGTGAAAGTAGAATCACTCGAGAAAATTTTGTGGGGACGGTCCCATGTTCCTATAATTCTGGTGGTGAATCATGAATATGCAAGCTGGTTTTCTAGAGTTCAAAAAAAATTTAAGGCCCTGAGTTTCAAAATATTTGGTGTTTATGTAAGGAGAATAATATACCTAATCCACATTTAGCTAATTGAATTTGTGGTATTTTTTCGTGGTTGTAAATTTTCCCATGCTTTAAATTTTCCATCCAAAAAACCCATTAACCTGGTGTTCGTGCAAACATGACGCTTAGATTAGTTCCATTTTTTTCTTCTATTTTGACGAGGAGCCGAACTCTTTTCTTACTTGTTATGGCCTTTATCCACAGTCACTCATATCTCTGATAGGATGTGATAATTTACATTACGACATAGCGAGTATGGTATCTCTCATCCTTTAATGTTCGAAGTTCCTGCATACTGGTTTGAAAACGTATCAAAAGAGACTTCACAATTCTTACATGTTGTCGAAGGAATGGTCAGAGTTTTTTATTTTCTTAATAGAAAGGAAGAAAACAAATTGATATTAATTAAACCCCAAGTTACATATTGTCTTAGTCCAGTTGGATCAAATTTTGAATCCAATAACTATTTATTAAACAGTTTGAAATTAATTAATTGAAACCTTGCAAACTATGTTAAGGAAATCTGCTAAATGATTAGCATCTTTTTGAACATAAAAGCAAGACCGAAATTCAAAAGAGTTCAGAATATTTCTACCACCACTAATGAAGTTTTTTATAGTCAATCTGAATGTCGTATGTTTTGTTAGAGCATTGCTAGGTTTAACCCACAAGTTTTGCTATCTTAAGCTTGTTATGAATGTTAGGTGATCAAAACTATATCTCAATTTCTAGTCTACTAAGTCAAGTTTCGAATAGGTTAGAATTGTATTTGAGTATCAGAAATCACCCTTGAAGACTGAAGATCGACAAATACATTTTGAGAACTTCGGTATCAGGTATGTGAAGACTGAACTATTATATTTTACTCACTATACCATCATTTTATCTATTGAGATTAATTATGTCATATGACTTATAATAGATTTACAAAAAAGATGTTTCGAGTCAAGCTTGTCTTGTGAAAAATCTCGAAATATGATTTTGCAAATGGGATGCTATATTGGTTCTATGAATTAATTTGTGGATGAATTGAAAAGTGCCCGTGCAAATGATTATATCACTTGGGAATGTTTCAAACACCATAAGAGAGAAATATGAACTTACTGAAATTTGTACTCAGGGAAGGTTCGCGAACCAGTTCGCAAACCATAGATATATGAGATATAAAAATATAGGAAGGTTGGCGAGCCAGTGCGCAAACCGCAAGTTCAGTTGGGAACATTTCACGTACCCGTTTGGAAAACCGTGGTGAACTGATTTTATAAGTTGGATAAATTGGCTAGAAGTTAGCGAAACTGGTTCACGAACCGTGGTCAACTGAGTTCGGTAGTCTAGTAGGGTTGGCGAACTCGGTTCACGAACCGTACGTAGCACCCTGACTCGTAAAAATTCTTACGGTTGGCAAAGTGTTGTACCAACTGTTTCGACAATGTTTAGCAGACGCTTAAAGACTTATTATTTTACTATGTTTAGCAGTACTAAAACTGATCTCTTAAACACTTTTAAGAGACTTCATTGATCACTTCAACACTTATGTATGTAAATCATGATTAATTTCTTAGATGTTTAAATGAACATCAAATAAGTACTCTGCTTAACAATCAGGTTCACGAACCTTGTGTATTTATACATACTGATTGAGTAGAGGTTGAGATATTAACTCTATATACATATTGTCAAGGATCTTTAAGTTGATCTACTTGCAATCATATTTTTTCTATACAGGTTGCCGAAAAAAAAGTTGTGTGCATTTGGTATCCCCTGCGTTTTCATCTTTCCCATTCAGAGTTGATATCAAATTTTTGCAATATCCTCCTAATATAGTTTTTTTCCCTATGCATGCTTAGCCCACAACATATGTTATGTTTACCTCTGCTTACTCAGTGTCCATAACATGATTTAATGATCCCCACACTCTATTGTATGTATATTAGTCCCACTCCAACTCCCAATGGTCTCCTGACAATGCAACAATAAATGAGAATTTGATTCAGTATCCATTTTGCACATCAGACAACCATTAACAAAAATAGTGTTTCGATAAGAGCCTTACTATAACAGAAAGTCCATGCTAATAACACCACCTTCCACGGGACTTTGTGATTCCGCCAACCTCTGTGAGGATTTTTTTTTTAACCCTCCATCATCCATAGATTTGTAGCATCTTCGATAATGAATTGTTAATTATCCAAGTTCTTTGATCACTTTATCTAGGTGAAATGTTAGGGTCTTGCTACCTATGAATCAATTGATCTACTTCATCCATTTCATTCAACATTTATTATATGTAGACTTCAAATCCCCGGTGTTTTTAGTTGTCAACTAGTTTTATTAAATCCATATCTATAACATTTTTATTTTTGCAAAGTTTGAGAAGAGATGAAAAATGCTTGTTGAAGGGTAGAATTTGATTGTGACACCATCGATTCTTCCAACATAAACATTTATCACCTCCTCTCAACTACAAAACATAATCAGCTTCCACAATATCTCCACTTTTTATAAACTTAATGCATAAACTTGTGCTTTCAGATATAATACTGCAATTGTGAAGAAAAATATTAAAATTACTTCTAAGTTTTTGTTTGATAATTGTTCCTCATATAGTTTTTTCTCCAATACCATATACTCCAAATCCATTTAGCATGTAAAGTCTTATTCACCAGCCTTCATTTTTCTTATACTAACTCTTTACTTCTCTTTAGATATATAAACTTTGTGCCAACCCACCCAACTCTTTATTTATTTTTAGCAACACATGATTCCCAAAGGAACTGCCTCATAATCCTCTTGAAAAGATGAGGGTACCCAAATACACCACAATCTTTAAATTATGCACCTATAATTCCTCTTACCGAAAGTGATTGTATATGGACAAATTCGCGACAATACTACGAATCGGTATTCACACTTTGTGTGATCGTTTATGGATACGAGATCGAGACAATACAAGAATCAAAGTGTGATTACTTGATAATAGGTTCGGACTTAACCAAACTCTATAGTATCACTATCAAGTAATACAGAGTTAACGTTTGTGTATTTTACTTCTAATTAAAATAAACAATTATAATTACGGGAATAGAGAAAGTAAAAGACACAACAAGATTTTGTTAACGAGGAAACCGCAAATGCAGAAAAACCCCGGGACCTAGTCCAGAATTGAATAATCTCAGAATTAAGTCACTATACAAAATCTAACAAACTTCATATAGTTGAGACCAAGAAACTAAACCTATAGTTCACCTAGTTTCTTCAATATCCATGCGCTTCCGACATTCAATAAGTGCATGCACTGGAACAATTCCTTTGGATCATATTTCAAATAGTAAAGGAAGAACAAATTTGTTTGGTAACAACTCTCTTGATTCTTTAAGATAAAGATATCTCAAGTCATAAGCAAAGGCTCTTCTGTTTAACCAATAAACTCTTTTGCCTGGTTAGACCAATCTATCCAACAACTACCGAAGTAGCAGAGTTTAGATTTGCAATCAATAAATATAGGTTCAAACAGGAAACTATATGGTGATTCCGTTCTTACACAACTAATCAATCAAATAAATCCGATTCTAGTTGGATCCCAGCCGATCAAAGTTTGTACACACCCAAAGATATAAAAACCAAATCAAAAATATTCTTTGTTTTCAAATCTTCTTTAATCTTCAATAAACACCTGCACAACACCACTTGAATATCTTTTGATCAATCACACACGGAACAGAGTCTGTCAACAATGGATTATTACAAGACGTCATTAGATCTACAGACAGTTCTAAAGATCCCGTCGACACTTCGATCTAGTTTGAGTGAATCTTGTTAGAGCATAGCTCGGTTGAACCCACCAAGCGTTGGTATGTCAAGTTTGGTTTTCATATTTTAGTGAACCAAAACTCATTTAAAGAGTTGCTTGATTATTTACAAGAGTCAACTTCGTATAGGTTATCTAGAAAGTTATTAGGATATGAGACATACAAGTATTACTCGAAGACATGAAGAATGTGAAGAAGTAAAGAGATACAACGACGACATCATCCTTCCCCTTGAGGTTAGTAATATTTTGACTTGAACTGTTTCATTCCTAACGTATCTTTCAAGTCGTGTTATATTAAAAACATAACTGCGAAGCTGTGAATGATTATACTCTAGTTAGACGTAGTATTAAGGAATTATAATACGAAGTATAACGCCTATCTTTTGAACTTCGTATATAAGACATCGACATAATCGTATGAATGTTATTGTGATTATGTGTATGGGTATGAGTGAAAATTTCGTCCTAGGAAACAATGTTTTACATTCGTTTAAAGGAAGTACATTCATAAACTTGTTTTGTGAATCTAAAGGGAAATCACTAGGCTTATTGGTATTGTTATTCATTGCAAATCTTTGGATTACAAATACGTGTGTCTAGTATAACCGCTCATAACTTGCTTATGTATCTTGGTAAAACTATTCACAATGCCTGACTTATGTATCGGTATGACTTTTATTAGTGAAACCAATCTTAAGTCATCACCTGAGATGGTATGATCGATATTTGTAATTGGTGTGACCATTCCTAGTCATTGGGAAACCGATCCTAGAACTTGGTAGGACTAATCACAAGATGTATAATCGATCCTTGTAGTAGGTTAACAAGTTTTAGTAATTGGTGTAACCGATCCTATAACTTGTGCAACCGATCACAAGTACCATAAATAGTGGTAACTGATCCTGGTACTTAGTTAGCCATTTTATGGAAACTAGTGTGACCGATCCTAGTAGCCACTTGGACGTAGAACCGAAATTTGTTTGGTAGAACTGTTAAACCCATTAATAATGATTGAATGTTTTTGATCAATCACATAGTTCTTGGAAATCAGATGAACCAATTCTAAACTCGTTTGGAAGTGTGGCAAATCGGTTCCAAGATTGTAAATATGAAAAAGGATTTACAAAGTAAAGATGTCGACATACTTTGAACATGTGCAGTAAATTCTTATCTATTATTGTTCAAAGATATTCCTTAATAACTAAAGGAGAATCTCAGATCGAAATAAACTGAGAATCTTTTAATTAAGGTTCTTAGTTTTATATGCTTTTAATTTCCAGCAATTAAATGCATATCTTTAGAAAATAAAAATTGATAATGTGCATTTATTAATTGGAGTTTTTCTACTGAGATTTCGGTCAATATTTGGACAGAGCATTTCCAGGAATTATTTGAAAACCGATTTTGGCTTTATCGCATATCTTTGAGAATATTCGGTTTTGAAAATTCCTTGGTGTCCAAACTTCCTTGGTCTATAAATATTGAAGTTTGCATTTCGAGCAAACTAATCCTCAGAGCCAGCAAAACTACCTAGTTGTGTTGTTACTAGTGGAGCTGTCTATTCAGAGAGGAAAGTACCCTAATTAGGCGAAATCTCTTACGCCGCTTGTTTTAAATACTTCTTTGGGATTGAGAAGCTCTACGAGTACCGTTGGTGGGAAACTAGATAATTGCAGTTTATTATTAGTCTTCGATTGATTTGATTGACTAACAGTTGTTGAACTTTGATTGCACCTAGTTTGTTTATGCTTGAGAATCTTATCTTCTGATATAATATTTGAAAAGACGAGGGTACCCAAATATACCCAAATATAAGATTTCGCCTAATTAGGGTACTTTCCTCTCAGGATAGACGGCTCCACCAGAAACAACAAGAAGATGAAGTTTGCCTGGCTCTTAGGATATATAGTTTGCTCGAAATGCAAACTTGGGTATCTATAGACCAAGGATGTCTGGACACCAAGGAATTTCCAAAACCGAATATTCTCAAGATATGCAATAAATGCCCAAATCGGTTTTCATAATTCCTGGAAATGCTTTGTCTAATATTTCCGAAATCTCACTAGAAAATCTCCAATTAGTAAATGCATATTACCAATTTTTATTCTCTAGAGATATGCATTTAATTGCTGGTGATTAAAGCATATAAAACTAACAACCTTAATTAAAAGATTCTTAATTTATTTCGGTCCGGGATCTCCTTGAGTTATTAAGGAATATCTTTGAACAATAAAAGATAAGAGTTACTGAACATGTTCAAAGTATGTCGACATCTTTTCTTTGTAAATCCTCTTTCATATTTACAATCTTGGAATCGATTATACCACACTTCCAAACAAGTTTAGAATTGGTTCATCTGTATTCCAAGACAACTATGTGATTGATCATATATCAAATCACTAATCATGGGTTTACGGTTCTACCAAACAAAAGGATCGGTTCTACCTTAATATGGTTACTGGGACCGGTTACATCAGTTACCAGGATCGGTTACGTCAATTACCAGGACCGGTTACCATATTCTCATGGTATACTTGTGATCGGTTACACAAGTCACTAGGATCGGTTACACCAATTACTAGGACCAGTTACGCCAATTACAAGGATCGATTACACAACTCTTTTGTGATCGGTCACACCAATTACTAGGATCGGTCACACCAATTACTAGGATCGGTCATACCATCTTAGGTGATTACTTAGGATCGGTTACACTAATAAAAGTCATACCAAATCATAAGTCAGGCACTGTGATTAGTTTTACCAAGATACATAATAAGTTAAGATCGGTTCTACTAACTCACACATATTGGTAATCCAAAGATATGCAATGAATAACAATACCAATAAGCCTAGCGATTTCCCTTTCGATTCATAAAACAAGTTCATGAATGTACTTCCTTTAAACAAATGTAAACATTGTTTCCTAGGACGAAATCTTCACCTTTACCTATACACATAATCACAATAGCATTCATACGATTATGTCGATGTCTTATATACGAAGTTCAAAAGATAAGCGTTATACTTCGTATTCTAATTCCTTAACACTATGATCATGTGATCATGTCTCACTACTAGAGTATAATCATTCACAGCTTCGCAGTTATGTTTTCAATATATCACGACTTGAAAGATACGTTAGGAATGAAAAAGTTCAAGTCAAAATATTACTAACCTCAAGAGGAAGGATGATGTCGTCATTGTATCTTGTTACTTCTTCACATTCTTCAAGTCTTCGAGCAATACTTGTATGTCTCATAATCCTAATCTTTCTAGTTTAACATTGTCTCTAGTACATAATTAAGCGACTCTTTAATTGAGTTTTGATTCACTAAAATATGACAACCAAACTTGACATACCAACGCTTGGTGGGTTCAACCGAGCTATGCTCTAACACCTTTCCATTTTCTTCTCAACAGGTGCCAATAATTGGTAAAAGAGATAGATAAACCAACAACCACACTTTCTATAAGAATAAGTATACCTCCTTTTGAGATATATTTCTATGCTGTGAAATTAATATTTTATCGAATTCCTGAAGAATTACATCCCAAACATCGATTGATTTCGACTAACTTCAAAGAGGAGTTATGTCATATCCCAGTCGAAGGCTAGCTCATCTGTTAAGGGCTATCTGAGTCGGGGGGTACTAATAAATCTAATGATTGTCCAGTTGCTTAATTTTTACGTTAGTATTAATTAGTGACTGTTTTAATTAGAGTAGAAGTGTTCGTGTGTCTATCACATTCACTGGAAAACCCTATCTTCATATACTCCTTTTGTGCTTGTAAAACGTTATCATTGAATATTATCAGCTTATGCTTCCGCCTCTTTGAGGTTTTTACCCTTCAAATTGCAGTATAGATCATGTAGTTTAGTCTGATTATCCATTTGTAGTATAGATCACTACAATTGGTATCAGAGCACTTGATCCGAGTGACCTGTTACGATGGTGAATCAAAAAGAGTTTGAAGCTTTTCAGAGAAAACCCAATAAAGGTATGATGATACTGTTTCAGAGATTAACAAGAATCTTCCTACTATGCTAGCAACAAGCAATGTTAAACTTATCAAGAATCTATCTCAGTTGATTGCTCAGGAAGTAGATCGGGCTGTGAACAAGAATAAATCAGACTCTAGATCGGTTCAGCAGCATGTGATGCAGTCATATAGCAGATCTCACGGTGGAATGAGCAATGTTCAATACTCAATATTCTCTAATCAGATGACTAGCCTCCATAAACCCAAGGCAGATTTTCCCAGATTTGGAGGAACCAGCATTGGGTCATGATGATATTGTTGGTGAATTCAATAAACTATGTCAGACAGGCACTGTGTTAGAGTATAAAGAAGTGTTGGAGGAGTTGAAGGCATTAATGGTGGCTAAAAACAAACACTTCTCTGAAAAGTATTTCACTTTAAATTTTATTAGTGGTTTAAAAGAAAAATTGTGCACATATCAGTTCAAATGTTCTCACCTAAAGGATTGAGAGAAGCAATTGATCGAATTTTATATAGTGGTAAATAGGTTGTCGTTCACTCGGACTTTGTTGAAATTGATTTTAGGCTTAAATAATGGAAAATACTAAAAATAAGAAAATACATATACAAAAGTTGACAAGATGAAGAGATGATCGGGACTCAGGATTCCACCAGACTTCAATTTCATGCAATTCAAATACCAATTCTAAACAATAATATCTCATAATATAAAGTTTCATTGACTCTAATTCATTGCCTAAAGTAGATTTCGAAAGTAATGGTTGTAAATCTAAAGTTTGGGATATCAAAACAATTAAGCAAGCATAACCCATCAATTAAAATGACAACTATTCAATGATAATCATAATTCAATTAAATAACTGTGTAATTAGTCATAAAAAGAATTAATATAATTACCGCATTCGTGAAGTTTGGATTCCTCCGTTGTCCCGGTGATAGGATTTAGCTCATTAGGTTGGAAACACAATCAAAAGTTGATTTCATATCTCAAAAAGGTATTTGGAAGAGGAAAAAGTATAAAGCAGTATGTTTGTAACAGATGTAACTGTTACAGAACCCACTGTTACAAAGAAACACTAACAGACTGTTGCGAACTCGAAATAATTGTTACATAAATTGTTACAATGTTATTGGATTTGAAAGTATAGGCAACAGTTTCTGCGACTGTCTAAATATGTTGTCTTGTGTTCTTCCTCTTCTTCTTTGCATGAAAGTGCAGAACTCGTCTGCAACTTCTTCCACAAACCAGAACTTCACCCCTAACTCTCTATTACCCTTCTCTGATCACAGGAAACCTTTTTATACTCGACAGCGACAAAATATCTCCTCATAAATGCTCCAAATCTTCTCGCTGTCAAGCCATAAACTCGGAATATTTTCTTCTCTGACTTATCTTCCCATGCACCTGATTGCGGCTAACTCACTCCCAACACGCAGAAAACCTTCCTTTTTTATCTCTTGCACGCTCCAGAAAGTGTCCCAAGTCTTCCAAACTCAAGCAATGCACATCTCAAACTCACGGCCAGTCATGTTATCCCGTGAATATCTCCTCTTTCTGTTATCCAACTTGACACGCATACAACCCAATTTTTATGATTCTAACACACATACCAATCCTGTTTAGTCAAAACAGGATATTCCCAACCAATTCCATCGATTGAATCTCACGACTGGTCAAACAAAATCCAAACAGAAAGTTCGCAGTTTATCTTACTTCCTTGTTTTACTTTGAATTGGAGTATTCAGCCCAACTGGATCGAACGAAACACATATATCATCAATGTCTAGCCCAGCAGAGTAAACCCAATTAATTCCAGCCCTTAATCTCACTGAAACAAGGTCAAATCTCAAACCCTAATATTGTTCTTCCGCTGCAAAAAATTCCCCTCAAATTCTGTTGTTTAAATGTGGAAGAAGAAGGTCGCTCCCCTATCCTTCTGTGGAGTGTAAATAGCAGGTGTCCAACTGAGGTGCTTTTATCAACTTTTCGAGCCGATTTTTCCAAAAATGTTTATTTCCCATAAATACCTACAAACACACCAAACACCATAATAAGTACAAAATCGAGTACCAACAACACAGAAAATTGAGGACAAAATTAGACACAAAAATGTGTCTATCAAATACCCCCAAACTTATTATTTGCTAGTCCTCGAGCAAATTTATTCTATAAAATAAAATCATAACTCACTGTCGCAGGCATCGCGATTGCACTTAGCGTGTGCAACAAGCCTTTAAACCCCTAGGTGGCCCTAGTGGCCGAGTTATAGTCTCGGGAGGGTTTACCAGAGGTGTACCCACAAAACCTTTACTCCAGACCCTAACTATCTACGCTGAACCTTGGAAGGCACTAAAGAATATCCTTGGTTGGCATACTCTCATTGACTACAGGAGGAAGTACCCTGATGCGAAATTTCAATTGCTGTACACGAGTTTGCACTCAAGCATACTAAAATTCATATATAAGTGACAGAGATCTACTCAGATAGTCGCACTATGGACATCAATATCCGGAGTCAAACCAATCACATGAGAAGATCAGGAAGATGGATATAGAGAAAACGTAGATGGTTTTAAGGTGAATAGTGTTTCCCATATTGGTCTGACTAATATCAACACAACTGGCATATACAAGGGGACCAACGATCGATAATACTAACTTTAGGTCAACACAACTGGCATATACAAGGGAACCAGCGGTCGACTTTATTGAATTTATTCTGGTTGGTCTGATGGTTTGGTCTCAATTTCTTTTTTTTTTCTTTTTTTTTTTTTATGGTATCTCAGTCACTCTATTTCACCCTAGCAATGGTAACAACTTGAATCGTGTTCCCCACCAAATCACTTAAAAGAAAAGAAAAATAAAAACAGAAGGTGAAATGGGCTCAACGAGATATGGCAAAACTACCATGTTATTTTTAACACTTGAGCTCTGTGCTTTTATGAATAGACTCTATAGATGTTTCCATCTAATCAGATTGGTTCCTCAAATTTTACAACCAATATGCTTCCATCCACTTAGATTAGTTGGTGTTATCCTTAATAGGCATAAATTTCCAGGCTCTGGAGTTTATTTATTTATACTGCAACTAAAAAGTTTCTCCCATACCGCCAAACTTAAATGTAACATTGTCCTCAATGTTCTAAAGATGAAATTAAAAGCATGAACAAGGAGAAACTGTTACCACTTGAAGAAAGGGAATTAAGGAAAGATATTACCGTGTCGCATGAGCATGGGTTACCTCCCAAAAAGTGCTAAGTTTAAAGTCTTCAGCCAGACATTGGAAAGGATTAGTCACCTCGTAAAATCATATAGCAGTAACTGAAATAACTGTGGGTCATCTGGAGCAAAAAGTGTCAACCACAAGAAGAGGAAACTGCAACAGCTCAAGAAGATACCGAACATACCCTTATTTAACTTTATGTTTAAGACAACTATATATAGTTGTGGCTCAGGTTCAGGCTCTATAAAAGGGTCTAGATAAAATGTTTTCAAGGGACGAATTTCCTCAAAGGTAAGATCCTGAAGGTCAGGTTGAAGAGTCTGTAAATTCTTAACTAAGAACTTAGAAGCACATATCAATAACCTGAATAATTAGGGATCCTCTAAGTCAATCAGATTTGACTCACACAGTTGACCACAATAGTGGTCATTCTTAAGCAAATGTGTCGACCCTAGTCTCCTAAAGTAATTAGGTTTAGTCTCAAAACTTATGAACTGACACATCTGAAATTCATAAGTACCAACAATTGGAAGAAAAGTTTCTGGTGGGAAAAAAAATTTAACCTTGATATCATAGCCTAGGTTAACCACATCAACCAGAGGATGGGTTTCTAACAACTGAACTTCTTTATAGACAAAACTAGGTTCAAGAAAAAGTGTATGAATATAATCTTGTAAAATGGTTGAGGCACAGATGTCCAGTCCTAAGTGATGGGCTTTTTTGAGAGTTAAAGGTAAGGCACTAGGAGAGTGATAATCACCCCCCAAACTTAGAGTTTTCAGTGTCTCTAGATAGACTAGTCACAATTTCCCTAATTTCTAGAACATCAGAATCCTGAAAATGGTCAATTGATTCTTCTAAGTTATTATCAGGTAATGTATCCTTACTCATCTCTACTAGTTTATCGTCTTCTAAGACTAGTGTTTCTAAACCGCTAGACTCTAAAACAATATTCTCAGGGTAAACTCTTTCCTCTAAACCATCATCACAATCATATAAAGGATTATCAGCGAAGGTTTCTAGTAAAGGCTCATTAACTAAGGTGTTAATCATAGTTACTTCCTCCGATTAAATGATAGGCACATCAAATAATGGATATTCCAACACACTGCAGGCTAAAGGATCATGAACTACATCGTCTAAAACGGTGGTATCTCTAGTCAAATCCACATCCTTTTGAATAGGTAAATAATCATTAAAATTATCGGGATTTGGACCAGAAATAGTAGTATCCTTATAAATCTCAACTGGAGTAACCATTTCCTGATCACTATGCCTACATATGTATGATTCTTCATCAACACTATCCTCATCATAATCATCATTATAATAACATGAAAATGGTTGAACCTTATCTAAAGTAGTGTCTCCAATTCTAACCTCATCATCATGATTATATGAATAAAAATTATCATTATTTTCAAGGGTGTTATTGGAAACACTATATTGGAAATTCAAGTTATTTCGAGCAATACTTTCGTTTGTCTCTAACTCAAGTTTACGTGTCGACTCAGCTATCCTCTCAAGGGTCTCTTATAAAGAAAGTTCTATTAGTGTTGGGTCTAAGTTTTCAGTTAACCTATTGAGGATATCTTCTAAAGAAGATTCAGTCGTTGTTGCAGTTCTTTCGTCCATAACTACGTTATTCACCTCAACTAACTTACATGTCGATTCAGCTAACTTACGTGTTGACTCAGCTAAATCCCTGAGGGACTCTTCTAGAGAAGAAATATGAACAGAAGGATCATAAAAAGGACTACTTTTCAATAGTTTGATTGTATCCTCTAGAGACGAAGAACTAGTATTATAATCTTCTTGCTCGTATGACTGATGCATGTGTGGATAGTAATTGGGATCACCATGGTATGACCCATAACCTTCAAAAGGTTGGCGTTTCCAACCACTATTCACACTATGGTCATAAAAAGAGTAATGTCCATATTGTTCGGTTGGATTATCATTGTATTGGCTACTATAATACCAGTTTGACATCCTAACTGCAAGGAAATTCTACACAAGAACAAACAAGGAATACTCGACCAAAACAAGCCTATTTAATCTAGCAAACAAAAAGCAAGATGGATCCACTTAGAATGTTTCTAGACCAGATTATAATCCTTCGAAAGGGAATTTGTTACAATTTAAGCAAACCCCTCTGGAATCAATCTGAGCTAATGTAAGTTAAATAGAGACAAGGGAAGCTCAATGGAGCTTTGACACTCAGGCCTCACTGGCAAAACATTCACTTGGGTTACAAGGAGGCACGCTAAACTTACATTAACCATCATGAACTTCAAAGTATGCTTAAAAGACCAACCAATATTTCTCGAACGACTTTCCTATTAAGATCGTTACCCTATCAGTCTCGTTCTAGTCAGTATTTTAAGCTTGGGTTCGCGTAGGTTTTGTGTTCCTAAGGCGGGCAAGAAGAGAACGGTGATGAAATCCGAACCCTTATCTTGTATGTCCAGTCCTTTCCCTTTACTAGAAAATAATTCCGTGTTCAGTCCTCAACATGTATATGCAAACCAAGGAAGACAGTAAACCCGCTGAAAGGGGATTCACGGGTGTTTCGATAAACTTACCTCCCGTACCAAACGGGAGATGAACAGTTGTAGTCGACTCGGGCCACGACTCCTATGTCATGTAAGAACCCGAGGGGCCGAGGAAATATCATAATTGTCGTCCTTCCATGTGCAGTTTATATTTAAACTAACCCTTCCTTAGGCTTTAAAAAATAAATAATGTCCAATGTCCCAAAAAATAAAATTCAAAAAGTCCAAAAAAATAACAGATAATAATAAAAACCCTAATTACAGTTTCTAAAAATAAAAAGAAATAAAATCTAAAAAAAATAAAGTCTAATAAAAAATAAACTATATACAAAAATCTTCTTCTTCACTCCTTTTGGATTCCTCTTTTCTTTCCTTCTTTGGCTTTGCTTTTCTTTTCAGCACTCTCTTTTTCTTTAGTTCTGCTCCAAACCTGAAAGCAAACAGAAAATACCAAAACGCGTAAAAAAGAAAAAAAATAATAAAAATAAAAGTAAAACCTATAAAACAAATCTATATACAAGTCCGCGTCGGCGGCGCCAAAAATTAATCGAGTTTTATATAGTGGTAAATAGGTTGTCGTTCACTCGGACTTTGTTGAAATTGATTTTAGGCTTAAATAATGGAAAATACTAAAAATAAGAAAATATATATACGAAAGTTAACAAGATGAAGAGATGATCGGGACTCAGGATTCTACCAGACTTCAATTTCATGCAATTCAAATACCAATTCTAAACAATAATAGCTCATAATATAAAGTTTCATTGACTCTAATTCATTTCCTAAAGTAGATTTCGAAAGTAATGGTTGTAAATCTAAAGTATGGGATATCAAAACAATTAAGCAAGCATAACCCATCAATTGAAATGACAACTATTCAATGATAATCATAATTCAATTAAATAACTGTGCAATTAGTCATAAAAAGAATTAATATAATTACCGTATTCGTGAAGTTTGGCTTCCTCCGTCGTCCCGGTGATAGGATTCATCTCATTAGGTTGGAAACACAATCAAAAGTTGATTTCATTGCTCAAAAAGGTATTTGGAAGAGGAAAGGCCATAAAGAAGTGTGTTTGTAACATATATAATTGTTACAGAACCCACTGTTACAAAGAAACACTAACAAACTGTTGCGAACTCGAAATAATTGTTACAGAAATTGTTACAAAGTTATTGGATTTGAATGTATAGGCAGCAGTTTCTGCGACTGTCTAAATATTCTGTTTTGTGTTCTTCCTCTTCTTCTTCGCCTGAAAGTGCAGAACTCGTCCGCAACTTCTTCCACGAACCAGAACTTCACCCCTAACTCTCCATTCCCCTTCTCTGATCACAAGAAACCTTTTTATACTCGACACCGACAAAATATCTCCTCATAACTGAAAACGCGGGGGTCTAACAACACCACCCAATATTTCGATTAGCAATCTGTATGGACTAACTCCGAAATACTTTGCTAGAGAATCAACTAGACAGTCAGACTCAATCCAGATAAAAGTATCTCAAGGAGTTAATATCTCTCTCTTGATTTGATTTTTACTCAATCTAAAAACAATAGCGAGCCTTTATCAAATACAAGGAATACTTGGACGGTACCATCTTAGCACGATAAATCAAAAACAGTCCTGCCCGGCTAACCATTGTATGCAGAAAAAGAAAAGGAAGTCTACCATTCATCAAAAGCTGTTTTCAAAAACGATGCAGGATTTGCAAAGTTCTGCAGTCAAGTTTTTTAAAACTGTGATTACAATGGATAAAAAAAGTTCTTCATAACTCTCCTTTTCAAATGGATAAGCAGAAACCTAGTGGAATGGGTGGTTTCTCTCTTTGCAAAGATTATCCCAGTCCAACTTTGGATTGGAGGCCTTATGCTCAGTAATCTTGTTGAAAAATGATTCTTGTATTTTCTTCCTCTTATACAAGAATCATGATATACAAGAGGACTGTAATATAATCTTGTTATTTTCTGTTTGTGCTTTTACCAGGTCTTGTTCGTGAACGGCTTCAGCTTTTTGGATAACCAACTTCTGTTAGGGTTTGGTAAAAAGGGTGTTTCTGGGAATTCTACAACTGTATTCCTTTTTAAAAGCTCTATCTCTTCAGCACTCTCATTTCATCTTCACTATCATGTCCTCCTCTAGTCTTCCAAGTAAAGAAATTGATGTATGGACAGTTCTATTTCCTTCAAAGAAGATTCTTTTCGATTCTTCTGACAATGAGACGTGCTATGACAAACATGTCTCTTCTTCTGATGAGAACCCTACTGTCTGTCAGTTTGATAAGCTCTCTTTAACCATGAATCTCGTCTTGGAACAAGTTCGTGCTCTGAAAAATGAACTTGAAGTTTCTTCCAAAAGACTTGAGGAGAAAATGGACAGTCTTGAATCCAGGATTGACCTAATCAAAGATGATCTTGAAGAATATAGGGAATACGAGAAGATTATTCAAGGTAAGTGAAATGATTGTTAAGAGGTATAAATACCTAGTAAGTCTTCTTTTGGATTAGTTGGAAGAATAACTAGCGTTTTGAATAGCGGAGATTGTGACTACACATAGCTATTTTGTTTTCATCTTCTTATGTTTATTTTTTTAGGTTTATTGGTTTTAAATTCTAAAAATATTTGGAGGATGATGTTATTGCAGTATTAATCTTTATGATTTTGTGATATTGCAATATTTTTATGGGATATGGATTGTTTGCGTCTGTGAACTTGAAGGTCCCATATGTTGTCAAAAGTAAAGTCATTCATGAATTGGTTTTCGTATTGATGAAAGGACGACTGGACTTTTGACAAATACAAAAGTTATGCCTATGCTAATGTTTATTTCCCATAAATACCTACAAACACACAAAACACCATAATAAGTACAAAATCGAGTACCGATAATACAGAAATTTGAAGACAAAATTAGACACAAAAATGTGTCTATCAGCCATACACTTAACCAGGATGCGAGAAGAACTGTTAGAGACCACTACTAGAAGAAACAAGGAAGCATCTAGATTTCCTCCTCTGCATATACCACACAACAACATGGCAATAGTAACTTCTACAAAATCCAGCACACCATCTCCAAGACAAAGTACTGCTACCAGTCCCAAGATGTTACCCATTAAAATGCTAACCTATGCTGAGATGAGAGCTAGGAGAGAAAATGGACTATGCTATAACTGTGATGAAGACTTCAAAGTTGGCCATAAATGTATCAAACAACAAATATTCATGATGGCTGCTGAAAAAGAAGATACGGGACCATCTGAGGAAGATTCACCTGGCAGTTCACCACTAATTCAGGAGATTGTGGAAGAAGAAGTAGAGATATCCTTGAATTCCCTAGCAGATAACATATCAGAAAACACCATTAAAATACAAGGGAAGTCTATAAATAGAAAATATCTCATAATACTGATATACAGTGAAAGTACTCATATTTTCATAGACCCTAAGGTGGCTAGAGGCAGTGGGTGCTGTGTTGAGCCCACTGACACATTCCAGGTAGTTGTTGTTGATGGTAATAAGCTGCAAAGTAAGGCTAAATGTCCAAAATTTGCTTGGAATATGCAAGGGCACCAATTTGAGTTTGGTGTGAGATTGCTAGAATTGGGAGGATGTGATATGGTATTAGGGGTAGATTGGATGAGAACCATAAGTCCAGTGCATCTTTGTTTTATAAAATTATATTTCCTTTAAAAAAGATGGGAAGAGCATTAAGTTGGTTGGGTTATAAAATCAGACTCATGCTCACATTTCTATGAGGACCGGGGAGGAATGCCACAAGCATCTCAAGATGAATAAACAAGGATTTATAGGTCATATATTTTCTATTTGTTCCACTGATCTAGATACTTCAATACCTGAGCCCATTCAGCCCCAACTTAACTCATACACTGCAGTATTTTAAGACCTTAAAACCCTTCCACCCCACAAAAACCATGATCACCACATTCCCCCTCAAACACTCTCAATACCTCCAAACCAAGGGCCTTACAGAATACCCTATATACAGAAGGACATAGTTGAGAAGATGGTTCAAGAAATATTGGACTCTGGGATTATCAGACCCGGTCACAACCCTTTCTCTTCACCAGTTCTTTTAGTTAGGAAGAAAGACGAGAGTTGGATATTCTGTGTGGACTACAGAAGACTAAATGAGTTTAATTATCAAGGACAAATACCCCATTTCCATTATAGAAGAGCTGCTAGATGATTTAAAAGGCTCCAAGGTATTTTCTAAGATAAATTTTAGAGAATGCTACCACCATATCAGAGTCACTCCCATAGATGTTCACAGGAGAGCCTTCAAGACCCATTAGGGGCACTATGAATTCTTGGTGATGCCATTTGGCCTGACCAATGCACCAGCCAGCTTTGAATCCTTGATGAGTGAGGTGTTCAAACCATATTTGAGAAAGTTTATCCATGTTTTCTTTGATAACATTTTAGTCTACAGTCCTGATATGGAAACTCATCTCCATCACTTAGAGACTACTTTAGTTATTATCAAGGAACATTCTCTATATGCAAATCTTAGTAAGTGCTCCTTTGGAAAGTCACAACTAGAATATTTGGGACATATCATCAGCAGTGAATGGGTGTCTGCAGATCCTGATTGATTGCATGAAAAGGTGGCCTACCCCAACTTCCATAAGGGAATTAAGAGGGTTTGGGCTAACAGGGTATTATAAGAAGTTTGTGAAGAATTATGGGCTTATTATATGTAAACCACTGAAACAATTGCTCAAGAAGAATAATTTTCACTGGGATGAGACAACTCAGTCATCATTTGAGCAATTAAAGAAGTTGTTACTACTACTCCAGTTCTCATTTTACCTGATTTTTATAAGCTATTTGAGTTAGCTATCGATGCTTGTGATAATGGGGTAGGGTTGTGTTAATGCAGGAGAGTAGACCAATTGCCTACTTCAGCTGAGGAATGGGTACCATATTTATGTCCATGTCAACTTATGAGAAGGAGATGATGGATGTAGTCATGGCAGTTACTAAGTGTATATAAGGAAAAACGATTTGCTATTTTTTCAGGGAATTGAAGAGACTGACGTGTTATCGAGAATCCTCAACCGAGAAAACTGTTCAACCTCACACAGATGTACTACAAAGGAAGTGCTTAGATTCGAGAGATCAATCTGTAGGACTCCGGCCTAAACCAAGTCAATGGCCGTTCCAGAGTCAATTCTGTCGCAAAGAGGGGGATGGGTTGATCTGTAGGAGGGAAGCTGAGAATTGTGTGGGATCAATGATGATCAAGGATTGTGGATGTGTTGAAGGTTTTTGCAGTTTTTCTGTGAACTGATGAGTTCGAATAAGTTCTGGGAGATTGACGAATTCTTGAGAGTAATTGCTCAAGAAATTCTATGTAGATGAATGTTGATGTCCTTCAATCATGGATTCAGAGACTTATTTATATTTTCATAATGGAAAAAACTTGATCCGTGTAAGTGTGACGGTTTCTTGAGTGAAAGAGTGGGGAAGTGGGAAATCATGGTGAAACCAGTTCCAGGTCGTGCAGAGACTTGGTTAACCGTTCACCCACTACTTTGCTAACTCCTTCAACCGTTTGCACGACTTACTCACATTTCTCACCGTGGATGAATCCACGTGCCGTAGGCCGCCAGACTAAAACCCTAATTGATATCCCCCCATGTGACGTGATCGGTGTCTCACGAATCGTGGAGTCTGCATGACAGACGTGTATTTTATTAGTCAGTTATTGACTGTTTAGACAATGAGTCTAGGTTTTGTTGAATTGAGCATGAGTGAAGAATGCTCAGGGATTCATTGATTCGATGAATTATTGAATATTGATAGTTGGATCAATATTTGAGCAACTGAGCAAGTATTGCTCAATTCGACGAATTATTGATAAATTACTGAATATTGATAGTTGGATCAATATTCGAGCAACTGAGCAAGTATTGCTCAATTCGACGAATTACTGATAAATTACTGAATATTGATAGTTGGATCAATATTTGAGCAACTGAGCAAGTATTGCTCAATTCAATGGATTACTGATAAATTACTGAATATTGATAGTTGGATCAATATTCGAGCAACTGAGCAAGTATTGCTCAATTCGACGAATTATTTATTGGTGACATGGCTCAATAAAATATTAATTAAAATATTGGTAGACTACCGAATATTATATAATTAATCCATATGTTGATTGCTGGATCAATATAAATTTATTAGTGTTTGAACTTTCTCAGAATGATGAATTCGTGAAGCGTTTGTTCGAAACCCTAATTTTTGATCAATCGTTCGTCAATTGATGAATTGCTGAAAACAGTTCATGAGTGATAGAGGGACCGACCACATGGGATGATGGACATCCATGTGGTGTCCAAGTGTTCAAGTGAGCGTGCACCTGGGTCCTGAGTTGACCAGTTGGTGAAAGAATGGTGATTAAATGCCACTTTCATCATTTATTGAAATAGTGCTCGATTGAGCATTAAGTGATAAAACCTAATTATGGAAAAGTGAGGGACCGACCAAGAGGACATAAAACCGTCCCTTGGTGGTCGTGGGACCAGAAGATGGTCGTTTGGGCAAATTCCAAGTCGGTTGGAAAGAGTTTGGACCCAATTTGAGCAATTGAGAAATTAGGTCAAAATTATGAAAAAGTGTGGGACCGGCTCCTCGAAAGCCTTAGGGCCGGCCTTGGTCGGTCAAGGAAGCATGCCCGTGTCACCATAATTTCTGTGTCCCAGTCTTGAGAGTTTTGGCATTTTCTGATTGCGTTTGAGCAATTTCTCGGATTTTCAGAAGAGTTCGATCTTTGACTGAAATTCTTGATTTTGCTCGAATGAGCAAAGTAGAACTTTGCTTGTTTGATCAAAATTCGGAAAATATTAAAATAATGATATTTTAGTATTTGGCGTGAGTAGCCTAGTCGGTCATGTGATCATTTGACTTTTTGGCTTTTTCATGGTTTGAGCAATATTTGAGATAATATGAGGAAACCATGATTTTTGCTCAAAGTGAGGAGTTTCATGAGATGAGAGAAATAATAATTATGAAAAATTAGGGATTGTAAGGTGTGGGACCGGCTACGGCTAGGGCATGGCCGGCCAGGTAGCCCGGTCCCACAACACCTTTCCCTATTTTATATTATTATTTTTCATGAAACTATGAAACTATGGAGAAACCATGAGTTTTGTTGAAACAGAGAAGTTTCATGAGATTAGGGAAATAATAATTATGAAAGGACAAGGGATTGCAAGGTGTGGGACCGGCCACGGCTAGGGAATGGCCGGCCAGCTAGGTTGCCCGGTCCCGCGACACCTTTCCCTATTTTATATTATTTTTCTCATGAAACCACGAAAATATGGAGAAACCGTGAGTTTTGCTCAAACAAGGAAAGTTGCTAGAATGAAGGATTTTTCATGAGTTCATGAAAATAAAAAAAATAAGGAAAAATAATATAAGAGGCATGGGACCGGCCACGGCTAAGGCACGGTCGGCCGGCCGGTGGGCCCGGCCCATGGGCGCCTCTTTATTATTTTAATGTTATTATTTTCTCTCTCCTATTTTGTGTAGGATTCCTCGTATGTCCATATTTTTGGATGCTCGTTCGTGCATTTGGGTGCTCGTTCGTGCATCATTGTTGAGTACAGTTGCACCATTTTATGGGGCTTACTCAGTGATATTCCCGATGCCCGATTGTTGAGTATTTATTACTAATTTATGAAATTCAGTGGAGAATGATTCATGAAACTGAGTAATAAAAATGAGTAGTTGTTTATTATCAATCCATAGGATCAGCCGTGAACTCGACCATGGATTCAGAATAACAAAATAAGCATTACCATCCTATGGGATCGTGGATTCGACCATGGCATCAGAGTAATTAACTATTACCATTCCATGAGATCCGTTGTGTATTCGATCATGAAATCGGAGTAATGAGATTATCTATTACCATTCCATGAGATCAGTGTGGATTCAATCATGAAATCGGAGTAATGAGATAAAATAGATTATCTTCTAGGAATTCAGTGGTGATTGTCACGGTAGAGTTAATCTATTACAAAAGGGATATTAGCCAGTTAAGGCATCATATCCGTTCTGAAAGGTGCATAATCAGGAAACAACGAGTGTTGCCGAAGTCCTGAAGGCGTTATTTCTCTCAATCTTACGGAGAACCGCCTGGATCTATACACGGTCTCTCCACTTAGTCAGGGAACAATGAGTATCACCGACATCCTGAACGCGTTATTGCTCTCAATCTTGCGGAGAACCGTCCAATCATTCTTCTATGCAGAGGTGGGTCTCTCTCATGTAGTCAGGGAACAGTGAGTATCACCGGAGTCCTGAAGGCGTGATTGCTCTCAATATTACGGAGAACCGCCTAATTATGTTATTCTACATAGAGGTCATGATGAAATGCAAGGTATCGAACGCTCAGCTAGTGGAGGATTTTCGAAAAACATATTCATCATGGATTTGTAAATATGAATCGTCACATGCCTGAAAGCCGTGTCAGAAACATGCAGTATCATGATTTTACGGTTTTGACCTTTGTTGAAAATCCACCATCTACATTAAGTCCCCTGCTTAGTGAGGGACAGTCATGTTCCGCAGTAAGCATTAAATGGTGATTTTCAGTTGCCAAGATCAGTGGTTGAACTTAGTTGTACAAAGGTATTTTCAGAATCCCCGATTTGCTCCAAAGGTGTCATGTACGAGCAAGTGTTCAGGTGAAGACCCTGATAGTATGATAGAGTGTCATCTCGTGAACACGGAGAGATGAGACACTGCTGATTTGGTCGGTTAAAAGTCCTATTTTGGTCGGTTTAGCGTTCGCGGGCCCAATCCCAGAAAAGGAAATCCATGTTTTATTAGGTTTTGGAAATAACATTGATATAAAAGGTAAATAACCCTAAATTTTTTTATTTCTCTTTGATTTGACCGACCAGCTCTCTTCATCATTCCCATGTCCGAGCAGTAGGAGGAGAAAAATTTCACGCCAGGAAAACAGTCACCGGCGACAACCGGCCGACCAAATTCCGGCCGGCACCGAAAGGTACGCCCATATTATTATTTTTTTGTTGTGAGTTCATGAGTTTTCCATGAATTGTTCAAAACAAAATTTTATGCACGCATGCACGTGTAGGTTTCATGAAGAAATTATTTTAGAAAACGTATGCTCGTTAGTTTAAGAAACAAGCAATAATCCCTAACATGAAAAAGATACATGAATCCTTGAATATACATGATTTAGTTGCAGTAGATAAAATTTTGTTTATGAGGTTTCAGGAAAATCCAAATTTATTTTCAAAGCATGAACTTTGGCAAATACTTTTAGGAACGTAGGCTCGTTTAGAAGTAATAAATAATGATCCTTAGAGTTAGAGGAATTTTTGAAAAGACACCATGATAAAATTTATTTGTGAACTTTCAAAATTTTATATGGAATATGTGGACCCTTGCAAAAATAGAAAGGACCCTCGTTTCGAAGACGAATGCTCGTTTGAGCAAAAAGATTTTTTTTTTTATATAAAATTTCCGTGAGCTTTGGATTTTTTTTAAAAATACGTGACTTATTCACGTTTTTGTTTGTTTTTCTTTTTTTTTAAAAAAAAAAAATCAAATTTTGATTTATGAAAAATTGTTGAAAGCAAACAATATTTTTATGAGTTCGTAGTACATATATGAGTTTGGTGATTTTATAGTGTACGTACACGTAAAAAAAAAATCAGTGAACATTCACTTGTAAGGTTATATGAATCATTCATGGTTTTATGAAAAGTAGGGTGTTTGACTTTGAATTTTTGCTCGTCTTTGTAGGTTTGAAGAAATGAGCAGGTTTTCAGAGTTTTACGTTGTTATGACTAAGTTCGTGAAATCGTAAATAGGTAAGAGTTGAGGATTACCATTTTTGTAGAAGCATCGTAATTAATTATTTTGTTGCTCTTAGTTCCACTGTGTTGATGAAATTTGTGCATGGATGTCACAACAACTTTGCAAAGATGATTGATCCTCAGGAGAGCATTTCTGAAAGATATTTCTAGGGAAGAATCTTCTGGAGAGGATGTTTCTATAGAGGATTCTTCTGGAGAGGATTCTTCCGGAGAGGATGCTTTTGCTGATGTATCTTCAAGAAATGATGATTCTAGGACCTCTAGGAAAAAGGAGGACAAAACCAAGAACATCCCAAATGTTGATGACAAATTCTTTGTGTTTTAGTACAAACCCGAAAAGCGTCCTTCAGGTTCCGCATTTCGGTTACTCATAAATCCCAGAAGCACTACTCAGAATAAGCTGGTAACTCCCCAAGCGATAATTAGGTTCTGTTTGAGCGGGAAGCACTATTTGGGTTCCCATGTGGAACTCAAACTTTCTCGAAATACCCTGGCACATTTCTCCGGATGGGCACGTCATATGTTGGGCTATAGTCATGTAAGAACTATGCTGGATCGTGCACAAGTGACACGAGCTATTCAACCAACTGGGGATCTAGTAATCAATCACGACATACCAGGTATGGTGGCTCTCTTGATCGTTGGTGCATTCCTACTCACACTTTCATACGCAGATGGGGAGAATTCACTGTCACTTTGGAAGATGTAGTCGCTTTATTGCATCTCCTAGTTACTGGTAATTTCCCTGAAGAGCTCTCAACAGATGAGAACACAATATTTGACATTCTGGAAGATAAAATGCAAGAGTTCAACAAGTCTTCCAAAGTTTGCTATGCTCAATGGTTGAAACACTGGTGGCCGAGAGATGTGATTCCTGAAGAACCTGATACTTTGAATATTGTTGCTTTCGTATGTTTGTGGCTCTCCAGATACATTCTTGAAGATAGTGGACATTTATTGAAGCCGTTTGTGATTCCTTTTGCTATGAAAAGGGCTAAAGGTGAGAAACTTCCTATTGGTAGTCTGTTTCTGGGTTCACTGTTTGCCAACTTGGATTCTTTAGTCATGGATTCCAGTGTGTCCAATGGTTTCATGAAGATTGAAACATATGCTAATACCACGTTTCTCCAAGCCTTAATGTGGGAGCACCTTGAAAAATATGCTCCAATTCCTCGTAGGGTCTTGCAAGGACCCAATGTTGATACTCGTCATGCCATCCTTGAGAAAAATAGTGCTAGGATTATGCGCTGGTCTACGAAGCAACCACGGCAAAAGAGACGCCTCACCAGCATTTTAGACACTGAGTATGAGTTCAATTTTCGTCCCTGGACGACAATTCCTCCTTCTTCTCACAATTGATCACTTTCAATGATGCTAATGAGAACATCACTTTGAAATCTGGCACTGAGTTGAGTGATGGAGAGAATTCTTTTATGCTGAGTTGCACTCCTGGTTATATAGTGTCAGTGATGCAAGGAGAATTCCAGGTGGAAGAATATAATATCGACAGAGCAGTTTGACAAATGGGTCTCGATCAGTGTGCTCCAGGTCATCGAATAAATAAGCCATCGGTTGAGTATTTGAAGGCTCATTTAGATAATACACATATGGAAGAGAATGATTATGTGTCTTCTTTTACCGACCGGGATATTTATGTAACTCCAGGTTATGCAGAATTCTGGAATCAATAACTCGAACGCTTGTATAAGTTTGTGATGGATGTCAAGTCTTCGACACAAGAGTTTCATTCTGCTGAAATACTCTTGGATTGACCACGGTTGAAACCTCTTTCTAGTGGTGATAAAAGAAAAACATCTCCAGAATATTCACAGGTAAATATTTTCCTTATGATTTTGGTAAAAGCATAATAATCACACCTTTTAATTGTTTCGATTAACTCATTTTAGGGTGGTCGTGTTGTGAGGCCTCGAATTCAGGTAGACTTCTCTGAATGGCAAGACAGTCCCCAGGGTGGAGAAAGCAGAAGCAGGGTGAATTACAGAATGATCGCGAATAGTGTGCAGTCCCCAACCGCTTCTTTGGTGAGTTGTTAGCACTTCCCTCGTCGTTGTGATTTTCTCGTCCATGTAATTAGGATCCCAAAAGAATATTGTTAATTTGTTTCAGAATTTTTCTCCATCGGTTATTGATGGTCTTCATCTTTCCTCTATACGGACAACCCAGAAATCCAGCATCGATGGAGAGGTTGAAGTGAGTATCCTTTCACGTAAGTGATTTCGGCATTCCCTTGAATGAAATAATGATGATTGTTGTTGATGCATCCAGGAGGAGATTTTTATGGAAAGCTGACATGGACAGGTTACTCATTCGTCTCCGAATGGTGGCGAGAAAGAGAACTTTCAAGAATTGGGACCGAATGGAGGTAATGGTGTTCCCAACGTTGATGCCGACCATATTAACCCTTAGAATGATTTGGAAACCCATCAAGTAAGTGTCCACCTCATATTTTCTTCATAGAAGTATAATATTTCTGAGTTGAGATTGAATGAATGAGAATTCACACGAATGAATGAAGAAACTTTAGTGAAATACGTCACCAGAAAATTCAGAACTCAGCCTTTTAGCAAAAACACCATAAAATCTTCATACGACGTCAGATTTTCGCAATCTACCCATGTAACCTTATGCCCAGGAAATTTCCAAGCTTTAGCAAATAAGATTTTAGAGTTTTGAGCATGTTTAGGGGCCGAAATTATCGAAACAGTAAACTTCCAGGAGACTTTCAGGAATTTTTCAGATGGCATGTAGTCCAATGTTTTGGATACAACTCCTTAATCGTTTATCCGATTGCTATGAAATTTTGATATGTTATATAAAACATCCATACAAAGATAACGGTATATGACTCAACCTTGGATTCCTTACCAATTGCTCCCAGTTCGTCATCTTATACAGGGCAGTATAAAATCTCTTCAGTCGGGCTTATTGAAAAACGTGTTTCATGACTTCCACACCATTTGCTCATGTATTGGATGCATAAGAAAGAACTTAGATAGTGTTAGTTCACTTAAATTATGGATTTTATGATTGTCTTTGGTTTCTATGCTCGAATTTCTTTAATCTCATGTAATCTTCGTATTAGGTACTAAATACCGAAGTTGAGAATAATGGAGCAAATGACGATTAGAACCATATGGTGAATCAAGTTGATGATGTTACGATCTCTGCACCTCAATGCCATGAGAATATTGATGCTGAAGTTGTCGAGGAAACTGAGACTCCCGTTGTTATTGCCCCTACGGAAGAAACCGAGCAAAGAGCAGAAGAGATTGTCCCAGAAGAAGTTGTTACAATGACTACGGAAGCTGCTCCGGAAATTGAGAATCGCATAGTGCTACACGAGTATCCTAATGCAGGGATTGTTTGTGAGCCTCCATTTGGCGCTTCACTCCCGTATCATGTATCTATTGGCGGATTCTGCGTTCCCACTGGGTATGCCAATATGTATGAGAAGTTGTGGAAGATGTATGGCCATATTGTCGTTACAAGAGATCCTGAACGTAGCTACTTCTTGACCATGCAATTAGAAAACATATTGTGTGTCATAGATGATATTCATACCAGGCCCAGAAGTACTGTCACTCGAGATGTACTCTTTGATTGGGAGTACAACTTGGAGAAATCTGAAGAACTTGGTTTTAACTTGAAGTGGCTTCGTCAGAAGATCAACACCATCAAGGATGCAGTAGTGAAGAATATACCTTTTACCAGTGATGCCTTGGTAGAGAAAATGGCCAAGATTGTTGAGTTGACTGAAAAGCTGGAGTTGGAGAAATCGGCTTTGCAAGTCTTGGAGAATGCTGAGAAGCAGAAATCGTATTTTGATGGCTTCCTTTAGTTTTCTTTCTATAAGCTCTTGAACCTTGAACTTCTGAGAGATGTGAGATTTTATTTTAGTTTTGATTTTTTGGTTGGTTTCTGACAAGTGAATGATTGAGGATTTTCTTTTGGATTTTGGATTTGATAGAGATTTTTCTTAAATAAAAGAACTTTGATAAATTGCTGAATTCAAATACTGGATGCAAGTATTGCAAACATTTTGAAGGAATTGAAAATACCGGTAAAAGAAAATTCTAAGATGCAAGCGCCAGATGTTTTGGGCGTTTTCCTTGGACATAAAACACCCGATGTTGAATGCTTCATGCGTCAAAAATCTTAAGCCAATTATCATGAATCACTGGTATACTTGTCTTGCCCTTGATGTCATCCAATTTGTAGTATCCTCCAGCTGCTGACTTAGCAATCATAAAAGGCCCTTCCCAGTTAGAACTCTTCGTGGAATGCAAATTACGTTTAGTTGCTTTAAGAACCAAATATCCTTCATGGAACTTGTTAGGCTTGGTTGCTCGTGCCTTGAATATTTTCTGTTGGTTCGGAATTCCTCGTACGGCGGGATTCCATGTTGGTGGAGCTTTCCAATTTTGCGGCACATGTGGACACTCGTGTAAGGGAGAGTACTTAGGATATTGATTGTGAAATTCGGTCATTATTCCAGCAATGACTCTGTTAGTGAGACGATGGATTCAGAGAGATTCCGCGTCCAACCATTTGGTGAAGTATTGTTGAGGTGAGACTAACCACTCATAACGTTTGGTGACAGCTGATTTATGAGTAAGATCAAGTCCCCTGACCAAAGTAGCATATTTGAAAGTTGGTAATACAGATGCGTGAGGGGGAATGAGACTTGCCTGAGTGCGGAACCTTTTGACAAATTCATGTGCGCTTTCTTCGGGTTTTTGTGTGAGTTCCATCAAGGCTTCGACTTTTCCCAGATGTTTGAATGGTGGGTCGTCCTCCACTTCTTCCGAGTCAGAGATTTCTTCAACAGAAAAATGTGCGACTGAAGATGAAGATGTTGCAGCGACCTTTCCATCATGAATCCATGTCCGCCCAAGAATCATGTCGTATCCTGGATCCTCATTAATTATGTACAACTTGGTTTCAGTCCAAGTTGAGTCGGTTTTCATCTTGAGAATGATGTAACCGTAAGCATCTCTGGAGATTCCTTCATGGTCTCTGACTGAGACAGGAGCGTGAATTGCTTCTTGTCGGATGATGCCAGCGGCTCTGAGGGTTTTCAGGGGGATGATGTTAACAACAACACCAACATCGACCAACGCTCGCTTGAATTCATTTCCCTTGAGGTGAACTATGGTGAGAAGTCCCCAGTTGTACATCTTTTTGTTTGTTGATGGAGGTTCAGGGAGTATCTCCTGAATCTCTAACAGTTTCCCAGATACATTGTGGTTCAATGTGGAAAACATATCATTTCGTTGGGCTTTCAACAAGTACAGTAACTCACAGACATGCTCAACCAGGGATTGAACTGCGTCTTTGACCGGCTTCTCAGAGAGTGTAAATGTTCTGACTGGGAGAGGATTTTTGTGTACTCCTTCAGTCCCCAGTTCCACTGAATCAACCTTTTCTTTGAATATGCGCTTCAAAGTTCTGGAATCACTTGTTGGATGACTGACATACCTATGGAAATGGCAGTAGCGTGCATTTTCCATTTGTTCCTCAGTTGGTTCCTTTTTGACATGAGGTAATTTGATCGCACCGTCTTGAATCCAGAATTCCAATAGTTCGATCACTTCTTCAATGTGAAAAGGGAAGTCAGGCGCTTCCTGGTCGTTCTGTTGATGCTGAACTGGTGGTTGTGTGTTTCTAGCCTGGTTGTCTTTCCTTGGCGCTTTTGGAGGGTGAGTCGTCGGAGGAGCATTCTTGTGTTGTTGTGTCTCAGCTTTTCTCTTGCTCCCTTCAGCAACATTCACGGAAGCTTCAACATTGTATTGCTTATTGATTAAACGCCTGGTGGTGTTGTTTCGAGCGTTAGGCTCCTCGACTTTGACGGTTTTGGTTCTTTCTAGCAAAGCTGGAGCAGTAGTTGTCGATCGCTTGTCCGCTTCATGAAGTTCTGAAAAGGTTTGAAACCTGAGATTTTCCAACAAGGCTCTATAGACTAGAATCATCCCGTTGATGCACAAGTCCACCAGTTGTTGCTCAGTAACATTAGGATCATGACAATCCAAAGCTTGAATCCTGAACCTCTTCACATAGTCATTCAGATTTTCAGTATTCTTTTGAGACAACCTTCTTAAGTCAGAAAGAGTAATCTTCTCAGAAACAAAAAAGTATTTCCTGTAGAAAGCATTAATCATCTCTCCCCAATTATCTATGCTTCCTGGTGCAATATTGTTGTACCAAGTATATGCTCGGCCCGTCATGTATTTTGAAAACTCCTTCAAACGGAAAACATGGTTGTGTTCATGCTCTCCTAATGCTTCCAAGAATCGAGAAACGTGTTCTCGAGCATTCCCCGTTCCATTGTAAAGTGTGAACGTTGGAGAAGTTTAGCCCTTTGGGAGAGGGATTCTTTGCGTAGCAGCGGGATATGGAGGTTGGTGACGGTGCACGGACGGTATATGGCCCTTTCCCCGATTCTCCATAAAACGTTCCAGGTCTTCACGAGTGATGAAACCAGCAGGTTCTGCAGCTTTGCAGGCTTCATCATCGTCATGGAATGGAATAACTTCAGGATCCGTAGTTGGAATTGTTTCCTTGTCTTTTCCCTTCTCCTGAGTTTTTTCTGACATCTTGTGAGAGTTTTGAGGTAGTTACATAGCTACTTCTGAGTAGTAGCCATATCAGTTTGATTCTTGGCGAGAACTTCCTGGACTTTTATAAGATCAGCGATGGTGGGTGGATCTTCTCTGACCTCCTCAGGGTGCCGCCCGAAGAGAGGATGATTTTCGACATTGTTGTGAGGAGGAGTAGCGTCACCATCATTGTTGGAAGCAGGAATAGTTTCCGGAATACCATCATTGTTATTGTTTCTAGTGCTAGCGTCGTTTGCATTTGTAACTAACCCATACCTAAGACCAGCCATTTTGTGAGAATGTGAGATTGCAATCGAGAGATTAATCTCCCACTGTGGTCGCCAATCTGTAGATTAGGGAAAACGATTTGCTGGTTTTTCAGGGAATTGAAGAGACAGACGTGTTGTCGAGACTCCTCAACCGAGCAAACTATTCAACCTCACACAGATACACTGCAAAGGGAATGCTTAGATTAGAGAGATCAATCTGTAAAACTCCGGCCTAAACCAAGTCAATGGTCGTTCCAGAGTCAATTCGGTCGCAAAGAGGGAGATGGGTTGATCTGTAGGAGCGAAGCTGAGAATTGTGTGGGATCAATGATGATCAAGGATTGTGGATGTGTTGAAGGTTTCTGCAATTTTTCTATGAACTGATGAGTTCGAATAAGTTCTGGGAGATTGACGAATTCTTGAGAGTAATTGCTCAAGAAATTATGTGTAGACGAATGTTGATGTCCTTCAATCATGGATTCAGAGACTTATTTATATTGCCATAATGGTAAAACCTTGATCCCTGTAAGTGTGGCGGTTTCTTGAGTTAAAGAGTGGAGAAGTGGGAAATCGTGGTGAAACCAGTTCCAGGTCGTGCGAAGACTTGGTTAACCGTTCACCCACTACTTTGATAACTACTTCAACCGTTTGCACGACTTACTCACATTTTTCATCGTGGATGAATCCACGTGCCGTAGGCCGCCAGACCAAAACCCTAATTGATATCCCCCCATGTGACGTGATTGGTGTCTCACGAATCGTGGAGTCTGCATGACAGACATGTATTTTATTAGTCAGTTGTTGATTGTTTAGACAATGAGTCTAGGTTTTGTTGAATTGAGCATGAGTGAAGAATGCTCAGGGAATCATTGATTCGATGAATTATTGATAGTTGGATCAATATTTGATCAACTGAGCAAGTATTGCTCAATTCGACGAATTACTGATAAATTACTGAATATTGATAGTTGGATCAATATTCGAGCAACTGAGCAAGTATTGCTCAATTCGACGAATTACTGATAAATTACTGAATATTGATAGTTGGATCAATATTCGAGCATCTGAGCAAGTATTGCTCAATTCGACGAATTACTGATAAATTACTGAATATTGATAGTTGGATCAATATTCGAGCATCTGAGCAAGTATTGCTCAATTCGACGAATTACTGATAAATTACTGAATATTGATAGTTGGATCAATATTCGAGCAACTGACCAAGTATTGCTCAATTCGACGAATTATTTATTGGTGAAGTGACTCAATAAAATATTGATTAAAATATTGGTAGACTACCGAATATTATATAATTAATCCAGATGTTGATTGCTGGATCAACATAAATTTATTAGTGCTTGAACTTGCTCAGAATGATGAATTCGTGAAACGTTTGTTCGAAACCCTAATTTTTGATCAGTTGTTCGTCAATTGATGAATTGCTGAAAACAGTTCATGAGTGATAGAGGGACCGACCACATGGGGTGATGGATGTCCATGTGGTGTCCAAGTGTTCAAGTGAGCGTGCACTTGGGTCCTGAGTTGACCAGTTGGTAAAAGAATGGTGATTAAATGCCAGTTTCATCATTTATTGAAATAGTGCTCGATTGGGCATTAGGTGATAAAACCTAATTATGGAAAAGTGAGAGACTGACCAATAGGACATAAAACCGGCCCTTGGTGGTCGTGGGACCAACAAATGGTCGTTTGAGCAAATTCCAAGTCGGTTGGAAAGAGTTTGGACCCAATATGAGCAATTGAGCAAATTAGGTCAAATTTATGAAAAGTGTGGGACCGGCTCCTCGCAAGCCTTAGGTCCGGCCTTGGTTGGTCAAGGAAGAATGCCTGTGTCACCATAATGTCCGTGTCTCAGTCTTGAGAGTTTCGGCATTTTCTGATGTGCATTTGAGCAATTTCTCGGATTTTCAGAAGAGTTCGATCTTTGACTGAAATTCTTGATTTTGCTCGAATGAGCAAAGTAGAACTTTGCTCGTTTGATCAAAATTCGTAAAATATTAAAATAATGATATTTTAGTGTTTGGTGTGAGTAGCCTAGTCAGTCATGTGACCATTTGACTTTTTGGCTTTTTCATGGTTTGAGCAATATTTGAGAAAATATGAGGAAACCATGATTTTTGCTCAAACTGAGGAGTTTCATGAGATGAGAGAAATAATAATTATGAAAAAATAGGGATTGTAAGGTGTGGGACCGGCCACCGCTAGGGCATGGCCGGCCGGCCAGGTAGCCCGGTCCCACAACACCTTTTCCTATTTTATATTATTATTTTTCATGAAACTATGAAACTATGGAGAAACCATGAGTTTTGTTGAAACGGAGAAGTTTCATAAGATTAAGGAAATAATAATTATGAAAGGACAAGGGATTGCAAGGTGTGGGACCGGCCACGGCTAGGACATGGCCGGCCAACTAGTTTGCCCGGTCCCGCGATACCTTTTCCTATTTTATATTATTTTTCTCATGAAACCATGAAAATATGGAGAAACCGTGAGTTTTGCTCAAACAAGGTAAGTTGCTAGAATGAAGGAGTTTTCATGAGTTCATGAAAATAAAAAAAATAAGGAAAAATAATAGAAGAGGCATGGGACCGGCCACGGCTAAGGAACTGCCGGCAGGCCGGTGGGCCCGGCCCATGGGCGCCTCTTTATTATTTTAATATTATTATTTTCTCTCTCCTGTTTTGTGTAGGATTCCTCGTTTGTCCATATTTTCGGATGCTCGTTCGTGGATCATTGTTGAGTATAGTTGCACCATTTTATGGGGCTTACTCAGTGATATTCCCGATGCCCGATTGTTGAGTATTTATTACTAATTTATGAAATTCAGTGGAGAATGATTCATGAAACTGAGTAATATAAATGAGTAGTTGTTTATTATCAATCCATAGGATCAACCGTGAACTCGACCATGGATTCGGAATAATAAAATGAGCATTACCATCCTATGGGATCGTGGATTCGACCATAAAATCGGAGTAATTAACTATTATCGTTCCATGAAATCAGCTGTGGATTCGATCATGAAATCGGAGTAATGAGATTATCTATTACCATTCCATGAGATCAGTGTGGATTCGATCATGAAATCGGAGTAATGAGATAAAATAGATTATCTTCTAGGAATTCAGTGGTGATTGTCACGGTAGAGTTAATCTATTACAAAAGGGATATTAGCCAGTTAAGGCATCATATCCGTTCTGAAAGGTGCATAATCAGGAAACAACGAGTGTTTCCGAAGTCCTGAAGGCGTTATTTCTCTCAATCTTACGGAGAACCGCCTGGATCTATACACGGTCTCTCCACTTAGTCAGGGAACAATGAGTATCACCGACATCCTGAACGCGTTATTGATCTCAATCTTGCGGAGAACCGTCCAATCATTCTTCTATGCAGAGGTGGGTCTCTCTCATGTAGTCAGGGAACAGTGAGTATCACCGGCGTCCTGAAGGCGTGATTGCTCTCAATCTTACGGAGAACCACCCAATTATGTTATTCTACATAGAGGTCATGATGAAATGCAAGGTATCGAACGCTCAGCTAGTGGAGGCTTTTCGAGAAACATATTCATTATGGATTCGTAAATATGAATCGTCACATGCCTGAAAGTCGTGTCAGAAACATGAAGTATCATGATTTTACGGTTTTGACCTTTGTTGAAAATCCACCAACTACACTAAGTGGAGATCATACTTGTTGGGAAATAAATTTATTATATAACAGACCATCATAGTATCAAGTACCTTCTTGAACAAAATATTCATACTGCATCTCAACAGAAATGGCTGGCTAAGTTATTGGGGTATAACTATGAAATAAGGTACAAAAAGGGTACTGACAATAAAGTAGCTGATAAGGTGGTACTTAAAGAAGATTCTAACTGCCTTGATTTAACACAAGCACATCCCAAGTGGCTCGAAGAAGTAATACAAAGCTATGAAGATGATCAGGTGGTGAAGGACCTTATCTATATATTGATAATTCAAGCTGACTCTGTGGAGAATTACAACTATCAGCAAAAAGTTTTGAGGTTCAAAAACAGGATTTATGTGGGTAACAGTGGAGGTATCAGGAAGAAGATTATGCTAGCAGTCCACAACTCATCAATTGGAGGCCACTCAGGTTCTCAGGCTAGCTACCACAAAGCTAAATTACTTTTACTAGAGTAGAATGAAGCAACAAATTCTACAGTTCATAAAAGAATGTGCTACCTGTCAACAAAACAAGGGCATAAACACTCCACCAGCATGCCTCTTACAGCCATCAACAGCCCCAGACTTTGCATGGGAGCACATAAGCATGAACTTCTTCACTGGGTTTCCCAAGTCTGAAGGTAGAATAGTAATGTTGGTGGTAGTGGACATATTCACCAAATACAACCATTTCTTAGCCCTCAGCCACCCTTACACAACAACTTTAGTGGCCAAGGTATTCATTGGCACAGTCTTTAAGTGATCTTTCTGTTGTATTAATCTCGATCTCGTATCCATAGATGATCACACGAAGTGTGTATCGAAGTTGTTGTATTTTATCGACTCAGTCCATAGACAATCACACTTTGTAAAGGAGTTATAGGTTGATACATAAAATATTGTGGTGTATTTGGTACCCTCGTATTTTCACCACTCATGATCGATTATACACATAACAGAGTCTGTTAACAACGGATGATCACAAGTTGTCTTTAGATATAAAAACAATTCTAAAGATCCCGTTGTGAATGGGGAAAAACGATTTGCTGGTTTTTACGGAATTGAAGAGTCGACCGTGTGGAGACTCCTTGAACCGAGCGAAATGTTGAACCTCACACAGATGCACTGCAAGAAGGGAGTGCTTTAAGTTCGAGAGATCAATCTGTAAGACCCCGGCCTAAACCAAGAACAATGGTCTTTCCAGAGTCAATTCGGTCACAAGAGAGGATGGGTTGATCTGTAAGAGGGAATCTGGGAAATGCGTGAGATCAATGGTGATCTGAGATTGTAGGTGTGTTGTGAATTCAGCGTGAAAATGCTCTGAATGATTGAATTTTGCTCAATTGAGAGTAATTTCTGTGATTTCGTGTAAACGAAAGATTGTCTGTATGAACTTTGATGAGAAATTACTCGTTTTGGCGAATGTTGTTCGATTGTTTGAAAAACCTCTTTTCTTCAATCAGGATTCAGAGACATTTTATAATGTCGGAGTTGAAAACACCATGATCCCATGAAGTGTGAGAGTTGCTGGAATCAGAGAGTGGGAAATGGGGAAATCGTGTTAAAACCAATTACTCATCGTGCGGAGACTTGGTTAACTTTCCACCCACTACTTTGCTGACTCTTCCAACTGATTGCACGAATTGCTCACATTCTCATCGTGGGTGAACACACGTGCCGTAGACCGCCAGACCAAAACCCTAGTTAATATCCCCCCATGTGACACGATTGAAATCTCGTTATTGTGGAGTCAGTTGCTAACTTTATGGGACGATGAGTCCATGTAGCGCTGAGTTGAACATGATTAGCAAATGTTTCGAAACTCATGAATTTAATGTGTCTGCTGAGACGAGGTATCATTATAACCTAAGACGAGCAAAACTATGTTGCTAAATTGTTGAATATTGGTAGTTGAACCAATATTCTTTGATTTGAGCAAATATTGCTAGTCTGAGCGAATATTGCTAATTGAATAAATATTGCCGGTTCGAGCGAATATTGCTAGTTCGAGCAAATATTGTTCTTTTGATGAATTGTTGGTAGCTGGACCAAATATAATATTAATTTAAGTTACTGACTGCTGGGTCGAGCAAAATAAATATGAATATCAATCATGGAATCAACATAAAATTATCAGAGTGTTCGAATCTGCACAGAATCACGTTTCTGCAGAGCTCTGGATTCAAAACCCTAATTTTACCGAAATGATGATTTATTGCAAATCAACACGGGACCGGATACATGGGATGACGGGTTCACCATATAACGCCCAGATGCTCGAATGAGCAAAAAATACCAAAGTCTCTTGAGGACCAGTTGGTGAAAGAATGATTAAATGTTGGTTTAATCATTTACTGAAATAATGCTCCTGTGAGCAACAAATCATAAATCTGATGTATAAAATATGAGGGGCCGACCAAGAGGTCATGAGACCGGCTCTTGATGGTCGTGGGACCAATAGATGGTCGTTTGAGCGAACTTCCAATTGTTTGGAAAGAGCTCTAACCTAATATGAGCAACTGAGCAAATTAGGTTAAAATCATTAAAACATGCGGGACCAGTTGTTTGCAAGCCTCAGGGTCACCCTTGGCCGGTCAAGGGGATATTCCCGTGTCACCATAGTGTCCGTGCTTCAGTCCTGAGAATTTTGATATTTTCTGATGCACGTTTGAGCAACATTTGGAGAAAATATGCAAAATCCATGGTTTTGCTGAAACCGGCAAAAATATATGAGATAATGAAAATAATAAATAAACAAGGAATCACAAGGTGTAGGACCGGCCACGGCTAGGGCATGGCCGACCGGCTGACACGCGGTCCCACATGCTTTTCCCAGTTTTGTGTGATTTTATGTATTTTTCTTTGATTTAAGGGAAATTCCATGAAACTGGAGAGTTTGGCGAAATTAGGGAACTTCCATGAGATGAGAGACATAAATTAAAATATAAAATAGAGAATGGGAGTGTGGGACCGGCAATGGCTGTGGCATGGTCGGCCGGCCAATGGGCGCGGGCCCCAAGGCACTCTTCCCAATTTTATGTAAATTTGATGATTTTAGATAATTTTTCATAAAATCAAAGGGATTTGTTGAAAACCAAGATATTTTGTTGAAATCAGGGAGTTTTCTTGAAATCCGGAAACCAAACACCAAATAATAATAAAATAATGGGCGTGTGGGACCGATTAGGGCATGGTCGGCCGGCTAGAACCCAGTCCCACAAGTTTTCCTAATTTTTTTTTAATATTTTCCATGATTTTAGAGAAAATACATGAAATTAGGTAATTTTAGGGAAAATTCATAAAATCAAGGAATTTTCATAATTTAAGAAGGAATAATAAAATAATGGGACGTGAGGTGTGGGACCGGCCGCGGCCAAGGCATGAACGACCGGCCGGCGGTCCCGCGACACCTTTCCCTAGTTTTATTATTTTTTGATAAAATCATGTGATTTAGATAAAAATACATGAAATTAGGTAATTTTAATGATTTTAGGGAAAATTCATAAAATCAAGGAATTTTCATAATTTGAGAGAAATAATAAAATAATGGAGACATGAGTGTGGGACCGGACACGACCAAGACATGGCCGGCTGGTGCTCGGTCCCGCGACACCTTTCCCTAATTTCATTATTTTTTGATAAAATCATGTGATTTAGATAATTTCTTTGAAATAAAGGAAATTTGCTCGAACGAGAGGATTTTCATGAGATCGTGAAAATTGTAAAAATATGGTAAAATATAAAATTGGGCGCGGGACTAGTCACCGCATGACTGTCCGGCTGGTGAGCCTAGTCCCCTGGCGCTTTTGTTTAATATTTTATTATTATTATTTTCCCTTCCTATTTTGCATAGTTTCCTCGTTCGTTCGTATTTTTAAAATGCTCGTTCGTGCATTCAAAATGCTGGTTTGTGTATTATCTGCTAATTACACTTGCACCATTTTTTCAGGGCTTATTCGATGCCTAGATGCCTGTTTCGTTGAATATTTATTACTAACCTGTGGAATTCAGCTGAGAAGAACCACAGATTGAAGTAACGAAATATAACGAGGAATCGTAGAATATTGCTGAATATTCAGACGATGGCTCGTAGAATATTGCTGGATATTCAGACGATGGCTCGTAGAATATTGCTGGATATTCAGACGATTTAAGATAATTAATTGTTGGCTTTATACTAGAAGGGCTTCCTGTCTAGGAGCATTAATTATCTGAGGGTTGAGCAATATGAACTTGCTGGAGCGTCATATTCCTCTTGCATAGTCGGGGAAAATCTGGTTACATCCCGAAGACGTTGTCGCTCTATACTAGCAGACATGCTGTCTAGGAACCGCCCAATCTTTCGATTCTGTACAGTATGAGTTTTGTCGTGGCCTCAACTGAGAGACTGCACATCTTCATCTTCTCTGAGAGACTTTCTCCATCAGAGGTGGCATGAGCTTTCATGCACAGAGACATGAGTCTCGATACTCATCTGATTGCCGGATCCGGAGTAATTACTGAAATTGCTCAGTATTCATGAGATGTGTCGTGGCCTCAGCTGAGAGACTACACATCTACACGTACTCTGAGAGACATCCTTCTCAGTCAGAGATTTATGACATGAGATTTCATGCTTTAATGAGAGACATGAGTCTCAATACTCATCCGGTTGACGAATTTGGAGTATAGTTTTACAATTCTATCCTTTGTCGAAAATCCACCATCTACATTAAGTCCCCTGCTTAGTGAGGAACAGTCATGTTCCTCAGTCAGCATTTAATGGTGATTTTCCAGGTATAAATAAAAATAAGTAATTGAACTTAGTCATAAGATAAGATATTACCGGATTTCGACTGAATGAGCAAACCATGGTTTGAGCGGAAACCTCTGTGGCATAATAGAGTGTCATCCAGTGAACATAAAACCGTGTAGAACCGCTGGTTCGATGGTGGAACCTTGGTTGGTTTAGGATTCACGGGTCGGGCCCAAAAGGGAAATCCTTATGGAATTAGGTTTTGGAAATAAAATTAGGTATAAAAGGGATTAATTCTCCTTTTTTTATTCTCCTTCCCACGACCACCATCTTCTTCATCACCTTCACATCCGAGCTTTACAGGAGCAGGAAGGGTTTTCGCCGGAGCGTCATCGTCCGTCCGACCGGAGCTAGCATCGTCCGGCCGGCGCCGACCAGGTGCGTCCAATTTTTTTTTTTTTTAGATGTTTGATGATTCCATGAGTGTTTCATGCTTTCACCATATCAAAATCCTATACATGTGTATATGTTGATGTGGGTTTTGTAGAAAACCCTTGTTTTACCAAACGTATATTCGTTCGATCGTTAGTTTTGAAAACTAATAAAAATCCCTAATTTATGAGAGATTTTCTTATATATATGGACTTAGGTCCAGTGATAAAACTTAGTGTATGAGCTTTCATGTGAACCAAGATTTACCTTAATAGATGTGAGCTTTCACAAAACCGAAATAAACTCCGTTTTAAAGGATAATGTTTATTCGAGGAAAATATACATATATATTTTATGTATGTAAACTTATGTCCAGTGATAAAACTTTATTTATGAGCTTTCATGAGAATTAGTATTTTATCACAATGGGTGTGAGCTTTCACAAAACTAGCATAAACCTTCGTTTTTAATAAAACGCTAATACGAAGGAAAATTGATTTATATATATGTAGCCGGGACATATTTTATGTGAAACATGATGACATGTTTTATTCACATGGATTTTTTCTTATTAAATAAATTCTGAAAATTTATATGAACAAATTGCATTAATTATTGTTTTGTAAAATCAAGACATGGGTTTTGAGTAACCTTTAAACTATACAACTTATTTGTGATGAAGTCATGTCATATTGTAAATATCATACTTCAGTTGTTTGAATGTTCACATTATGAAAATTATGTATATGATTTTATGAGAAAATCATTTTTATGCACTAATGAAGCGTTGTTCGTTATTGCAGATTTCAAGGAACGAATTGATTTCATGTGTTAACTCTTGTACTGCAACCACTATTGTTAGTGAAATTGAAAGAGGTAAGAATCAAGAATTACCATTTTGTGGATGAATTTATTTGCATGTCGATAACTCCATGCTCCTGGTTTCAGAAAATGTCGGCTTCCAGCAGTCGTAGTTATTCCTCCGGTTCTGACGAAGATCCCAAAGCTCCCATAGCTAAGTCGAGAGCCAAGGTAATTCGCAAAGAGGGAGCAAAGCCCAGCGTACTCTCGAATGAGAGGAGAGTTACTTTCGCCGAACTCATGAAAAGAAAAGCCGAAGACGATGAGAAAGATGCTCGTCATCGCACAAAGGATCGAAACCGGCGCAAAATACAGAGAGCTGAGGAAAAACGCCAATTCTTGGACGGGGTACCCTCTGATTATGATGCTGATGCTTCCGAAGAAGAAACCTCCTGGGGTTTTCCTGATCAGTGTGCCAGAGAATTCGAAAGTCCCATGAACATTGCAGCTGAAGCGGAAAAAGATTCAAATTCATATGATGATTTTATGCTCATCCAAACGTCACCAATAGTCATGACAGTGATTTCGAAGAAGAGGATTCCAAGAAGGATAGTGATGAAAACTCTGAGAAAGACAGTGATGACGAATCTGACAACTCAGATGGATCTGACGAGTAGCTTTACTTTCGATCTCTTTTTTCTTTTTTAGTATTTGAATACTCTCAATCTTCGTAGTAGATGTCTTCATTCGAACAACTTTATTGAAGTATTTAGGTCTTCCTTTTGAACGAGAGATTTTATTAATGCAAGTTCTTCTTGATTGAATTAAGCAAACCGAGCCACTCTTCATGCCGAACTCATTGTAATCTCCCTTAACCCTTGTGGTTCTTCATCTTATGAAAATATCCAAACATAAGCTGTATAGTACATGGGGCCGTGTGACTTGCCGATCACAATTAACCTTGGTCAGTCCCCAGTGCACTATTTTACTTCCGCATCTCCAGTTTGACCTTGTTCAAGACTTAGGGTTTCAGTAAAACTCGTAACTGAATCGGAGATAAGTGTCTTCCGTATCTTGTATATATCTTTGTAGATTTAGGGTTTATCACTTGCGCCAATATTTCCTCCATTCCTAAGTTAATTTCATCACAGAAGAAATTTCGATCATCAGACCTCTCATATCATGTCTGTTGATAATACTTCTTCTCAAAACGGACTTCAGTCGAAACATGGAGTAGAAGCGCCTATCTTGGTAAGTTGCACATATTTTCCATATCGTTCAGTTGAGGTTACTAATCGTAGAAGATGATTTGTTGCGGGATAACCAGAAGAATCTTTCTTCTCACAATTCAAGGCCCAAGCGGACTGCTAGAACTCCTGCCCGGTATAGGTCGGCTCCTGCTGAGACTGGATCATCTGTAAGCAATCTTATAATCATTGAAATTTTAACATGTCTAATTCAGGCGAAATTAAACACTTCCCCGTTCATCACAGGCGGATGTTCGTGTCGTTGTTGATGCTAGAAGGAGAAGGAGTGGAAAGTCAGTGACTGTGGTCGAGGTTGAAGACACTGGCAATCGAGCATGTGAAGATTCTACAGAATCCATGGAGACAGAAGACAGTGTTCACGCCTGTGAATACCCGACAGCTGGACTCTCGTTTGAAGCTCCATTGGTTAACACTTTCCCAGACAATGAGATGGTTGGTGGACTTGTCATTCCCAAGTGCCATGCACCTCTGTATACCAAGATCTGGAAAAAGTATGGGCATATTGCTACTACGGAAGTGTGGAAAGGTTTTCTACCCACTCTCTTGACTACAGTTGCAGGGCTGCTACCGATCATTGAAGAAATGAACCAAATGTACCTGCGAGACGTCAAGAATCAGTAACTGCACAAGTGGGATGAGATGATTTCCAATTGTGAGATATTGCGACTCAATGTGAGCTGGCTTCGCCGTCATCCTGAGATAATTAAGATCCATAAGGCGGCGGAGGCTGCTGATGCGATTTCCATGACCACTGCTTTACTGGAGGAGGAAAAGATATTGGCTTTGGAGTCAGCGAGGGTTGAGAAGGCGGTTTAGGATTTGAAGGAAAAGACTAGGATCTTCCATAAGAAACTCGACAGGGTTTCCTATAGGGATTATCCATTGCTGGATGGTTTGCTCTGAGTGAATATACAAGAGAGTTGTAATGTAGGTTTCTGACAAGGTAGAATAATCTAATAGCATGAGGATTTTTTGTTCAATTGATGAATATTTGATGAACGAATGAGCATCTTGCATGCTCTTTGAAGGAAATAAATTACATTTGAGATGTATTTGAAATAAAAGTTAATTATATGTTGTTGATCAAGCGTAATAGGCTTTGAGCCATTTGTCGTCAATAATATTTCCTTCCTTTCCTCCACTGAGTGCTAAAATTTTGTAGTATCCACTAGACATCGCTTTGATGATAACATACGGCCCTTCCCATTTCGGAGAGAATTTGGGAGGAGACATGTCTTGTTGAATGTGCTTTGCTGTCTTTAATACCAAATATCCTACTTGAAAAGTTCGGGGTTTTACCATTTTGTTGTAAGCCCTGGATACCCTCTGTTTATAAGCCTCCACGTACTTTTCTACTTTATCTCTCCTTGATTCAAGCATGTCTAGTTCAGCAACTCTTGACTTGGACACTTCAGCTTCATCCCATTATATTCCGCTAGCCGCTGCAATCCTTGCTGAAGGAATTTGTATCTCGGCTGGGAGTATAGCATCAGCCCCATAGACGAGCGAATACGGTGACGTCCCAATTGAGCTCATTGGTTCATTTTTGTAAGCCCACAAAGCCATGGGAAGTTTCTCATGCCACGATCGTGGATTGTCATGAATTATTCGACTGATAATCCAGATCAAAGTTTTGTTGGTACTCTCCGCTTGGCTGTTTCCTTGGGGGTAGTATGGTGTGGAGAAGATCTATTTAATCCCGTACTCCTTGAGAAATTTCTCGACATCTTTATTGGAGAAAGGAGTCCCATTATCTGTGATGATATGTTTAGGGACGCCGAATTTACATATAATGTGCTCCTTGATGAAGGCTGCAATAGTTACCTCTGTGGTACCTCTGAGCGGGATTGCTTCGACCCACTTAGTGAAATACTCAGTAGCTATGATGATGTATTCATGCTGATTTGAGGATGCTGGATTGATCTTCCCGATGATATCAAGTCCCCAGCTATAGAAAGGCCATGGACTATTCACAGAGTGTAATGGAAGACAAGGGGTATGAATGAGATTACCGTGAATCTGGCATTTATGGCACTTCTGAACGTATGTGGCTGCATCATCTTCCATAGTCGGCCAGTAGTATTTCTCGTGGATTTGGAGAAACAACTTATTTTTCCCCTGATGTTCTCCTTCATGAGTTTCTTTCAGGAATGTCAGGATTTCATCTTCGGCTAGGCATCTCAACAAGTCTCCTCCAAAGCTTTTGCAGTATAAGATTCCGTCAAGAAAAACAAATCTCCTAGCTCTCTGTATGAGTTTGATTGCATCTTTCTTTTCTGGTGGCGATTTTTTGTCTCGAAGATATTTGATGTAAGGCTTCCTTTAGTCCGTGGTGTGAAGGAGTGTTAGCACCTCCAAATGATGAGGAGGTGTCTGACAATTAGGACAAGCTCCCTGCAAAGTCCTAGACTGTGCTTCCATGGAAGGCCAATAGTACCCGAGTCTCTGGAGTCTTCTATAAAGTGTTATCACCAGCGTCTGTCCGCACACTTTTTATGCACACTTTCGATTTTTTCTTTCGCTTCTTCATCATCCAGGCATCGTGATAGAGAGGCATCTGGGTTATGATGGTATAAGGCTCCATGAAGAAAGAAGAAGTTCTTCAGTTCTTTAAGGATGATCACCCCTTTTGTAATGGAGCTGCTCAGTTCATGAATGATAGGTGCTCTCCAGTCATTTGCTTGAGCTTCTTCAGTTTTATTAAGCCACGTGGATGACACAACTCGTCTTTGCACTATGATGGATTTCTCTGATCCTTCGAATTGCAACTTGGAGGCAAGAGTTGCTAAGCAATCAACATGCCTATTGTTGGTTCGGCCAGTATGGGTGATGGTTGATGAGTGCCTAATATTGTATATATTTATCCCTTTTTGTTGGCATTTAACTCATCTTTTGTGCAGTAATTCTACATTTTATCCCATATTCTGTATTTTCATTGTTTTCAAGAATAAATATTTTTCTTACTTAATTTTGCATTTTTAGATAATAAATAAAGTCTGGATAACTTGCGGAGCGGAAAAGAGTTGAAGAGTAGTGAAAAGCCGGAAGAAATTACGCAAGGAAGCCGCAAAGAATGGAGCACAAGACCAAAAAGCTAGGAATGGGCTCAAGAAGGAAGAATTGTTCTTAAAGAAGATATGGGCTTGGCATACCCAAGGCCCAAAACCCTTACCCAAACCCATTTTCTATATCCATACCCGCCTCCATTCTCAGCCGTTAGATGGGATTACATCGAAATCCAATGGTCGCTTCAGTAGAGTGCATCAAGATCCGAGGTTCTTGTCAAACACCATAATGCCTAAATTCCAAACCTTCAGATTAGATTGCAGTTGAATCCTACGGTCGCTTCTATGCCTGTGCATCAAATCTCGATACTTCCGCTTAACACTACAGTACCTAACCCCATGCCGTTAACTTCGTTGTATTTTACATCCTACGGTCGCTACAAGCTGATTCTTCCTTAGCCGTCCGATCCACCTACCATCTCCACATCCCATGGCCTAGCTTCGAAGATCATCCAACTTGATATCCCCGATCAACACTCTAACACCAAACCCTATACTACCCAACCAAACAGACCTTCTCCCAAAACCATCGACTTCACCTCCCCCATCCCTCTCTGCAACTTCACCACCTTCTTCACCTGCCGCACCACCACCACCACCAGCTCAATACGAGCTCTCAAATCACTCAACAACCCTATCCCACATCATTACTTCCCCTTTCACCAACTCTATGTCCTCCTAATCACTCAATTTCACGCCTCTCCCATGTCAGGAACCCTAGAGGTGAAATTGACAAATTAGGTGAAATAGAGTTGCAATTGGAGGCGTGGATAACATCAGGAGAGCAATTAGAGGCGTGGGTCGAAGTCAGAAGCAATCATCAGTGATTAGGTAAAACTAATTCCAATTTTTCACCAAACCCTAATTTACTGTTTTGGGGGTTTTTCTTTTAAAGTGTAATTGGGTATAAATATGGGTTGTGGGTGTTGTTGTAAAACTTATGCTGGGTTAGCCAGCTTCACTCTTGTAGAGAACTGGACTAGCCAGTTTCTCATTTGTTTTATGTTTACACTGTTGGTTCATATGTTTGTCATGTTTTTGTATTTGCTCACCATATGTGTGTTGTTTGAATTGCCTTGTATGATATTTATTATTGTTTACAAGATTAGCATGAGCTAAGTTGCATTGCTGAGGCTCAGATGATGCTTTAGTGCACTGTTAGGTAGTGGAATGCTAGGTTAGAGCCTTAGGATGCATTGTTTTGATTGAGCAATGGGAGAAATTAGTGCTCATAGCAAGCTAATTCTCTTTCCATTCCATTTGTATGCTTAGGATGCATTGTTTTGATTGAGCAATGGGAGAAATTAGTGCTCATAGCAAGCTAATTCTCTTTCCATTCCTTTTGTATGCTTAAGATCCTAATTTCAACCTAGAATTGCATTGTTTGGCTAGGTCACAAGGGTGGATTCAATTGCCTTAGTAACTTCTCACATTGCTTCCTGATCAGTTATTTCCTTCACTGTTTTTGCACTTCACATATTGTTGTGCACTGAAATCAGTGCACTGCCTTCCCTGCCCTTGGCTCATAGCCTTGGTTCCTTGTTGTTTTACCATCTCTGTTTCACTGTCACTGCAACCTTGTGACCTTGCATTTAGTTTTGCATCAATTATCAGCATAGTGAAACTTCAACTATACACCCCAAGTCCCTGTGGAGATGACCTGTTCTTGCACATACACACTACAATGACAACTGTGCACTTGCAGTTTAACATGTAGGCCTTCTTATCCTTTGTCTTATTTCCTTACATCTTTAAAAGCCTACCAAGTTTTTGGCGCCGCTGCCGGGGACTTGGCATTGTGTGGTTGCTGTTTTTCCTTGCTTTCTTTTGCTGCTATTCACTTGCATATCTTGCATTTAGTATAATCATTTAGTGTAAGCATTTATCTCATCATAACTTGCATTCATTACTGCATATTCATCTTTGCATTGCATACTCATTGCATCTTGCTGTCCTGATTGCATATCATATTTGCATATTAGTCATCTTTACATTCTTGCAGTCAATCTTGCATTACAGTTCTTGTTCACTGCCTTTCTTTGCTGTCCTTGACATTTTTGTTGAGTGACCAGGTACTGTGACCTTGTTGTGAGGCTGAGAACAAACCTCTGGTGTTGTTGTGCTGCTGTGAAGCCCAAATAGAGCTGTTGCTGCCAAGCCTGCAACATTGCCCCTGCTGCTGCTTCTCCTGCTGCTGCTTCTCCTGCTGCTGTGCCTCAGCTGTTGCTGCTGTGCAAAGGCAAGCTGCTGCTACCTCCTGCTGGTGCCAGGCCAAATCTGCTGCAACCCCTGCTGCCTGGTGCTAAATTGAGCCATCAAGCCCAACTGGGCCTGCTGAAGTTGCTGCCAAGCTTAACAAGTTGAGCCAAGCCCAACTGGGCCTGAACAAAGACAAAAGCTTAGGATGATCCAAAGCCCAACTGGGCTTTTGCAACCAAACTGAGCAGCTGGGCTGTGCTTCAAAGGTAAGCCTAAACCCATTAAGAGAACCCAACCTGTGGGCTTCCATTTTTAATTTGTGGGCTTGTAATAATTTTTGTTTTTCTTTATTTTTTATTTGGGCTTGTAATAATTTTTCTTTTTCTTCTTTTTCTTTCTTTTATGGGTTTGTAATTATTATTGTTGTTTTTATTTTCTTTTATGGGTTGTGCTAATTTATGCTAGGCTAAGTGTAAAAAAAAAAAAAAAAATTGCTCCTTATTTCAAAAACCAAAATTTTCCCAAAAATCCAAACCCATTAAAAACCAAATTTTTGAAAACCCATTAAACCAAAATAGTGGGCTTTGTGTCTTTTCAAAATGGGCCAACCTCGTGCTCTCCATGAATACATGTATCCGTCAATAAAAATTCCATTATCATGTATTGTATTACCTCAAACCAATAACCCTTTTAAAATAAATGCAAGCATGATACAAATACTTCCTATATTTCGAGGGTTCGATTCTGAGAACCCCTATACTCATGTAAGAGAGTTTGAACAAATTTGTCGGACTATGCAACCTGATCATATGTCCGAAGACTCTCTGAAATTGCGTTTGTTTACATTTTCTTTAAAGGAAAGGGCCAAAACATGGTTTTACGGTTTGAGACCACAATCAATCAACACTTGGGACCAACTCACAGATCTATTTTTCAAAAAATTCTTTCCACATCATAGGACCATCGCTATTCGTCAAAGTATCAATTGTTTTGTCCAATTGGATGAGGAAACTGATTTTCACTATTTTGAACGTTTTAATGATTTGTTGAGTGAATGTCCGCACCATGGATTTGAGAAGTGGAGACTTGTCGTCATCCTCTATGAGGGACTAGACTTTAAATCTCGAACCATGGTTGAGTCTATGTGTAATGGTGAGTTTATTGATAAATCTGTGGATGATGCATGGAATTTTTTAGCCGAGATTGCAGAGAAAACCCATCAATGGGAATCCGTTAGGGAAACAGGAACAACACCACATGATATGAGTCACCCCCATGAATTAGAGTTTTATTCTTGTAATAGCTCCGACCTTAGGATTGAAAATTATCCTAGATTGCAAAATCCCTATCATGATGATGATGATGATTATGATGTTATGTTAGAAGAACATGTCTATACTGAAAATGTTATGGAACCTTTGGGTTCAAATACATTAGGCTTCTCTGCCCCGACCTTAATGCATGATATTTCTTCTAGTATTCCATGTGATGTTTCCCCTGATGTGCCGATACACGAGAATCAATCTGTTGATGATGTTGAGGATTCTGATTGTGATCTTGCCAATTTGATTGATGATTGTGAGCATGATGTGACATGTGTAGATGAGTTAGGAGATTTTGATTTGATTGATAATGATATGCCTATTCTTCTACCTAAGTCACAATCTGATGGCCTTCCACCCAACCTAGATTTGGTTTGTAAACCAACTTTTCTGAAGATTCCCAATCTAGGATTGGAACTGTGTGCCTCCCAAGTCCTCTTGGACTATTTTGCTTCAAAATATAACACTTTTAAAGAGCCACAGTTGGAATGCATTTCTTTGCCCATCCCGAAAACAGTCCATTATGAGTTAGACCTTTTGAATCCTGAACCCCTAAAATTAAAAGATTTTGTGCTTAAAAGTAAACCTGTTGAAAAATTTTGGTTTAGGGGTGATTCATTCGGTTTTTCACTCTCACTCCCATTTAAGTCCAATTTTAGTGTTTTGAAACTTTCTATGTCTCTACACTTTTTCTTTTGGGTTGATCCTCAACTCTTTAGATTTTGGTGTATGGTGAATTTTTTGTATATAATCCAGTAGAAAATTTCTTAAAACCCTTTTGTTCCTTTTGTATATATTTTGCTAATCCAATATGATCTCGGCTGAAATATGTTGGATTTTTGCCTTGAATAACGGAGTTTTAATTCTGCTTTCGCCGAAATCGGGTATTCTCTCTCCTTTTACTCTACTCAGCATGTCCCTTTCCATATGTTGCATTTTAATTCTTTCCATATTTTGAAACATTGAGGACAATGTTTAGTTTAGGTTTGGGGGTATAGAGTAGATACCATGATAATTTGCCATAATTGAAAACGAACTCCTTCTTCTTTTTGAAAAAATTGAAAAATTCCAAAAAAATTAAAAAATGAAAAATCAAAAAATGGAGCTCATTTACCTTGAAATGTTGACTCTTGTGCAAATATGTTTTTATTAGGAGTCTTAGTCTAGATATTTAGGCACCCTGATTCTAGCACAATTCACATAGTGATAAGAAATTTGCACGCGCACGATCTACCAATACATGTATGGCCTCGATCTTCAAGGTGTTTGATAGGAAGTTACGATTGCCAATCACTTTAGAATACTGAACGAAACTTGACTAGCTTGTTCTTTGGTTGGTTGGGATAGAAGGTGGAGGTTACATTAAAAAACAACCATCGAATTTAACTGGGTGCATCAAAAAGGGCTACCTCTTGCAAAGTGTCATGTAATTTTTGTTTCCTTTTGTAATGTATCAAAAGTGTTTCCTTTGCAAAAAAAAAAAAAAAAAAAAAAAAAAAAAAAAAAAAAAAACGATGTATATTCAGAAAAAAAAAAAAGAAAAAAAATATCAGAAAAATACAAAAAAATCAAGTATTTATCAATTCCATCTCTCTTGTTCCAAAAATAAAAAGAGAATAGTCAATGTAAATAAGAGTCATGTAAAGAGTCATTTTTGTGTTTCATTGTAATAAGCAAGGAGGGTGTATGCCATTGATGTACAACGCGAGTAATTGTGAAATACCTCCAACTCATTCACAATTCTCGTAAAGTCCGGACAGCTAGCTAGATTTCGACCTTGGTTCTTAGCCTGAGAAACTATCTCTTGGTGATTAGTAGTCATAACTTCAGATCTTTCTTTACACATGTGTAGATACACTTTACACTCTTATCACATGTCTTTTTTTGTTATCAGTGCTAGGATTGTGCCTTTGATAGCTAGATTGACATCTCCATTTTGCTGTGAGCTTAAACTGACTTGCACATGTCACATTTGATGGAATCTGAGCTTATATTTTGACCTAGAACTTTGTAGGTACGTTCTAAGCAAACCTTCACGAGACTTCAACTCGTCCACTAGGGACACTTAGTGGTTTAAAAGGCTTAGTGCATACGCTAAATGCATTCGAGAGACCAGCGACAGTGGTATAGTTAGGATTTCCTTAGTTTTGTTTTACTTGAGGACAAGTAAAATTCAGGTTTGCGGGTATTTGATGAGTGCCTAATATTGTATATATTTATCCCTTTTTGTTGGCATTTAACTCATCTTTTGTGCAGTAATTCTACATTTTATCCCATATTCTGTATTTTCATTGTTTTCAAGAATAAATATTTTTCTTACTTAATTTTGCATTTTTAGATAATAAATAAAGTCTGGATAACTTGCGGAGCGGAAAAGAGTTGAAGAGTAGTGAAAAGCCGGAAGAAATTACGCAAGGAAGCCGCAAAGAATGGAGCACAAGACCAAAAAGCTAGGAATGGGCTCAAGAAGGAAGAATTGTTCTTAAAGAAGATATGGGCTTGGCATACCCAAGGCCCAAAACCCTTACCCAAACCCATTTTCTATATCCATACCCGCCTCCATTCTCAGCCGTCAGATGGGATTACATCGAAATCCAATGGTCGCTTCAGTAGAGTGCATCAAGATCCGAGGTTCTTGTCAAACACCATAATGACTAAATTCCAAACCTTCAGATTAGATTGCAGTTGAATCCTACGGTCGCTTCTATGCCTGTGCATCAAATCTCGATACTTCCGCTTAACACTACAGTACCTAACCCCATCTAGAGCCGTTAACTTCGTTGTATTTTACATCCTACGGTCGCTACAAGCTGCTTCTTCCTTAGCCGTCCGATCCACCTACCATCTCCACATCCCATGGCCTAGCTTCGAAGATCATCCAACTTGATATCCCCGATCAACACTCTAACACCAAACCCTATACTACCCAACCAAACAGACCTTCTCCCAAAACCATCGACTTCACCTCCCCCATCCCTCTCTGCAACTTCACCACCTTCTTCACCTGCCGCACCACCACCACCACCAGCTCAATACGAGCTCTCAAATCACTCAACAACCCTATCCCACATCATTACTTCCCCTTTCACCAACTCTATGTCCTCCTAATCACTCAATTTCACGCCTCTCCCATGTCAGGAACCCTAGAGGTGAAATTGACAAATTAGGTGAAATAGAGTTGCAATTGGAGGCGTGGATAACATCAGGAGAGCAATTAGAGGCGTGGGTCGAAGTCAGAAGCAATCATCAGTGATTAGGTAAAACTAATTCCAATTTTTCACCAAACCCTAATTTACTGTTTTGGGGGTTTTTCTTTTAAAGTGTAATTGGGTATAAATATGGGTTGTGGGTGTTGTTGTAAAACTTATGCTGGGTTAGCCAGCTTCACTCTTGTAGAGAACTGGACTAGCCAGTTTCTCATTTGTTTTATGTTTACACTGTTGGTTCATATGTTTATCATGTTTTTGTATTTGCTCACCATATGTGTGTTGTTTGAATTGCCTTGTATAATATTTATTATTGTTTACAAGATTAGCATGAGCTAAGTTGCATTGCTGAGGCTCAGATGATGCTTTAGTGCACTGTTAGGTAGTGGAATGCTAGGTTAGAGCCTTAGGATGCATTGTTTTGATTGAGCAATGGGAGAAATTAGTGCTCATAGCAAGCTAATTCTCTTTCCATTCCATTTGTATGCTTAGGATGCATTGTTTTGATTGAGCAATGGGAGAAATTAGTGCTCATAGCAAGCTAATTCTCTTTCCATTCCTTTTGTATGCTTAAGATCCTAATTTCAACCTAGAATTGCATTGTTTGGCTAGGTCACAAGGGTGGATTCAATTGCCTTAGTAACTTCTCACATTGCTTCCTGATCAGTTATTTCCTTCACTGTTTTTGCACTTCACATCTTGCTGTGCACTGAAATCAGTGCACTGCCTTCCCTTCCCTTGGCTCATAGCCTTGGTTCCTTGTTGTTTTACCATCTCTGTTTCACTGTCACTGCAACCTTGTGACCTTGCATTTAGTTTTGCATCAATTATCAGCATAGTGAAACTTCAACTATACACCCCAAGTCCCTGTGGAGATGACCTGTTCTTGCACATACACACTACAATGACAACTGTGCACTTGCAGTTTAACATGTAGGCCTTCTTATCCTTTGTCTTATTTCCTTACATCTTTAAAAGCCTACCAATGGTCGCGTCAGCGAAATGAGTCAGGAGTTGATGTGCTTCAGCCCTGAATGAAGCAAGTGTTATCTCTTTGAGAGAGTACACCCCATTCATTTGATTGACTAGTAATTTTGAATCTCTTCTGATCTCCAGATGCATTGCTCCTGCTTGTTTAGCTAAGGATAATCCTAGCAAGAAGGCCTCATACTCTGTTGAATTATTTGTACAGTGGAAATCCAGCTCGAATGAGTGTGAGAATACCTCTCCTGATGGCGAGACCAAGACTATGCCCGCTCCTCCAGTATCATTACTAGGAGTGGCGGATCCATCAAAGTACAACAACCATGTTTCTTCTTTAATGAATGAGATTCCTGGAAGTTCTCCTGGTACATCATCTAGTAATGTCGCAGAATCTTCTCCTGTGAACGCTGCTAGTAAATATGCTATTGCTTGACCTTTGATTGCTTTGGGGGAAACACATACTATGTCGAATTCCGACATCTGAATCAACCACTTTCCAGTTCTTCCTATCAGAGAGGGCTTTGAGAGTAAAAACTTTATGGGATCAACTTTGGATACAAGCACAACTCTGTTGGATAGTAAATAATGCATGAATCTTTGCATTGCATGAGCTAACGCCAGGCATGCTCTTTCAGTTTCGGGTATCTGAGTTGAGCATCCTTCATGGTTCGGCTGAAATAGTAAATTGGATGCTCGACGCCTTCTTCGTCTTCTGGAGCCAGTAGTGTTCCAATAGCAACATCACTGGAGGCTGTGTATAATATCAACGGTCGACCCTGCACTGGAGACCTCATGACTGCAGGTGATAAAAGTATCTGTTGTATTTTATGACATGCTTCCTGCTGAACATCTGTCCACGTGAAACTCGCTCCCTTCTTCAGCAGAGGGGTGAACGAAGCAATAAGTTGAGCCAATCCTGGTATAAAGCGTCTGATGTAATTCACCTTACCCATGAAGCTCTGCAGTTCCTTCATAATGCATGGAGGAGGCATGGTGGAGATGGATTTCGCTTTGTCCGGATCGACTTTGATCCCTTCGGAAGTGACCAAGAATCCTAGAAACTTTCCAGAAGAAACTCCAAAAGCGAATTTTAGAGGATTCATCTTCAACTTGTATTCTCCGCATCTTTCAAAGACTTGTCTCATAACTTCTATATGGGATATTCGAGCTTTGAATTTCACCACGACATCGTCAACTTAATCTTCTACTTGCTTGTGCATCATATCATGAAATATTGCTGTCATGGCTCGTTGGTAGGTGGCGCCAGCATTCTTCAACCCAAAGGGCATCACAGTGTAATGAAAATTCCCAATGGGAGTGCGAAACGCGGTCTTGGAGGCATAATGTTCGAACATTTTGATTTGGTTGTACCCACTGTAACCATCCATGAATGAGAACATACCGTGGCCGCTGGTCGCATCAACGAGCATATCAATGTTGGGTAAAGGAAAGTCATCCTTCGGGCAGCATTTATTTAGGTTTCTGAAATCTACACAACATCTGATTTGGCCATTTTTATTCTTAACTGGGATGACATTATCCAACCAGGTTGGATGCTGAATAGGCTTGATAAATCCTGCTACCAGCAATTTTTGAATTTCGACCTTGATTTGCTCCTCGACCTCATGCCTGAACTGCCTGGGTGGTTGTTTGACAGCCTTGGAGCCGGGAATGATATATAGACGGTGAGTGACCAGTTTGTCATCCAGGCCAGGAATTTCTTCATACATCCAAGCAAATATATCCCGATACTCCTTCAGTAGCTCTACCAGACTTGCACGCTCTTCCGGTGATAGCTCAGAACTGACCAAGATCGGTCTTGGATCTTCCTTTGTACCGATGTTAACCGTCTCAAGATCATCAGTGGTAGAATTCATGCCATCTTGCAACTGTTGTGGATCTTCCTGAACTTCATCCTCGGGTAGTTGTTCATTCTGACACGATTCACCAGTGCGGGGATACTCTTGATTAATCTCCCCTATTAATTGTTAATCTTTGCATCGCCGGTAAATGACCCTTCCTTATGCGTCATGAGTGGTCATAAAATTGGATCCTGAGATCGTAGTTCCATCTTTCGGCGTTTGAACGATGTAGCGGGCGATTCGACTGGTTCCGCTTCCGAAGATGGTGATGATGTGGATGCCTCAATAGCCTTCCAACTTGGAAGTGGAGTAGTATAGATTTTCTTAGGAGGTTCAGGGGCGCTCTGGGATTCGATGAATTCAGCATCGTAAGACAGAGCATAAGGAGATGATGAAGCAGCTATGCGGACGATCTTGTTGTTGAGTAAGGCCTTCATGCATTGATGGTAGTTTGATGGAACCACCTTGTTGTCATGGAGCCAAGGTCGCCCAAGTATCAGGTGGTAGTCAGGCTCTTGCTCGATCACGTGGAATTTCACCTTTGATTGAATTGGTCCTACCCTCAAATCTATGTACGCGTATCCATATGTGTGGCTTTGGCTTCCTTCAAATCTTGTCATTAGGATGGGATGGCGAATGATTTTACTTCGGGGGAATCTGGCCATTCTAAGAGTCTTCATAGTGATAATATTGCTGGAAGCACTGGTGTTGACAAGAGCCCTTCTAAATTCGGTGCCTTTGATGAATCCAGTCACATACAACGCGCGATTATGCCCTTCGTCTGCGATGCGATCTTCCTCTCCAAGAGTGATGTTGTCGATTGAATGTTCAGATACCAGGGATACTTCTTTAATTGCTGGGGTTGGTAAAGTTATTTGTACGTCGGATGATATCTGGTTGAGTGCGGCAAACGTGTCCGTACGCTGTTCCCTGGAAAAGTGTAAAAGTTCACACAAATTTTCAATCAATTGTGCAACCTCTTGATCCACCGGCTTTTCATAAGTAGTGAAACTGTTGATTTGAGGGTCAGGCGTTGAACCAGTCCCCAGTGTTGGGACTTCCGAAGCAGAGACGCCGCCCAACTCAGATGTCAGCTTGATGAGAAAATCGAGTATGTGATCTATCGTGTTCTTCATCAGATCCATGTTCCTGGTGTGGACTTCCAGAATTTGAGATATCTCTGAAGGTAGAATAGTAATGTTGGTGGTAGTGGACATATTCACCAAATACAACCATTTCTTAGCCCTCAGCCACCCTTACAAAACAACTTCAGTGTCCAAGGTATTCATTGGCACAGTCTTTAAGTGATCTTTCTGTTGTATTAATCTCGATCTCGTATCCATATATGATCACACGAAGTGTGTATCGAAGTTGTTGTATTTTATCGACTCAGTCCATAGACGATCACACTTTGTAAAGGAGTTATAGGTTGATACATAAAATATTGTGGTGTATTTGGTACCCTCGTATTTTCACCACTCATGATCGATTATACACATAACAGAGTCTGTTAACAACGGATGATCACAAGTTGTCTTTAGATCTAAAAACAATTCTAAAGATCCCGTTGTGAATGGGGAAAAACGATTTGCTGGTTTTTACGGAATTGAAGAGTCGACCGTGTGGAGACTCCTTGAACCGAGCGAAATGTTGAACCTCACACAGATGCACTGCAAGAAGGGAGTGCTTTAAGTTCGAGAGATCAATCTGTAAGACCCTGGCCTAAACCAAGAACAATGGTCGTTCCAGAGTCAATTCGGTCACAAGAGAGGATGGGTTGATCTGTAGGAGGGAAGCTGGGAAATGCGTGAGATCAATGGTGATCTGAGATTGTAGGTGTGTTGTGAATTCAGCGTGAAAATCCATTTGATTTTATGAAAAATTATCTAAAATCATCAAAATTACATAAAATTGGGAAGAGTGCCTTGGGGCCCGCGCCCATTGGCCGGCCGGCCATGCCACGGCCATTGCCGGCCCCACACTCCCATTCCCTATTTTATATTTTAATTTATGTCTCTCATCTCATGGAAGTTCCCTAATTTCGCCAAACTCTCCAGTTTCATGGAATTTCCCTTAAATCATAGAAAAATACATAAAATCACATAAAACTGGGAAAAGCATGTGGGACCGCGTGTCAGCCGGCCGCCCATGCCCTAGTCGTGGCCGGTCCCACACCTTGTTATTCCTTGTTTATTTATTATTTTCATCATCTCATGTATTTTTGACGGTTTCAGCAAAACCATGGATTTTGCATATTTTCTCCAAATGTTGCTCAAACGTGCATCAGAAAATATCAAAATTCTCAGGACTGAAGCAGGGACACTATAATGACACGGGCACATCCCCTTGACCGACCAAGGGTGACCCCGAGGCTTGCAAACAGCTGGTCCAGCATGTTTTAATGATTTTAACCTAATTTGCTCAGTTGCTCATATTAGGTTCGAACTCTTTCCAAACAATTGGAAGTTCGCTCAAACGACCATCAAGAGCCGGTCTCATGACCTCTTGGTCGGCCCCTCATATTTTCTACATCAGGTTTTATGATTTGTTGCTCACACGAGCATTATTTCAGTAAATGATTAAACCAGCATTTAATCATTCTTTCACCAACTGGTCCTCAAGAGACTTTGGTATTTTTTTGCTCATTCGAGCATATGGGAGTTATATGGTGAACCCATTATCCCATGTAGCCGGTCCCGTATTGATTTGCAATAAATCATCATTTCGGTAAAATTAGGGTTTTGAATCCAGAGCTCTACAGAAACGTGATTCTGTGCAGATTCGAACACTCTGATAATTTTATGTTGATTCCATGATTGATATTCATATTTATTTTGCTCGACCCAACAGTCGGTAACTTAAATTAATATTTTGTTTGGTCCAGCTACAAACAATTCATCAAAAGAAGAATATTTGCTCGAACTAGCAGTATTCGCTCGAACCGGCAATATTTATTCCATTAGCAATATTCGCTCAGACTAGCAATATTTGCTCAAATCAAAAAATATTGGTTCAACTACCAATATTCAACAATTTAGCAACACAGTTTTGCTCGTCTTAGGTTATAATGATACCTCGTCTCAGCAGACACATTAAATTCATGAGTTTCGAAACATTTGCTAATCATGTTCAACTCAACGCTACATGGACTCATCGTCCCATAAAGTCAGCAACTGACTCCACTATCACGAGATTTCAATCGTGTCACATGGGGGGATATTAACTAGGGTTTTGGTCTGGCGGTCTACGGCACGTGTGTTCACCCACGACGAGAATGTGACCAAGTCGTGCAATCAGTTGGAAGAGTCGGCAAAGTATTGGGTGGAAAGTTAACCAAGTCTCCGCATGATGAGTAATTGGTTTTAACACGATTTCCAAATTTCCTACTCTCTGATTCCAGCAACTGTCACACTTCATGGGATCATGGTGTTTTCAACTCCGGCATTATAAAATGTCTCTGAATCCTGATTGAAAAAATGAGGTTTTTCGAACAATCAAACAACATTCGCCAAAACGAGCAATTTCTCATCAAAGTTCATACAGACAATCTTTCGTCTACACGAACTCACAGAAATTACTCTCAATTGAGCAAAATTCAATCATTCAGAGCATTTTCACGCTGAATTCACAACACACCTACAATCTCAGATCACCATTGATCTCACGCATTTCCCAGCTTCCCTCCTACAGATCAACCCATCCTCTCTTGTGATCGAATTGACTCTGGAACGACCATTGTTCTTGGTTTAGTCCGGGGTCTTACAGATTGATCTCTCGAACTTAAAGCACTCCCTTCTTGCAGTGCATCTGTGTGAGGTTCAACATTTCGCTCGGTTCAAGGAGTCTCCACACGGTCGACTCTTCAATTCCGTAAAAACCAGCAAATCGTTTTTCCCCATTCACAATCTCAACATGCCAATATCAATCCAAATGGACGAAAAAGTCCAAGAAAATCTCGCCCAAACAAAATCAGAAAAGTTCGCAGGTAAAATGAAGTTTCCGACCAAAGCAAAAATTTTCAGACAGAAATTTGCAAATCTATTTTGCCTTCAAAGAATTACTTGTAAATTGAAGATTCCTCACTCCCAATCCACCAAACTTCCTAGGTATGTCAATCTTAGACCATGTCACCCAACATATCTTCTTTCTTGCGTCAGTTGATTCCAACACGAAGTTTCTCATCAACCTAGTAAGCTTAATCTCCATAGTAGCTAGCATGTGTATTAAGGAGAACAAATATATTAGCAAGCTATCTAAGCAACTTTTGGCTAAAAATAACCCTCCATCCTTGTTAGAAACTTCTTCTTCCAAGTTATAAGTTTAACCTTCATCCTCTTAATTACGTCATCCCACACAATGATATTTTTGGTAGTTGCACCCAATGGTAAACCCGAGTACTTAATATGTGATTTTTCTACTTCATAACCAAACTCCATAACTAAAGAACCAATAATCTCATCTCCACCAACAACTAATCACCGATTCTTTCCCAAGTCCAATTTCATCCCAATGAGTAACTCAAATGTAAACAGAATGACCAATAGTTTCTTCATTTCTTATTTCGAGCGTTGATAAAATTCATGGTACCTCCAGGCACCACTCAAAACCCACGAACTTGATCCTGAATAACAACATCATGCACCTACTTGGATAAAACCTCCACCATTGAAAAGCGGGGATAAAGAATCCCCTTGTCTTAAGCTCTTAATAGGTTTGAACTTTTCCTTTAGAGCTTCATTTACAAATACTGAAATATTAGAAGCAGAAACACACCATCCAATCTAAGAAATCCACTTCTTTCCAAATCCATGATTTTCGTATATACACCACACATAGAGTCTTCTATTCGACGTTACTTTATTCTCTCCTAGTTTGATGTTTATGCATTCACTTGTTAACAACATTCCATATAATATATGTTTATTGTTGGCAAAAGCCCCCTGATAACCAAACATTAGTTTGGGCATAACTTTTTTTAACCTATTAGCTAGAACCTTCGACGAAATTTTTTAAGCACTTCCCAAAAAAATCAAGGTCTGGAGTTCTTAGGAAAGCATGAATCTTCATTCTTTGGGATCAGACAAATGAATGAACTATTCAATCCCGAAAGGATTGAACAATTCAATTTCCAATCCCAAGACCTATATCTTAAAAATTCCTCCATGAGGTTCATAAAATCATCATCTATTATATGCCAACAACTCTTATAAGACTCCGTGGAAAAGTCATCCGGCTTCATAGATTTATATTCCCTGGAATGCGTAATTACCTCCATGTACTTTCTTTTTAATAAATATTCTTTGAAAAGGCGAGGGTACCCAAATATACCTCAACCTAAAACTTTTCCTACCTATAAGTTCTTTTTCCGAAAGTGATTGTCTATGGACTGAATCGAGACAATGCAACTAATCGGTTCACACTTTGTGTGATTGTTTATGGATACGAGATCGAGATAATACGACAACGAAGTATGTTTACTTGATAAAAAGGTTCGGACTTAACCAAACACAATAGGATTGCTTATCAAGTAAATAGGAATTAACGTTTGTGTAATTTACTTTAATTATAATAAAACAATTATAATGCGGAAGTATAAAATAAATGACACAACAAGATTTTGTTAACGAGGAAACCGCAAATGCAGAAAACCCCGGGACCTTGTCTAGAATTGAATACTCTCAGGATTAAGTGACGAGGTGTCAACTCGCAAATAATATTTCTCTACTATTCTTTACACTAGCAAGTAGTATAATGAAAGCAGATTCGTCCCAAGGGAGGTCTGAAGCAAAAGTTGTTTGCAAATATTCCTAACAAAGAAGATTTTTGTTCTAGAAATTCTGAAAATCCCAAAGTTGTATTCAAATATGAGATGGAATTGATTAAGGATTCATTATAGACCACGGAACATAAACCAAATTGATATATAACTACGTTTTTTACATTATCTTGTTACTAACAACCCTAGGATAATTAGTACCCTCAACTATCCCGTTATTATCTCCTAAGCTCACCGGATACAGAAGCGATCGACTACCGGATTCTACTTGTCAAGTGTCCTAGAGGTACGCTTACTAGGTGTGACTTAAACAAATGCTCTAAGTTTTGTGAGATAAGTTTGCTCCTAGTGATAAATTCAAAAGCTTGAATTACCTACTAGTGTCAATTTCTACATATGGGTACTTAACAAAGTCCCATCATCAATACCCAGATATTACTACTTGTGTTTATCTTTCTAGACAATTACGGGTCGAAGAATTCAAAACTGGCAATAGGGTTATCAAATCAACTATTTAATTTCGAACTTAAAAAATCAACAAAATAATCCATAAACACTATTGGCATAGTAGAAATCAAAGAATAACGAAAACAATGGCGAGAAAACGAGTTAATTCATATCAATTATAGATTCATATTCCGGGCTTTGAAATCGCCCTAATCAACGAAAGGTCTTAGTTACTCATAATAATGGATTTCATCATCATAATATTAAAATAAAAAAGATGAAACAATAAGAAAACCCTAATATTCGACTCTCCTCCAAAGCTCCAAGTTAAAAATACGTGATCTCAAAGTTGTAGAAATCCTCCCTTTTATATTTCTTCTTAGGTCAAGTCTTCAAAGGTCCAATAGATAGAAGTCCACCAAACCCGTGTGTAGAAATACCCATGTGAAAATCTCTGTCCAAAGACGGTCGCCGGGAACTGGGATCACCGGCCGGAATCCGGTCACTGCTGCCGGAATTTGTTACCGGAAAATTGTCTCTGGCCACCTGAATAATCAGAACAATTGTATACTTCCAACATCTCAACTCTACCTCTCTGCAGTCCTCATAAATTCACAAAAAAACCATTTAAGCCAATCCCCTGTTCTTGCGAAAACATACCCAAAAGCGCGACTCCGAACTCATATATCCCGCATCTAACTCTTGCATTCGACACGTTCTCCCTTTATGATTCACTGAAATATTATGATTCATGCTTCAAGTTCCGAACTACGACAACCAGAACTAGTACCACCAGCTCACCATTGTCACTGCGTTTTCGCGCTGTTTCCTGCGGAACTGGTTCAGTGATTACAAGCAAGTCCCTTGCTGTAGCTGCCTTCATCTCTTTTATAGCTCCAATTCCTTTAGCCACAACTGCAATTATGTAGCTTCACACAAAGCAACACATATACCCTTCAGTTCCATCCCCACAGTTCAACTTGCAGCCGCAAACATCACTATTAGCTTCAGAATTCCTTGCACACCTCATTGAGCCATACTCCTAAGGCACCTGCAACATCACTTCTTGTAGCTTCTTCGTGCAGTATTACCATCACTTGCACTGCAATACACAGCACACACACCTGCAATCATCCACCAACAGCACCAGACTCAATTTCAAACCCTGTAAAACAGTCACACATATTCGATAAAAGCATCATCATATTTTAGCTGAAATTGAGCTCAGAACTTGACCCATTCTCCTACAATTCGAACCACCAATTTACTTCAGTTACCACTCTGTAGCTCCACTTTGCAGCTTCAATACCTATAATGCTTCAATAGCAACATCAGATCCTTGTCTATCAGTCTCAGTACCACCACACAGTAGCATCTATCACACCCATTTCAGATCATCTTTGTTGTCTCAATCATCACATAACTCCTTGACCTAGCTGTCTCCAATTGCAAACACCAGCTCCATCTTTCTCAGTTCCATCTCATATCCACCTGCGACATCAGTTAAGCCGCAACTTCGAATTCAATATCATTTCCTGCAAAGCAGATCCTGCTATTCCATTGCTTGAGCTTCAGTCACCATCACAATACCAACAATGACTGCAACTCTTCTTCCCTGTAACAGACCTCAGCTTCAAACACCCTGTTCTTGTTATCCACATCATAACATCATCTCATACAACAGCATCTCAAATCTTGACTGAATTAACAAACCAACCTTCATCTGTAACTCCTCCGAACCATTGATCAACCAACACAGCTCTTGACCTGCATACTGGAATTCGAACTAAACCCATGTCCAGTTTCACCTCTTCTTCATCAGAATTTCATCTCGACAAACCCTGAGAATCATCACAGATACCCATTAATCCACGTCATCAGCTTCTTACTCAGCAGCATCAATTTCTTCTCTTCGATTCAGATCCAGAACAACCCATATCTCTCAACCAACCATCGAACCCATCTAGACACCACAAATTCTTCAACCCAATCTCTCTGATTTCTGCAACCTTGAGTCTCTGTTCTTGATAGGAACCAACAGATCCCCAAATCTTTACTGACCCTTTGAATCACATCAACCCCTAATTCTTTGCTATGCAATCTTCTCGTCATCATCTCCTTGAATTCTTCTCTTGATTTCACCAACATCTACAACCACAGGTGCCTCCACTTTCTCTCTCGATTTCAGGTGTAGTGAAGACCGACAAAATTATGAGGAGATGATTATTGTCTGATATTTTTAGGTTTTGTGTATGAAATGAATCTGGTTAACCCCACTCAAGTGAAGTGGATAAGGGGCACCCAGAATGATTCTAGGCACACATAAACATCCTTTTGTTGACTTGGCTCGACTCCCATGTCACTCGCCTACGGAATGATGATTCTTCCCTTTATGCTCTAGTTGAACGCTTTCCCTATCTTTCGAGTTCCTCCAACAACAACAACCGTCTCTTATTTCTCAGATTCACTTCTTCTCTTCAATATCTCTTCATCATTAAAGTAGTCGTGCTTTTCAGACAGAAATTTGCATCACTAAAGCCGACATGCTTTTCAGACAGAGATGAAGAAATAAAAGCACATAATGAGACGTAATTTTTCCTCCAACCACATTTGCACCTTTTTGCCTTGTTTCTTCTTCTTTTGTTCCAAATGACTCCAAAATACCTAAACACTCAAAAGCAAACATAAGATACATAATTTACAAGAAAACTTAGCAAAGAAAGCATAAACAATAGATAAATATAAAGGTGTTTTAGACACATATCTAATTACGCCACACTTAGACTTTGCTAGTCCTCGAGCAAATCAAATCAAATAATTCTAAAACATACGTACAACTCCGTCTCGTCGAGGATACGGTTACTCTTAGCATGAATAACAGGCCTTTGAACCCCTAGGTGTCCCTAGTGGACGAGTTATAGTCTCGTGAAGGTTTACAAGAGGTCTACCTACAAAACCTATATTTCCAACTCCAACTACCTGTGACAAATCTATGAACGAATCCAAAATGGCTATTGGAGGAGGTACCCTGATGCAAATCCAAAATTAATAAATATGTAAATTAACTTTACTCAGAAAGTTGAACAAACCACAATACTCGGAATCTGACTAACCACAATCACACATGAATAGATTAAGAAGATGGATATAAAAATAGATGTTTACGAATGTTGTCTAAGTGAACGGTGTTTCCCATATCTGTCTGAAGGTCACCGCCAAGATAAACCTATGAATCCTATTGGATTGAGATACTGGTCTGAATTCTAGTGTCAACATAGCTTGCATATACAAGGGAACCGGCGGTCGACAATCTTAATTCTAGATCAACTCAACTGGCATATACAAGGGAACCAGGAGTCGATTTTATTGAACAATAATAACAATTTTTTTTTCTTTTTTTGAATTGACAACATGATTAGATCTTTTGGATCCAAGCGCATGCTTCTTGTCAGCAGATTACATGGTAATTCCCATGGATTCTGCGTTCCACGCTTGCTTAGGCGACGGAGACAGGGAGAACACACACATATTGCATCAAAGTGTCAATCTTTTTTTTTTTAGTAACTCAATCACTCTATTTCATCCTAACAGTAATAACAATTTGATGTTAGTGACCCACCAAATCACTTAGAGAAACAAGAAAATATTGCAAACATAAAAACAGAAGGTGATATTGTGACATTCCGAGATATGGTAACAACTATCATATTATTTCTAACACATGAGCTTTGTCTGTCCTTTTAATTAATGGGTTCCTCAACTTCTGTAACCAAGATGGTTTCATCCACTTATGTTGGTAGTGTCATCCTAAAGGCACAAGTTTATAGATTTCGGAGTTTATAAAGCAATTTTTTTTTTGTTTTTTCTATTTTTTATTTTTTTTTTAACTAAAGGCAACAAACTCTAAAAACATATAAATGCTCCCCCACACTTAAACTTTATATTGTCCTCAATGTAAAATTTAGTCATTCAAAGAAAAGTTCAAGGTGGGAAATTTCGCAAATGATATGCAAAACAAGAAAACAAAGATAAAATGCTTAAAAATAAAAAGATAAAGATACAAAACCGGTGGGTTGCCTCCCACTTAGCGCTTGGTTTAAAGTCGTATTCCCGAATTTCAGCTCCAATTAATCCTCCAGAGGGAGTGGGTCACTCAATGTGACCATATCCTCATTCTCCGTCACAAACTGCTCATAGTATGGTTTCAAACGATGGCCGTTGACCTTGGAAACCATCCCTGTTTTGGGACTAATAATTTCAACTGCACCATGCGCAAACACATTAGTAACAATAAATGGTCCAACCTATCTGGACCTAAGTTTACCCGGAAACAATTTAAGACGAGAATGGAATAAAAGAACTTTCTGCCCTACTTCAAAACTCTTTCGGGAAATCATTTTATCATGGAAAGGCTTGGTATTTTCTTTATAAATGCGTGAACTTTCATATGCATCATTTCGTATCTCTTCTAACTCATTGAGTTGAAGTTTCCTATGTTCACCAGCTGCATCTAATTCCATATTACATACCTTGAAAGCCCAATAAGCTTTGTGTTCAAGTTCAACGAGAAGACGGAAAGGTTTACCATAGACAAGCCTAAAAGGAGACATAACGATTGGTGTCTTGTAAGCTGTCCTATACGCCCACAAAGCATCATTGAGTCTATAACTCCAATCCTTCTTTGTAACGTTCACCGTCTTCTCAAGGATGGACTGAATCTCCCGGTTGGAAATTTCAGCTTGACCGCTCGTTTGTGGATGATACGGTGTGCCAACTTTATGAGAAATATTATACTTCTTTAGAAGTGCGTGAAAGGATCTCTTGAAGTGCGACCCTCCATCACTAATCACCACTCGAGGTGTACCAAATCTAGAAAAGATATGTTCCTTCACAAACTCACAAATAACTTGAGAATCATTAGTAGGGGTGGATTTAGCTTCCACCCACTTAGAAACATAATCTACAGCAAGAAGTATATAAAATTTCCCATTGGAATTCACAAAAGGCCCCATGAAATCGATACCTCAAACATCAAAAATTTCAACAGCGAGAATTGGTGTTTGCGGCATTTGGTTTCTAGCACCTAGATTGCCTGTCCTTTGACACCTATCACAAGCCTTGAAAAATAAATATGCATCCTTAAACAATGTAGGCCAATAAAAACCACTTTCGAGAACCTTGAGGTCTGTCCTCTTGGCTCCGAAATGGCCACCACAAGCATATGAGTGACAAAAATTCAGAATTGATTGGAACTCGGATTCGAGTACGCACCTGCGGATCATTTGATCGGAGCAATGCTTCCACAAATAAGGTTCATCCCATATATATTGCTTGGAAATCTTCTTGAGCTTGTGTTTCTGAAACGTAGACATGGAACTAGGTACTTGTCCCGTCACCAAGAAGTTAACAATATCAGCGTGCCATGGAGTTGTGCCAACAACCGCAAATAGTTGCTCATCTGGGAAACTATCATGTAAAGGAATCGCTTCTTCGGACACAACCAATCTGCTTAGATGATCCTCTATGGTATTCTCACTGCCCTTTTTGTCCTTGATTTGCAAGTTGAACTCTTGAAGAAGAAGCTCCTTATGAGCCTTGGCTTAGCCTCCTTCTTTGTGAGCAAGTATCTAAGTGCAGCATGGTCGGAGAAAAAAACCACCTTTGTATCCACCAAGTAAGATCTAAACTTCTCTAGTGCAAATACTATGGCTAAGAGCTCCTTTTCAGTAGTGGAGTAGTTGATTTGTGCTCCGTTGAGAGTTCTAGAAGCATAATAAATGGCATATGGAACTTTACAATCTCGATGTCCCAACACGGCTCCAACGGCATAATCACTTGCATCGCACATCAACTCAAATGGCTTGCTCCAGTCCAGTGGTTTGATAATTGGTGCGGTAGTCAACAACTCTTTCAAGGTGTCAAAAGCTTCCTTGCATTCCTTGTCACAATCAAAGGCCACATCTTTCTGCAAAAGTCTACACAGGGGCATTGCAATCTTGGAGAAATCCTTGATGAATCTCCTATAAAAACCTGCATGAACAAGAAAAGAGCGAACCTACCTCACAGTTGTGGGGTATTGTAAGTTCCGAATCAAATCTATCTTAGCCTTGTCCACTTTCAACCCCTTAGAGGATATAACATGGCCTAATACAATCTCATGATTCACCATAAAGTGACACTTTTCCCAATTAACACAAGATTAGTTTCTACGCATCGTTTAAGAATAAGTGCAAGGTTATCTAAGCACTTGTCAAAAGAATCACCATACACGCTAAAATCATCCATAAACACTTCTATGATGCTTTCCACATAATCTGAAAATATACTTACCATACAACGTTGAAAAGTGGCTGGAGCGTTACACAAGCCAAATGGCATACGTATGTACGCAAAAGTGCCAAAAGGACAAGTAAACGTAGTCTTTTCTTGATCTTTCGGAGATATTACAATCTGGTTATAACCTGAAAAACCGTCAAGAAAGCAATAGTGAGAGTGTCCATCCAATCTTTCAAGCATTTGATCAGTGAATGGTAAGGGAAAATGGTCCTTTCGGGTGGTAGAGTTGAGATTTCGGTAGTCAATGCAAACTCTCCAACCGGTCTGGATTCTAGTTGGAACCAAGTCAATATCATATTTTTTCACCACCGTGATTCCGGACTTCTTTGGAACGACTTGAACCAGGATCACCCATTTGCTATCTGATATGGGATAGATAACCCCTACATCCAACAACTTCAGGATTTCTTTCTTCACTACTTCCATCATCGGAGGGTTCAAGCTACGTTGAGCTTATCTTGTTGGTTTTTCCCCCTCCTCAAGTAGTATTGGGTGCATACATGTGGAAGGGCTGATTCCTTTGATATCGGCAAAGGTTCACCCAATGGCAGACTTGTACTCTCTTAGCACTCGAACAAGTTTCTCCTCTTGCACCTTGGTAAGGTCTTTGGCAATGATCACCGACAACTCTTCCTTATCGCCTAAATATATGTACTTGAGGTGATCCGGAAGAGGTTTCAGCTCAAGAATAGGTGTCTGCACGATCGATGGTAAAAGTTTCTCATTAGTAATCGGCAAGGAAACATAAAATGTATTATACTTTTGTGGAACTTCTTGTAATGAGTTAAGAGCTAAAATAGCCTCTTTATGTTCATCACAAATAGACAATTCAGTTTCAAGGTCTTTGTATTTTCCATAACCTAAACCTTCCACTATGGTGTTTTCTAAAGCATCATCATCATTCAATTCAAAAATCTGTTGAGATAGAGAATCAATAATATCAATAGAAAAACATGAATGCACATCACTAGGATATCTCATAGCCTCAAAGATATTGAAACTTATGATCTCATCATCAAATTCCATAGTTAAGGCGCCTTTGAAAACTTCTATCTTTGTTCTTGCGGTTCGCATGAAAGGTATACCCAACAGCAAGGGAGTAGACGATGGTGAATCTTCATCCATCATGTCAAGAACATAGAAATCCGCCGGAAATATGAGTTGATTAACCTGCACCAAAACATCTTCAATAACCCCTTTAGGGTAAGTATTAGACCTATCAGCAAGTTGTATAACAATACCGGTATTCTTAAGAGGACCAAGTTTCAAGGATTCATAAATGGAAGCAGGCATAACATTTATGGATGCTCCTAAATCTAGCAAAGCACGTTCAAAACTGATTTTACCAATAGTACATGGTATGGTGAAACTACTGGGATCTTTCAACTTAGGTGGGAGCTTCTTTTGAAGATATGCCGAAGAATTCTCCCCCGCACTCATTACCTCATTACCGGTCAATTTGTGCTTGTTAATGCACAATTCCTTCAAGAACTTTGCATGGCGAGGAACCTGCCTTATCGCCTCAATGAGTGGAATGTTCACTTCAATCTTCTTAAAGATCTCCCAAATCTCTTGGTACAATGTCTCCTTGTTCGACTTTGCAAACCTTCTAGGAAAAGGAGGAGGAGTAGCATAAGTAGAAACACGAGTTTCAGAGTTAGAATTTGTTACTGGGTCAGCCTTTTTAGGGGCTGGTTCACCATCCTCTTTCTCCAAATCATGTTCATTGGACACCAGTGATGATGTCGGTTTCTCTACTTGTTTCCCACTTCGTAGCTCAATAGCATTGGCATTCTCCTTATGATTTAGTGGTTGCGAAGGAAGTTTTCCAGATCCTTGTGCCTTGAGTTGATTCATATCATTAGCCAATTGACTAACTTGGTTTTGCACCTCTCTCATAGCCATCTCGGATTTCTGCTGGAATTGATTGAACCCTTGCATTGTCTCTGAAATCTCTTGCATACTTTGCATCATAAGAGTAAACTTGTCATCCACACTTGTACCTTGAGTTTCTTGTTGTGGTCTTTGCATGAATTGGTACCCTCCTTGTTGATTGAAAGTAGGATTTGCTGCAGCTTGCTTGTTGGCGTAGCTGAAATTGGGATGATCACGCCAACCTGGATTGTATGTGTTGGAGTACGGATCATACCTCTGCGTTTTTTGATTTTGGTACATAACACTTGCTTGCTCAACATCTTCGGTGTGTGATGATGGCATGACGGCAGCTGCTATTTGTTGCATCATCCTCTCCATGTTACCCATCCTCTGTTCCATGTGTGGAGAATCACCAACTTCATTCAATTTCCTTACCACTGATTAACCTCGAGTGTAGAATTGTTGAGTGTTTGCAGCCATGTTTTCTAACAAGCTTGTAGCTTCAGCAATGATTTTGTTAGTGAGTGCACCACCACTTGCGGCATCGATCAAATTTCTATCATTAGAAAGCAACCCATCATAGAAATATTGAATCACAAGTTGATCGCTGATTTGGTAGTGTGGACATCTATCTAAGAGCTTCTTGTAGCGTTCCCAATACTCATAGAGAGTCTCTCCCGATATTTGCCTAATACCACAAATCTCCTTGCGAATCACTGCTGCTTTTGATGCTGGAAAATACTTCTCAAGGAACAACTTCTTCATTCCATTCCATGTGGTTATACTTCCAGAGGGTAAACAAAAGAACCATTCTCCTGCACCATCTATAAGGGAAAAAGGAAACGCTGTCATCATAGCCATATCGGTATTTGCAGTTGCTTGCTTCATACTAGTCACAACATGATGAAATTGTTGTAAGTGACGATTAGGATCCTCTCATGCTAATCCTCTGAATTTGGGCAGCAAGTGAATCAATTGCGGCTTCAACTCAATGGTTCCATTCAGCTGAATACATAAAGGCTGCTGGTCAATGTTTGGATAAGTGAGCTCCTTGAGTGTTCTTGGAGAAGGTGGTCGACCTCCCATTGTGTTGTCTTCCTCTTTGTATGAGTCCGAGAATTCACTTGTTGGAGAACTAGGAGGAAGTGGAGTATTCATTGCTCGAATCAATTCTTTTAGTGAAGTGCCCGAACGAAGACGTATACCAATTGGACTTGGTCTGCCCTCTCCACGCATTCACCAAAGAAATAGTACCTGAAAATCAGATTCTAAGAGATTGAATAAGTAAACTGGAATTAAAAATAAAAGCAAAAGTATAAACTAAGAATAAAAATAACAACTAAACTTGCCACTGCCTCCCCGGCAGCGACGCCAATTTTGACGAGGTGTCAACTCGCAAATAATATTTCTCTACTATTCTTTACACTAGCAAGTAGTATAATGAAATCAGATTCGTCCCAAGGGAGGTCTGAAGCAAAAGTTGTTATGCAAATATTCCTAGCAAAGAAGATTTTTGTTCTAGAAATTCTGAAAATCCCAAAGTTGTATTCAAATATGAGATGGAATTGATTAAGGATTCATTCTAGACCACGGAACATAAACCAAATTGATATATAACTACGTTTTTCACATTATCTTGTTACTAACAACCCTAGGATAATTAGTAAGCTCAACTATCCCGTTATTATCTCCTAAGCTCACCGGATACGGAAGCGCTCGACTACCGGATTCTACTTGTCAAGTTTCCTAGAGGTACGCTTACTAGGTGTGACTTAAACAAATGCTGTAAATTTTGTGAGATAAGGTTGCTCCTAGTGATAAATTCAAAAGCTTGAATTACCTACTAGTGTCAATTTCTACGTATGGGTACTTAACAAAGTCCCATCATCAATACCCATATATTACTACTTGTGTTTATCTTTCTAGACAATTACGGGTCGAAGAATTCAAAACTAGCAATAGGATTATCAAATCAAATATTTAATTTCGAACTTAAACAATCAACAAAATAATCCATAAACACTATTGGCATAGTAGAAATCAAACAATAACGAAAACAATCGCGAGAAAACGAGTTATTTCATATCAATTATAGATTCATACTCCGGGCTTTGAAATCGCCCTAATCAACGAAAGGTTTTAGTTACTCATAATAATGGAGTTCATCATCATAATATTAAAATAAAGAAGACGAAACAATAAGCAAACCCTAGTATCCGGCTCTCCTCCAAAGCTCCAAGTTAAAAATACGTGATCTCAAAGTTGTAGAAATCCTCTCTTTTATGTTTCTTCTTAGGTCAAGTCTTCAAAGGTCCAATATATAGAAGTCCACCAAGCCCATGTGTAGAAATACCGATGTGAAAATCTTTGTCCAAAGCTTGACTGAATTAACAAACCAACCTTCAGCTGTAACTCCTCCGAACCATTCATCAACCAACACAGCTCTTGACCTGCATACTGGAATTCGAACTAAACCCATGGCCAGTTTCATCTCTTCTTCATCAGAACTTCATCTCGACAAACCCTGAGAATCATCACAGATACTCATTAATCCACGACATCAGCTTCTTACTCAGCAACATCAATTTCTTCTCTTCGATTCAGATCCAGAACAACCCATATCTCTCAACCAACCATCGAAACCATCTAAACACCACAAATTCTTCAACCCAATCTCTCTGATTTCTGCAACCTTGAGTCTTTGTTCTTGATAGGAACCAACATATCCCCAAATCTTTACTGACCCTTTGAATCACATCAACCCCTAATTCTTTGCTCTGCAATCTTCTCGTCATCATCTCCTAGAATTCTTCTCTTGATTTCACCGGCATCTACAACTCCCAGGTGCCTCCACTTTCTCTCTCGATTTCAGGTGTAGTGAAGACCGACAAAATTATGAGGAGATGATTATTGTCTGATATTTTTAGGTTTTGTGTATGAAATGAGTCTGGTTAACCCCACTCAAGTGAAGTGGATAAGGGGCACCCAAAATGATTCTAGGCACACACAAACATCCTTTTGTTGACTTGGCTCGACTCCCATGTCACTCGCCTGCGGAATGATGATTCTTCCCTTTATGCTCCAGTTGAACGCTTTCTCCATCTTTCGAGTTCCTCCAACAACAACAACTGTCTCTTATTTCTCAGATTCACTTCTTCTCTTCAATATCTCTTCATCATTAAAGTAGTCGTGCTTTTCAGTAAGAAATTTGCATCACTAAAGCCGACATGCTTTTCAAACAGAGATAAAGAAATAAAAGCACATAATGAGACATAATTTTGCCTCCAACAGCATTTGCACCTTTTTGCCTTGTTTCTTCTTCTTGTTCCAAATGACTCCAAAGTACCTAAACACTCAAAAGCAAACATAAGATACATAATTTACAAGAAAACTTTGCAAAGAAAGCATAAACAATAGATAAATATAAAGGTGTTTTAGACACCTATCATTAAGCCGCTACACAAAATTACACCAACTTCGTATAGTTGAGACCAAGCAACTAAACCTATAGTTCACCTAGTTCTGTCTGTATTCCCACGCCTCCAACTTATGAATAAGTCACGTACTTGGAACAATTCCTTTGGTTCGTATTCCAAACAGTGAAGGAACAACAAATCTGTTTGGTATCAACTCTCTTCAACCAAGTGATGTGAGTTCGACAAAAGCTCTTCTGTTTATCTCAATAAACTCCTTCGTCAGGTTCTTAGATCTATCTTATTCTCAACTACCGAAGTAATTGTTAAGATTTTGCAATCAATATTTTTAATCAAAAAGAATTGTATTGATGCCGACCTACACAACTAATCAATCCAATCTACCACAACGATAAACCGATTATAGTTGGATCCTCTTATACCGAAACAAGTATTGTGCACACCAAAGATTATGAACCCCAAATCAGAAATCTTCAATATCTTCTTTGTCTTCAAATCTTCTTAGATCTTCAATAAACACCCGCACACAACAACATTGAATCTCTTTTGATCAATCACGCACAAAACATAGTCTGTTAACAATGGATTATCACAAGATCGTCTTTTGCACTAACAACAGTCTAAAGATCCATGTCGAAACTTCGATCTAGTTTGAGTGAATCTTATATCAGAAGAGAATATTCTCAAGCATAAACAAACTAGGTGCAATCAAAGTTCAACCACCGTTAGTCAATCAAATCAATCGAAAACACAAGATAAACCGCAATCAGCTAGTTTCCCACCAACGGTACTAATAGAGCTTCTCAATCCCAAAGAAAACTTTAAACTGACCGGCCGTAAGATATTTCGCCTAATTATGTTACTCTCCTCTCCGAATAGGCGGCTTCACCAGTAAAAACACAACCGAGGAAGTTTGCTGTCAAGAAGGATTAGTTTGCTAGAAATGCAAACTTCAAGTATTTATAGACAAGGAAGTTTGGACACCAAGGAATTTCCAAAACCTAAAATATTCTCAAGATATGCAATATAATTCCAAATTCGGTTTCCATAATTCCTAGAAATGCTCTGTCCAAAATAATGACCGAAAATCTCTTTGGAAAATCTTTAACTAGTAAGTGCACATTACTAATTCTTATTTTCCTAAAATAAAATTAAGACCTTAATTAAAAGATTCTTAACTTATTTATGTTTCGATCCTGGGATTTTTCTTCCTTTAGCTATTAAGGAATAACTTTGAACAATTAAAGATAAACATTACTGCCTGTGTTCAAAGTGTGTCGACATCCTTACTTTGTAAGTCCTCTTTCATACTTACAACCTTGAAACCGATTTGCCACACTTCCAAATAAGTTTAGAATTGGTTTATCTGACTTTCAAGAACTATGTGATTGATTAAGAACACTCAATCACAAATCATGGGTTTAACGGTTCTACCAAAACAAGTTTCGGTTCTACCTCCATGTGAGTATTGTGCATAGTCACACTAGCTTTCCAAAATTCGGTTGACTAGGTATTAGGATCAGTTCCCCACTGTTTGTGGGTGAAAATTGTTTCTGCTGATTTTGGTAATTTTGGGTGTGTGGATGAGAAACGAATCTAAACCCTAAACAATGCACTGCATGGGAGTACTTTTGATTCGAGAGATCAATCTGTACAATCCTGTCCTAAACCAAGAAATGGTCGTTCCAGGCTTGTTCCGGTCACAAAGTGAAGGAGAAGGGTTGGTCTTAGGGAGGGAAGCGAAGAAAGTGTTGAGACCAGAATCGTTGATTATGAAGGTGTGGTTGTTTTCGACTTGTATGAGAAAGTAGAATTGTCTAGCCGAATGGAAAGCTATCAGGTAATTTCTGGATACTGTGTTGTTCTCTGACCAAAACTTGTTGTTCGGTGGAAATAGGTGAAGCCTATTTATACAAGTCATATTGAAACGTACCATGATCTCGTAGGAAGTGGGAACGATTGGGTGATGGAAGAGTGGAGTAACGTATAACAGTCAGAAACCCATGCTTCCATGATGAAAGAAGTGGATCCGTTTACACCCGTTACTTCTTGCCGCCACTAATTGTTCCACTTTATAACACTTTCTTATAACAGGCGTATTGCACGCCGCACGCTGTAAACCGCCAGACCAATACCCTGATGAGTATCCCCCAGTTTGTGACATGTTTGATGTCTCGAGTGTTTTCGTGGAAAATATGTAGCACTTAGATACGTGCGGCAAGCCAAATTCAAGAGTCTTGCCGCAGGAAAATAACATGTGATGCTATTAGGCACATCTTGGTTGGTCGCCTAAAACTTGCCACAAGTCCGTCAGTTCGGTGGCAAACTTGGATAGCTGAGATTGTATCTCATGAGGAAGGGTAGCCGTTGATTATGGCCACCTTCTGTTAGCGTCTGGTAATGGCACAGTGGCGTTTTGTTATATGCTAGTGGCATTGCGGCATGACTGGTATAGCTCGTGCATGACAGTGGCACGGTGGTATAATTGGCGCCTGGCGTAGCCATGGCCACGAGATTTAAGCGGTTGGTAGCCTAAAACTTTCCACAAGTGTGTCAGTTCGGTGGCGAATTTGGATGGCTGAGATCGCATCTCATGAGGAAGGATGACCATTGATTATGGCCATATCTTGTTGTATAGCAAAGTGGCGCCATTGGCATGGTGTCGTCTGGCGTAGACATATGGCATAACGACATGCCAGTGGCGTAGCCGTGGCAGCTGTTTTGGCATATTGGTGTTAGACCCAAATATGGCTCTGGCAACATTGGCCTTGTTGCTAAGTTAAACTTAAGGCCTTAGGAGAATCACTTAACCTAGTTGGCATGACGACTTTATCTAAACTAGGGTTTGGTGTACCGAAACCTTAATTAGCACGTGCGTTGCTGCACGATGGCATGGCTGAGATAGCTGGTGCATGTCAGTGGCACGATGATGCAAGTAGTGCCTGACGTAGCCATGGCCGCTAGATTTTGGCACATTGGTGTTAGACCCGAAATGTGGCGTGGAAACATTGGCTCTGTTGCCACATCAATCCCAATGCTCTGGGGAACGTTACTTGCCTTGGTTGGAGTAGCAACTTTGCCTAAATTAAGGTTTGGCATGTCGAAAACCTAATTACTGTGTGTGGCATGTGGGCGCGGCATGGCAACACTTGTTGTGCAAACGGTGTCATAGCTGGGCCAAGGGAACTATAGAAAGGCCATGGTGTGGAAACGGCCACAGGAGTAAGGATTGTCGTGGGTGGCTATGATATGGCGTCATTCCTAGGGCTTCCTGGGTCCCACACGGCTCGTGGCATATTTTCGCATGATGCCGCAAAGTGGCATGTTGGCATGCCGCTTACCTCAACATGGCATGTTTGGCATGTTGGCGCGTTTTTTGGAAAGCCAATTGGCTTCTTGACTATCTGGCGCAGTTTTCCCTTTTTAATACTGTGGCAAGTTTAGAGAAACCTGATTGGTCAGAAAAGAGGGCCGGCCAAGCATGGGCGTGGCTACACTTCTAGTGCGAGTGTGGCGGCTTTAGAGCGACCTGATTGGTCGATGGGAAATGGGGTCGGCAAGTATGGGCCCAACCACAACTTATGTGCGTGTGACGAGTTTAAAGCGACCTGATTGGTCGAGGAAAATAGGGTCGGCTTAGGATGGGGCGTGGTCGGTGGCAAATGGCGCCGGCTGGCCTAAGGAATGGCCACGCCTCTCTTTGCTGCTTCTTACATCCCGCGGCTCCTTATTTTCTGATTCTGGGCAAGATTTTGCACCTACTAATCCATGGCAGATTAATCACCTAGTTTTCCTATGCTTAATTTCGACAAGCAAGGTCTGGTATACTGCGCAAGGCGCAAAACCCTAACTTTTGCAAGTTAGTCGGGGTAATTGATTGAATTTTATGTGTTGGCGCAAAGTTCTTTTAAGTTCATTGCTAGAGAGTAGCATGCTTTCTGATTGAATACCTTATGCAAATACCTCATCCTTGATACTTGGAAATTCGTGTTACTCTGCTGCGAGTGAGCACAAATCGTCATTCCATATCAACATTAAGGGTTCAGCCGGGCAACATAGCATATAACGCATTCAAGGAAACTTATATTAAGTGAATATAGGCAAGGTGCCAAAATTTACAGAATATTTGGGATTGTTGCTACATGCACCATTCTGGGTAAATTTCATGAGAAAATATTGAGTTGCTCAATAAGTGTGGCAGTGAAGAGGTTGAACACTCATCACTTTTACATGGCTTTGTCTCTTTTCAGAGTGACGTCTAGGGCTGCACATGAGCCAGTACAGTACGGGTTTCTTACGAACCCGGTACCTGTACCTGGAGTTGATCGGTACCTCATTTTGAGGACCGGTACCTGTACCTGGAGTTGTACCTGTACCTGTAAGACCGGTACCGGGCAATTAATTTTCTTTTAATCGTCGTCATCAAAAAAATTCAAGCCTGCAAATAACACAACAATTCAATTTTAATTCAACCTTTTTATGAAGAACGACGAATTCTAAACTCTACAAGATGTACTCAAAAGTATCCCCCTTTTTCTTGTTTTCTTACTAATCAGACAATCTCTTAATTAGAAAACCCCATTAATTTCTCAATCATTAATCTCCATTGCAAAGAGAACCAAGCTTTTGTAATTTCGAACCCTAGTTTTTCTTCTCAGCACCAACAGACCCTTCTTATTTACTCTGCTCAAAACCCAAGTCTGAGTTCTCATCATGACTTCATTTGTCTCTCTAATTTCTTGATTCAATCTTTAATTGATCGTGAAGTTTAATGCGATTAGGGTTCCAAAACAAGCTTTATTAGAAACAAAATTACAACATTAAGATTCTGATACAGGAGGATTGATTACCAGTTTCTCAAACGCGATTGATTAATAGTTTTTCAGATGCGATTGATTAACAGTTTCTCACATGCAATTGAGGAAGATGAAGAAGGAGGAGGATAAGGGTACCTAAGAATCTTAACTGAGAGTCGCCGGTGGTGGTGGGATGGATTAATGATGGGTTGTGCCGCTGCTGCTATGAAACTGAGAGGAAACTGTGAAACTGAATAAAATGAAAGACTCGATATATAAGATGGATGGTTCAGATTAATTTATCTAGATGGCTAATTTTAACCGGGATTTTCAGGTCGGTCCAAGCCGGTACTCTTCAAGAACCAGTACCTGTCTCAGTCTATACCGGTTCTCATGTTCCATTCCCGTCCCCTGTACCAGCTACACCGGTTCCAGTTCGGTTTTTTCGGTTCTGGATCGGTACACCGGTTCCAGAACGGGTCTTGTGCACCTTAGTGACGCCCTATTAAATGCAGGGTTTTACAATTTTAGCTCTGAACTATAAGCCACCATCAACATTAAGTCCCCTGCTTAGCACGTAACAGTGGCATTGTTGCGGGGTAAGCATGAGATGGTGACAGACAAGAGTAAAATCGAAAGGGCAAGACGTGAAGAGATTGCCAGGGAAATTCGACTAACCTTTGGCAGAAGGCACGAGGAATCCGTAATCCTTGTATTGGCGACTCTGCATAATTCCGGCTTGGCCATAGGGTGCCGGCGTTGGTGCTGGAATTCTGGCTACTGATCGGCAGAGATGGCGCTGCAACTTGGTCCGCGAATAGGTGGATGGCACTAGCTGGCTAAGTCACGGAATGTATGGAGATGGCGCTTGGCTTCAGTTCACGGAATGATGGAAACTGGCTTCAGTCCGCGGAATGGTGGAAACTGGCTTCAGTCTGTGGAATGGTGGAAAATGGCTTCAGTCAAACAATGAGGAAAGAGCCGGATAGGTCGCAGAATGGGCAGAGATAACGCGACTTTGATCACGGAGTGCTGGAGTCATGGCACTGCTTGTCAAGTGGAGCGCGCAGAAATTGCGATGCTTTGAGCGGTGAAGATGACGCTCCTTTGGCTAGGTCACGGAATAGCAGAGAGAGCGCCTGGATGGCTTTGCGGGCCCAATTGCCTTCTTCTGTGCATGACCCAAAAGAGGAAACCTTCTTCTACTCAAACTCCAAAATACAATGTATATAAAAGGCGTCGTCCAACCTTTTATTTTCGTATCATTGGCTTTATCTCTGTAGCGGCAAGCCTCTTTCTATCAGTAGTCCAGCTGAGCCAATTATCTTTTCTTTTATATAGATCCTCATGGAATTGCGTCCATCCTCCTCACAGGTACTGTCTCGTGTCTCCTCTCATAGTTCTCCATTTGTATTCTTCATCATGTAGATCGTCGATGCATACATAATGTAATTTTTTTTTTGTTTGTAGCATATAATGGGATCTTCCGGTGATGATCATACCTCTGACTCTTCGGAGAAATTTTTTGAAGTTGACAAACCCAGGTTTTCTTCACACGAGGAGGTATCAGATAAAATCAACCCTTTGTTTCGTGAAGCTGACCGGATTATAAGAGGCATGTCTCTCACCCATCTGCACATCGTGATGATGCCTGCTCAGACTTTCATATCTTCGATGGACATGGAGGAAAAGTGGAGACATGATGAAGCATCTCAGTGCGTCGGGAAATCTCAACGTGATGGAGTTCCTCCACAACCCAGTGTCAGGGCTGAATGATTCGCCTCTCAATTGAAACGGCGAAGGACTGAGTCCAAGAAACTTCTAGACGAGAGCCAGGTTAATTACCCTGTCCATAATGGTATTGTAATCCTCGATTCTGAGGTGGACGAACCGGAGCATTCTCAAGAGGCTGTGGTTTGCGAGACTGAAGCAGCTTCTGAAGTGGATGCCGAAACTGCTGTTGGGGAAGTCGGAGCGACCGCTGAGGATGCTGTCAAGGCAGATGGGGAGGCGACGGAAGCATATGTTGAAGCCGTCGTTGAAACGGATTCCGGATGGGATGTTGAAGCTGCTGTTGAAACGACTTCTGGATGGGATGTTGAAGCTGCTGCTTAAACGACTTCTGAATGGGATGTTGAAGCTATTGCTGAAATGGCTTCTGGATGGAATATTTGCTGTCGGAGAGAGTGCTAGGGCAAGTGCTTGAAAAATCTCTGATGAAGGCGTCATTGGCCAAGGCGTTTGTCATTGACAACGGGTTTTCCATTTTGTGATTTCCTTCCGTAGAGAAAATAATCTTTTCGTACCTTGTAGATGTTTTTGATACTTCAGTTTTTTTCTTTGTTCGTGCAACTGAAGCCATGTTTCACCGAGTAATATTCTTTCATTTATGCTGCTTTGATAATTTCATATCTTTGATTGAATGAATAAAATCTCCCGGAAGAATCCCTTTTTGCGAAGAACCAGTTCCTTCATCCCCCATAACAATCCAGCGGAAAGGGAGACAAAATACAATAATACTAATAGGCGTGTTATCTTCTTCCCATTTATCTACTTTCATAGTGTTTATGGGTGAAAACTATTCCTGCCGAATTTGGTAATTTGGGGTGTGTGGATGAGGAATGAATCTAAACCCCAAAAAAATGCACTGCACGGGAGTGCTTTGTGATTCGAGAAATCAATCTGTACAATTTTGGCATAAACCAAGAAATGGCCGTTCCAGACTTGCTTCGGTCACAAAGTGAAGGAAATGGGGTTGATCTTAGGGAGGAAAGCGAAGAAGGTGTTGAGATTGTGAAGGTGTTGGCTATGTATGACTTGTATCAGAAAGCTGAATTGGCTTGCAGAATGTAAGATGTCAGTTCCGGTGTTTGAATATGGTTGTGTCAACACTTGCTTCTGTTGTCTTGTCTTGTCGAAATAGGGAGGAGAACCTATTTATACAAGTCATTGAGCCTTACTCACGTATCTCGTGGGAAGTAGAGAAAGTGGAGTGATGGAGTAGTGGAGTTGCGGGTGTTAGTGTTACACGATCAGTCTTGCCCACTTCTCCCATCATCACTAACCGTCCATGACTTCCTGACACGTTCTTGTGATGGCACGTTGTGCGCTGCACGCTGTAAACCGCCAGACCAATACCCCAGTATGTATCCCTCAGATTGTGACATGGTTGGTGTCTCAAGTGTGTGGATCGTGGGACCCACAGAAGGTAGCATGTAATGCTAGGTTAAATAACTAAGTTATTTGGTATATGATACTTATAAAATATCACGTGAATTCTATGCATGTAATGCATCGAATATATTCAGCATGTATGAAGCATCGCTGTTTTAAGGCTTAATGGAGTAAGCCACGATTAAGTGTCTTAAAATAGATGCGTGTCTATCCATCTTCAAGTGATCGTTTGGGACTGTACAGGTAAGTCCTAACTTGACCGATCACTTAGTGTGGTAGAGTGGCGGATAGTAATCACCACAACACCTCATTGACCAGTTAACTCTTGACCAGGGTTTTATAACCAAGCAGGTGAAGTCGAATGGACGAGATGATCTTTGAGACACTCATCTGCGACCGTTAGTGGAATTAGGGTTCATGAAGAGGTGCGCAAGCATCACTCTTCAGCTTGGTCGAAACCAAGCTCAGGACGCAATTTTGGCTGGGCCGATCGTGCATGCGTGTAGACGGCATGCCGGTGTAGGCGCCCATACCTCATTGTCTCGTGAAAGTGTGATCTAAGCCACTCAATTTTTCCAGCGAAGTTGAGTGGTTGAGATCAATTTGCGACAGAAATCCGGTGCCGCAAAAGCCGCGCGTCATGCCAACTTCGGGAGCGCGTTTCGAGATGATCAAGCTTGGTCGGTCTTGTCCGATTAGTCTGGTATACAGATGACGGGCTGGTGTACACTTCCATACCTTAATACCCCATAGAAATGTGATCTGAGCCACTCAATTTGTCCGGCAAAGTTGAGTGGTCGAGATTAGTTTGCAATTAAGAGGTGTGACCACGCCTAGTTTGGGCGTGCGAATCGAGACGACCAGGCATGATATGCCTTGGCCGATCAGGTGTGGATATATGTGGGCCTACAGTGATCGTGTTGATACTCACTGGACCTACTTAATCGACTCCTAGACCCTTCGTTCGACCAGGTGAAAATGGACGCTCGTGATCGAAAACCCTAATTAGGATTTCGCCAGCCGTGCGTCATGCCTTGTTTGGGCGCACGAATTGGGACGACCATCCATGTTTGGTCCTGACCGATCAGTCATGTATGTAGGCGGGACCACGGTGTTTGTGTTGACATGTTCTGGTCCCTTTGAATCTACATCTACACCCTCGATCTATGCCTGCGAAGATGGATGGTTGAGACTGATTTGCGACACATGTAATGTGCTGCAAACCCGAATTTAGGGTTTCTCATTCACGCTTCCTTGGCTGGACGAATTGGCAAGCCATGATACCATTTTGGGGAGGCCGACCATGCGGGGTCCGCATTGGTCCGGTGGTGAATACTCCAATACCTGCTTGAGGGTTATGGATTCGATCTGAGCCATCCAATCATGCTGGTGAAGTTGGATGGTCGTGATCGTTTCTGAGACTGATATGGACAGTCCAGATGCTCAATCGGGCTAGTATAACACTCCGAGAGCTATAACATGTACGGGTATTTCGTATATGCTTCATTATTAATGCTTGGAGATTCGTGTTGCTCTGCTGAGAGCAACACTCAGTCGTCATGCCGCACCAATGATAAGAGTGGAGCAGTACAGGAAATACAAGGCTGGTCATACATTAATAATTTTATAAATTCACAAGGTATATGAGATTGTTGCTACATGCTCCATTTTAGGTGAATTAGTAAAGTGGAGAAGTATTCATCACTTATCAGTGGTTTTATCCTTTGCATGATGTCAGCGTATAAATTTGGTTTTACAATTTTAGCCCTGAACTAAAATCCATCATCAACACATAGCAACGCCTCGCATGTCGTTGGCAACAATAACTCAAAACGTGGGAAAACAGTAGCAACAATTAAGGATTTGACCAACCTTTTATTGGATTTTCCCTTGCAAATTATCCAGGGCGTCTGTGGCATGCCGCCTGAGTATGTAGAAGTGTGAGCTGCCACAAGCTGGACAACACGTCATGAGAGGAATAGGGGAAAAACGTCAGGTGAAAGCTGAGTCTAGAGATTCTCGAAGGAAGGTGTTCGTGACGTCGCTCGATGATCTTCTTTCTTGCATATTCCTTTCTTCAGTATCTTTGAATAAACTATTTTTTGTGGGGTTTGATTTTTTCTGGTTTTCAATCGACGGGTAATGGCTCTATGATGGTTTGGGTTCACTTGGTATTTTTCCTTTAAGATGTTTCAGGAAAACTTATTTTTAAGGAAAGATGCTCTTAATTGAAATTGAAAACCCTAATTATGAATGCAAGCAGTGCAATCATTTTTAGAGAAGTTACAAATATCGCATGAAAGGGGAAACTGCTGAAGGAAATACTAAAAGAAAAACGCTGGAGGAGAAGGTAGCACAGCGTCTTAGGTATTAAAGGGCTTGAGCCATCGCGAGTGAATTGTCACACCTTCCAATTTTTCGGCATTGATAAGTTTGCAGTAACCACCCAAGATAACATCTGCCACCAGGTATGGCTCGTCTTCCTTTTCTTTAGGAGAATCAGGTTGAGTGACTACCTTTACTGTTACATCTCCAACTTGAAACGTGGTCGCCTTGACTACCATATCTCCAATTTGAAACGGGTTTGAGCATTGTACAACCACTCGACTTTTGAGCTCGTCATCTTTGACCAAGGCAGCTTCTAAATTTTTGACAAAGCACTTGAAAGGCCCAGCATTCCATTCACATCTCTTAATGACGCCCGGGTTGATAACTGGACCGAGTCCCCATGCTTGACCGAGAGGAGAAGTGACTGGTTGGAGAGAGGATTGTTTAATAAGATTTACTTGTGTTCGGAATCTACGGAAGAACGTCGACGGGCATTCTCCAGGTAATTGAGTTACATTCGTAAGTTGTTGATACGGCAACATGTGATCTTCAGGGTTGGATGGCTTGTTGGAAATTCTTTCGTGCATCGACACCGGCAGAGAGGATACTCCTAATTTCGCTTTGTTGCCATGTACCCATGAGCGCCCCAGAATCATGTCGTAATTTGAGAGTTCTTTGACAATGTGGAATTTTCCATGCGTCAGAGCATCTCCCACCTTAATTTCAAGGTTGATGTAGCCATATGCGTCTATTGCTTCTCCTTCCAAGTTTTTTACCACATTTGGGGAAATGGTAGCCTCCTTTTTCGAAATTCCCGCAGCTCTCAGAGTCTTGATGGTAACGATATTGAAGTCAGAGGCCGTGTTGATCAATGTGCTATCAAGCTTGGCGTCCCCCAGATAAACTGTGGTCAGCAGTCCCCAGTTGTATTTTCTAACGCCGCTTCCTGAGAGAGCTTGGGATTCTGGCGTGGTTTATTCAATAGGAAAAAGTCGTTTGCCCGACACAATGCGATTAAGGGATGAAAATATATCTTGACGTTGCGCCTTGGAGAAATAGAGAATTTCAAATACATGCTGCATCATGGATTGTACGGTTTTGTGAACAGAGTCCCCAGAGAGCATGCAACTCCTGACTGGAAGAGGATCTCTGTGAACCCCCTCATTGCCCAGTTGAAGTTCCTCTGCCTCCACCTTTTCTTTGAAGATACACTTTAATCTATTGCAGTCACTGGTCGGGTGATGGACAAACCTGTGGTAGCGGCAGTATTTAGGATTTGCCATTTCCTCTTCAGTTGGTGGGCGCTTGATAGGAGGCAGCTTGATGGCGTCATCTTGGATCCATGCTTCCAAGAGTTCAATTACTTCTTCAATTGGGAACGGGAAATCTAAGGCTTTTTCTCCGGTTTCTTGATGCTGCGCGGGAACCTTAGCTGAAGCCTTTCCCGGTGGAGCCGCCTGATGAGCTGGCATTGCGCGCTTGGATTGTTGTTCTGTCGCTGAAGCCTTCCTTTTTCCTATTTCGCTTACCATGCTCACATAGGGGCCAGTGTTACATTGCTTGTTGATGAGGCGTCTATTTCCTCGGGTTTCGCGTGCGTCTTCAACCTTGGCTGGCCTGGTTCTTTCCAACAATGCTGGTGTTGTTGTGGCCGACCGTTTAGTAGCTCATGAAGTTCAGAGAATGTCTGGGATCGCATATTCTCCAGTAAGGCACGTTATATGTGAACCATGCCATTGATGCAAGAATCCACTAATTGTTGTTTGGTCACATTTGGGTCGTGACAATCCAACGCTTGAATTCTGAATCTTTTAACATAATCATTTTGATATTCATTGTTTCGTTGAAACATCCTTCCTAAATCTGAGAAGGTAATTTGCTCAGACACAAAGAAGTACTTCTTGTAGAAAGCCGTAACCATATAACCCCAGTTGGATATGCTGTTTGATGCAATGCTGTTGTACCATGTATATGCTCTTCCGGTAAGTGACTTCGAAAACTCCTTCAAACGGAGAACATGATTGTATTCGTGCTCTCCCAAGGATTCCAAAAATCGAGAGACATGTTCACGCGCAATACCGGTGCCGTCATACAGGGAGAATTGAGGAGAATAGTATCCTCTCGGAAGAGGAATCCTTTGTACTTCAGTAGGATACGGTGGTTGATGTTGATGTATGTCCGCAGAATCGCTTTTGTCTTGGTTTCGAAGAAGTCGTTCTAAATCTTCTCGTGTGACAAAATTGGATGGTTGATTCCTTTCCGTTTGAGCTCCTAAACGAGTCTCTTCATCTACAAAGGTGCGCTCTTCTGAGGTATCGGCTCCAGGAGTATTGAAGGTGTTCCTCATTGGTTCTTGTTGGCATGATGTCTGTGGTAATCTCTCTATTAGTGTCTTGAGGAAAATAAGCACCTCTTTCTGAGTCGAAGCCATGTCCGTCTGAGCTCTAGCGAGAACTTCTTGTCTTTCCATCAAATCAGCAATGGTAATATGGGATCGACTTCCTCTGGCTCCCCCATGTTCTCGTCCTGATGGTGGAGTAGCAGCGGATCTTGTGACGGTTGGAGGTGTCACACTTGAAGAAACGTTGGGGGTGGCGGCAGAGACTCTGGCTCTGTTGACCGGAGGTGTAACGCCTGAAGGAACATTTTCCGCGTCACTGGTGTTGACAGGTGGCGTGTTAATGCCACTGGAAGGAACGTTAATACCGAGAGTAATTGCGCGCTAGTGTTTTCAGGGTTTGTTGCTGATCCGGACCTGAGTTCCACCATCTTGAGATCGAGATTGAAAAATGAAATCGTAAATTGGAAATTGATATTGCAACCGAGAGATTAATCCTCCCACTGTGGTCACCAATTGTTTGTGAGTGAAAACTGTTTCTGCTGATTTTGGTAATTTTGGGTGTGTGGATGAGAAACGAATCTAAACTCTAAACAATGCACTGCACGAGAGTACTTTTGATTCGAGAGATCAATCTGTACAATCCTGGCCTAAACCAAGAAATGGTCATTCCAGGCTTGCTTCGGTCACAAAGTGAAAGAGAAAGGTTGGTCTTAGGTAGGGAAGCGAAGAAAGTGTTGAGACCAGAATCGTTGATTCTGAAGGTGTGGTTGTTTACGACTTGTATTAGAAAGTAGAACTGGCTAGCCGAATGGAAAGCTATCCAGAATCGTTGATTCTGGATACTGTGTTGTTCTCTGACCCAAAATTGTTGTTTGGTGGAAATAGGTGAATCCTATTTATACAAGTCATACTGAAATGTACTCTGGTCTCGTAGGAAGTGGGAACGATTGGGTGATGGAAGAGTGGAGTAACGTATAACCGTCAGAAACCCATGCTTCCATGATGAAGGAAGTGGATCCGTTTACACCCGTTACTTCTTGCCGCCACTAATTGTACCACTTCATGACACTTTCTTATAAGGAGCGCATTGCACGCCGCACGCTGAAAACCGCCAGACCAATACCCTGATGAGTATCCCCCAGTTTGTGACATGTTTGATCTCTCGAGTGTTCTCGTGGAAAACATGTAACACTTTGCTACGTGCGGCAAGTCAAAATCAAGAGTCTTGCGTAGGAAAATAACATGTGATGCTATTAGGCACGTCTTGGCTGGACGCCTAAAAATTGCCACAAGTCCGTCAGTTCGGTGGCAAACTTGGATGGCTGAGATTGCATCTCATGAGGAAGGGTAGCCGTTGGTGCCTAGTAATGGCACAGTGGCGTTTTGGTGTATGCCAGTGGCACTGCGGCATGACTGGTATAACTCGTGCATGCCGATGGCACGGTGGTATAAGTGGCGCCTTGGTAGGCATTTAAAGGAGTAAGAAAATAAGACAGAGGATAAGAAGGCCTACATGTTAAACTGCAAGTGCACAGTTGTCATTGTAGTGTGTATGTGCAAGAACAGGTCATCTCCACAGGGACTTGGGGTGTATAGTTGAAGTTTCACTATGCTGATAATTGATGCAAAACTAAATGCAAGGTCACAAGGTTGCAGTGACAGTGAAACAGAGATAGTAAAACAACAAGGAACCAAGGCTATGAGCCAAGGGCAGGGAAGGCAGTGCACTGATTTCAGTGCACAGCAAGATGTGAAGTGCAAAAACAGTGAAGGAAATAACTGATCAGGAAGCAATGTGAGAAGTTACTAAGGCAATTGAATCCACCCTTGTGACCTAGCCAAACAATGCAATTCTAGGTTGACATTAGGATCTTAAGCATACAAAAGGAATGGAAAGAGAATTAGCTTGCTATGAGCACTAATTTCTCCCATTGCTCAATCAAAACAATGCATCCTAAGCATACAAATGGAATGGAAAGAGAATTAGCTTGCTATGAGCACTAATTTCTCCCATTGCTCAATCAAAACAATGCATCCTAAGGCTCTAACCTAGCATTCCACTACCTAACAGTGCACTAAAGCATCATCCGAGCCTCAGCAATGCAACTTAGCTCATGCTAATCTTGTAAACAATAATAAATATCATACAAGGCAATTCAAACAACACACATATGGTGAGCAAATACAAAAACATGATAAACATATGAACCAACAGTGTAAACATAAAACAAATGAGAAACTGGCTAGTCCAGTTCTCTACAAGAGTGAAGCTGGCTAACCCAGCATAAGTTTTACAACAACACCCACAACCCATATTTATACCCAATTACACTTTAAAAGAAAAACCCCCAAAACAGTAAATTAGGGTTTGGTGAAAAATTGGAATTAGTTTTACCTAATCACTGATGATTGCTTCTGACTTCGACCCACGCCTCTAATTGTTCTCCTGATGTTATCCACGCCTCCAATTGCAACTCTATTTCACCTAATTTGTCAATTTCACCTCTAGGGTTCCTGACATGGGAGAGGCGTGAAATTGAGTGATTAGGAGGACATAGAGTTGGTGAAAGGGAAAGTAATGATGTGGGATAGGGTTGTTGAGTGATTTGAGAGGAGATGGTGGTGGTTGAGGTGGTGGTTGAGCGGGGAAGGGTAAGGTGGCGGACATGGCAGGAGCAGAGCTCGACTGCTCGAAGGAGGAAGATGAGAATTTGGGTAAGGTCTGTTTGGTTTGATGGGTATAAGGTTAGGTTGTTCGAGTGTGAGGCGGGCTCATCAGATTTCGATGTCTTGCGATGCTTAGCCGTGGGGTGTGGAGATGAAGATTGATCTAACGGATAAAAGTGAAGATGCTGGCAGCGACCGTTGGATGCAGATATACAACGAAACTAACGACGCCAGATGGAGTTAGGTGTTGTAGTGTTAAGCGGAAGTATCTGGGTTTGATGCGCAGGCAAAGAAGCGATCGTTGGATTCAACTACAATCTAATCTGAAGGCTTGGAATTTAGGCACTATGGTGTTTGACAGAGACTTCAGATTTTGATGATCTATGAATGAGCGACCGTAGGATGATGAGTTGGATCCAATCTAACGGTTGAGAATGGAGGCGGGTATGGATATAGAAAATGGGTTTGGGTAAGGGTTTTGGGCTTTGGGTATGCCAAGCCCATATCTTCTTTAAGAACAATTCTTCCTTCTTGAGCCCATTTCCAGCTTTTTGGACGTGCGCTCCATTCTTTGCGGCTTCCTTGCGTAATTCCTCCCGGCTTTTCACTACTCTTCAGCTCTTTTCCGCTCCGCAAGTCATCCAGACTTTATTTATTACCTAAAAATGCAAAATTAAGTAAGAAAAATATTTATTCTTGAAAACAATGAAAATACAGAATATGGGATAAAATGTAGAATTAATGCACAAAGGATGAGTTAAATGCCAACAAAAAGGGATAAATATATACAATATTTGGCACTCATCACGCCTGGCGTAGCCATGGCCACGAGATTGAAGCGGCCGGTAGCCTAAAACTTTCCACAAGTCTGTTAGTTCGGTGGCGAGTTTGGATGGCTGAGATCGCATCTCATGAGGAAGGATGACCATTGATTATGGTCATATCTTGTTGTATAACAAAGTGGTGCCATTGGTATAGTGGCGTCTGGCGTAGCCATGGCATAGCGGCATGCCAGTGGGGTAGCCGTGGCAGCTGTTTTGGCATATTGGTGTTATACCCAAATATGGCTCTGGCGATATTGGCCCTGTTGCTAAGTTAAACTTAAGGCTTTAGGAGAATCACTTAACCTAGTTGGCATGACGACTTTATCTAAACTAGGGTTTGGTGTATCGAAACCTTAATTAGCACGTGCGTTGCGGCACAGTGGCGTGGCTGAGATAGCTGGTGCATGCCAGTGGCACGATGATACAAGTAACGCTTGGCGTAGCCATGGCCGCTAGATTTTGGCACATTGGTGTTAGACCCGAAATATGGCGTGGCAACATTGGCCATGTTGCCACATCAATCCCAATTCTCTGGGGAACGTTATTTGGCTTGGTTGGCGTAGCAACTTTGCCTAAATTAGGGTTTGGCAATGCCGAAACCCTAATTAGTGTGTGTGGCATGCGGACGCGGCTTGGCAACACTTTTTGTGAAAACGGTGCCATAGCTGGGCCAAGGGAACTATAGCAAGGACATGGTGTGGAAACGGCAACATGAGTAAGGATTGCCATGGGTGGCTATGATATGGCGCCATTCCTAGGGCTTTTTGGGTCCCACACGGCTCGTAGCGTGTTTTGGCATGCTGCCGCAAAGTAGGATGTTGGCATGCCGCTTACCGCAACATGGCATGTTTATCATGTCGGCGCGTTTTTGGAAAGACAATTGGCTTCTGACTATTTGGCGCAGTTTCCCCTTTTTAATACTGTGGCAAGTTTAGAGCAACCTGATTGGTCAGAAAAGAGGGCCGGCCAAGCATGGGCGTGGCTACACTTCTGGTGTGAGTGTGGCGGCTTTAGAGCGACATGATTGGTCGATGGGAAATGGGGCCGACAAGTATGGGCCCAGCCATAACTTATGTGCGTGTGACGAGTATAAGGCGACATGATTGGTCGAGGGAAATAGGGCCGGTTTAAGATGGGGCGTGGTGGAAAATGGCGTCGGCTGGCCTAAGGCATGGCCACGCCTCTCTTTGCTGCTGATCCTATCCTGCGGCTCCTTGTTTTCTGATTCTGGGCAAGATTTTGCACCTACTAATCCATGGAAGATTAATCACCTAGTTTTCCTAGGATTAATTTCGACAAGCAAGGTCTGATATACTGCGCAAGGCGCAAAACCCTAACTTTTGCAAGTTAGTCGGGGTAATTGATTGAATTATATGTGTTGACGCAGAGTTCTTTTAAGTTCATTGCCAGAGGGCAGCATGCTTTTTGATTGAATACCTTATGCAAAGACCTCATCCTTGATACTTGGAAATTCGTGTTACTCTGCTGCGAGTGAGCAGAAATGGTCATGCCATATCAGCATTAAGGGTTCAGCCGGGGAACATAGCATAGAAGGCATTCAAGGAAACTTATATTAAGTGAATATAGGCAAGGTGCCAAAATTTACAGAATATCTGGGATTGTTGCTACATGCACCATCCTGGGTAAATTTCATGAGAAAATATTGAGTTTCTTAATAAGTGTGCCAGTGAAGAGGTTGAACACTCATCACTTTTACATGGATTTGTCTCTTTGCAGAGTGACGGCCTATTAAATGCAGGGTTTTACAATTTTATCCCTGAACTAAAAGCCACCATCAACACCCACATATATATGGTATCTAACTTATATGTGTTGCACATGTCCATAAGATCGGTTCCCCTTTGACTAAAAACGTGTTGCACATGTCGATAGGATCGGTTCCCCTTTCTGCTACAAACTTGTTGCACCTCATACAAGTATCGATTCCTCCTTGTGATGTGTTGCACCTCTTACTAGGATCGGTTCTCCTTTACCTAGATTCGGTCATACAGAAATCACAAACTCGATCATACCATCTCAGGTGATTACTTAAGATCGGTTTCACTAATAAAAGTCATACCAATACATAAGTCAGGCCTTTGTGAATATTTTTACCAAGAACACAAACAAGTCATGAGCGGTTATACTAAATCACACATATTGGTTGTTCACAGGATATGCAATGAATAACAATACCAATAACGCCTGACGATTTCCTTTTCGATCCATAAACAAGTTTATGAACTTACTTCCTTAAAACACATTGTTTGTGGGTGAAAACTGTTTCTGCTGATTTTGGTAATTTTGGGTTTGTGGATGAGAAACGAATCTAAAACCTAAACAATGCACTGTAGGGTAGTACTTTTGATTCGAGAGATCAATCTGAACAATCCTGGCCTAAACCAAGAAGTGGCCGTTCCAGGCTTGTTTCGGTCACAAAGTGAAGGGGAAGGGTTGGTCTTAGGGAAGGAAGCGAAGAAAGTGTTGAGACCAGAATCGTTGATTCTGAAGGTGTGGTTGTTTACGACTTTTATCAGAGAGTAGAACTAGCTAGCAGAATGGAAAGCTATCAGGTGATTTCTGGATACTGTGTTGTTCTCTGGCCAAAAATTGTTGTTTGGTGGAAATAGGTGAAGCCTATTTATACAAGTCATATTGAAACGTACCCTGGTATCGTAGGAAGTGGGAACGATTGGGTGATGGAAGAGTGGAGTAAAGTATAGCCGTCAGAAACCCATGCTCCCATGATGAAGGAAGTGGATCCGTTTACACCCGTTACTTCTTGCCGCCACTAATTGTCCCACTTCATGACACTTTCTTATAACGGGCGTATTGCACGTCGCACGCTATAAACCGCCAGACCAATACTCTGATAAGTATCCCTAGTTTGTGACATGTTTTATGTCTCGATTGTTTTCGCGAAAAACATGTGGCACTTTTCTACGTGCGGAAAGTCAAAGTCAAGAGTCTTGCCGTAGGAAAATAACATGTGATGCTATTAGGCACGTCTTGGCTGGATGCCTAAAAATTGCCACAAGTCCGTCAGTTCGGTGGCAAACTTGGATGGCTGAGATTGCATCTCATGAGGAAGGGTAGCCGTTGATTATGGCTACCTTCTGTTGGCGCCTGGTAATGGCACAATGACGTTTTGGTGTATGCCACTGGCACTGCGGCATGACTGGTATAGCTCGTGCATGCCAGTGGCACGGTGGTATAAGTGCCGCCTGGTGTAGCCATGGCCACGAGATTTAAGCGGCTGGTATCCTAAAACTTGCCACAAGTATGTGAGTTCGGTGGCGAGTTTGGATGGCTGAGATCGCATCTCATGAGGAAGGATGGCCATTGATTATGGTCATATATTGTTGTATAACAAAGTGGCGCCATTGGCATAGTGGCGTCTGGCATAGCGGCATGCCAGTGGCGTAGCCGTGGCTGCTGTTTTGGCATATTGGTGTTATACCCAAATATGGCTCTAGCGACATTGGCCCTGTTGCTAAGTTAAACTTAAGGCCTTAGGAGAATCACTTAACCTAGTTGGCATGACGACTTTAGCTAAACTAGGGTTTGGTGTATCGAAACCTTAATAAGCATGTGCGCTGCGGCACGGTGGCGTGTCTGAGATAGATGGTGCATGCCAGTGGCACGATGATGCAAGTAGCGCCTGGCGTAACCATGGCCGCTAGATTTTGGCACATTGGTGTTAGACCCGAAATGTGGCGTGGCAATATTGGCCATGTTGCCACATCAATCCCAATGCTCTGGAGAACGTTATTTGGCTTGGTTGGCGTAACAACTTTGCCTAAATTAGGGTTTGGCATGCTGAAACCCTAATTAGTGTGTGTGGCATGCGGACGCGGCATTGCAACACTTTTTGTGCAAACGGTGCCATAGATGGGCCAAGGGAACTATAACAAGGCCATGGTGTGGAAACGACAACATGAGTAAGGATTGCCATGGGTGGTTATGATATGACGCCATTCCTAGGGTTTCTTGGGTCCCACACGGCTCGTGGCATGTTTTGGCATGCTGCCGCAAAGTGGGATGTTGGCATGCCGCTTACCGCAACATGGCATGTTTGGCATGTCGGCGCGTTTTTCGAAAGCCAATTGGCTTCTGACTATCTGGCGTAGTTTCCCCTTTTTAATACTGTGGCAAGTTTAGAGCAACCTGATTGGTCAGAAAGGAGGGCCGGCCAAGCATGGGCGTGGCTACACTTCTGGTGTGAGTGTGGCGGCTTTAGAGCGACCTGATTGGTCGATGGGAAATGGGGCCGACAAGTATGGGCCCAACCATAACTTATGTGCGTGTGACGAGTTTAAGGCGACCTGATTGGTCGAGGGAAATAGGGCCGGTTTAAGATGGGGTGTGGCCGGTGGCAAATGGCGTCGGCTGGCAAGATTTTGCACCTACTAATCCATGGCAGATTAATCACCTAGTTTGCCTAGGATTGATTTCGACAAGTAAGGTCTGATATACTGCGCAAGGCGCAAAACCTTAACTTTTGCAAGTTATTCGGGGTAATTGATTTAATTATATGTGTTTAAGCAGAGTTCTTTTAAGTTCATTTCCAGAGGGAATCATGCTTTATGATTGAATACCTTATGCAAAGACCTCATCCTTGATACTTGGAAATTCGTGCTACTCTGCTGCGAGTGAGCACAAATGGTCATGCCATATCAACATTAAGGGTTCAGCCGGGGAACATAGCATAGAAAGCATTCAAGTAAACTTATATTAAGTGAATATATGCAAGGTGCCAAAATTTACAGAATATCTGGGATTGTTGCTACATGCACCATCCTGGGTAAATTTCATGAGAAAATATTGAGTTGCTCAATATGTGTGCCAGTGAAGAGGTTGAACACTCATCACTTTTACATGGCTTTGTTTCTTTGCAGAATGACGGCCTATTAAATGCAGGATTTTACAATTTTATCCCTGAACTAAAAGCCACCATCAACACCGACATATATATGGTATCTAACTTATATGTGTTGCACATGTCCATAAGATCGGTTCCCCTTTGCCTAAAAACGTGTTGCACATGTCGATAGGATCGGTTCCCCTTTCTGCTACAAACTTGTTTCACCTCATACAAGGATCGATTCCCCTTTGTGATGTGTTGCACCTCTTACTAGGATCGGTTCCCCTTTACCTAGATTCGGTCATACAGAAATCACAAACTCGATCATACCATCTCAGGTGATTACTTAAGATCGGTTTCACTAATAAAAGTCATACCAATACATAAGTCAGGCCTTTGTGAATAGTTTTACCAAGAACACAAACAAGTCATGAGCGGTTATACTAAATCACACATATTGGTTGTTCACAGGATATGCAATGAATAACAATACCAATAACGACTGACGATTTCCTTTTCGATTCATAAACAAGTTTATGAACTTACTTCCTTAAAACACATTGTTTGTGGGTGAAAACTGTTTCTGATGATTTTGGTAATTTTGGGTGTGTGGATGAGAAACGAATCTAAACCCTAAACAATGCACTATAGGGGAGTACTTTTGATTCCAGAGATCAATCTGAACAATCCTGGCCTAAACCAAGAAGTGGCCGTTCCTGGCTTGCTTCGGTCACAAAGTGAAGGAGAAGGGTTGGTCTTAGGGAAGGAAGTGAAGAAAGTGTTGAGACCAGAATCGTTGATTCTGAAGGTGTGGTTGTTTACGACTTTTATCAGAGAGTAGAACTGGCTAGCAGAATGGGAAGCTATCAGGTGATTTCTGGATACTGTGTTGTTCTCTGACCAAAAATTGTTGTTTGGTGGAAATAGGTGAAGCCTATTTATACAAGTCATATTGAAATGTACCCTGGTATCGTAGGAAGTGGGAACGATTGGGTGATGGAAGAGTGGAGTAACGTATAACCGTCAGAAACCCATGCTCCCATGATGAAGGAAGTGGATCCGTTTACACCCGTTACTTCTTGCCGCCACTAATTGTCCCACTTCATGACACTTTCTTATAACGGGCGTATTGCACGTCGCACGCTATAAACCGCCATACCAATACCCTGATAAGTATCCCTAGTTTGTGACATGTTTGATGTCTCGAGTGTTTTCGCGGAAAACATGTGGCACTTTTCTACGTGCGGCAAGTCAAAGTCAAGAGTCTTGCCACAGGAAAATAGCATGTGATGTTATTAGGCACATCTTGGCTGGTCGCCTAAAACTTGCCACAAGTTCGTCAGTTCGGTGGCAAACTTGGATGGCTGAGATTGCATCTCATGAGGAAAGGTAGTCGTTGATTATGGCTACCTTCTATTGGCGCCTGATAATGGCACAATGGCGTTTTGGTGTATTCCAGTGGCACTGCGGCATGACTGGTATAGCTCGTGCATGCCAGTAGCACGGTGGTATAAGTGGCGCCTGGCGTAGCCATGGCCACGAGATTTAAGCGGCTGGTAGCCTAAAACTTGCCACAAGTCTGTCAGTTCGGTGGCGAATTTGGATGGCTGAGATCGCATCTCATGAGGAAGAATGGCCATTAATTGTGGCCATATCTTGTTGTATAGCAAAGTGGCGCCATTGGCATGGCGGCATGCCAGTGGCGTAGCCGTGGTAGCTGTTTTGGTATATTGGTGTTAGACCCAAATATGGCTCTGGAAACATTGGCCATGTTGCTAAGTTAAACTTAAGGCCTTAGGAGAATCACTTAACCTAGTTGGCATGGCGACTTTAGCTAAACTAGGGTTTGGCGTATTGAAACCTTAATTAGCACGTTCGCTGCGGCACGGTGGCGTGGCTGAGATAGCCGTCGCATTCCAGTGGCACGATGACGCAAGTAGCGCCTGGCGTAGCCATGACCGCTAGATTTTGGCACATTGGTGTTAAACCCGAAATGTGGTGTGGAAACATTGGCCCTGTTGGCACATCAATCCCAATGCTCTGGGGAACGTTACTTGGCTTGGTTGGCGTAGGAACTTTGCCTAAATTAGGGTTTGGCATGCTGAAACCCTAATTAGTGTGTGTGGCATGCATACGCGGCATGGAAACACTTTTTGTGCAAACGGTGCCATAGCTGGGCCAAGGAAACTATAGCAAGGCCATGGTGTGGAAACGGCCACAAGAGTAAGGATTCCTTGGGTGGCTATGATATGGCGCCATTCCTAGGGCTTCCTGGGTCCCACACGGCTCGTGGCATGTTTTGGCATGCTGCCGCAAAGTGGCATGTTGGCATGCCGCTTATCGCAACATGGCATGTTTGGCATGTTGGCTCGGTTTTTGGAAAGCCAATTGGCTTCGTGACTATCTGGCGCAGTTTCCCCTTTTTAATACTGTGACAAGTTTAGAGAAACCTGATTGGCCAGAAAAGAGGGTCGGCCAAGCATGGGCGTGGCTACACTTCTGGTGTGAGTGTGGCGGCTTTAGAGCGACCTGATTGGTCGATGGGAAATAGGGGTCGGAAAGTATGGGCCCAGCCACAACTTATGTGCATGTGACGAGTTTAAGGCGACCTGATTGGTCGAGGGAAATAGGGACGATTTAGGATGGGGTGTGGCCGGTGGCAAATGGCGCCGGCTGGCCTAAGGCATGGCCACGCCTCTCTTTGTTGCTGCTCCTATCCTGCGTCTCCTTGTTTTCTGATTCTGGGCAAGATTTTGCACCTGCTAATCCATGGAAGATTAATCACCTAGTTTTCCTAAGCTTAATTTCGACAAGCAAGGTCTGATATACTGCGCAAGGCGCAAAACCCTAACTTTTGCAAGTTAGTCGGGGTAATTGATTGAATTATATGTGTTGACGCAGAGTTCTTTTAAGTTCATTTCCAGAGAGCAGCATGCTTTCTAATTGAATACCTTATGCAAAGACCTCATCCTTGATACTTGGAAATTCGTACTACTCTACTGCGAGTGAGCACAAATCGTCATGCCATATCAACATTAAGGGTTCATCCGGGGAACATAGCATAGAAAGCATTCAAGAAAACTTATATTAAGTGAATATAGGCAAGGTGCCAAAATTTACAGAATATCTGGGATTGTTGCTACATGCACCATTCTGGGTAAATTTCATGAGAAAATATTGAGTTGCTCAATAAGTGTGTCATTAAAGAGGTTGAACACTCATCACTTTTACATGGCTTTGTCTCTTTGCAGAGTGACAGCCTATTAAATGCAGGGTTTTACAATTTTAGCCCTGAACTAAAAGCCACCATCAACACACATGTAAAACATTATTTCCTAGAATGCAATCCTCACCTCATACCCATACATAATCACAATAGAATTTAAACGATTATGTCGATGTCTTATCTACAAAGTATAATGGTTAAGCAATAAATCTCGCATTGTATTCCTTAATACTATGTCTATCTAGAGTGTTCATGCTTCACAGTTTTGTTTTCAATATGCACGACTTGAAAGATACGTTAGGGAATGAAACAGTTCAAGTCAAATATCACTAACCTAAAGTGGAAGGATGATGTTGTCGTTATATCTTCTTACTGATAGACACATTTTTGTGTCTAATTTGTCTCGATTCTATATATTGATAGTGCTCATTTTTGTACTTATTATGGTGTTTTATGTGTGTGTAGGTATTTTTGGCCAACAAACATTTTTGGAAAAATCGGCTCGAAAAGTTGCGCGGGGCACCCCCGGAGGACACTTGCTATTCGGACCCCTCAAATGGATAAGGGGTGACCAATTACTAAGGGGCATCCATTCCCAAAAGAGATAAAATAAATCTGAAACCTAAAACCTAAAATTCTAAAAGAGATAAAATAAATCTAAAACCTAAAACCTAATACAAATCTGCGTCGGCGGCGCCAAAATTTTTGACTAGAACGAGACCGATAGGGTAACGAGCTTAATAGGAAAGTCGTTCGAAAAATATTGGTTACTCTTTTGAGAATACTTCGAAGTTCAAGATGGTTTCTGTGAGTTGAATGCGTGACTGCGCCGCCTTGTAACTGGTGAGGCCTTGGGTATCAAAGCTCCACTGAGCTTCCCTCGCCTCGATTCAACTTACTTTGACTCGGATTGATTCCAGAGGGGTTTGCTCAGATTGTAACGAGTTCCTTTTCGAAAGAATAAAAGCTGGTCTAGAAACAATCTAAGTGGAACCATCATGCTTTTTGTTTGCTAGAAAATTAGGTTTGATTTGGTTGAGTCAGCCTTGTTTTGTGATTGCATAGAATCCCAAATATCCCGATAGTTCCAGCAATGGCAACTTTGAAAGCTTTGTTGAACCCAACTAGGACTACTCGTCCTTCTTGTATCAGGTTAGCCGAAACTGAAGCAAATTATGAACTTAAGCCTGGGACCCTACAAATGCTTCCAATCTTTTTAGGGAAAGAAAATGAAAACCCATACTTCCATGTTAGGGATTTTGAGGAAATTTGTAGTACCCTAAAGATTAGAGACCTTGATGATGATGCTTTGAAACTTAGGTTATTTCCTTTTTCCCTGAAAGATAAAGCCAAATCGTGGCTATATAGTTTGGCTTCTGGTTTAATAGAAACATATGAACAACTTACATCTGCCTTTTTGAACAAGTTTTTCCCTAGGCACAAAACATCGTCTATTAGGACGCAAATCTGCACATTTTCTCAACAGGAGGGAGAATCGTTATATAGGTATTTGGAAAGGTTCAATGACTTATTAGCCCAATGTCCTCATCATGGTTTAGAAAAGGTTAGGCTAGTTCAAATCCTTTATGAGGGTTTAGATTATTCGACAACAACCATGGTTGAGTCTCTATGCACTGGTGGTTTTGTAAACCAAACTGTTGATGCGGCGATGGAATTTTTGAATGAAATCGCCGAAAAGACCCAGCAATGGGAATATTGTAGGGAACCCAAGATAACAATTCTTCTAGGTAGAGGAAACGTTAATAGGGTAGAAGGAGGCTATGAATCAGATGCCAAAATTGCTGCTATAGCAAAAAGGTTAGAAGCTTTAGAATTGGGTCACACTAGTGGTATAGTAGAGCCTTTTTGGGAATGCCAGAATAATAAAGAGCAAGCCAATGCTCTCTATAATAACACTAGGTTTGATAACCGTCAGAAGTTTGACCCATATTCAGAAACCTATAATCCTGGTTGGAGAAACCATCCGAACCTTTCATGGTCTAAGGACCAAGGTCAGTTTAGTAATTCTAATGTTCCCCCAGGTTTTGTCTATATTAAGAATACTTCAGGATCAAATCAGTTTCAGAATCAGTCTGATAAGAAAATCTTAAGTCTAGAGGAAACTCTCACCTCGTTTATTCAAAATACTGAAAATATGCGTCAATTGCTTTCACAAAGCATAAAAGCTAGTAATAGGATAGGACAAGAACATAATCAGGCCATTTCTGAATTGAGAGACCAGGTTAGTATGATCAATGAGTCTCTAAGAGAAAAAGGTAAGTTCCCTAGTCAACCGATACCCAACCCTAGAGGAGTTAATGAAGTAGGTGCAAAACCATTTAATCAAGTGAATTCTGTCACAACCCTTAGGAGTGGTAAAACGGTAGACAATAAGGTAGCCATGCCTAATAGTGGACATACTGTAGATCCACCTTCTAGTTCCCAAGATGATCCCAGAAGGAGCCACTAACTGAAGAAACCGATAAAATTTCTAGTGATGCCAATGTGGTTCTCGACAGGTCTCATTTTGTACCCAAAGCCCCATATCCACAGTTGTTAGCTCCAATAAAGAGAGAGTCGACTTTCAACGAAATACTAGAGATATTTAAGCAGGTAAACATTAACATCCCTTTATTAGAAGCAATTAGGCAAATGCCTGCTTATGCCAAGTTCCTTAAGGACCTTTGTACACGAAAGCGTAAGCTTAATGTCCATAAGAAAGCCTTTTTAGATGGTCAGGTAAGTTCAATCCTTCTGAACCAAACAACCCCTAAGTATAAAGACCCTGGATGCCCCACCATATCTTGTGTGATCGGTAATTATTCAGTAGATAAGGCATTGCTTGACTTAGGAGCTAGTGTGAACTTACTCCCTTATCATGTATACAACCAGCTAGGTCTTGGTAAGTTGAAACCGACTAAAATGACATTGCAATTAGCTGATAGGTCTGTCAAAATACCTTGTGGTGTCATAGAGGATGTTCTGATTGAGGTTGATAAATTTATTTATCCAGTGGATTTCGTTGTTCTAGATACTCAGCCTGTTCAGGATCCTAGTGCTCAAATACCGGTGATTTTAGGTCGCCCATTTTTAGCCACAGCTAACACTGTCATCAACTGTAGGACCGTACTTATGAACATATCCTTTGGTAATATGACCACTGAACTAAATGTCTTTAATGTTAGTAGACAACCTTCCGATGATTTAGAAGAAGTGAATATGATTAACACTTTAGTTCAGGATCTAACTCAGGATAATTGGGACGACACTTTATTTGGTGATTCCTTAGATGAACTTGATGAGGAAATTATCTTAAGTCAGTTAGGTGACCAAACTTTTGAACTAGAAGAAGCTCTTGAGTACTTTAAAGACTCTACGGACCCTGAGATTCAAGCCATAGTGCTAGGCCTTACGGAGAGTAGTGTTGACCCTAAGTTTGTGGGTAATGAACTAGAAGAAGCTCTTGAGTATTTTAAAGACTCCGAGGATCCAGAAATTCAAGCAATAGTTAGAGGTTTGTCCGAGAATACTGACTACCCTAAGTTTGGGGGTAGTAATGGTCAATTATCTCCATTAGAAGTCCCTAACTTGGGATTCGAGCCTAGTGTACCTGAGGTATTACTTGAGTCACTTCCGACTCCGCAACCGGATCCTCCTGATATTGTCCAGGAGGAAATTCTAAAGACTTGTTGTTCGAATGAGTCAATTTGTCAACACACTCATATGAAGCCCAAATGGGCACAACAGAAAAACCCAGTTGTCTTGCAGGAAACCTTGGATGAGGATATGCTATGTCTGTTCATTTTTCTGATTTGGTGCAGTTGTCTGATAATTGTGGCAATTTTATTTGCTTTTGTTGATCCACAGTTGTTTCGACTATTGATATATGATTTGAAAGGTAATTAGCCATTTTGTGGTATTTGACGTCTGGCTGAAGACTTTAAATTTAGCACTTTTTGGGAGGTAACCCAATCTCATGCAACATGGTAATATCTTTCCTTATCTCTTTTGCTTCAAATGGTAACAGTTTCTCCTTGTTCATGCTTTTAATTTTATCTTTAGAACATTGAGGACAATGTTAGATTTAAGTTTGGGGGTATGAGAGAAACTTTTTAATTGCAGTATGAATAAATAAACTCCAGAACCTAGAAATTTATGCCTATTGAGGATTGCACTAACTAATCTAAGTGGATGGAAGCATTTTGATCGTAGGAGTTGAGGAACCAATCTGATTAGATGGAAACATCTAGAAGAGTCTATTCATAAAAGCATAGAGCTCAAGTGTTAGAAATAACATGATAGTTTCACCATATCTCGTTGAGTCCTTTTCACTTCTATTTTTATTTTATTTTGTTTTTAAACCATGTTTCTCTAAGTGATAGGTGGGGCCCACGATTCAAGTTGTTACCAATGCTAGGGTGAATTAGAGTGATTGAGTTACAAAGAAAAAAAAAACGTTAAAGAGAAAAAAAAAAAGAAAAAAAAAAGAAAGTGAATAAAGTCGACCACTGGTACCCTTGTATATGCCAGTTGTGTTGAACTAGAATTAGGATTATCGATCACTGGTTCCCTTGTATATGCCAGTTGCGTTGATATTAGTCAGACTAGTATCTCAATCCATTAGGATAGGTTCATTTTGGCAGAGGCATTCAGACAGATATGGGAAACGCCGGTCACTTAGTAAACATCAAAACCATCTATGTTTTTCTCTATATCCATCTTCTTGATCTATCCATGTGATTAGTTTTGACTCCGGATATTGATGTCCATAGTGCGACTATCTGAGTAGAGCTCTGTCACTTTATATGAATTTTAGTATGCTTGAGTGCAAACTCGTGTACACCAATTGGAATTTCGCATCAGGGTACTTCCTCTTGTAGTCAATAAGTATGCCAACCAAGGAGATTCTTTAGTTCCTTCCAAGGTTCTGCGTAGATAGCTAAGGTCTGGAGTAAAGGTTTTGTGGGTATACCTCTTGTAATCCCTCCGGAGACAACACTCTGCCACTAGGGACACTTAGGGGTTTAAAGGATTATTGCATACGCTAAATGCAATCGACGATGCCTGCGTCAGTGAGTTAGGATTTTATTTTATTTTTGCTCGAGGACTAGCAAATAATAGGTTTGGGGGTATTTGATAGACACATTTTTGTGTCTAATTTGTCTCGATTCTATATATTGATAGTGCTAATTTTTGTACTTATTATGGTGTTTTATGTGTGTGTAGGTATTTTTGGCCAACAAAATTTTTTGAAAAAATCGGCTCGAAAAGGGGTGACCAATTACTAAGGGGCATCCATTTCCAGGCAGCTGCTAAAGGGATACCAGCACAGGATAGGGGGAGGTCATCTTCTTCGTTTAAATTCAGAAAAAGGCGGGAAGAAATAACCAGCAAAGAACCAAACTTTCGATTGGATTTCGAAGATGTTTTAGTGAGATTCAATCACTGAATTTGCTGGGATGGACGTGATTCAACTAAAAAGGCCTGGTATGTGCGCTGGAATCAATCGAATTGGGCTGGATAAGCCGAAAAAAGGAAACAGAGTTTGAGTTTTGCACGGAAACTTTGTGGAATTATTTTAGGAATTCCAGGGAGACTAAACACGTGATATTGTTTCCTAAGGTAGTATTCTATCTAAGGAAGAGTTTAGGATGGTTTGGATGTCTCAGAAACGATTAAGGAAGTCGGCAGAAGAGATTATTGCCGTGGCTTGCACGAAAACAAAAAGAGAGAATTAATCTCTATTTTTAGGTTTCTGAGTAGTATAAAAGGTGTGTTTAATTCCCAGGGAAGAAAAAGAAGTTATTGGAGCGGTCGCAGAGGAGTTTGTAACACTACAGAGGCGAAGTGATCAAGTTGCAGGAAACCCGTATTTCTGCTGCTGCTGCTGAAGAACATCTGTTGCAAATAAGAACAACGTCTGAAATTCGTAACTCTGCTACAGTAACTTCTTTGTCACAGTCAGTCATTCGTTTTGCGACTCCAATACACCGTTGCAAACATTCAGAGTTATAGTTTTTCATCTTTTAATCAACTTTTGAACCATAAACAAATATTTTTAGCAAGTGATTAATATGAGGAGCTAAACCCCATTGTTGAGGCTACGGAGGAAGCCATTTTTCCAATTATTATGTGGTAAATTCTATTTAATTTAATTTTCGTAATTCTTTTATGATTATTTGCACTGAACTGAAATCGAATATATGATTCTGATTAAGTGGTTGTGTTCTCAATTGATGGGTCATGCTTAGGTTAAATCTTTTGATGGTCCATGCTTTCGATTTACAACTATTGTTTTGAGAATCTACTTGTCTAGGCGAAAATATTAGAATCACTTTAAACGTAAAGAGTTGCATAAATATTGACTAGATCAAATCACATAAAAATTGGAGATTGGTGGAATCCAAAGTCTCAGTGCTTTTTATAAACTTGAATACAATTTCTTTTTAAGTTTTCTATTTTAATTTGAGTCTAAAATCGAGTCTACATAATCTGAGTTGAACGAACTTTACTACCACTTAAAAACTACATCACTTACTTCTTCACTTCTTCAAGTCTTCGCAATACTTGTAATGTCTCATATCCTAATACTTTCAAGCGAACCTATACGAAATTGACTGTAGTACATAATCAAGCGACTCTTAAAATGAGTTTTGATTCACTAAAATATGACAACCAAACTTGACATACCAACGCTTGGTGGGTTCAACCGAGCTATGCTCTAACATTCTTCCCATCCACATGTTCTCTTCCTCATCAACCACAATAAATTACAGATTATTCAAGGAGAAAATCACATCGTTATTCTCAGAAAACATATTAGCATAGAAATCCCTCATTTATAACTTTATTTTATCTTGATCAAGATAATCTCTCCATCAATATCAAGTCTAGCAATAGTTTTCCTCAACCTTCTAATACTTGTTATTATATGGAAGTAAAAAGTATTTGGATCTCCCTAACTAAGTTCATTTTGTTTATCACCTGTATGCCACTCCCTCGCTTACATCACCTCAACATTCCAAGACTTAAGATAACAATCATTATTTCTTCAAACTCACAATCAGGGAACTTACCTCCCTCCTCCTCCTCCCCGTCCAACTGCACAATCTTCTAAACTAACACTTTATTCTTCTTTTTCACACCACCAAATTCCTCTCTACTCTATTTGTTCAAGAAACATTTCAAGTTCTGCAATTTCTCGAAGAAAATAAAACTAACCTGTGCATGATACTCCATAATTCCTTACGATTCATCAACCAATTTCATTAAGTTCTTGTGTTACAACCAATAGTTTTCAAATTTAAAGCAAGGTTTACTCTCTACACTAGGCTTTGTAACCAAAACAATTGGTTTATGATTGAAAAAAATTATTCCAGCTAATGCAATTTAAACAACTTCATTGTAGAACATACTCATGTCAATACTGAGAAAAAACCTATCTAGCATGCATGTCATACCAACTATAAGCTCCTCATATGATAAATCAACTGGTCATAAATAAAATTATTGGAAAAAAAAATGACTGTCCAGGAAGTTGTTCTTCCTAAAATGAAAAATAAAAATAACATAAATTAAAATGTTCCGTCTTAAAAGTGAAGTTCCCAAAAAAAAAAAAAAAAAACTGTAAGAAATAAAAGAATTTATCTTTACCATCCCAATGCTGACGTTGTTGCTAGACCACCATTCGATTTCTTCGCCAGATTATTCTCGGATTATCCTTGATGCGTCTAGAATTTCTCCAAACAAGAGTGCTAGAATGTCTCAAAATAAAAAAAGCGTGTCGACTGTCGGTAACCAAGTAGGTGTCAAAAACACAATTTACGTGTTGGTTCTCCTTGATAATTGCGGCAGATGAAAAGGGTGCCGTATAACACTTTCTGTCTATTATAGATCTAGTCATTCAAGACTTCCCTATTGGCATTGCTTTTCCATTTACCAGCGAGTGTCTGCGAGTTACACTAGATGAGATGGAGAAACAAAGAGTTTGTGTAACTGGTGCTGGAGGGTTTCTCGCTTCTTGGGTTGTCAAACTTCTCCTTTCTAAGGGCTACATAGTCCATGGAACTGTTCGAGACCCAAGTAAACATCTCTCTCTCTTAATAATTTATTAAAAGTTGATGATCTCCTCTATCTTGTTTTATTTACTTGTTCTTTTGAACATGTTACTTTCTTTCATTGAGGTTGACGATTTTATTAGATTATTAATTTGTATATAATATAATTGTTAGGGTTTTTCATTTAACAATCGGTGGATCTGGTAGTATGTTTGATTCACTTCTTAATTCAATTGATTTTGGGATCTCTTAACTTATTATATACTGACTTTGTTTCATGATTGGTGGTCGGAAATGAATTTCTCAGTCGAACATTTTACCAATTTTAAACTGAACTGTGGAGATGCAGTTTTGATTGTAGCTTATGTAAAAAAATGAATAAAGTGACTGCAATCTTTTGTTAGATTTGGATTGAAGTTTGCGTCGAATTACCTTAAGAGAGTGAATTTTTTAGAAAGTGAATTATTACAGCCCTTTCGCTACTTTATTGACAAGCTCCACAAAATGAAGTGATGCATTTTTTATTTTTTTTGTAAGTGCCACTGCTGTGGGAATTTCCCCATAATTGTAATGCAAATAATTGCTTGTAAGTTATAAAGAGCAGAGCTGGAGTTTCATCCAGCACATGATAAAAGAGGTCTTTGGAGTTGGGAATTTATGCAAATGTACTTTTTTTTTTTTCCTTCTCTAAATTCGACTAAAAAACTGTCTATCAGGTGATGAAAAGTATGCTCATTTGAGGAATTTAGAGAACGCTGCAGAGAACTTGCAGCTCTTCAAGGCTGACTTACTGGACTACAAGAGTCTCTGTGCTGCTATTGCAGGATGCACTGGAGTTTTCCATGTTGCAAGTCCTGTTCCTTCGGGTTCTGTGCCCAATCCTGAGGTAAGAATTTCGTTTACTAATGGTGTCTTCAATTTGTCTTACAAAAATAAGCATGTTTTATTTGGAAAGATGGTGTGTTAAAAATTGCAGGTGGAATTGATTGAGCCAGCTTTGACGGGTACATGTAATGTACTAAAAGCATGTACTGAGGCAAAAGTTAAGAGGGTGGTGGTTGTATCATCTGTTGCCGCTGTTATGATGATTCCAAACTGGCCAAAGGGTCAACCCATCGATGAGTCATGTTGGTCCGACAAGGAATTTTGTAAAAGAAATGAGGTAACTATCTAATAAGAGACAGCATGGATCCTATCACTCTACAGGCATCAATTTTTTACTTTAAAGAGTTTAAAGTTTTGGCTGAGTGAAGTTGAATTATGAAAGGAAATCGTGCAAGTTTTGATTTGCTTGTTCATAATATTGCACTCGTTTGGTTTGTTACCAGAACGAGGTTAACGTAATTAAGGATTTTAACTTCTCTCCTTATGCATCGGGTACACTATATAGACTTGAGAACTAATCTCCTTTCTTTACCATCGGTGCTAGCACTTTTATTGCATCTCCAAAACAGAAGCTGAAAGCAAGGCTTGGGAATATGTAAAGAAGAATGGTCTCGATATGGTTACAGTTTGTCCATCAATTATTATTGGGCCAATGTTGCAGTCTTCAATGAATGCTAGCAGCTTATTTCTCATCAAGCTTTTGAAAGGTATCTTTGCACATAAATCTTTTCATTCCTTGGGGAGTTTAGAATGAGAAAAATAATAGAGAAAAGCGAGGAGGGGCATGTAGGCCATGTATGCAAATTTTCACATTTGAGTCTAGGCATCTGCTCTGCGGTAAATGCAGATTTGGAAACCTCCATCACTCAGAATATTTGAGTTTACAACCGAATCCCTTCATGGAATTTAGCTTCTAGTGGTGGAGCTTCATGTCATTGTAGTGCTAGTTTTAATTTCTTAACGTACGTATCTTTTCTCGACTTGATCCAACCAGAAGGAATTGAAGAAATGGCAAATAATCAACGAGGGGCAGTAGATGTGCGTAATGTGGCTGATGCAATATTGCTGGCATATGAGAAGCCTGAAGCAGAAGGGAGATATATATGTTCTGCATATAGGGCTAGAATGGAGGAGTTGATCGATCAGCTCAAGACTATGTATCCCAACTATAATTATCCCAAGAAGTAAGTCAGATATATAAATACACTGGTGTTTTTGTTTATCTTCTAATATTTTCTCTACTGCATAATATAAACAACGCGTTGATTTTCCAATAATTTTTGTAGTTTCAGCAACCATTCTTTTTTTTTTTTTTTTTTTTGTGCACTTTATTCGTATTGTGATCTCTCGAGTAATACTTTTGGTTTCTCTTGTGAGATACTTGTCTACTGTTCAGAAACCAAGTCTGTTTCTAGTTTTCCTAATTTTATTTGGTATTTTCTCAATATATCTTTCACAGAGTCAAGGAAGGAGAAGACCAACCCACCCTGTGTTGTGAAAAACTGGAGAAGTTGGGATGGAAATACATGACACTAGAAGAAAGCCTCCGTGAAAAGCTACCAGGAGAAGGGTATCTTGCGCTGAGGTACATGTGTTTAGCTTGCTATATGCGTCCATTGAAAGGATTACTCGTGTAGTTTCTCTGTAACAGAATGTTATATGTAATAATAATAATGTGTTGTACAAACTAATTCGTCATGTAATAGATGATAGTAAAATGCTTGGGCTTCTCTCTTTGATATATTCCTGTTTTCAAGTTTCTGAAAAACTAGGTAAACTGGTGCTGCCTTAGTGATAGCTTTGGGTTGGATTGAATGAATCGACTATTTAAGGGTATAACCGTTTTACGTCTGAGTGTATTACTGCGTATTACTGGTATCTAGAAGAATTGGTGGGTATCTAGGTGTGAATAGAAAGTTCCGCCCAACTATAACCTGTCTTATCTAAATCTTACTTTGCCAATAAACAAGGATGATTCGTTTCAGGAAAATGGTCAAAGTGGAGTTACCTCACCCATGACTGGAAATGTCTTATAGTGTTAAATGTCTTATACTGTTACAAGTTAACGAAAATTCTCATGGGAAGTTTGCAAATACCAGACTTGCATCTCTTGAAAAATTCAGGCGAAACCCCAATTGACTTGCTTCAATTGGTGTTCGAAGACTTTGATTCCCCTCGATCTCATATAGATGTGGTTGTGGCACTGCACTTCATTTGACTCTTCCAGTGGTATTTACATATATCAAGTTTGGGCGCTTGAGAGAGTTTGAGAGAGAGACAAGGTATAGTACAAGGATGGGGGAACAAAGAGTTAAACGGGTGCAGTATGATTTCTAGCTTCTTGGGTTGTCAAGTATCTTCTCTGATCTGAAGGTTACATTGTCTGTGGAACTGTCAGAGATCCAAGTAACTCTTTCTCTCTTCATCTTTCATCTTTTTAATAGTAGATAATAGTATGAATTTTTACAATCGAATTTATCATTTTCTTAATTATGAAGGTTTTGTTAATGTCAAAAAATGCCCTCCAGTCTGTTAGTTTCGACTGTACCGGAATGGTGCCAAAATTTTTTCTCCGATTTTAAGCCTAGTGAAACTTTTGCTTCAAATACTTGAGATTTTTGCCCGTACAAGCAGAAGATAAAATCAGGAAGTAATTTCTTAAGTGCGTGTTAGTTGTTTATTGTTATCTTCTTTTCTAAATTCACATTAAATGTCATCTTTCAGGTGATGAAAAATATGCCTATCTGAAGAATTTGGAGAACGCAGTGGAAAACCTGCAGCTCTTTAAGGCAGACTTGCGCGACTACAACAGCCGCTGTTCTGCCATTGCAGGATGCATTGGAGTATTTCATATTGCAAGTCCTGTTACTTCAGGTTATGCGTAACTCTGAGGTAAAAATTTCATTGATGAGTGCTTTATTCGATGGGTATATTAATTATATGTCCTTCTTTTTCGAACACAACAACAATAAATATGTTCCTACTTTTTTATAACCTTATCCATTTAATATTGGTTATATTAATTATATGTCCCTATTTTTAACACCCTACAAATATATCCTTATACAACAATAAATATGTCCCTCCTTTTTTATAACCTTTAGATTACCTTAATACCCTCACCCATATAATATTTTTCTTTATTTCAAAATGGAACAAATTTCTTCCTCTCCCACTTCACCACCACAACTAGCACAACCACCACCAACATTCAACTACCCTTCCACCACCACCGTCCAACGACCACCACCTACCAAATGCCACCACCACTAATATTCCACCACCACTCTGTCACCACCACTACTCCGCCACCACCACTAGTCCGTCGCTGCCACCACCACCACCACTAGCCGCCGTCGTCGCCGTCATCGCCGCCACCACCATTGGTTCAGATATTTTTGTATCAACAACCGTAGTTGATATAAATAAAATTAGAATCAACAGTAGAAGTTGATCCATTTAGGGGATCAACAACGGTTGTTGATTCAAAAATAAAGGATCAACAGTAGAAGTTGATCCATTTAGGGGATCAACAACAGTAGTTTATCCAAAAAAAATAAAAGGATTAACAGTAGAAGTTGATCCAAAAAAAAAGGATCAACAGTAGAAGTTGATCCATGTAAATCTCCAAAACCATCTCAATCCCATTCAACGTCACCAATATCGTTACAGCACCTCAAGTGAGTTTATAAGAACTGCCAATTACAACCTATCTTGATTCAAATCAACACAAAAATCCACCATCAGTTCCTTCTATGAAAAAAACCCATTTCTCCAGCGGAAAGCTCAGTCACAACATCCAATCTTCTTCTTCCATCTAACCCATTAAATTCAAGTATCCATTTCTCTCATGGTCTTCTTCAATTGATTTCAAGAAATCATGCCTAAATTCCACCATCTTCCCTGTAATCTCCCAACTTCTCGATCTCAACAGAAGCACCATAACACCACCAGAACCCATTTCCTCTGTTTCTTCTCCCTTATTCTTTTCAGTTTCAAAATACCGAAGATTCAACACCTTAATTTCATACCACCAACAACAAATCAGATCCGTGATTTCACAGAAACAACAACATCTTACCACCAGCAACTCTCGGATCCACGCTTACAGATCGAACCCATTCTCCATAATCCATGTCTATTCACAACTGCAATTCCTATGGTCTTCATCTCTATTGTTGAACCAAACCCATTCTTCTTCTCGATCTGAATTTCGAAATCCAACTGCGAATCATCATAGTTCCAACCTCAAGCTTGCCATATCTTCGATCCAGATTCAACGACAACAGCCGCTACTCGTTCTTCTTTCTCTTCTTTGATTTCCTCTTTCGATCTCTAAATTCCATTTCTATCTCTCGGACCAACATCAACCATTGTTGTTCTCTCTCTGTCGTTAAAAAATGGGGTATATTTAGAAGTTCCTAAGTTATTGATGGGCACCTGATGGGCTTATAGATAAAAAGACACGTAATTATTATGTGATAAGGATATTTATATAGACCATCAAAAAAGGGACAATAATTCAATCACCACTTATTCGATTAGTGCCAACATGTTCTATATCGAAAGAGATACTGTATTATCATTTGTGGTGGAACTTATTGGGCCTGCTTTAATGGGCAGGTGTAATGTACGCAAGGCATGTATTGATGCAAAAGCTAAGAGGGTTGTGTTGTGCCATCTGTTGGTGCTCTTGTGATGAGCCCAAACTGGTGAGGAACCAATGGACGAGTCATATTGGTCCGACGAGGAATTTTGTAAAGCAAATGAGGGAACCATCCAATAGGAAAGATAGTTGTGACCAAATTCTACATTGGCTTTCTCATAATAAGGATATCAGTTTCTCACGTTCCCCATGCTCCGGGTACACTGTATACGTTTAGAAACTAATCTTTACTATAGGTGCTAGTAATTTTATTGCCTTTCCAAAATAGAAGCAGAGAGCGAGGCTTGGCAATATACAAAGCAAAATGATCTCTATGTTGTAACAGTTTGTCCATCAGTTATTATTGGGCCAATGCTGCAGTCTACAGTGAATGCTAGTAGCTTATTTCTTAGAGCAATTCTTATGGCAATGTTGAAATGTATTTGTTTGTTCATCCACGTGGATAGTCAAACACGATTCTTCACTATGGAAAAGAAGTGAGCGATTGATGGTTAATCGCGCGATGTAAAGTCTAACGTTGGCGCTCGAACTACAAGCTGGCGCTTTTGTGGAAGACGCCAGTGATCGGATTACGGACGCCCGCGTTTGAGGCAAGACCGCCAACGGCAACGAAAACTTTTTAACGGTCACCGGAACGGCTAGTTTCCACCTCTATAAATATGTAGGATCCAAATATCGCACAATAGTAAGATCTCGCGAGAATGTAGCAAGAGCCTGAGAGAACGTAGCGAGAGCCTGAGATAATATGAGCTGTAATCCACTACATATGAGCTGTTATCCACTATGTAAACACCTATATAAAGGGAAAGTCAGAGAGAGAGAAGAGAAGTTTTTAGAATTTGTATTATTATTATTTCGTTCTTCTTCCTCTACCAACCTAGAGCTCCAAATACTCATTAATGGAGATTCTCAATGTAAACCAAATGTAATTTCAATAATTATAGTGAAGATCCTTAACCCCGTGGATGTAGATCATATTGATCGAACCACGTAAATCTTGTGTCTTATTTTCTATTTTCATTATCTTTATCTTTATTTTTATATCAAATAAGTTTAGATCTAGAAATTATAGTCATGATAATACAAGGGGGTACCTGTTGCATGGCTCAGGGAAAGGTTACACCTCCCCCGGAACCTGAGTCATGGGTATTTGGGGTCAATAAAGCTCATCCGGGAGAGGCACCTTGGATTCTCAGCTTAAGCATATGACTTAGGTTGGGAGACTAAGGTAATAAGGACTCTCCCAAGGAGTGCAGAATCTGATCAAGGCGCCGAGGTACACGGTTGAGTCAAGAGTGCCAGGGGCGTTTGAAGCGTCCTTGCCATTCTTGACAAGTCTTGGCTCATACTGCACTCGGCCCGAAGAAAACCCCACTTAGGGTGCAGTCTCGTAACCATAAGCCCTATAGGTAAAAGGGACAAGAGCCTGCGAAAACAACTGGTTGTTGTTAAGACCGGATGGGAGGAGCTAACCTTGTATGGTAGAAGTACGCCTCCTTGAAGGGGCAACCAGGGGGAGATAAGGGCGGCACCCTCTATTAGGGAACTGATAAGTGTCTTAAGACGCAAATGTCATGAGGCTTTTTACTCGCAAGGGTATTAAGGCTTGTCATATTTGTGCGACAATCCTGAAGAGGCAATAATACTAGAGAAAAAGATAAGACGAGATCAATGGGTCATTACATGAAAGTGTGAATACGTCCTGCGATTTCATCGCAAGACGACAATGTCATGGGGCTTTATTTTCGCAAGAATATTTAGGCCTGTCATATTGTCGCAACAATCCTGAAGAGGCAATAATATAAAAAAAAAGTTAAGGCAAGATCAATGGGTTTTTGCATGAAAGTGCAAAGACGTCCTGCGATTTTATCGCAATGACAAGAGGTGGTAAAATAAGACCACATAAGAAAATGAGTAAGCAAATAAGCTTGCGAATATGTACATGAAAATGAAACTGAGGCAGTGAAAATGCCGCAGACTTGATACTATGATCATACTATTATGAGGTACTAATAGTGCAGGAAAGAGGAAAGATGAAACACAAGTAAGAACTTGTGAAAAACAATAACTACACGAAGAGGAATGTATACACTAAAGAAAAAGCCAGAGAAATGAAAAATGGAAGCAATTTAAACCTACAACAATTTTAGACGGCAAAATGAGCTAAGTAATACAAACATTGGCTATACATTGCAATAGATAAACATTCTCATATACAAGCATTACACTCGCATCATCAAAGCATCGCATAAGCATTTCATGTCATAAACATCGCATACACATTTCATAACATAATCATTACATAAGCATTAGATTCGCACAAGTATTTTACAAAACTTTACAGAATTATTCAGAATTTCGCAGGATTTTTCAGAATTTCGCAGGATTATTCAGAATTTCGCAGGATCATTCAGAATTTCGCAGGATTATTCAAAATTTCGTACGATTGTTCAGAGTTTCGTACGATTATTCAGAATGTGTCAGAATTTCGTATAATGTGTCAGAATTTTGCAGAATGTGATTATTCATAACGATATGATCATTTCACTCAATTATTTCGCACAATTATAAGCAACTTGAAGAGATTATACTATCGCATGAGCACAAAACATGATACAGAGGCAAGATGAGAATGAAGAAACAATTCGCACATTCAACGTTTTCTCAAAGATTCTACCCTCATAGATAAAGAACAGAGGCAACTATGGATTACCAAGAAAACATTTTATGTTCTTTATCTTCTCGGCAAGAATCACCAAAAATGGAGTAATAATTTCGCATGAATAGAGGCAATACTTATTATTCTCATTCAAGGACGGATACTTCTTATATTTCGAGAATTGATACTTCTTATATTCTCATCAAGGATACTTCATGCTTCTTATACTTCTTCAAGGATACTTCATACTTCGCATACTTCAAAAGATGATACTTCTTATTTACTTCGCAACATTCCGGAACTTCACAAAAGAATAGAGGTAAATACGTACTTTTCAAGTCCAATATTCTTTCGCTCGTTCCTCCAACAACTACAACAATGTGGATTTTTCCTTAAAGATCGATCTTCAAGCAATATTCAAGGAAAAAGAGGCAAGATGTAGGATCCAAATATCGCACAATAGTAAGATCTCGCGAGAATGTAGCAAGAGCCTGAGAGAACGTAGCGAGAGCCTGAGATAATATGAGTTGTAATCCACTACATATGAGCTGTTATCCACTATGTAAACACCTATATAAAGGGAAAGCCAGAGAGAGAGAAGACAATTTTTTAGAATTTGTATTATTATTATTTCGATCTTCTTCCTCTACCAACCTAGAGCTCCAAATACTCATTAATGGAGATTCTCAATGTAAACCAAATGTAATTTAAATAATTATAGTGAAGATCCTTAACCCCGTGGATGTAGATCATATTGATCGAACCACGTAAATCTTGTGTCTTATTTTCTATTTGCATTATCTTTATCTTTATTTTCATATCAAATAAGTTTAGATCTAGAAATTATAGTCATGATAATACAAGGGTGCGTTGTGGGATTTCCTGCAACTACAAAATACGACTCGAATTTGATCTCACAAATACACAACAATCTTTCATCCGATCAATCTTTTCTTAGTTTCAATTACTCTCAATTTTCAATCATGAATTTTGATTTTGATTCTTCTGGGAAGGATATGGAGATCAATGACATGTTGTACGAAGAATATGAAGAAATGTGTATGGATTTTTTGCATCAAATGGATGAAGATGCAGATCAAGATAGAAAAAGACGAAATTTTATGTTGCAATTACAAATCGGGATCATACCAAAGCCGTTAGAGCCATATGAAGTTGCGACTAGAAGATGGACGTGGCAGAATCGACACTTTTACCACGAAAAGTTGATGCATGATTATTTTAATCATGACTGTGTGTATTCCGATGAGGATTTTCAGCGTCGATTTCGCATGAGCCGCAACTTGACGCAAAGGATTATTGCCGATCTTTGTCAGGTACAACCTTTATTTAATTATCAGTATGATGCACGACATATACGAGGATTTAGTCCCGAACAAAATGTCACTGCGGCCCTCCGTATACTATGTTACGGGGTACCAGCGGATTCCACGGACGATTACATCCGTATTGGGAAAACAACCGCCTTTAGGTATCTCAAACTGTTTTGCGAAACAATAGTCGAGCATTTTGGTCCAACCTTTTTAAGAAATCCTACTCAGGAAGATGTTGAAAGAAAAATTGCAGAAAACACCGAGATGGGTTTTCCAGGAATGCTAGGTAGTCTTGACTGCATGCACTGGACGTGGCATGCATGTCCGGTAGAATGGGCAGGCCAATATAAGGGTCATTATCCAAAATCAACTGTAATTTTGGAAGCTTCAGCTACTTATGATTGTTGGTTTTGGCATGCTTTTTTTGGACTCCCGGGTTCAAATAACGATCTCAACGTTTTATATAAGTCACCATTGTTTGAAGATCTTAAGATGGGGTCGCACCGCACTGTAATTTCACCATCAACGGTAATCACTACACTCGGGGTTATTATCTAGCAGACGGAATCTATCCAGAATGGTCAACTATGGTTCAAGCTTATAAACAGGTAGGCTTTGGTCCGACGACTTCGAAGGATATGCAGTACTTTAACTCACAACAAATGGCCTGCAGAAAGAATGTTGAACGCGCTTTTGGAATATTGAAAAGGAAGTTTTCCATCATAGATGGGCCGCCGCGCTTTTTTGATATTCAAGAAATGAATAAAATTATGCTGACTTGTATTATTCTGCATAACATGGTCATTGAAGAAACTAGGAGTGACCCAACCTGGACTAGTTTCGCAGATGAAGATTTAACCAAGGATCTTGTGGTAGAGCGTGGGTATCCGACAAGAGAATATAGACTTGCCACCGACAGACTCCACAATCGGGAAATCTATGCACAACTAAGACAAGATTTAACAAAGCACATTTGGGCTTTAAGAGGAGCAACAATTATATTAAAAGTTGTTGTTTATTTTAATTAATATGTTTTTTTAATTTAAGGCTGATTGTTAAAATTTAGGCAATTATATTAAAAGTAATTTTAAATAAACTAAACTGAATTAAGTTAAATTAAATTAAAACGACTACGTTGAATTAAATTAAATTAAACTTAACTATACTGAATTAAACTAAACTTGTTCATTCATTAGCAAGACTGAATTCCTCTTAGTTTTCTTCCGAGACATCATCTTCGTCATCCACATTCACATACTGCCCAGTTTGTTGAGGGGAGACTCCAGTTTGTTGGTGGGGGACTTGTTCGGCCTGCACTTTATCTGCTTGCTTAGTCCATATAGCATATTGTCGTTCATTTATTTTGTCGGTGTCCAAGGAGAGTAACTTGTTTAGCTTACAATCCCTGTAATATTGTTCTCGTGAAAGAAGACTTTTCTGTTGATTATTTAAAGAAATGGCACGGTCCTTGAGTCTATCTGCCTCCATTTGCATCTTCATTGCCTTGTGATCAGCATAGTTGAACTCGCTTGAACCTCCTTCTGCTGCTCGTTGGGCTGCGTCTCTCGCTACTTTTGCAGCTTTCACACCACCTCCTCTTCTTCTCTTGCAGTTGGTGTTGACGTCTAGATTACTATTGTGTTGATCCTGACTACCTGGAGTTCCATCAGGTGAGGTGAAACACTTTTCATGTTGGAAGCTTGAACCTTTGTGGGATCTTTGCCACTCTTCCCGACATCTTCGTTCCACATCCGGTTCGCTTTCACCACTTCTTTTGTTGTTCCACATTTGAGTGATAATAGCTACATATTCACTAACGGCTCCTGCAATTGTGCAAAATCGATGACATAACCCATTGACATCACGACCATGAATGTTACCGGTTTCTTCACAAAATTTTTGTAAAATCTTACCATAAAAAGTTTTTTTTCTTGATAAATACCATTGATATCATCTAATGTATATAATACATAATTTCTCCAAAGTGACTCGTCTTCATCCATCGTATACTTGGGACCACGAATTCTTGTGTTCCTTTGTTGTGATTGTTGTGTTTCCTGTTGTGTTTGTTGTGGTGTTTGTGTTTGTTGTTGTGTTTGTTGTGGTGTTAGTTGTGGTGTTTGTTGTTGTGATCATTGTTGTGATCGTTGTTGTGAGGATGCCATATTTTTTAAAGATGAAATTTTTCTGAGAGATTGAATTAATATGAATAGTTTTGTTTGAAAGGAAAAAGAAAAGTTAAGAGGGTATGGAAATTGTGTAATGTTGAGGAAGGTGTGAGTTTAAGTTTGTAGACGGAGTGAATTTATAGGGAAAGGAAAGGAACAATACGGGCTGGACGGGAATAGCAGGTGGCGCTATTAGAAAAAACGCTGTGATATTACCAAAACCAATGGCGTCCTTGTAAAGGACGCGTGTTGGTAGTGAAAACGCGGGCGTCAAAACAAATAACGTCAGCATTAGTAGGGATGATGCGCGTCCTTACAACAGACGCGTGCCGGATGTTCCGACTCGATGTTCAAATGAATAGATCTGTTCATTTGAACATCCATTTTTCATGTTTGTTCATTCCATAGTGGGAGCAAAATGAACAAATGCTGAGTTTGTTCATCCCATAGGAACTGCTCTTACCTAGATTTTTAAAGGTATGTGTCTTCCCACAAAAACTTTATTTTCTTTCAGCGAATTTGAAATAAGAAAGATAATAGAGAAAAGGTGAAGGGATTGTACGTCATGTGTGCAATATGAGTAAGTCTTGTTTCTTCTGCAAGTCATGTCTGGAAATTTTCACTGTAGCAAACTCCTTTTGTAGATTTATGTTTCTAGTAATTTAGCAACAAAGTTTATTGTAATGTGACTTTAAGTTTCATTACTTACAAATTGTTTTAGCCTGATCTATTATCATATGGAGTAGAGGAAACAACAAACTATCAACAGGGGGTTGTAGATGTGCTTGATGTGGCATAAGCAGTGTTGCTGGTGTTGATACATGAAAATGAACACCCTTTAGCAGGGCTAGGAATCCCCTAAGAGGAGGGGAAGCCCACCATGGAACATAGGGGACTAAGGACCAAGTCCAATAAGGCATGGAAAGGACAAAGAAGGGATTTATGGAGAGGTATAAAGTAATATCGGGAGGAATGACAATAATGGTAAATAAGGGAGTTTCCATGACATGTGGCACGATGTCATGAGAAGAAGGGTTTATGGGAAAGCCTATATAAGGAAGGACATAGTACAATGGAAAACAAACTCTCTCTCATACCATTCTAGGAAAAGGTCATAGCTGTGACTAGGTCGTGTGGGACCAAACTCATATTCCACCCTCAATATTTGGCGACCACACCCGGAGGCTCGTCTCTGGTCTATCATGACACACCAAGTAGGCACCAGCTCAGGCGCGTTGGAGGATCAGCAAGTCGATTAGCTTCTTAACATCGAAGGTGAGAGAGTAGGGATAGTAATAGACTCGGTCACGCAGAAGAAAAACGGAGGTAATACAAGAAAAGGACAAGCAGCAAAGAATTAGAGACACACCGCCCCCACAACCATCTCTAAGGGACATGAAAGCCACATTAGGAGATAGCGAGAGTTAAGGAAGTTACCAAGGGCGGCCGAGGCATAATAAAGTACTAAAGAAATGACAAAAGATACAGAGGATGAAAGGGAAGCGCTTGTAGGCATGTCACAAGAGGCGATAAAAAAGTACCTGGAGACAAACTACCGAATAGTGAAGCATGATAACTAAGACTTCCTGAACAACCCATATCCCCCTGAAGTCGCAGGATACCAATATCCTGAAGACCACGTCTCACCTAAGTTCAAAGTATATGGTGGACAAAGGAATGCGCGCGAACACCTCAGTCGATTCCTGTCAACCATGAATGATTGAGAAACTTATGGGAAACTGTGTTTAAGGGAATTTCCGAAGTCACTAACGGGCACCGCGTTCACATGGTACGATAACTTGAAACCATGAAGCGTAAATTCGTGGAAAATCATGTGTACTCTCTTCCCCAGGAAATTCTACTCGGGTAAGAGAAAGATCACATCAATAGGCCTGAGCAAATGCAACCAACGGATAGGAGAAGATATACTAAAGTACATCACCAGGTTCCGCCATTACGCGTAGGTAAATATTTGTATACGAGGAATGACACCCGCTTTGAAAAGAATTCTGGTCAACTTCCGTTTCCAAACTTTCGTCGAATTAGAAGAAGACGTGCTGGTAGATATTTGTATACGAGGAATGACACCCGCTTTCAGAAGAATTATGGTCAACTTCCGTTTCCAAACTTTCGTCGAATTAGAAGAAGCGGCGGTTAGGATCGCTGACTGCGTAGACGAGTCCCAAAGCAAACTATGCTTGGCGTCATTCTATCAATACCGTGTCAACAGCTCCACGCAACACTCGTGCAAATAACAGTCAATAAGGTTGGAATGCGCAGGCAACCCAACCATACAATTGGGAAGGCGCTGGGGAACCAAAGCAATGCTTCGTCAGACCACCGCCTCTACCGTGTAGGCAAGAGAAAATTATAGGACTAATGGAACAATGGGTGATAAATGAGGGGATCCGATTGCCACCAATAAAAAAGGAACCCAGTGACCAGAGCAACGCCCGGTATTTTCACTACCACCAAAAGTTACAACACCCGACAGTTGAATGCTTCAACCTTTGACGAATGTTTCATAGAAAACACGCGGCAGGAGAAATATGATTAAGCGACCAAGGGAATAATGGACCATCCCAACACCACGTAATGATGCTCTCACATGATCCAAGCAGAGACTCTTGGATACCATGAGAAGACACCAAGGAAGCATTCGAAGCAGAAGAAGAAGCGCCAGAATTCGATAACACCAATGGCGCAGCCAGCCGGTTTGCATAAACCATAATAGCCCAGCAATTCTTCGAATCGTTAGGGTTTAGTGGGAATCAGATCAGGAAGGCGTCCAAGGCGATAGCATCCATCGCAGCGGGAAAGCCTTATGACCCCATGCCCAAGGAAGCAATCATGTTCACAGATGAGGATATTTGTTACCCAGGGGAACATCTTGGACCTCTTTATCTCACAGTTCATATCTACAAGCAGCCGCTCAAAAAATCCTTCATCGACGGCGGCGCATATCCGAATCTAATTTATACGCACACCCTTGAGATCCTAGGAGTGGAGTGATCAACTATAAGAATGCAGACAACGGTAGTAAAGGGATTCGGGGGGTCACACGTAAACATGGATCGTCAACCTGGTAATGAAAGTCGGACCCATCCGATCGCTCACCCCTTTTTACGTCTTGGAAGATGACACCACATTCCACGTGCTACTAGGGAGAGGATGGTTGCTTAATCACAAAGTTGTACCCTCGACATACCACCAATGCATCACGACCAATATAAGAGGTAAGCAATACAGGATTCTAACAATGTATGCACAAGACCAATATAACAGGTTAGCAATACAGGATTCCCGCAACGAGTAACCCATTCGAGCCCGAAGAAGAGGACATGGCAGATGCAGTTTTCTACGATACACTGTAAGAGTCAAATGAGATAGCGGAAGTACAACCCATGCCGCTACCCAAGTGGGAAGAAGAGGAAGAAAGGAAAGCAACAAAATTTGTATCCAGTCCTTTTAGGATGGTATTGCCAACAGAAAAGAAACAGAAGCAAGAACAACATTCTAGGTTCCGGCGTTTCTCAAAACCAGACGGAGGACATGTATAGTATACCTCTTATAGCAATCAGACGAAGGAGCACCCGTTGAAGAACACGATTGTGCCATATCATCAATTGATGAAGAAATAGAAACTCCCTCAAGCGACATTGTTATGGGATATGTGTGTTTACGTCCATGAACTATGATTGTCCCATATATGCTCAAAAGTTAAGTCTATCATATGTCTTTATGCAAATATTGATGAAAGATAGAATGAAATTTTGGCAACAAAGATTAAGTCTATTATATGTCATTGTGCAAATAATGACATATAATAGACTTAATATTTGGAGTCAAAAGTTCATTCTATCTTTCATCAATATTTGCATAAAGACATATGATCATGATAGACTTAACTTTTGAGCAAGTTGGGACAGTCAAGGTTCACGGATGTAAACAACATATCCCATAACAGTTTGCAATATATGAAACCAATAAAGATTAATACTGCAAAAATCATCTTCCAAATAACTTAGAATTTAAATAGATAAATCTAAAAACATTGCGAGATGAAAACCGTTGGCAATAGCTATGTGTACTCACAATAATTGCTATTCCAAACCCTAGTTATCCTTCTTAAAAACACAAGAATAAATTCTCATAAGAAGTTTCCTAGACATTAAGACCTCTGACAAATTCTTTATCGTCCCCGAACTCCTTGTCGTCACAGACATGGGAACATAAGGTTCATGAAGATAGGAGTCAATCTCAACAAACCTTCTAGATTGATGCCGAACCAGGGCCTTCTAAATTTCAAGAGTCCTCAAAATAATACCCTTTATTTGTTGAATCTCCTTTCTTGTTTACTTCAACTCTTCAAGAACACCAGAAAACTTCTGAGAATTTGAAGGAACAACTCTTGGCTTCCTCACATTCCTTCTTCTTCTTTTCAAAGTTGGAGGTAACGGAAATTTATCATTTTCCTTCATGATTGATGGCTTAACAATCATATTAACATATTTTCCATCATAAGACATAATGCTTAGAGTCTCCATACAAGTACGAGATTGTGGGAGGAAATCACAAGTTATTCTCAACAAGCATTCTTATGATAAAAAAGAGTTTCAAGAGAAGGAAAAAAGGAAAAAAGGGTTAAGAAACCTTTAAATAACAAAAGTTCACGTACGCACAACTGACAACCCTAGAGAAGGCGGAATTGTCAATATTAACCCTCTTTCATGAACCAAACAGGGAAAATCCTTTCAATATCAATTAGAAATGAAAAGATGGGAAAATTCCAAACAGGCTAAACACAGAAAGACAAAAAGAAGAAAATAAAATTTTCTCTTTTCCTAAAGCCTGAAGTGTGCAAATTCTTGTCTCTTTTGAATCAGGCACATGAGACAAGATACACCAATCAACACAATTAAGTTGTGCTGGGGTGAACAATAATCTGTCCACCATAACCTTTTTGAATGGGATTCATAGAACCCTGTTTCTCAGACACTTTAGACCATAATCTTCTCTCTAATGGTGTAGTATTTTCTTTGGAAACTAACTTCTTCGAAGACGAGATGAGTTTACATACCTTAGATGGTTTCTGAACAAGTTTGAGCTTGTTTGCTAATCGATTTTCTCTTCGTTAAAGTTTGTTGACGTATCTTATTTTATGTTTATACTTGAAAAACTTTGAGAGTTCATGACCCTTTAGAGAACAATAAGAACATGTCAACATGGAGGATGGTTCAGACGCCATAGATGTGTAAGCTGATACACATATAGTGGAACCTAAAAAAGCAGACAAAGAGTTTCCAGCAAAAACTGATAAATCAATTTTTTCTTCCAGAACGGTTGAGGATTCTCCTGAAAGAATATCAAAATTGATGCATGTATTGCTACAATTATCAAAATCAATACTTTCACAGAGGAGTGCAACACTACTTTTCGTCTTCAACAGAAACATAGTGATCATATATTTCATCAAGAGTTGCAGCAAGACCTTTCTTCCCAGTGTATTTTCTACGATTTGGACACTCATTTGCAAAATGACCAAACCCTTTACACTTAAAGCACCGTGGCATATCCTCATCATCAGTATCGTCAATATCCATGATTTTAGGAGGAACACGATGATGAGGTTTGACTGATGACCTAAGTTTATCTCTGGTGAACCGTTTACTTCTCTTCAAAAGAAGATCTCTAAACTGTCTTGTGATCAAAGAGAGTGACTTTTCAAGATCTTCATATGATGAATCATCCTCATAAATATCATCTTTAGAGACGCAAACACCTTTACTTTTTTCAAGTAATTTAGTGTTTTTTAGTGCTTTGAAAGCAATATCCTTTCCAGTTTTAGATACATGTTCATGATCAAAGATCTTAAACTTCCCAACAAGAGTATTTGTGGAAAGAGTATCAAGGTTGTTTCCTTCTACGATGACATGTTTCTAGAATCGTATCTGGATGGCAATGATCCAAGAATTTTCATTACAATGTCCTTTTCAGAAATAGTCTTACCCAACGCAAAGTATACATTAACAATTTCAGACACTTTGTGATTAAACTCATCAAATGAATCTTCATCTGCCATACGAAGGTTTTCCCAGTCAGAATTTAGGTTTTGAAGCCTAGCTTCTTTTTCACAGGTATTCCCTTCAAATACGGTTTCTAAGATATCCCAAGCATCTTTAGACCGAGCGCACGTAGTCACATGGTGCTGAAGATCTGGGGATAATGGCATGAATGATAACATTTAATCCGTCAGAATTTTGCTTTGCAGCGAGAATCTCGATAGGATCATATGCACCAATATCCTTAGGAACAGTTACATCGCCTACTGCAACGAGTATTATAGCCATTAACAACATAAACTCATGATTGAAAATCACGCGCTTGAAGAAAGGCACACGTAGCAATTTTCCACCACAAGTAATTTGAGCCATCGAAGACTGGTGGTACGTTTATAAAGATAGTACTTATGTCCATAGAATCAGATTGCTACAAACACAAACTTATGAGGTCTTAAACGTGTTTGCCTGCTCTGATACCAATTGAAAAAACGGGGTCTAACAACCACACCCAATTTTTTGTTTAACAATCTATATGGACAAACTCCAATATACTTTCAAGAGAATCAACTAGACAGTCAGACTCAATCTTAAGGAAAGTATATCAAAGAGTTTATATCTTTGTTTCACAATGTAATCAGCAAATCAAACAGATAGAAATTCGTGAGCCTGATTATTATGTGAAACAACTTGAACATTAACACAGACCAATGTTCAAGTGTCAATCAATTCAATCGACAACCCAAATGCCGGATTCAAGAACTGACTGATCTTAACGCACAACTTGTGATATTTCTATTATATAAACAAATATAATGCGGAAAAGAAATAACACAGACACCAAAAATTTTGTTAACGAGGAAACCGCAAATGCAGAAAAACCCCGGGACCTAGTCCAAATTTGAACACCACACTGTATTAAGTCGCTACAAACACTAGCCTACTACCAATGAAATTCAGACTGGAACGTAGTTGAGCCCTAACCAATATCACACTGATCAAGGTATAGTTGCGCTCCTTACGTCTCTGAACCCCAGCAGGATTCTACGCACTTGATTCCCTTAGCTGATCTCACCCACAACTAAGAGTTGCTATGACCCAAAGTCGAAGACTTGATAAACCAATCTGTCTCACACAGAAAAGTGTATTGAAATAGATAAATATGTCTCCCACAGAAATACCTATGAGTTTTGTCCGTCTTATGATAAATAAAGGTGCACAGGAACCAATTGATAAACCATACTTATATTCCCGAAGAACAACCAAGTATTATCAATCACCTCACAATAATCTTAATCGTATGGAAGCGAAACAAGATATTGTGGAATCACAAACGATGAGACGAAGATGTTTGTGACTTCTTTTAATCTTACATATCAAAGATAAATCTCAAGCAAATCTTAGAAAAGATAATACTCAATCACGATAGTAGAAGTAAGATCAGAACACACAACTATAGAGAAAATAGTTGGGTCTGGCTTTATAATCCCAATGAAGTCTTTAAGTCGTTAACCTACAGGGTTTTGGAGAAAAGCTAATGTTAAAGGAGAATCGTTCGCAACTAATATCACACAGGAGGTGTGGGGATTAGGTTTCCCAGTTGCTAGAGTTCTCCTTTATATAGTTTTCAAATCAGGGTTTGATAGATTTGGAACAAAGCAATAAATATTCACCGTTAGATGAAAACCTGATTAGATTCAAGCTGATATATTTCAACCGTTAGATCGAACTTAGCTTATTACAAACAAATGAAATGTACCTTCATTTAGATATAGGTAACCGTACCTAAAACATGTACACTAGGTTGGCTCAACAAAAGTTAACCGAAGTTAGCCATATGAACACTTCCATATCAACCTTATTCATCTTAACCACAACTAGTTCAAATGACTCAAAAGAAACTAGTTATAGAGTTTTTCAATTGCTATATTCTCATAGAAGTATACAAGAACACAATTGAAGGAAAATCGGTTTGATCCGCTCGAATCAATTCATGAACATTATACCCATGGTTTGCAAAGATTGCATTCCTTATTATATAAATGTATTAATTCATATCACAACCGATTCTAGAACTTTAACCCACTCAAATATGCAAACGGGTACGCATACTTAAGTAGCCGGACTTGGACTGTGTCCGATAGTACACAAATGGGCACGCATACTATCACACATCCAAAACATCTGTTGAAATCGGTACGCCTACGGGTACGCATACTATGGTTCCCGGACTTCAACTGAGTTCGCCAGTACGCGTACGAGTACGCATACCAAGGCTCTCGGACTTTACCTGACCTCGCCAGTACACATACGGGTATGCGTATTATACCGGGCTTGGATCAACATATATGCAAGTACACATACTATATCTATAATCTGATAATGGTTAAGTGTTATAAACCTTATTTCAATTATTGAAACATTCTTAAAGGAATACAATAGTTGTTTTCACGAACTATTAGCATCAAAGCAATTTTCAAGTTATTGAAATAATCAGTACGAAACATTTCAAGTCTACATCAAATGATTGTATCACACAAATCATATAAGATGTTACTCGACGATTTTCACATGATCATCTTTTGAATTTCGTCAAGAATATAAGATGAACTTGGTCGAAGCGAAAGCTTACCAACACATATTTCGAGAAATATATAAGCGGGTTAAAGTCAGCTTGAAATATTAAATTTGCAAAATCGAATACTATATAGCAATAGGACTTTTGTCTCAATATAGGACATATAGTAGAAATAGACTTTCTAAGTGATAGATGAGTTTCAGTCTCCGCATACCTTTTGTTGATGAAGTTCCACAAGCTCTCCTTAGTAGTTATTCGTCATCAATTCATGAGCGTTGTGAAGTCTAAAGCTCAACTACACAATATATCCTAGTCCGAGACATATCAATTAGTAGACTAGAAATCAAGACTTGTGGTTTTGATCACTAACATTGACAAACAAGCTTGAGATGGCAACGCTTGCGAGTTTGACTGAGCAGTGCTATAACAATAATGTCTTCAGAGTTTTTAAGTACTTCAAATCTGCCAGATGGTATTTCACCTTCTTCCATTATTTCTCAATATGAACTAAATAAGGAGATAGTAGTTCCTCCCCACTATTTTCTGTTATACTGTTTGATACTGGATTACAGATATCAAAACGAATTACCATTACTCAAACCTGGAGGTGGGTTAAGGTCCATTGCAGTTGGTACTATTTGGCGTCGTCTGGTCTCTAAGGTGGTTGCCTTCTCTGTCGGTAAGGATATGACATCTTATTTAGGGGATCATCAGTTTGGTGTTGGTATGCCAGTTAGGGGGGAGAGTATTTTACATGCTGTAAATGGTTTGTTGGAGTTGAAAGGTCATTCAGATAAGATGTCAATGTTGCTTATTGATTTCTCTAATTCCTTCAACATGGTGTGCAGAACTCATCTCATTAGGGAGGTTCGTCTTCATTGTCCAGGTATTTCTCGATGGGTTGAATTTTGTTATGCTAGACCTGCTAAGCTTTATTATGACCAATATATTTTGTCTTCCGCTCTCGACGTTCAACAAGGTGATCCGCTTGGTCCCCTTTTGTTTGCTTTGAAACTTCATCCTCTGGTGAAGTCCATTGCTTCTCGTTGTAAGATGGATTTGCATGCCTGGTATCTTGATGATGGTACGATTATCGCTGACACACTGGAGGTTGCTAAATCCTTGAGTATAATTGAATCGGAAGTGCCGAATAGAGGGCTACATCCCAATATTAAGAAAACAACGGTTTTTTGGCCTTCCGTTGATCCACGAAGCACTGTTGAAGGTGTGTTTCCCATTGATATTGGTAGGCCTTTTAGTGGTGTTAAACTTTTGGGAGGTCCCGTGAGTCTGGACTTGAACTTCATAAGTGACATGGTGGTGAACAGGGTGAATAAGACCGTCCAGTTAATGTCAGCCATCAAGAAACTCAAGAATCCTCAAAGTGAGATGTTGTTACTCCGCAATTGTGCTGGTGTGTCAAGGTTATACTTTTCTATGCGTACGACCAACCATGCAGCTATGCAACATGCTACTGATCTTTTCGACAACCATCTATCCCAATACTTGAGGCTTTCAGTCATGGGGGATGATGCTGGTTTTGGGCCTCTACAACATAGGTTAGCTACTCTCCCCATCAAAGATAGTGGCCTTGGTATCTACACTATGGCAGACACTCGTGCCTACTGTTATCTGGCCTCTATGAGTCAGACTACTTCGGTGTGAAAGGTGATTCTTGGTAGCTTATTCTCAACAGATAACGGTTCTGCTTATCAGTTGGCTCTTCAGAATTTTATTCAGGCATGTGGATTGTCTTCTTCTTATTGTGTCGATGATACTCCCCCCCCCCCCCCCCTTCTATGAACTCCTTGGCAGTCACTTATTTTGATGCGATTAAGAAGCAAATCCCTGTCCAATTTTCCTTATCTGAAAGAGATTCCATTCTGTGGCAATGTAACCGAGTTAAACATGCACAAGATTATCTCCTGGCCGTGCCCATTAGCGGGCTTGACCAATGCCTTGGGCCCAGACAATTCAGAGCGGTAGTTTGCTATCGACTTGGTATCTCCTTATTTGCTGAAGGAGGCTTGTTCTCTACTTGTAATAGACCTATGGATATTTTTGGTGATCACGTTGTAGGCATCAAGTTTCGCCATGACATTGTACGCGATATATCTGTTGACATTTGTTACAAAGCTGGTGTTCCTGCGCGCAAGGAAGTTGATTTGGGTCTTTTATCAGATAAAAACAAGGATTTCCGTCCAGTAGACATCCTCGTTTGCAACTGGGAAAATGGGAAAGACGTTTGAATGGATGTTACAGTTTTCTCACCCTTCACTGGTGAGGGTGCTCGTGCTTTTATTCCAGGACAAGCTATTTCAAAAGCTATCCAGCGTAAGCGTACTAAATATTTGGCTGCATGTACCTCACATGGCTATGGTTTGGGGATTTTGGCTTTCACTGCCTTAGGAGAGCTTAGTGAAGATTTTGTTTGTTTTTTTAAGCGTTTAGAAATTGTTTAATTAGCAATGACGCTGGTAGTGGCTTAGACAGTTTTATTTTTCATAGGTTAGATATTTCTATTCAAAAAGGTGTTGGGGCCCAGCTTGTTGCTAGGCTACCAACTACAGCTTTGTACGATTCCATTCACGAATAATTATGCTCAATCGAACACTAAATATATATATATATATATATATATATATATATATATATATATATATTGTTATTATATTTATAATGTTGTTGCACGAAAACGCACTAAATACTTGGATAAGTGTGTTTCACTTGGATATGGTCTTGGCATTTTAGCTTTCTCCACTTTGGGGGAATTAGGCGAGGATACTTTATGTTTTTTTAAGCGTCCGAAGAACTGCTTGGTTTGTAATGATGCTAGTAGTGGTGTTGGCAGCTTTATTTTTCATAGACTAGGTATTGTTATTCAAAAAGGTGTTGGAGCCCAGCTTGTTGTGAGGTTACCAACCAAAAGTATGTAATTTTTTCATTTATCGTATCTATTACATTAAAATGTATTTAAAAATAATTATTTATAAAATAATAAATTATTATATTATCGATTACCATTTCAGTATCTTCTTTATTTTTGTTCTTTCTTCTAAACATGTTGATCACATTAGCTAGTACCAGTCCCCATTTCACTTTCCTTTTGGCTTGTTTCTTTTCTTTTTGCCCTACATTCAGCCACATAATGACCCACAACTTGATTACATAATTTTGGTGTTTTTGGCATTTGAACTCTCTGTAAGAAGCCACCATATTTAGTTTTCACCCATACTTTATCAAGGAGAGCTTTGTTGAGGTCTACTTCTACAAGTATACTAGCATAATACCCAATTTTCCTTCGTAGAGTAATTTCATCTACCTTCACAAGTCTTCCCAAAGCTCTACCAATATCCATAGTAATTTTCTCCTTCAAGTATTCAAGACTTAATCCAAGAAGATGAAACCATACAAAAGCTGTTGAAGATTTTTGATTCTCAGTTTTGAAATTAGGTTCCCAGTTACGGAGCTTCAGACTCTGCTTTTCAACTTCCCAATATTGAGACCAAATATAATGTTTATCATCCATATTATCTAGCTTAATCACAAAGAACCCTTTACCCAGTGGTATAATTTGACATCCTCCCTTTAGAACCCATTGGCTACGAAGTGATTTCTCTGCAAAATCTAAAGAAGTTTTCAAAAAATCCAATCTACGAATAAGACTGTACTTCCATTCATGTAAACAATCATCAATATCATCATCATAGATACAAACCTATGGTTCGTCACCACGTTTTTCTTCTGCAGAACGTTTTGAGAAATCAAAGTTTGAATCAAAGTTTTTGGATCTAAACTGATTTTCCATAGAGTTATTTTTTGATGATTTTCCAACCAAATAATCTAATTCAAATATATTTATGATAAGAAAGAAAAATTTGTATAAAAATCCACACCTATCATTAGATTAAGATGCAGAAATCACCTGAGATTACTTGGAAATCTCCCTGAAAATTGAAAGCTCAAAGAAGAAAGTCAACTGAGTCTGTCGCCCGATTCTCAGATGTCTCAGATGTCTCTCTCCTCAACTCACCCGATTCCCAGATGTCTCTCTCCTCAACTCACCCGATTCCCTAGCAAAAGAGTACCCACCATTAGAGCTTACTTAATACTTCAATTAATACTTAATACTTCAACACCGATGCTTCATCAGTACCTTGGACCTTAATGCTTTCACATCTTCAAGTACCATTGTAGTAGATGACTTATCAATATTGTAGACTGAACAATAAAATTTGTTTACGAATCTCATCCAATATTATTTGTGCTTGGCCTTTGTGTGGCCTCGTAGACCCTTCTCTGTCTTGAGATTCCTAATAAACAAATAAAATAGTCAGTTATTGTACGATATAGAATCCCCCTCAACTACAGAGGCGCAAATAACTATCATCAGCTAAATGTAACTAGATTTTGTACAACATACTTTCCACAATATTTGCATGCGACTGCATTAGCAGCCCTATTTCCATGATGAGCACTTGAAGCTCCAGCAGTGTTCCCTTCCATCTGTATGGAGCAATTTACCGAAAAAGACCGAAAGGGATAAGTAATGCATTTTGTTAGAGCATAGCTCGGTTGAACCCACCAAGAGTTGGTATTTCAAGTTCGGTTGTCATGTTTTAATGAATCAAAACTCATTTTAAGAGTCGCTTGATTATGTACTATAGTCAACTTCGTATAGGTTAGCTTGAAAGTATTAGGATATGAGACATTACAAGTATTGTGAAGACTTGAAGAAGTGAAGAAGTAAGAAGCTACAACGACAACATCATCCTTCTACTTGAGGTTAGTGATATTTGACTTGAACTGTTTCATTCCCTAACGTATCTTTCAAGTCGTACATATTGAGAACAAAACTGTGAAGCATGAACACTCTATATAGACATAGTATTAAGGAATACAATATGAAGTTTATTGCTTAACCACTAAACTTTGTAGATAAGACATCAACATGATCGTTTAAATGCTATTGTGATTATGGGTACGTGATCGCAGTCGTATGCGTCAAAAATAATTTCACTTTCTTACTTAACTAAGGGGCAATTGTTGTTATGCAATTTTCAGATTCTTAAGTAACCAAGGGGGGATTTTTGTTTATCAATGCAATAAAAATAATTGAAAGCAAAGTAAATAATTGGAATATGATGTATTTTCAAATGTTGTTGTAGATAGTGGTGAAAACTGGGTTCTTTTCGAACTTGTGAAGGTAACTCTTTTTTTTTTTTAAGATTTAAACAAATAAATAAATGAAGGAAATTAATAGTAATGTCAAGATTTTAGAAAGATTAAGGCTCAGGATTCATTATTACTTCAAGTTGATTGGTTATAAATAATATTTCAGAAATTATTATTAAGCTCTTTTTCTTATTAAATCACTTTTTAATTTAAAAGGTGTCCAAATATTAAGTTGTAATCCTTAAGCATGATTTATCAAAGAATATATTCTAAGCATAAAACATCAAACTGATTCACAAATAATTAAGAAAACCATTTTATCCCTTTTTTTTATATTTTTATCCAAGTGAATTAAATAAAATAAATAATTAACGAAATTATAAATAAAAATATTACCAATCAAACATGAGTGAATAGATCCTCCATTGCCTCAATCACCAGGCATTTTAGCCGCTCATCATGTTGGAAAACCTCTCAAAATATTTCATTGATGCTCAAAAGTGTTTTACAATGAAGAGAAAGACAAGAAAATGATGTAAAACAGGATTTTGCGACCCACAGAAGGCGTCCAGAGTCAACGACAGAGCTGAAGTGATGTTGTCGTTGGGAAACTACGACCCATAGATGACAGTCGATGTCACTGTTGATAAACGACGGTCTTGGAGAGTCTGTTCTTCACGTTCTTCCTCCTCGCAGCAGCAGCAGCAGTAGCAGAACCAGAATCTCTGCAACTTGGATTTTCTTGCTCTGTAGTGCTCTAAACCTCTCCAAATTCTCTCTAAACTTCGCTAGCTTCTCCTTCTCGACATTAGGGACCTATTTATACACAACAGGTCACTCAAATCCTCGTAATAATTCCAAGAATATCTGGCCATTAAAGAAAATATTCCGAAATATTTTTTTTTAATTCTCTGATTTGTTACGGATTGTTCCCTGTTTTATCTCTTCTCATGCGTCATCCTTGAGATGTAGGGATTGTTTTCAGCCAATAGCATCAACCCATGCACGTCTCTTCCATCCAAGAATTCCAAGAATAGAATATTTTTCCTATTTTAGAATATCTTCCCTGATTTGATTCCTGTAAAGCCCGTCCCAAATTTCAAGGGCATTTTTGTCATTTAGTATATAAGGGTATTTTTGTAATTTTCCTAAGAATTGTTTTGGTATCTCATCTACTTGCTTGGACATGGTCTGCCTATATATAAGAAGTATACATAAAATACTAAATTAATGCCTTGAAATATATATGTATACATATATATTAGGATTCTTTTGCTGCATAGTCTCTAGGTAATCTAATGCGGACACTTGTCCAAAAGTGAGTGGGCAGCAGAAAATATATAATAGATAATTAATAATGAAAGTGAAATTAAGCTGGAAACATAAATAATCCCCATGATAGCATGCGAAATGTTTGGAAAAGTAAGGTTGACTAGAATAAGTTATATCGGACCTTTAGGGTTAGTAGTTGATAGTTCTTTTATGACGTACATATAAAGAAAGTGATAACAATAAAGAATAGGTTTCAACAGAGAAATTAAGTTTTGCTTGCGGCGGATAGCAGCTCCGTCTAGAAATCTTACTGTTACACGAAACAGAGATCATAAAAGGAAAAGAAGGAGTGTTAGTGGTCGTGAAAAGCTTGGGTTTCTTTGGATCGGTGTTTGGCATCACTTTCTTTAGGATTATTTGCTAATATTTGAGGTAGGCGCAACACAATCAAAAACCTTCTTTTTATTTAAGTTTCTTTTAATTAATTTTATTTTGTAAGTTTTGATTCATATATGAATGATAATCGATGTTGTGTGTATGATTATGTATGTTGGGCTGCGGTCCATAGATTGTGATTCTTAAAAACAACTATGATGGGATACGAGATATCCTTGGGAACGGTTTTGTTCCCTAAACCCACATGGGGCTCCCTGGGGCGAGCGGATTTGATGTGATTGATTTGATTGTTCTTATGGATGTGGTGTTTCCATGTATTTGCGATGCTATTAACCATGCTAGTTGTTTTAAAAAGAATTGAAAATGTTTGATAAAATGTTTTGTTGCTTCTTTTCCTACTGGGTGTCACAACTCACGTCGTTTAATGACAAAAAATTCCAGATTTTATGGCACCACAAGGAGTTAATGGCGAAAAAGCGTAGAGATCGGTTTTGGTGCTATTATTAGTAGTTTGCATAGGATTTATGATTGGGATTGTAATAAAATATCATCAACTCTTTTAGATGATTTAATTAGTTATTAAAGCTTTAAAGATTATTGGATTAATGTATAACCAAAGAAAACAATGCTTTGTTTAGACTACTCTTTTTGATTGAATAATGGAAATTTATGGATCATGTCATTTTGACTGTCTATCATAATTATTATATAATACGTTTTTGTCTCATTTTTTTATTTTACATGTAAAAATCTCTCAATATATACATATAAAAATTTCATAATTTTCTGAGTTCCAGAAGTATTTTTAAATCAATTGTTTTCACTGTACAAGGATCAGACGTTTTCTGTCAGATTGAATTTTACTGAAGTTGTCTATTTTTTTAAAATATTCTATGTCATGTTTTAGCCTTTAGAGTCTACTGAAAACTTAAAGATGGTTCTTTTATCTTTTCATAATTATCGACCAAAGAAAATTTGAAGTTGTGAGTGAATTGATATGATTTTTCTAAAACGAATCGTCACTGTTGTACGTTTCTGCAGTACTGGTCAACTACTCGTTTGACTATGGTCAAAAGGTATTTAAGATAAACTAAAAATCCTAGAAATTTTATTACTGGATAGGAGATAAGTTTGGATTCAGAAAATATAATTATAATAATTTATGGATTCGTATTGGACTCAGTAAAATTATTTGAGTGACCTGGCGTCAGTTTCTGTTTTATGAATCTTTCTTAAAAACGTAATTATTTTGGATTTAATCTGGAACTTTTAACGGTGAAATTAATTTTTATGATAAAGTATATTTCTTTAGGGTTCATGTAAATTAAAAATCACGTCAAATTAACGGTTAGATGTTCCGAAAAGAATTTTTATATATCCGCTGCGAAAGAATTTCAAAACTGAACTAAACATAAATAAGGATTAAACAAAGAATTAGTCGTTTGGACTTGGGCCAAGTATGGAAGTCAGGGCCTGATATTTAAGGTAGCATTTTGGATTTTGGGTTTTGGATTTGGGTTGAAATCCAGTCCCGAAATTTGGGGTGTTACAATTCCCACCGGTTATCTAACCAATTTTGACCGAATCCAACACCCATACCAGCTCTATCTAGGCCCTAGGAACAAACCCATTTAATTTGGGCCATTGAATCTCACTGGAACACCTTCAAATCCTCAACCCTAGTCACGGCAGTTCAAGAACAATTTTTCCCGCCAATTTTTGGTTTTTGAATTTGGGAAGAAGATGTCCTCCCCCTAACCAGAACTGGGGTGCGAATAACAGCTTCCTTGGGGGTGACCTGGGGGTGCCCCTTAGTAATTAGGTTACCCCTTATCCAAAAGCGAGAGTCCGAATAACACTTGTCCTCCGGGGGTGCCAAAATCAACTTTTCGAGCCGAATTTTCCAAAAATGTTTAGTTCCTAAAAATACATAAAAACACAATATTAGTACAAAAATAGAGTTCCAAAAATACGGACATTGAGGACAAATTAGACACAAAAATGTGTCTATCAAATACCCCCAAACTTATTATTTGCTAGTCCTCGAGCAAATCTAATCTAGAAAGTAAAATGACTACACTTAGCACGTGCAGCAAGCCGTTAAACCACTAGGTGGCCCTAGTGGCGGAGTGTTGTCTCCGGAGGGTTTACCAGAGGTGTACCCACAAAACCTTTACTCCAGACTCTAGCTATTTACAACGAACCTTGGAAGGCACTAAAGAATCTCCTTGGTTGGCATACTTATTGACTACAAGAGGAAGTACCCTGATGCGAAATTCCAATTGATGTACACGAGTTTGCACTAAAGCATACTAAAATTCATATATAAGTGACAGAGCTCTACTCAGATAGTTGCACTATGGACATCATATTCGGAGTCATACTAATCACATGGAAAGATTAAGAGATGGATATAGAAAAACATAGATGGTTTTGATGTTTACTAAGTGAACGGCGTTTCCCATATCTGTCTGAAGGCCTCCGCCAAAATGAACCTATCCTAATGGATTGAGATACTAGTCTGACTAATATCAACACACTGGCATATACAAGGGTACCAGTGGTCGATAACCTAACTCTAGGTCAACACAACTGGCATATACAAGGGTACCAGTGGTCGACTTTATTGAATTTATTCCTTTTGGTCAAATGGTCTGGTCTCAATATATATATATATATATATTTTCAACTTTTTGGTAACTACCATTTTTTTTTTCATGGTATCTCAATCACTCTAATTCACCCTAGCATTGGTAACAACTTGAATCTTGGGCCCCACCTATCACTTAGAGAAACATAGTTTAAAAAAAAATAAAAATAGAAGTGAAAAGGACTCAATGAGATATGGTGCAACTATCATGTTATTTCTAACACCTGAGCTCTGTGCTTTTATGAATAGACTCTATAGATGTTTCCATCTAATCAGATTGGTTCCTCAACTCCTACAACCAAGATGCTTCCATCCACTTAGATTAGTTAGTGCCATCCTGAATACGCATAAATTTCTAGGCTCTGGAGTTTATTTATTGCAACTAAAAGATTTTCCCATACCCCCAAACTTAAATCTAACATTGTCCTCAATGTTTCCAATGATAAAATTAACAGCATGAACGAGGAGAAATTGTTACCACTTGAAGCAAAAAGGGTTGAGGAAAGATATTACCGTGTTGCGTGAGATTGGGTTACCTCCCAAGAAGTGCTAAGTTTAAAGTCTTCAGCCAGACATCAAATACCTCAAAAAGGATCTTCACCTTCCAAAGTCATATACCAATAGCCGAAAAAGTTGTGGGTCCATAATACCAAATAGAGCTAACACCAATATGAGACAACTGCACTGGTTCAGAAAAATGAACAAAGGAGCACATCCTCATCTAAGGTTTCTTGCAAGACAACCGGATCTATCCAGAGCCTCCAGTTGGGCTTCATAAGAGTGTCTTGAAAAATAGATTCATCCGAAAAACGGGTTTCTAATATATGGATTTCCTCCTGAACAGTATCAGGGATCAGGTTGTGGAGTCTGAATAGACTCAAGCGATACCTCAGATGCACTAGGCTTGAGTCCCAAGTTAGGGACTTCTACTGGGGATAATTGACAATCTCTACCCCCAAATTTAGGGTAATCACTATTCTCCGTAAGACCTTTAACTATGGCTTGAATTTCCGGATCCGGAGAGTATTTAAAATACTCTAGAGCTTCTTCTAGTTCACTACCCCCAAACTTAGAGTTTTGGGTGTCTCTAGATAAACTAGTCACAATATTCCTAATTTCTAGACCATCCGGTTCCTGAAAAAGGTCAATTGCTTTCTCTGAGTTATAATCAGGTGGTTCATCCTCTAAATTTTTGAGGTATACTAGCTATAGGACTTATATGTTTCATATCCTCTATGGTCATCCCTAGAGTTTCCTTATTGTGTTGAAGCACGGTTACTGGCCTAATCTCATGATCACTATCCAAATCGGAAGTTATAGGCAAAATCTCAGATGGGCCTACAAATGCATAATTGGGGTCCAACTTAGGAGGATCTTTAGGCTCTTCGAAAAAGGGCTTAAGGTAGATTCGGTAGCTAGTAATGGTTCAAACCTAGATTTCCATCTATCGGTATCTAACATAGGAATAGAATCCAACAGAGCATTTACTTGTTCAATGTTGCTATCATCGTCGAAATCCATGCTAAAACGGGCTAGACAACTCTCTAATGGATCTTCCGATTCGGTGTTTGGTACAGACTTCGGAACTAAGGTTCCTATCATGTTGACCTCTTCAATGCACGTGTCATCTAGCTCAGAGTAGCTTACATATAAAAATGTTCAGCTCAATAGTCATATTACCAAAAGACAAATTCATAATACCATTTCGACAGTTAATGATCGCATTGTGTAGCTAAAAACGGGCGACCTAAAATCACTGGTATTTGGTTCTCTGGGTCAGGGATAGGTTGGGTATCTAGGATAACAAAATCCACCGGATATATAAACTTGTCACCTCTATGAGAACATCCTCGATCACACCACGAGGAATTTTAACGGACCTATCAGCTAACTGAAGTGTCATCTGTAGGTTTCATCTCACCAAGTCCTAGCTTAAGGTACACATGGTATGGCAGTAAGTTCACACTGGCTCCTAAGTCAAGCAACGCTTTCTCAACACGGTACTTACCTATTGTACAAGCAATGGTAGGGGACCCTGGGTCTTTATACTTAGGAGTAGTGGTATTCTGAATAATAGAACTCACATGACTAGCTATGAAGGCTTTCTTCTGGACACTGTGCTTACGCTTTCGCGTACACAAGTCCTTAAGGAACTTGGCATAAGAGGGAATCTGCCTAATTGCATCTAATAATGGAAGGTTGATATTAACCTGCTTAAAAACCTCCAATATATCATTAAAGTTGGACTCCCTCTTAGTCGGAACTAGCAGCTGGGGGAACGGGGCTCTGGGAACAAAGTCGGGCTCATCAGGACCCTCATTGGTCTCTTTGGAGACTCTATCAGTCTCTCATTTCTGGCTCATAAGGGTGAACTACAGCATGTTCACTTTCAGGTATGTCGACCTTATTATCAACTTTCCTTCCACTCCTAAGGGTCGTAACAGAGTTAACATGACTGTACGATTTCTCTCCTCTAGGGTTAGGATCAGTATGACTAGGGAACCTTCCTTCCTCTCTCTCATTAATATACTTAGCTATTTGGCCGACTTGAAGTTCTAATTTAGCAAAAGACTGGGCACTATTCTTAAAATTCTGTTTGGTTTCCTCTTGAAAATTACCCTGGCTTTTTACTAACATTTCCTGGCTTTGTGATAGCATTTCCTGGCTCTTCCTTAATATACTAAGGGTTTCCTCTAAGCTAGTTATTCTATTCTCAGATGGGTTCTGGGTCTGTCCTGAAGGGTTCTTAGTATAACCAAAACCTGGGGGAGGCTGAGAATTACTAGACTGGCCTTGATTCTGGCCCTTAGACCAAGAGAAATTAGGATGGTTTCTCCAACCAGGGTTGTAGGTCTCTGAGTAGGGGTCAAACTTCTGACGGTTCTCAAACCTAGCATTGTTATAGACAGCATGAGCTTGCTCTTCACTAACCTGACCTTCCCAAAATGAGTTATCGGGCTCTATTCCACAACTAGAGATTTGAGAGGCTCTATTAGGTTCAACAAGGGACTTATTTTTAGGTTGACCCATTTCCAACGCTTCTAACCTTCTAGATAAAGCAGCAAACTTGGCATCTGACGCAAAACTTGTATCTACCATATTGGTGCTACTTCTATTGAAGAGTCTTTTAGGGGGTTCACACAAGACCCACTGTTGGGATTTTCAGCGATAGCTCTAAGAAGGTAAAAGCATCATCATTTTTACTAGTGAACTCACCAGCGCACATAGACTCGACCATGGCTTTGGTCGAATAGTCTAAACCATTATAAATAATTCTACAAGTTTCATCTTATCAAATCCATGGTGAGGACACTGGATAGGAGATCATTGAATCTCTCTAAAAATCTATAAAGAGACTCTCCCTCTTGTTGCACACTGACACTAATTTTCTGCCTAACAGTTGCAGTTTTATGCTTAGGGTAGAACTTCATATAGAAGGCAGCGATAAGTTCCTGCCATGTTTCTATGGATTCAGATGGTAGGTTGTTCATCCAGGTCTTGGATTTATCTCTCAAGGAAAAGGGAAACATCTAAAGTTTCAAGACTTCATCAGTAAGGTCTTTTATTCTAATTGTCCCACAAATTTCCTCAAAGTCCCTAATATGGAAATAAGGGTTATCATCATCTTTTCCTAAGAATATAGGAATCATCTGAAGAATACTAGGTTTTATCTCGAAATTAGTCGTAGTGGCTGGCAATTTAATGCACGAAGCTCGGTTGGACCTAGTTGGGAACATGCAATCTTTCAAAGTTGCCATCGCTGGCACAACAGAAGTACTAGGGGTACTTTCCTCACGAAGAGACAGATTCTTAAAACTGAAGTTTCCAAAAACAGGGCTCTCAAAAGAACAATCTTCGAGCTCCTGCTTATATCAGAAGACTACTAGGGTTTTCGCTAATCAATCGACCTAGAGTATCTCTTTTCCAAGCCCTATTAACAAAATCGGGCATACACTAAAAAAATATCAAAAAGAAATAAAAATCCTAACAGGAAGATTCTAGCAATCACACAGCAGGCTGACTCGACTTTACCACAGCAAACCTAGAGATTTCTAGCAAACAACAAGCATGATGGATCACTTAGATTGTTTCTAGACTAGCTTTTATATATCGAAAGGGAATTCGTTACAATTTAAGCAAACCCCTCTGGAATCAATCCGAGTCAAAGTAAGTTGAATCGAGGCAAGGGAAGCTTAGTGGAGCTTTGATACCCAAGGCCTCACCGCAGTACAAGGCGGCGCGGTCACACATTCAACTCACAGAAACCGTCATGAACTTCGAAGTATGCTAAAAGAATAACCAATATCTTTCGAAATTTTTTCCTAACAAGCTCGATACCCTATAGGTCTCTTTCTAATCAGATTTTAAAGCTTGGGTTCGCGTTAGGTTTTGTTCTCCTAAAGCGGGCAAGAAGGGAGCGATGATGAAATACGAACCCTTATCTTTTTTAGGCCAGGCCTTGCCCTTTACTAGGAAAATAAAGACAGTCCGGTTCGTCCTCAAACAATTAGCACCTTAAGGAGTACAGTAACTCGCTTGCAGGAGATTCGCGAGTGTTTCGATTAGACTTACCTCCCGTACCAGACGGGGGATGAACCGTTGTCGTCGACTCGGGCCACGACTCCTATGCCGTGTGCGAACCCGAGGGGCCGAGGTGATATTGTAATCACCGTCCTTCCCTGCACACAGTTTGTATTTAAGGGTACCCTTCCGTAGGGTTTAAAAATTAAAGTCCAAATGTCCAGTCCAATTTAAAGTTCAAAAAGAAAAAAGATAAAATAAAAAATAAAATTACAGTTTTCCTCACACACTCAAAAAGAATTAAAAATTAAATCCTAAAATTATCCTCTTTTCTTCTCTTTTCGCTTTAAGCTTTTTCCTCTCCAAGTCCTTAGTTTTCACTTTGAACCTGCAAAATAAAGACAAAAAGAAACGTAAAAAGGAACAAACAATTCTATAAAAAAAATAAAAAAAATAAAAATAATAAACCTAAAAAAAAAAAAAAATTCTACCTAAGCACATGTCCGCGTGGCGGCGCCAAAAATTTGATGTATTTTCAAATGTTGTTGTAGATAGTGGTGAAAACTGGGTTCTTTTCGAACTTGTGAAGGTAACTCTTTTTTTTTTTTTAAGATTTAAACAAATAAATAAATGAAGGAAATTAATAGTAATGTCAAGATTTTAGAAAGATTAAGGCTCAGGATTCACTATTACTTCAAGTTGATTGGTTATAAATAATATTTCAGAAATTATTATTAAGCTCTTTTTCTTATAAATCACTTTTTAATTTAAAAGGTTTCCAAATATTAAGTTGTAACCTTAAGCATGATTTATCAAAGAATATATTCTAAGCATAAAACATCAAACTGATTCACAAATAATTAAGAAAACCATTTTATCCCTTTTTTTTATATTTTTATCCAAGTGAATTAAATAAAATAAATAATTAACGAAATTATAAATAAAAATATTACCAATCAATCATGAGTGAATAGATCCTCCATTGCCTCACCAGGTATTTTAGCCGCTCATCATGTTGGAAAACCTCTCAAAATATTTCATTGATGCTCAAAAGTGTTTTACAATGAAGAGAAAGACAAGAAAATGATGTAAAACAGGATTTTCCGACCCACAGAAGGCGTCCAGAGTCAACGACAGAGCTGAAGTGCTATTGTCGTTGGGAAACTACGACCCACAGATGACAGTCGATATCACTGTTGATAAACGACGGTCTTGGAGAGTCTGTTCTTCACGTTCTTCCTCCTTGCAGCAGCAGCAGTAGCAGAACCAGAATCTCTGCAACTTGGATTTTCTTGCTCTGTAGTGCTCTAAACCTCTCCCAATTCTCTCTAAACTTCGCTAGCTTCTCCTTCTCGACATTAGGGACCTATTTATACACAACAGGTCACGCCATTAAAGAAAATATTCCGATTTTTTTTTTTTTAATTCTCTGATTTGTTACGGATTGTTCCCTGTTTTATCTCTTCTCACGCGTCATTCTTGAGCTGTAGGGATTGTTTCCAGCCAATAGCATCAACCCATGCACGTCTCTTCCATCCAAGAATAGAATATTTTTCCTATTTTAGAATATCTTCCCTGATTTGATTCCCACCGGTTATCTAACCAATTTTGACCGAATCCAACACCCATACCAGCTCTATCTAGGCCCTAGGAACAAACTCATTTAATTTGGGTCATTGAATCTCACTGGAACACCTTCAAATCCTCAACCCTAGTCACGACAGTTCAAGAACAATTTTTCCCGCCAATTTTTGGTTTTTGAATTTGGGAAGAAGATGTCCTCCCCCTAACCAGAACTGGGGTGCGAATAGCAGCTTCCTTGGGGGTGACCTGGGGGTGCCCCTTAGTAATTAGGTTACCCCTTATCCAAAAGCGAGAGTCCGAATAACACTTGTCCTCCGGGGGTGCCAAAATCAACTTTTCGAGCCGAATTTTCCAAAAATGTTTATTTCCTAAAAATACATAAAAACACAATATTAGTACAAAAATAGAGTTCCAACAATACGGACATTGAGTACAAATTAGACACAAAAATGTGTCTATCAGAATAACCAATAAGAGGACGATATTGGTCACGAGATAGTATCATTCACAAACGTGTATTTTCATCAATGACTAGAATTGATATTTTAATCTCTCATTTAAAAGTCCCGGGATACCTTGATCGCAAGAATATCCCGCTAATTCCTTGATTTCATCACAACCACATTAAAAGATGCATATGTGAATTCTACCTAGAAAGCAACCTAAAGTGTAAAAGCACAATTAAGTTTAACTCCCTAAGAGCAATAAGTTTTATGGAATAAGCCTAATCAAAGCAATCGAACGTGTAAAAGCTCTAATTCGATTTAACTAAGGCTATGATTCAAATGTGACTAGTAGGATATATCACTACAAGCACTATTCACATTTATGCTGCTTGTAATCAGGAATTTATCACATTTTCGTATAATAAAACCTAATCTAACAATAGATATGAAGACCAATCTAATTGATTCCGGACTCAATCAAACTAGCACTCAAATCATGCAACAATATTAACAATAAATCATAAACAATACAGTTGAGACAAAACTAATCCATTGGTTTAAATATCATGCTTGAGAAATCAACTTTTATCCCATAACCAATAATTGTGTTTAGTTACTCATAGCTTTTGAGTTCATCATAATCAATGATAAAAATGAAGTAGATAAATGAAAGCAAACCCTAGTCGCCACCCTTCTCCAAAACTCCAAGTAGAAAAATACGTCCATACCCAAAAGTATAAGTCTTTCTTTTATAATCCTTTGCTTTCCAAAATTAGGTATAGTCTTCAAAAATCCATACCCAAAAGTATAAGTCTTTCTTTTATAATCCTTTGCTTTCCAAAATTAGGTATAGTCTTCAAAAATCCATTGGATGAAAATCCACCAAGCCCATATAAAAGGAATACCCATGTAGAAATTCTACCAAATATATGTCATCGGAAAACTGGTGTCACACCGAAAGTTTGACGGAAAGCAGCTCAGGTGACCGGCAAAGTCCACCCGATCACCGGTCAAAGTATCAGTCAACCCAGTCAAAGCTACTGAGTCAGGGTCTAGTCGATCGAGTTAACTCAGTGTCTGAATTAGATTGAGTCAGTTAGCTAATCAGATGAGTCAGGTATGGCTCAGTCTGATTCACTTTGACCTAGGCCATTTGCACTGGCCAGATGTTTTGTTGCACAATCATTATGCTTCACTAGTGCGTATATAGCCATGATGGCTATTCATCTTACAACTCTAACCTGCATCTGCCAACCACCTCACAACACCTAGGCTTATTGTATCAACTCCTTTGCAGCAGCAACAACTCAAACCACACACTCAGCATCATCACAGCTTCCACTGCCCCTGCACCTACAGATTCACTTCAATCTCATCCTTGGCTTCACTGCAAACACACAACATCATACAATACCACCAGTGCCATATCCTTATCATTGCAGCTTCAGACCCCATTGCATCAACCATTCCAGCTTTCCCTGAAATGCACACTAGACCACAGACTACCAATTCTCAATGCAACACATACATCCTTTCCATTCTGAGCCATACCACCAATTTCAGTTCCTCCTGCAATCAGCCATTACCACCAACATCAGCTCGTCCAACCTCTTCTTAGGTCCCTTTTCTGCTCTACATTCTCAGCCTGCACCTAGAATTGCAGTACCATCACTGTGACTATGGCAGTAGCACCAAAATCACTCCATTGCATCACATACCATCATGGCAACCACTGCCTGCAACTTCATTTTCACCAGCAAGCTTGCAACCGACTCTACAGCACAATCTTCACTTGGACTCCCATGTACAGCTGCATCACAACCTTGAAATTCTCCAGCTTCTTCTTGTTGACCTGCAACTAACACCAACTGCCTCCCACAATCACCACAGCAGCAGCTATAATTTAAACTGCTACAAGCCTGCAATGCTCCCAGCACAACCATCTCTTCTCTTACACCAACAGTTCAGTTGCATCTTACCTCAGTTCTCCTAATTCATCTGAAACCCATTTGCAGCTCAACTATAACTCCTCAGTCACCACCTGCAACTTCAGCAGCAACTGCATTTTCGTTCGAACTGCCATTGCTTCAACTCCAGCTGCTCATCTGCTTGCATTCGCAGCTGCACACTTCTTCATCACTTCCCTATAATGCCATCCAAAATCCAACTGTTCCTTCACCTAGCACTTGCACAGTAACCATATCTCAGTTGTAACCTCATTCATTATAACTTCAGGCCCTCATACATCACAGACCCATAGCATCAACTCGAACTGCAGATTCTTCAGTTGAACACCATCATTCACTGCTCCACGCAACAACAAACACCAGCATCTCAGATTCTAGACAACCCATTCTTTGTTTGTTTTAACTTCAATCTCTTCTCAACAGCATCAATTCTTCGTCATACCCTGTAACTCGAATCCCAGAAGCAATAACCACCTGTACATGCAACCCCATCTTCAAACTTCCACCAGATGCAACCATTAATGGCAGCAAACCCTATTTCGAGCTCTAACCCATTGAATCTTCTCTTTCATTTCATCTGAATTCTCAATTGCAAACTCAAACACAGCAAAAACTAATTCAATCTCCTCCCTGGTTTATCTTAATCGCTTTCTTCCACCACTGGTATCAAAACCCATCAGAACCACCATGAATTCCTCAACAATTCTTTAAATCTTCACCTTTATAAAACCCTAGCTTCCATCCATCGTCACTCTTCTCTTCTTCTCGATCATCATCATCATCTCCCAACTCTGTGAAGCTCTTAATACTGCTCAGAGTCGCTAGATCCATCTTCTTCAAACATCACAACTCTGAATCCTCCTCTCAATAATGATGCCGCCATTGTTCAGACCAAGAAGGAAAAATAACAACTAATGATAAGAGAAATGAATTCCCTCTGATTTTTAGGTTTAGTATAGGAAATGAGGTTGGATATAGCCACCCATGTACTACTGGATAAGGGCCAACTGAAATGGCACCCCTTTACATGTACTGTCAGTTCTAGGGAACTGACAAGCTTATTCAATGATTTTGCTCATAACTTTCTCATGCGACATAGTAACGGTCACATTCTTTCGCCACGAGCTTCGTCTTTTCGCTCTCCCCAAGATGATGAGATGAAATCCAAAATTTAAACGAGTTACACTTCCTTTTGCTCCCCAAAACACCTAATAAACTCAAACTCACATATAAGATACATAATTTACATGAAAACTCGCAAAGAAAGCATAAATACTAGATATAAAATTAGGTGTTTTACAACACCTATCAAATTCCCCCACACTTAGACTTTGCTAGTCCTCGAGCAAATCAAACAAAACTTATTCTAAAGGATACATACAATTCCATCTCGTGAGGGTTTACTAGAGATATACCCACAAAACCTACTTTTCCAACTTACTAGTTCTCCGAAATGATAGCATCCAACACGCTAAGAAGACATAGAAATTCTGCACACTAGTCATAAGAAGTTAGACACATAAATGAACACAATCTCATCCTTAAAAGTTGAGAGAGAAATAAGCATCCCTTATCGAAAGAAATTCGGGTTCAGAGTGATCGAAAGTCTCGACTATGCCTCACAATAAAGGGTTTTACGAAGTTGCTCTCAATAATAAATAGCTTTTTATGGGTCACACATGTGTCCAGGTAGGAATGGAGAGAGAATCCTGTGACACGTTGAATAGTAGGAAGGCAAAAACCCTCTGAATTGTTTTGAAAACCCACATCTTTTATTCATTTTGAAAACCCTTTTTCTGACGATCTCTTAGAAAGGAAATCAACCACTTAACGAAGGTGGGAATATGCTTACTTACCTCGTTATCCGTTCGGCGTGCAGATAACACCACTCTCACATCATCCATAGAAACGTCTTCGGTCTTCAATCCTTGTCTTCATCTTCGGTCTTCAACTCTTGATGATGAAATCCTGAACTTCGTAGAATCTTGATAATGTGATTTTTTCCTCTAATTCCTTGTTGCTTGAAACCTCATTATGAAAATTTCTTCTTCCATTGACTTTATTGAAAGAATACAAAACTAAAAATGAACTAAACAAACTAAAATATGATGCAATGAAGTTTTTTTTTCACTTTTTTTTTTTACTTTTTTTTTTTACTTTTTTTTTGTTTTTTCTTTTTCATAAGATGCAACATAAATAAAGTAAATACAAAATGAAAACAAACAAAATATTAAAACTAATGATGAACCTAAAAATTTTCTCTTGTTTTTGTTTTTTTTTTGTTTTGTTTTTTTTGTTTTGTTTTTTTACAAGGGACCTAGCATAATGATGACCATGTCCAAGTTTGTTTTTTTTTGAGACAAGAGAAAATAATACAAATACAAAATAAAGATAAAATAAAAATGCAAGTACAAAGGCCATGGTGCAAGTATTTTATCGCTTGATTCTTCACAACTTGTATGTCTCGATATCATAAACTTCTTGAATTCTCATCTTGATAATCTTCACTCTTGTACAACAGTCTTCAACTTGTAAAAATTCTGCTCCTTGTCTTGTTGCTTTACTTGAATATGAAATCTGCTCATTTATGTGCCGTTGCTTGTAAACCTTGAACGTCTTCAACTTTCCTTCGAATTTGTGATGCTCCTCTTGTTGATGATGATAGTGTTTCTATGGACCTGTTGGTGTAGAGAGAGATAAAGTGGATGATGCTAACTGCGAACAAGATTACAAGTGGTATGTAAGTTAGTAATTCGATGTCACCATCATGATTGATAAAATATCACTCAAGAGATCAAAATAGTGCTTCTATTGGTGGGAGGTTGGGTAGCTCACCATTCTACCCGGAATTTACGTACGGTGACACACACTCTAAAAGCACATATTTAGACAGGTACAAAGAAGTGAAGGTCGGTGCCTCTCATGATGTAACATGGGTAGTCTCCACTATAGGGGACCACTACTCTAATACCGAATTCAGTCTGCACCTCATTTGCCACTGGGATGGTTAAATCCAACTTTAAATCTCATATAAGTAAGAAACCCGATCATGTTCTCTGTCATCTCTAAGTTCAGTCACTCTTATGAGAATCTCGATGTAATCTTAGCGACATGTATACTATGTGACTCTAAACTAACTACAAGTTGGAGCTTTTTATTCACTATTTTACACAAAAGTTGAAAATTTCATGAAAAATTTACAATGCAAATGCTTAACCATTCCCCCACACTTAAACTTTACATTGTCCTCAATGTAAATTGAGTCATCAAAAGTAAGTCAAGGTGGGAAATCCTACATGATAATGTGACAAGAAATCGGAAAAAGTAATTGCAAGACAAGAAAAACTAAAAACAAGACAAGAAAATAAAAATAAGACAAGAAATACTCATCCTATGGGTTGCCTCCCATTTAGCGCTTGGTTTAAAGTCGTCGGCCCGACTATCTCCTTGTTTGCTACGTCTTAGCCGGCTTCCAAAACATTATGGAAATCCGATTGAATGTTACTCAAGTGTCTCCTCGCCTCAAAGATGTTGAAGTGAATGACCTCTTCATCGAACTCCATAGTCAAGGTGCCATTGTGGACATCAATTTTCGTTCTAGCGGTACTCAAAAATGGTATATCCAACAGTAAAGGTGTAGACGATGATGAATTCACATCACTCATGTCTAAAACGTAGAAATCCACTGGAAATATTAGTCCTTTTACCTGCACCAAAACATCCTCAACAATCCCTTTCGGGTAAATATTAGATCTATCGGCAAGTTGAATAACTATGCCGGTTTTCTTAAGAGGAACAAGGTTTAAAGCATCATAAATAGAAGTAGGCATAACATTAACAGAAACTCCTAAATCTAACATAGCTTTTGTAAACCTTGTTTTACCAATAGTGCATGGAATAGTGAAACTACCGGGATCTTTCAATTTAGGTGGGAGTTTCTTTTTAAGATATGCCGAAGCGTGTTCCCCACACTCATTACCTCATTACCGGTTAGCTTGTGCTTGTTAGTGCACAATTCCTTTACACACTTTGCATAGCGAGGAGATTGCCGAATTACTTCAATGAGTGGAATATTGACTTGGACCTTCTTAAAAACATCCCAAACATCTCTATCTTGTTCCACCTTCTTATTATCTTTAGCAAACCTGCCAGGAAAAGGTAGAGGGGGGACATAAGTAGAAACAAGAGGTTTAGGCTTAGATTTATGTACCTCGGAAGTTTGGGGGAAATAACATCCTTTTCCTCCAAAAATGGTTCCTTTGGGGTTTCTTCTTCACCCGAATCAGTAATTTCAGGTTGCACAAGTTGTGTATCACTTCTCAAAGTAATAGCATTGGCACCCTCTATTGGGTTAAGAGGTTGGGAAGGGAGTTTCTCACCATTTTGTGCATGCAACTGATTAATCTCCTCAACCACCGAACCAACTTGTGTTTGCAAGTCCTTGATTGCATTATCCGGTTTCTGCTGATTTAAGTTTGATAGTTGTTGATTTTGTTGTACCATGGACATTAGAGTCTCCACCAAAGTAACCATCTTTTCCAATTCTGAATTTTGGGCTTGTTGCGGTTGTTGTACTTGTTGTTGGAACTCACTCGGATGGTTGTAAACAGAACTTGTACTTGCAACTTGCTCGTGAGTGTTGGAGTAAGTACCATACGGCTGAATTGAGAATATAGCATTGACATGCTCTACGTTCTCATAAGTTGGGCGTGGTGGTTTTACAACCACTGCTGCAATTTGTTGCATCATTGCCATCATATTGCTCATTTGTTGACGTAATTCAATAATCTCGTCAACTTGATTAACTCCCTTGGTAGGTGGTTCTGATCCACGACTTGAAAATTGTTGAGAATTTTTTGCCATACTCTCAATCAACTCTCTAGCTTGGATCACCGTCTTGTTCATAAGTGCACCACCACTTGCAGCGTCAATAAAATTCCTATCACTTGCTTGGAGACCTTCATAGAAGTATTGGATAATCAACGCGTCACTAAATTGGTGGTGAGGGAAGCTTGCTACCAATCTCTTGTACCGTTCCCAACATTCATACAACGATTCCCCCACACTTTGTTTCATCCCACAAATCTCCTTGCGAATTTGAGTCGCTTTCGACGCAGGAAAATATCTCTCCAAGAAAAGTCTCTTCAACCCATTCCATATTGTAATACTACCAGGCGGTAAGTAATATAACCAATCTTTAGTTGTATCGAGTAAAGAGAAAGGAAAAGCACACAACATTCCTTCATCTGCATTAGCTCCATTAGGTATCATGTTTGTCATCAACCATTGAAACTCCATAAGATGCTTGTTCGGATCTTCCCATACACATCCATGGAACTTTGGTATTTGACTGATCAACCCTGACTTGATATCAAAAGTGGAAGTTGCTTCAATACACCATTGTTGTTGATCCAACTTCTGAGAAGCTAGCTCCTTGAGTGTGCAATTTGCATCACCCATTGCTTCTCCCAATTTGTATTTCAGTAAGGTACCTGAAACACAATTCTCAAAAACAAGTGAGAAACAAGACAAGAAACAAAAAACAAATATGAAAGCAGAAATGATGATAAGAAACTAAAAACTTAATAACAAGCCGTATGCCTCCCCGGCAACGACGCCAAAATTTGATCGCAGTCGTATGCGTCAAAAATAATTTCACTTTCTTACTTAACTAAAATAAATGAAGTATGTGATAAGAAAGAGTTCGTTTCCACAGAGAGGCAATTGTTGTTATGCAATTTTCAGATTCTTAAGTAACCAAGGGGGGATTTTTGTTTATCAATGCAATAAAAATAATTGAAAGCAAAGTAAATAATTGGAATAATCAATAAGAGGACGATATTGGTCACGGGATAGTATCATTCACAAACATGTATTTTCATCAATGACTAGAATTGATATTTTAATCTCTCATTTATTAAAAGTCCTAGGATACCTTGATCGCAAAAATATCCCGCTAATTCCCTGATTTCATCACAACCACATTAAAAGATGCATATGTGAATTCTACCTAGAAAGCAACCTAAAGTGTAAAAGCACAATTAAGTTTAACTCCCTAAGAGCAATAAGTTTTATGGAATAAGACTAATCGTAGCAACCGAACATGTAAAAGCACTAATTCGATTTAACTAAGGCTATGATTCAAATGTGACTAGTAGGATATATCACTACAAGCACTATTCACATTTATGCTACTTGTAATCAGGAATTTATCACTTTTTCGTATAATAAAACCTAATCTAGCAATAGATATGAATACCAATATAATTGATTCCGGACTCAATCAAACTAGCACTCAAATCATGCAACAATATTAACAATGAATCATAAACAATACAGTTGAAACAAAACTAATCCATTGATTTAAATATCATGCTTGAGAAATCAACTTTTATCCCATAACCAATAATTGTGTTTAGTTACTCATAGCTTTTGAGTTCATCATAATCAATGATAAAAATGAAGTAGATAAATGAAAGCAAACCCTAGTCGCCGCTCTCCTCCAAAACTCCAAGTAGAAAAATACGTCCATACCCAAAAGTAGAAGTCTTTCTTTTATAATCCTTTGCTTTCCAAAATTAGGTATAGTCTTCAAAAATCCATTGGATGAAAATCCACCAAGCCCATATAAAAGGAATACCCATGTAGAAATTCTACCAAAAATATGTCATCGGAAAACTGGTGTCACACCGAAAGTTTGACGGAAAGCAGCTCAGGTGACCGGCAAAGTCCACCCGGTCACCGGTCAAAGTATCAGTCAACCCAGTCAAAGCTACTGAGTCAGGGTCTAGTCGATCGAGTTAACTCAGTTTCTGAATTAGATTGAGTCAATTAGCTAATCAGATGAGTCAGGTATGGCTCAGTCTGATTCACTTTGACCTAGGCCATTTGCACTGGCCAGATGTTTTGTTGCACAATCATTATGCTTCACTAGTGCGTATATATCCATGATGGCTATTCATCTTACAACTCTAACCTGCATCTGACAACCACCTCACAATACCTAGGCTTATTGTATCAACTCCTTTGCAGCAACAACAACTCAAACCACACACTCAACATCATCACAGCTGCCACTGCCCCTGCACCTACAGATTTACTTCAATCTCATCCTTGGCTTCACTGCAAACACACAACATCATACAATACCACCAGTGCCATATCCTTATCATTGCAGCTTCAGACCCCATTGCATCAACCATTCCAGCTTTCCCTGAAATGCACACTAGACCACAGACTACCAATTCTCAATGAAACACAAACATCCTTTCCATTCTGAGCCATACCACCAATTTCAGTTCCTCCTGCAATCAGCCATTACCACCAACATCAGCTCGTCCAACCTCTTCTTAGGTCCATTTTCTGCTCTACATTCTCAGCCTGCACCTAGAATTGCAGTACCATCACTGTGACTATGGCAGTAGCACCAAAATCACTCCACTGCATCACATACCATCATGGCAACCACTGCCTGCAACTTCATTTTCACCAGCAAGCTTGCAACCGACTCTACAGCACAATCTTCACTTGGATTCCCATGTACAGCTGCATCACAACCTTGAAATTCTCCAGCTTCTTCTTGTTGACCTGCAACTAACACCAACTGCCTGCCACAATCACTACAGCAACAACTATAATTTAAACTGCTACAAGCCTGCAATGCTCCCAGCACAACCATCTCTTCTCTTACACCAACAGTTCAGTTTCATCTTACCTCAGTTCTCCTAATTCATCTGAAACCCATTTGCAGCTCAACTATAACTCCTCAGTCACCACCTGCAACTTCAGCAGCAACTGCATTCTCGTTCGAACTGCCATTGCTTCAACTCCAGCTGCTCATCTGCTTGCATTCACAGCTGCACACTTCTTCATCACTTCCCTATAATGCCATCCAAAATCCAACTGTTCCTTCACCTAGCACTTGCACAGTAACCATATCTCAGTTGTAACCTCATTCATTATAACTTCAGGCCCTCATACATCACAGACCCATAGCATCAACTCGAACTGCAGATTCTTCAGTTGAACACCATCATTCACTGCTCCACGCAACAACAAACACCAACATCTCAGATTCTAGACAACCCATTCTTTGTTTGTTTTAACTTCAATCTCTTCTCAACAGCATCAATTCTTCGTCATACCCTGTAACTCGAATCCCAGAAGCAACAACCACCTGTACATGCAACCCCATCTTCAAACTTCCACTAGATGCAACCATTAATGGCAGCAAACCCTATTTCGAGCTCTAACCCATTTAATCTTCTCTTTCATTTCATCTGAGTTCTCAATTGCAAACTCAAACACAACAAAAACTAATTCAATCTCCTCCCTGATTTATCTTCATCGCTTTCTTCCACAACTGGTATCAAAATCCATCATAACCACCATGAATTCCTCAACAATTCTTTAAATCTTCACCTTTATAAAACCCTAGCTTCCATCCATCGTCACTCTTCTCTTCTTCTCGATCATCATCATCATCTCCCAACTCTGTGAACCTCTTAATACTGCTCAGAGTCGTTATATCCATCTTCTTCAAACATCACAACTCTGAATCCTCCTCTCAATAATGATGCCGCCATTGTTCAGACCAAGAAGGAAAAATAACAGCTAATGATAAGAGAAATGAATTCCCTCTGATTTTTAGGTTTAGTGTTGGAAATGAGGTTGGATATATCCACCCATGTACCACTGGATAAGGGCCAACTGAAATGGCACCCCTTTACATGTACTGTCAGTTCTAGGAAACTGACAAGCTTAATCAATGATTTTGCTCATAACTTTCTCATACAACATCGTAACGGTCACATTCTTTCGTCACGAGCTTCGTCTTTTCGCTCTCCCCAAGATGATGGGATGAAATCCAAGATTTAAACGAGTTACACTTCCTTTTGCTCCAATGACCCCAAAACACCTAATAAACTCAAACTCACACATAAGATACATAATTTACATGAAAACTCGCAAAGAAAGCATAAATACTAGATACAAAATTAGGTGTTTTACAACACCTATCAGTATGAGGTAAGGATTTCATCCTAGCAAACAATGTTTTACATGTGTTTTAAGGAAGTAAGTTCATAAACTTCTTTTTGAATCGAAAAGGAAATCACCAGGCGTTATTGGTATTGTTATTCATTCGAATATGTGTGATTTAGTATAACCGCTCATGACTTGTTTGTGTTCTTGGTAAAACTGATGCGTGTCGTAGGTGCTCAAATTAATTCACTTATATTCTACTTTACTAATGAATAATATAGCAATAAATAAGGTTCGTTCCCACGAAGAGCAGGGAGTTTTAGTTGTCAAAAGTGTCACAATGGGAGGTTTTGGTTTGGATTAAAGCAAAATCAAAGCAATTAAAAATAATTAAGTTGCAAGTAATGGAGAGAAATACGATCACGGAATCTTTCTTCGTTACTAAACCGTCATCAAGTTATTATATTCATCCATTAATACAATTAATCACAAATTATTACCAATCATGGAATAACAACTAGCTCATGTTATCCCCTAAATTCCTTATATCACCGGGTACAGAAGCTCTCTAATACCAGATTCTATTCATCTAAACCACCTAGTAGTAGCTCACTCAAGGTGTAATTTGTCCGAATACTTTATCTTTTGTGAATTATAGATTGATCCTAGTAGTTAGACTCTTAGCTCAAGGTCCACTTTCTAGTGTTGTTTATACACAGAATCCCTCTGCAAGGTCTTGTGTTCTCTACTTTTGTATGAATTATTCGACTATTACTTATCTCCTAACTCAATACTAGCATTTAATTGAATCAACAAATTAATCCAGTTGGCCACCTAAACAATCTATTAATCAATCAAAAATATTCTAATTAGTATAAACAATCAATAATCATGTGAAGAACTTCAAAATAGATTTATATAATAACTCAAATCATGTCTAGAACTTAGAATTCATCCCCAATCACTAAGAAGTTTAGCTACTCATGGGATTATCAAAACCCATGAGTTTCATATGATAAAATAGAAAAGAAATAGTTACGGTGATGAATCGCTCCAAAACCCTAGCTTTTCTTCTCTTGAGTTCTTCTCTCTCAAAACTTGATAAAAGATTCTTGATTAATGATAGAAATATCTCTTATATATAGGTGTCCAAATTGTAGTTGCACCCGTGCTCAAATCCGGTGCAAAATAATTGTTAAAACTCGCCAAAATACCAAGTTAGGAAACCTGGTCGTGTAAAGAAACTGCTGCAAAAAGATGGGCCTACGTGCATATCCAAGTCCAGCCCAGGAGATCTTTGTTAGCTTGTCAGTTCCACGGAACTGACTGCCTATTCTTCTTCTTATATATAGAACCACAGACACATATCACCCCGTGAAATTTCTAAGTCCCGGGATTTTCAACTCAGCCAGATAACTTTCACGGACACTCCTCCGTCCGTGAGTTTCTTTTTCTTCTGACTTTTTCTTCGTTCGGCTAATATACCCGCGACAACTCGTACCTCCGTAAAAATAGAAGTCCCTGAGTTTTTAATTTGTCGGCCATTCTTCTCACGGACAGTCTGGTCATCGTGAGTTTTCAAACTCCCTGGACTTTCAGCTCTGGCAAATAACTTCCCCGAATACCAGGCTCTCTGTGAAAACATCTGCTTCTGATTTCGTTCTAGAATCGATCAAGCTTGTAGGTACACATTTCATCTTCCGCCACGTGTCCACAAAGACACACGTGGAGGACATGTGGCTAAGAGCATCAAGATATGATAACACACGTGGACAACCAAGAGCCACTTTAACCTATCCCTAGGAAGATCTATGATCTACGGATGGGGATAGTCAGACTGACACAGACAAGACAGGGGCATAGGACAGCTGTCTACCGCGGACAGACATCTCAACTACCCGTATTAAATACCCTTAAACAACATACGTTTCAGTTAGACAGTGTAGGAAGCGCAGATAACACTGCGTATCCAGACAGAACACGCAGATGCAGCCGAGAACACGAAGACTTGTGCGTGAGTGGCACAAGACACAATAGGATAAGGTTATAACGGGCTTCAGAAATGGACCCCACGTAACCTCCCTATAAATACCCCTCTCTCCCAAGTGAAGATGGGATCCCGGAAAAACATTGAGAGGAGAATAAGAGAGAGACAGAGAGAGAGAGAGTAAGTGTAAGTGAAGTTCCTCCTGCTACGCAGGCTTATGTTGATCTCAAAGTCATTCAACTCTTTCTGTAACCTTCATACATATAATGAAAAACCCAAACCCGCAGACAGAGATCTGAGTGACGAATCATATAAGTTAACCGTTTCATCTATATTCATGCATTTATACTTTATATGTTCGATTCGATACTTATGGTATATCATGTTTGTATATTTTATACTTCATCCGTTATTTATCTTATTGTGCGAGCTAAGAACAATGATTATAGTCGATGAGACGAGGAAGAGTATTAGAACTCTTAGTCAAGGATTCGACATAACCAATTCATCCCCCTCAGGCGCAGATTATTTACTGTATTGTCATGAGTCTGCGCGCATTATTTGTGAATACTCAGATGATACTGATCTTTGTGTTCACAATCTGGCGCTAGAAACAGGGATCTTCATCCCGGTAAAAGATTTATCTTCTCCTGTGACTTGTTTCAGGCTTCGTTTTCTGAAAATAACGATGCATGGAACACTACGGTTTTTTCCGTTAATGATTTCAAAAACCAAAATTTTGAACATATCCGCGTTTATCTAAGTAGATCTGATTCTTCATGCATTTTCTAAGTTTTCACGTCTTTGAAAATCAAAATTATGAACAGATCCGCGTTTATCTAAGTAGATCTGATTCTTCATGCATTTTCTAAGTTTTTAGGTCTTTGAAAATCAAAACTTCGAACAGATCTGCGGTCATCTACATAGATGGACGCCTTAAGTATTTTCAAGATTTTACACCTTTGAGGACTCAAAACGCTAATAGATATCACGTGGGGTCCATTGTCTTCGTGATTTTTTCTCTCTCTTTCAGGAAAATATTAAAAGATGGAGAGAAGCAAAGATGTCGGGAAGGCTAAAGCTCCTTCAAAAGAGATGCCAAGGACAACCCCAGTGGTAACTAGGAGTAAGCAGAGAGGTGAAAAGCTAAAGGCAGCGGATAGGGCGCAGGATAATGCAGAAAGCATGGCCCCCATCAATGCCAACATCATCGCAGCAAACGCAGTAAATGCCGCGCCAAGCAGCTTCAAGAGCTGGCGGATCCAAAGTTGGAGCTCCCAGAGTAACCAATGCTCAACTACAGGAACATCAGGAAGTCGTGGCAGAGTCAGGAATACAACAACCCCTCTATGGGATGCCCTTAACCAACGAACAGAACATACCCTTTCCAGCCAAGCAACCGCTTCTAATAGCAGGCAACCCTCACAACAACCGTCGAGGTCCCAAGGTGCACGTTAGACCCACCAGAACCAGTAATACAGATCGTGGATGAGGAACAAACCATAGCCGCTGATGAGCAATTGCGGGCAGGAACACCAAATCAAGGGTCAAATCATTCCGCTCAGATGATGGCCGAGCTGACAGAATTAAGGAAGAACCAGAAGGCATACGCAGATGCTGTGGCGATATTAGCACAAGAGAACCAAACACTAAGGAAAGAATCATTCATAGCGCAGAGGTAGAAAACCAACGCGACGAAGCCAACTCCAAGGCTGTAGCACCTAATCAAGATAGAAGAATGGTGATCGCAAACAACCCACTTCCATTGAATCGAAGAGGAGCAAGGAGCAGCCAAAGATCAGACCCTGATTACAATCCCGAGAACTCGGACTACTACGACGGTACCACCCTCCACGAGCAAAATCTACCATTCATGAGGCACCAGATCGCAATGGAAAATCTGCGTGCTGAGATGCTGGCAGAAATCAAGGAGCTAAAGACTAGGCAGGGAGGCGGAAGGCTAGAGCAAGTGATGAAGGAAGCAAACACTACCCCGCTGACACCACACTTGGCCAGGGCTTCCATACCGCAGAAGTGTTCGGTTCCTGCTTTCGATTGCTATGACGGATCAACTGATCCTGCGGCTCATCTTCGATATTATAATCGAATGATGGCCCGTTGGGATAACGAAGACTCCATACTGTGCAGATACTTCCCATCAAGTTTAAAAGGGTCCGCGTTGTCATGGTTTGATAACTTGCCATCAAACTCCATCGACTCCTACGACCAACTCACAGAAAAATTTCTAGCAACATACATGTACAACAAGGTTGTCAATACCGGCATGGACAAGCTACTCGCTGGAGATGAAATACAAAGAGACCATCAGAGAATATACTATAGATGGCACAAGATTTGCCAAGCTATTGGCAACGTAGATCCCGTGGTTAGTATCAACTGCTACAAATGGGGGATGGACAGGATGAGTCCTTTATTTGTCGAGATCCACGGAACCATCCCTACCACCGAAGGAGATCTCCGGATAATCATAGAAAAGCATGCAAGGTTAGAAGAAATTCAGCGTGAAAATCCCAGAGCTCATACTCAACGTCCTACACGCACAAATTCCATGGATCAAGCTAGCGGGTCCAAAAGAGGAATTACAGAAGAACGTTCCAACGAAGAAAGGAAAGAACGAAGGGATGATAGACGAAGAGATGATCGAAAATTTGAAGATCAAGTATATACCAAGCTGAATACCAGTTATTTGCGCATCCTGAGAGAGATCAAAGGGAGGGAAAATTCGATTGGTCATGGTCCAAGGGAAAGCAGCCTCCTAGATCAGAAAAATCCAAGGAATATTGTGAATACCACTGTTTCAACGATCATCAAACAGAAAAATGCAAAAATCTCAAGATAATGATTCAAAAACTAATCGACGCAGGAGACCTGAAGAAATATATACAAAAGATTGATAAAGAAGATAGAACCAGGAGAGGCAAGCAGGTTCAATTACCAGAAGGCAACCGCACCCTCAACACGATTTCATGTTCAGAGATTCAAGAACCATCCCTAACCGCCCAGATTGGGAAGAGATTGATAAAACAATTCGAAGATTATTGTGAGCTTTATAAGATCGATGGGAAAGAGGTAAACGAGCACGAACAATGGATGGACGCTCCCATGACTTTCGATGCAGACGATGTGGAAGAAGACATGGAAGACCATAATGATCCTCTAGTCCTCACACTCCCAATAGCAGGGTGCAATGTCAAGAAAATTCTCATCGATGGAGGAAGCTCAGTCAACGTCCTGTTCTATGACACGTTCAAACGTATGGAACTCAACGACGAGCAACTGCTGTCATCTTACTACACCATCTACGGATTCAACGGCGCAGCTACAAAGCCCCTAGGGGACATTGTCTTACAAGTAGACGCAGGGCCCATGAAAGTGGACACTCGATTCAGCGTCGTAGATGCACCTTCACCTTACAATGCCATCATCGGAAGAAGATGGGTTCACAAGCTCAAGGGAGTAGCGGCAACCTACCATCAATATCTCAGATTCCCAACACCCCAGGGAGTCATGGAAATTAAAGGAGACCAAGTAACTGCGCGGGAATGTCAGACCTTACAGAATCAGATCAATAATGAGCGGGAAGAAAAGCACCAGTCCCGAAGAGCCAAAAATAAGGAGATAACCATAGATACATATCTGGAAGAAATCTCCGGAAAAAGCCTTCTGAACGTAAGCACCACTGGCAGCGCAGAAGCAAGCACCTCCGCGACAAAAGAAGACGGAGAGCCCACCAAATAGCAATCAAAGAATGTTCCTCTCTTGGGGGAACCAAAACCCACGTTTACACCTGTCGAAGCAGCTAAAGAAGTCAACATAGGTACTGAGGGAAACCCGAAGATTATCAGAATAGGCACCTTGATGGATGAAGAAAGAGAAGCCGCGCTAATCAAACTTCTAAAGGAATACGCGGACATCTTTGCTTGGAAATTGGGGGACATGCCGGGAATTGACCCAAATTAGTTCATCACGAACTTCGAATAAAACCAGGTACCCCCCCTTTTAGGCAGAAGGTGCGCAAAGTAGCTCCAGAATACCATCGAGCAGTTGAAGTGGAACTCCGCAAACTACTGGACGCAGGATTCATCAAAGAAGTTAAGTACCCAACATGGATCTCTAACATGGTCATCGTACCGAAGAAAAATGGCGGAGTAAGGATATGCATCGACTTCACCAACCTCAATAAGGCTTGCCCTAAAGATAGCTATCCACTGCCAAGCATTGACCAACTTGTCGAGGCAGTTGAAGGATACGAAGAAATGTCATTCATGGATGGATACTCTGGATACAATCAATTATTCCTACCTAGCAAGAAAGATCAGCAACATACAACATTCTATACACCACACGACCTCTATTGCTATAAGAATGCCCTTTGGACTGCGAAACGCAGGGGCAACCTACCAAAGAATGGTGGATGCAATTTTCAAACCGGATTGGAAGTACGCTGGAAGTATATGTGGATGATATGCTCGTTAAAAGCAAGCTGCGCAAAGATCATCACCAAGACCTAAAAGATATTTTCCAAGCAATGAGAGTGCACAACATGAAGGTAAACCCAGAGAAGTGCACTTTTGGTGTCACTTCCGGAAAGTTCCTCGGATATTTGGTGACGAAGAGGGGCATTGAAGTCGATCCCGCTAAAATTGAAGCCATCGTAAGAATGCCATCCCCAAAGAATTTAAAAGAGGTTCAGAAACTCAATGGTTCACTGGCTGCGCTGGGGAGGTTCATATCCAGGTCCTCGGATAGATGTAAGCACTTTTTTAACATTCTCAAAAAAGGAAGCAAATTCGAATGGACGGCAGAGTGCGAGGAAGCTTTTCGAAATATCAAAGAATACCTGGCTGAGATCCCTATATACAAAAACCAGACCCTGATGAAGTGTTGGCACTATACATAGCAGCAACAGAAGATGCAGTCAGCGCAGTATTGGTTAAAACCAACACGAAGATAGAGCAGCCCATCTATTACATCAGCAAGACTCTGAACGCAGCAGAAAGGAACTACACGAAGATCGAGCAGCTCATCTTGGCATTAGTATGGGCAACCCTGAAACTCAGAACTTACTTTTTGACTCACTACGTCCGCGTCCCATGCAAAGCTCCGCTAGAAGCAGTCCTTAAAAACGCAGGAAAGTAGGCAGAATTGCAAAATGGAATACTCACCTAGATCAATTCAATATCATCCATGAGCTACAACACTCTCAGAAGTCACAAGTATTAGCAGATTTCCTAGCAGACTTACCATTGGATAACTGCGAAGAAGTCATCATCGAAGGACGAAGGCAGCAGGACTACCAGAAATGGACGAAGGTAAAGACCCTATAGACATCTTGGAACCAAAAAATCCTAGGCAATGGGAAGTCTTCGTAGATGGGTCGAAAAATAAAGAAGGGGCGGGGATAGGCATCGTAATCACCACCCCAACAGGAGACAGGATCATACATGCTTTCAGGTTAGAATTCAAGGGGCATACCAACAACATAGTTGAATATGAAGCAGTGGTGCATGCCCTTCAGTTGATAATAGAAATGGGCATAACTGACGTGCGTCTGACAAGCGATTCACAGCTGGTCATCCGACAAATAGGGTTGCAATATAATGTTTATGACAGAACATTGTCAGCATACATGGAATTGGTGCAAACACTGGCATCACAAATCCAAACATCAAATTCCGACACCTGGCAAGGAAGGAACTCAGGCACGCGGACCCTGGCCTACATATCATCGATGCTCAGAAACGAGGACGTCAAAGCAATCAAAGTAACCAGGATTTACGAGCCTTCAATTGATATTCAAGAACTTCGCGCACAGCAAGGAACACGCAGAAGAAGATATTGCAGATGATGACGTGGGAGAATTCATCGCGGATGATTTCCAAGAAGACGACATCATGGCTAAGGCAGATCAAGATGAAGACTTCAGCAGAAGAAGATTGGAGATCTGAGATTCATCTTTTCCTAAAAGAAGAATACTACCCTCGGATCTAAAGCAAGCCAGAAAAATACAGTCAAAGGCAGGAAGATATGATCTGAGAAAAGAAATTTTGTACAAAAAATCTTTTCTCGGACCATTATTACGTTGCCTATCCAGATCCGAAGGACATTTGATTTTGAAAGACATACACCGCGGCGACGCAGGCAATCACAGCGGAATGAGATCCCTAGCAGATAAGGCGAAAACTCAAGGATATTACTGGCCAACAATGATACGAGACGCTGCAAGAATGTCACGAAGATGCGAAGAATGCCAGCGTTTCGCCAAAAAATCCACGCACCCGCAACAATGTTGAACCCAGTAGACAGCCCTTGGCCATTCTCAAAATGGGGCATAGACATCGTGGGTCCCCTAATCGAAGGATCAGGGAAGAGAAGATTTTTGATAGTGGCCACGGACTATTTCAGCAAATGGGTAGAGGCTAAAGCCCTGGCAAGGATCCGAGACGCAGATGTCTTCACATTCATCTTTCAAAACATCATTTGCAGGTTTGGCATACCAGCTGAGATTGTATCTGACAATGGCAAGCAATTCCAGGGAAAAAACATCGACTTACTCTTCGATACTTTCAAAATTCGAAAGAACAAGTCAACACCAATTTACCCTCAAAGCAATGGTCAGGCAGAAGCCACAAACAAAACCCTCGCACTCATCCTCAAAAAGCAGTTGGACGAATACAAGAAGCGTTGGTGTGAGCAACTACACAACGTTTTGTGGGCTTATAGGACAACTCGAAGATCAGCCACGGGAGAATCCCCATTCTTACTCACCTATGGAGCCGAAGCTATTATCCCAGAAAATAATCATGCCAACTACGAAGACTGAAGCATGGGAGAAGAACCTCACAGCGGACATGATGTTGGAAAGGTTGGATGATCTAAGAGAGGAGGGAGCACTACAAAAAATGGAAAACTATCAAAGGAAACTAGCAAGGGAGTATAATAAGAGGGTTAAGCTTAGAAATTTCGTAGAAGGGCAGTATGTGCTGAGGACCATTCCCCAATACCAACGAGAAAAGAAGTGGGGAAATTAGCACCAACATGGGGGGGACCCTTCGTCATACATGATGTTGCAGGAAATGGGTCTTATTATCTGCGCAACCTAAAAGGGGAGATCCTCAACACCCATGGAATGCAAAATATCTCAAGCCATACTACCCGTAGAAGCAACGCAGACCTGCATCTGCGTGAAGAGCGCCAGAAGAAGAAAACGACGCTTGCGATCGACATGTTTCTATCTCTGAGAGAGGAATAGCAAACCTCAACCTATCAATCAAGCAAACTTTTGGCAAAAAATAGTCAAAACATGGAGCAACATAGTAACAAGACGACTGCGTGTAAATACAACACCTCACGAGAACCCTACACCTGTAAATACAGAATGCCTCCGCGTCAATACTTCATCCTCCTGTTTTTTGCTATTTACTACCTCAGAGGTTCCATCAATGGAATTCTTCTAAATGTAACTCAACAAACTGAATAGACACTTTAACCCTCTTTCACCCGTGGACGTAGACACTCTGCTGTCGAACCACGTAAACACTTGTGTTAATTGTTGTTTTATTTTACTTGGGGAAAGTAGTCACCTACAATCTCTCGGGACTCCCCTATCAGCGTCTATAAGTGTAGGACCATGGGGAAGGCATCCAGCAGAAAGAGATACCCAACCAATCTTATGGCAGCGGGTTGACGGAATGAACGTACATTCCAAACAACTCATATCCTAGAACGCTGCCCCGACCCCCACCGTCTGGGAATCCTCTGGCCCAGGATTAGCCAGCGGGGTGACAGGTCTCAAGACGTTCACGAAGATACACATATCTTCGGGTTCGCACTCAAACACTTCGCTATCCTGATTACATTCAGTTATATTCCAAATTAACCATAACAATATTAAAAAAACGGACAACACAGATAAAATTAAAACAATGATCAATTCATTAAAAGTTGATTACAGGCTTGGCAATGATACGCGGAACAAGAAAATACAAAAGGAATCTCACGAAGCCTTATAATCAACAAAGATCAACTTCTACAAAATCTACTTGGATGGTTCAACCCCACCAGCAGGTTTAGCAATCTTCCCCTTCTGCGTTGAAGGTACGCTCCCACCCGAGGAAGGCCCTGAAGAACCAGATGTAGGGCGGGGGTTTCTCACGGCGCGGATAGCTTGATAAGGCCATGCTCGGTCTTAAGATCATACTCGATGCTATCCAGAATTTGTTAGTCTCTTCCACTAGTTGACACCGAGCCTTGTACGCAATAACAGTATTCATCATCTCAGCCTTTGACAACAACGAGGAAAGGCGACTCACTTCCTTCGAAGCGGCTTGGGCAGCCTCGTCCCTTGCTGTAGCTAAACCTTGTGATAATTAATCTGGCTTTCCTGATGCACTAATTAGATTGAGCCTCGCAAGCTCTTCATTTGCAGTGCGAAGCTGTCCCTGGAGCTCTGCAAGGAAAAGAAAAAGCATGGTTAGGTCCAGGAAATTACAGAATCACACTCGATAATATAAGCATATACCTTCGACTCTCGCCGAAGCTATTTCAAATTCGTTAACAACAGCATCACGGGCTTCATCAAGAAAATCATACTCATCTGACAACTTCTATAATCCGCTTGAAGGGTTGAAAGGGCGTACTGACTCGCATCTAATTCTACCTGTTTCATTGAATCCAAATGACGAAGATGGTTGACCTCGTTGTTTAAACCCTCCAGACCCTTGTTGAGCCGATACATATTTACTTCAAGATTTCCCTCAGACCCAGCGTGGCGTACCACATCAGCCCTAGACGCAGCTAAAGCTTTGCTGAGAGCACCAGCCTCAGCCCTCGCGTCATCTCTTTCCCTAACAAGACGCTGAATGTAATCTCTAACATCAGAAGACTGAGAAGAACGAGCTTGACGCAATTCTTCTTCCAAGAGATTGATTTTAGCTTCTAAAGATGAGACATGTTCTCGGGATTCACGAAGATTATCACGCGTCCACAACAACGTTCCATTAAACAAACGACGATCATTGTTATATTTGTTCTACATATCAATCATTTGGACTCGTCTGCCCCTCCACTCCTCTGCGAGAGCATTACGTTCATCAGCACGAGCATTCCACTTATCAGCCTCGCTCTTTATCTTCTCTACCAACTCTGCGATGCGAGATTTCTGACGTTGCCACTCTTTCCGAAGTCATACTAACTCAGGAACTCCACCCACTGAAGATAGGGTGGGGGAGGGAGACTCATACAGAACACTAATTACAGTAAAGGACAACAACAAGGAAGAGAGAACAGATAATCAAACCTGTAACAGCCGAAGAATTCTTCTTGGCCTCTTCCAACTCACTACGATCCATAGCAAGATCCAAGCGAATTTTCTCCTCCTCCTTTCCTTGTTGCTCCTTATCCTTAAGAAGACTCTTCAACTCACCTATCTCCATATCCCTATCAGAGATGACAGTCTCAGCCGCAGTAAGCTCCTCTTCCCGAAGACGAAGCTTAGCCTCCAACTTAAGGGATTTGGCCTTAAAAACTGGCACAACATGTGATTGCAATGCTCACTCATTATCTGCGAATCAGAAGTTAGAACACCCAGACTCTAAAATTGCTAAAAATTGATACAAGGTAAAATCATAAAAGAACTCACTTCTAACATCCGTTGTTGGGGAAATCGATACTGATACCCATCATCTAAGGCCATCATATCAGCAACAGTCGAGGGAGCGTCGACCACTAGAGCAGCCTCCAAGACCCGAAGATTCTTATCCCACGCTTCTGCAACCTGGTCCTCGAGAGAAAATTGCATCATCTTACGGGTATAGGCATCAGATTTCTTTTCACCCTCCACCACAGGAGATGGATTGGGTACGAACATCAAATTCTTCTTTTTAAACCAAGCTAAGATGGCATTATCACCCTCAAGGATCAATGACTGAGGAAAATCATCTCCAGAAGACCCAACCGAGGCCTTACACATGTCCGTGAACTTAGCACCCGAAGAGTTCGAGGCTACTCCCGCATCCAAATATGGAAGGTCTCTAGCACCGCTCCCCTCCGGAACATCACTAGCATCCACGACTCCCTTACCCTTTCCATCCGCCTTGCTGGAGTTACCAAGCACATCCCAATCATCATTTGGGGAAAGCAGGTTGAACTCAAAAGCCAGGTCCAGGGCAGCATTTATATCGAAACCATCCCCCGCAGAGTAAATCTGGCCAAAGGAAAACTCCTGAGACGTAGCGGGAATTTCACCACCAACACCCTGATCACCAAGGGCAATGTTATCATCACCAGCATCACTGCAACCCGCGGGACTAGCTTCGGCACCAGCATTATGACAACCTGCGGGATCAATTTCACCACCAGCGGTAGTATTCCCTTCAACAAATTCTTCATCATCATGACCTGGAGGGGATGTATCAGTACGCTCTTCCATATCAGACATATCTTCGTCCTCTCCAAGCTCAGTCACAGGACTGTTAACTTCTTCATGAACCCCAGCCTCCTCGATTGTTGCGGTGGTAGACTGCTTGGGATTTATCCCCCTCTTCTTCGTCGCCTAAAAAGACAAGGCACATAAGAATAAAAATCCCTGACTTTGAAAAAGAATTACAACTGCCTCAACTAAAGAAGGACAAGGCATAAGGAAATCTTACCTCGACAACCGCAGCATTCTTCGTCTGAAGATCAGCATCGGAACTTTCTTCGCCATCTCCATCAACAACATGGAGGGCATATTGGAAATTCATGCCCTCACGTATCTGGCTATCTGCGGTAGGACGCCATCCTTGCGGACCTGGAACCCACCCCCAAGCCCAGGGACCAACAACCTCAATAACAGTCGCGTGCCATTCATAGTCATGATCACGCTTGATCCGCTCACAAGTAGGAAACACCAATTTGTTGGTAGAATTCTCTGTACCCAGGACATACTTCACCTTAGCACGACATACTTCACTCAGAAGGCGGATCTCACCACGATGAGCGGTAATATTACGAAGACTCACACTCCACGGTTTACGATTCCTACTGTTAACATAGTCACCAAAAGACTTGTTAAAATTCTCAGGCGTATACCACTCCCTTTCCTCAGGATTGGGAACATAAAGGGTCATCATTGTCTCTCGTTTGCTCCGAAGATAACACTCCCTCAGTTCACGAAGATAATTCCCATGAAGTTGGGAAATAGAGCGACAGTGAGTATTCTTCGAAGAACCCTCTCGACCAGCCAGCACATCATAATAAAAAGAATCCCCAGACTTGTACAAAGGCAACATTAGACCCGCTTCAAAGTCCCCCACCGTGGTCAGCAGATGAAATTCATCAAACTTATACGTCGATATCATCTCATAAGTAATATCATCATCAACAGCATAAAAACGAACGTCGAATAGCTGAAGACCATGCTTTTCCTTAAAAACCTCCAGATCAATATGTTTGAAGGTCACTTTCTTCTCCCCAACAACAACGCTGCGTATTTCCTGAGAAATATCTTCCTCCTCCACGGGATCAGGCGCAGAACCCTTCGAAGGTTTCCTATCGGAAGCTTCCCTCTTAGGATGAACCTTAGATGCATCAGTCTTCGAAACCACTTCTTTTGAAGACCTCCCCTTGGGTTGAGACACTGGAGGGGGAGGCAGAGGATGTTGCTGAGACGCGGAAGGAGGCGCAACTGACCGAAGAGGTGGGACATCCCGCGCCCTCTTGGGATCATCACGCGGATTAACTAAGGGACGAGAAATAGCATACCGGGAACCAGGAGCCTCTTTTGGCCGGTCCCCCTTCTGCGTATTCCCTCTCTGCGACTCACCCCTCTTAGAAGATAAGTACCTCTGACCAGAAGAAGACGAAACCCTATGAACGCGGGCATCACCTTGAGAAGACTTAGACGAACCTCCACCAGGCGGAGAAATATCAGGATCTCTACGCGTGAGAAGATCGACGCGGACTAGGCGGTGGAGTTTGATAAGAAACCCGCGGACGGTCAACCATGTCTGCGTAGTACACAAACAAGTTTCAGATTTCCGCGGAGATAAAACAAAAATAAAAAAACCCAATTTCATCCAGTTCTTCATAATCATTAACCAGATGGAAAATAAGAAAAAACCCTAAAAGGGGAAATAACAAATAGGGGCAAGCACATACGAAGGAAGAAATCATTACTGTTTGTAATAACGAACAAGGGCAATCATACACACATTTATATATATGTTCATCATCACAAACACACATAGCAACAACAGAAAAACGAATATATTTTTCATCAAAATATAATCAGTAAAACCAACTACCTATAAACAAAAAATCAAGCAGAAAACCTTGAGGAACAACAAACAGCATCAGCAGAAAACTTTGAGGAGCAACAGTAGCAGCAGCAGCAGTTAATAACAAGGATACAAAAGCAGAGAACAAAGAATAAAAGTTCTGAGGAAAGAGAAGGAATGAAATTTATGATTAGATAATTTTCACATTTCTTCTCATATATATATGCAAAGAGAAATAAAACCGCCCCACTACCCAAGAAGAAGTTATTGCAAATAGTGGGGAATGTGCCCTAAAATCTAGGAAAATAATAAAGAGAAGATGAAGAGAGTAATAATTTTTTCCACTACCCAAGAAGAATTTATTACAAATAGTGGGGAACGTGCCCTAAAAACTAGGAAAATAATAAAGAGAAGATGAAAAGAGTAACACGTTTTTTCTTCCCACTTCGACTAACCGCCCAGTAGGAGGAAAAAGGGCAAATTGTAGGTACATATTTCATATTCCGCCACGTGTCCACAAAGACACACGTGGAGGACATGCGGCTAAGAGCATCATGATAACACACGTGGACAGCCAAGAGCCACTTTAACCTATCCCTAGGAAGATCTAAGATCTACGGCTGGGGATAGTCAGACTGACGCAGACAAGACAGAGGCAGAGGACAGCTGTCTACCACGGACAGACATCTCAACTACCCGCATTAAATACCCTCAAACAGCATACGTGTCAGCCAGCCCGTGTAGGAAGCGCAGATAACACTGCGTATCCAGACAGAACACGCAGATGCAGCCGAGAACACGAAGACTTTTGCGTGAGTGGCACAAGACACAAGAGGATAAGGTTATAACGGGCTTCATAAGTGGACCCCATGTAACCTCCCTATAAATACCCCTCTCTCCCAAGTGAAGAGGGAAGCCCGGAAAAACATTGAGAGGAGAATAGGAGAGAGACAGAGAGAGAGAGAGTAAGTGTAAGTGAAGTTCCTCCTGCTACGCAGGCTTATGTTGATCTCAAAGTCATTCAACTCTTTCTGTAACCTTCATACATATAATGAAAAACCCAAACCCGCAGATAGAGATCTGAGTGACGAATCATATAAGTTAATCGTTTCATCTATATTCATGCATTTATACTTTATATGTTCGATTCGATACTTATGGTATATCATGTTTGTATATTTTATACTTCATCCGTTATTTATCTTATTGTGCGAGCTAAGAACAATGATTATAGTCGATGAGACGAGGAAGAGTATTAGAACTCTGAGTCAAGGATTCACAAAGGCCTTACTTATGTATTGGTATGACTTTTATAAGTGAAACTGATCTTAAGTAATCACCTGAGATGATACGATCGAGTTTGTGATTTGTGTATGACCGAATCTGGGTAAAGGGGAACCGATCCTAGTAAGAGGTGCAACACATCGCAAAGGGGAATCGATCCTTGTATGAGGTGCAACAAGTTTTTAGCAGAAAGGGGAACCGATCCTATGAACATGTGCAACACATTTTTAGGCAAAGGGGAACGGATCCTATGGACATGTGAAACACATATAAGTTAGATACCATATATATGTGGGGAACAGATCCTAGTACCTAGTCAATCGAATTTTGGAAAACTAGTGTGACTATGCACAATACTCACATGGAGGTAGAACCGAAACTTGTTTTGGTAGAACCGTTAAACCCATGATTTGTGATTGAGTGTTTGATCAATCACATAGTTCTTGAAAGTCAGATGAACCAATTCTAAACTTGTTTGGAAGTGTGGAAAATCGGTTTCAAGGTTGTAAGTATGAAAGAGGACTTACAAAGTAAGGATGTCGACATACTTTGAACACGTACAGTAATGTTTATCTTTTATTGTTCAAAGTTATTCCTTAATAGATAAAGGAAGAAAATCCCAGGATCGAAATATAAATAAGTTAAGAATATTTTATTTAAGGATGTTAATTTTATTTTACGAAATTGAGAATTAGTAATGTGCATTTACTAGTTAAAGATTTTCCAAAGAGATTTTCGGTCAATATTTTGGACAGAGCATTTCCAGGAATTATGGAAACCGAATTTGGAATATATTGCATATCTTGAGAATATTTTCAGTTTTGTAAATTCCTTGGTGTCCAAACTTCCTTGTCTATAAATACTTGAATTTTCCATTTCTAGCAAACTAATCCTTCATGACATCAAACTTCCTCGGTTGTGTTGTTACTGGTGTAGCCGCCTATTCGGAGAGGAGAGTAACCTAATTAGGAGAAATATCTTACGGTCGGTCAGTTTAAAGTCTTCTTTGGGATTGCGAAGCTCTATTAGTACCGTTGGTGGGAAACTAGATAATTGCGGTTTATCTTGTGTTTTCGATTGATTTGATTGACTAACGGTGGTTGAACTTTGATTGCACCTGGTTTGTTTATGCTTGCGAATATTCTCTTATGATATAAGATTCACTCAAACTAGATCGAAGTTTCGACATGGATCTTTAGACTGTTTTTAGTTCTAAAGACGATCTTTTGATAATCCATTGTTAACAGATTTCGTTGTGCGCGTGATTGATCACAAAAGATTCAAGTTGTTGTGTGCAAGTGTTTATTGAAGATCTAAGAAGATTTGAAGACAAAGAAGATATTGAAGATTTTTGATTTGGGGTTCATAATCTTTGGTGTGCAGAATACTTGTTTCGATATAAGAGTATCCAACTATAATCGGTTTATCCTTGTGGTAGATTGGATTGATTAGTTGTGTAGATCGACATCAATACAATTCTTTGTGATTAATAGTATTGATTGCAAAATTTTAAAAATTACATTTGGTAGTTGAGAATAAGATAGATCTAAGAACCTGAGGAAGGAGTTTATTTGAGATAAACAGAAGAGCCTTTGTCGAAATCACATCACTTGATTGAAGAGAGTTGATACCAAACAAATTTCTTGTTCCTTTACTGTTTGGAATACGAACCAAAGGAATTGTTCCAAGTACGTGACTTATTCATAAGTTGGAGGCGTGGGAATTCAAACGGAACTAGGTGAACTATAGGTTTAGTTGCTTGGTCTCAACTATACGAAGTTGGTTTAATTTTGTGTAGCAGCTTAACCCTGAGAGTATTCAATTCTGGACAAGGTCCCGGGGTTTTTTCTGCATTTGCGGTTTCCTCGTTAACAAAATCTTGTTGTGTCATTTACTTTATATTTTCACATGATAATTGTTTTATTATAATTAAAGTAAAATTACACAAACGTTGATTCCTATTTACTTGATAAGAAATCCTATTGTGTTTGGTTAAGTACGAACCTTTTTATCAAGTAAACATACTTCGTTGTTGTATTGTCTCGATCTCGTATCCATAGACGATCACACGAAGTGTGAACCGATTAGTTGCATTGTCTCGACTCAGTACATAGACAATCACTTTAGGAGAAAGGACTTATAAGTAGGAAAAGTTTTAGCTTGAGGTATATTTGGGTACCCTCGCCTTTTCAATTGGTATCAGAGCAGGCATACACGAAAAAGATCTAACAATCTGTGTTTGGTACGATCCAACCTATAAGAATGAACTCGAGTTCTCATGAATCGACTTCAATTAACGTACCGCCAAGATTCGACGAAACAAACTATCTATGGTGAAAATATGCTATGAGATATTTTCTTCAATCACGAGACTTTAATACTTGGCTATTAGTCGTTGATGGTTATATTCGTCCAAATATAGAAAATTCAGAAACTCAGTTTAAACGCTTAGTAGATTTTTCGAACGAAGAAAAGGCGTTTGCAAAGCATAATTATGATGGTTTGAATGCTACAATACATGTTGTAAGTCGTGATCTATAACATCATGTATCAACATGTCAAACTTCGAAAGAATCTTGGGATAATCTTCAGATCGTATTCGAAGGAAACACTTCAGAGAAAGAAGCTAGACTTCAAACTCTTACGTCCGATTAGGAAAACCTTCGAATGGATGACAACAACACTTTTGAAGAGTTTCATCTTAAACTCTCTGAGATAATCAATGCCTCCTTCTATCTTGGAAAGACTATCTCTGAAAAAGATATAGTGTGCAAAATTCTCAGATCGTTGCCACCAAGATACGATTCTAAGAAGCATGCAATCATAGAAGCAAATGATATCTCAACTCTCTCACGAAGCACACTCGTTGGAAAGTTAAAGATCTTTGATCATGAATCACAGTCTACTCAAAATAAAGGAATTGCTTTTAAAGATGCAAAAATTCCGAAAGCTCCAATGGAGAGGAATTGACAGATGGATGATTCAGATGAACAGATTGCAGAAAATTCTGATGATGAAATTGAACAATCATTATCATTGATTACCAGACAGTTTCGAGATCTCTTGGAGAAAAGAAATAAGAGATTCATAAAGGATACTCATCGATCTTCTCGTCCACATGATCGAGTTCCTATCAAAAAAGGATCATGAAGAAGATGATGAGTATCAGCCGCAATGCTTTAAGTGTAAAGGGTTTGGTCATATTACTAAAGACTGTCCCAATCTTAAGAAATACTCTGGAAGCAAGGCGTTGGCTGTAACTCTAGATGAGACCTCTGATTCATACGATTCTAAATAAGAGGAAACAGTTAATATCACATTAGTTGTCAATCTTATTTCTTCCTCCTCCATTAGTGATTTACCCATTTTAAAAATCGACATGTCTTCCGATGTTATTAAATCGTCTTATGGTAAAGGGAAAAATAAGACAAGATGCAAAAACTGTCTCAAAAACAGAATTGCTAAAAGTTGCATAGGCAACCCAAGTCAATCTCAAGATACTTCGCTAGTTCGAGGTAACAAGAAGAGAATTTGTCATACGATACTAAATCAAGGACAATATTTTTGTTCAAATTTCCACAATTAGAGAAAATCTCATACTAATACCAATTGATCGGTATTAGAATTCTTTCCTCACCATGTGTGCCGAATTTTGAGTGAGGAAGAAGAAAAATCAAGGCACTTATGTGTAAGTTATGGAAATAAAATCTAGTATTTGAAAATATTTGATATATTCGTATTTTTAGGAATATTATATTTCCGGAAGTATGAAAATTATAAAAAGATCCTTCTCCTTCTTTGGTCATTCCTTGTCCTAACCATGAGTATGGATCCAACATCTTCTTTTGGCAAGATGCTAGATCAGAAATATCAACTTAAGATTAAGTCTGGATCTTCTCTTGATATTAAGAGTAAAATTAGAAAAGGAGATTGTCTTAGCAAGAAGGAAAGAGAGAATACTCTGAAGAAAGATCAGTGTATTGAAGCATTGACACACTTTTTTGTTCAATCAAAGACATAATTACATGTTCTTGCAGAATCCTTCACGAAAATATCTCACCTGCAAGAAATTATGGTCAAGCAACAAGGTTTTCTACTTGGAGAAATTCACAAGCTGAAGTTTGAAAGTAATAATCCACCTTCATTTAGCACTGATATGAAGGACTGAGTTGAAAAGGAAAACATACATCAATTTTTGATTTCTTTCAATGATTGTGTTAAGTCTATTATGAATAAAACTATTATGAATAAAACTATTATGAATAAAATTATTTGATTTATAATTTTTCTTGTGATGGTTTTTGATTTACATAGCATGTGCTTGAATGCTTTATTATTGCTATGGATGTTTATGGGATGTTTGATTTCGGTTTTATTACCTTGATATTCGATCTCATAATGTTGTGAACCCTTATGGTTTGGGTGACTTTTTGATTTAGCAGGATTAAGTTCTAGCCCATGTTGGTAGGCTTTATCAAAGAATCATGAGGGGTTCTGGTAGAAACAATATGTGAAAAATTCACAATATGTTTAATCGGTTTTGGTTTAGCATAAAAGCATATGTGTTTCGGTGGTTTTAAACCTTTCTCTGGTAAAGGTCGGTTGTTGTTATTCTTTTGTTTTGCATAAGAATGAACATAATGATATTTCGATATCAATTCTCCCTGGAAGAAGATGCAAACATATTGGAGAAGTGGATGCGAAATTTGAGGTAACAAATTTTGTTAGTTAATTGTTTTCCTGTTTAAGAAAATCCTGATTTTATTTCACATATATTTATTGCTTTTGCTTAACAAAATTTCGGTACAATTGATGTTTTATTCCATTATGTGTGTATGGAGGTGTGTGTGATTCAATTGGTTCCGGTTAAGAAAAACTGTTGTTATCTTGCTTTATTGTGTGGTATCAATTGTTTAGGCTTACGAAATTTCGGTGCAATTGCGGTGCTTTAATGTCTACGCTGTTTCAATTGCTTCCGGTTGAGGTGAATAATTATGCAAGTTGATTTATTTGGTTTGTGTGAATTGTTTATGGCTTAGTGAAATAAAAAGTTTATGGGATGGATTGTTTAGTCCAATTCGATTCCAGATAAGAGAAACTAAGTTTATCTTAGTTAGACTTATCAAAGTGGAGGTTTCGGTTATTCAAGTCTAATCGAATGCCTTAACAAGAAATACTAGTTAACTAACCTAGTACTTGTCTTGTTTAAAAGTGAAAGGTCTAAGTTATATGGATAATTAGAGCCTGATGAGGAAAATAGAGTTATCTTTATTTTGGTCTTATCGAATGAAGCGGTTGAATTTGTACAATCGGTTTAGCAAAGGGACTAAGGTGTTTAGTTGATTTTTGGTTTTTAAACTAAATTGGAAAAATAGCTTCGGGAAATTATTTCCTTGATAACATATCAAAACAAATTACTTTATAGTTTCGGTTTTGATATTGGTTATCAGAAATGGTGTGTGGAACCCTCGTGCTTAACTCTATAGGTTTGCAAGTCTATTGTGAGATTTGTAAGATTCTTTTCGGTTTGTCCTTTATTTTTTCGTTTCTTTGTCAATTTGTGATAAAAAGGGGGAGAAATATATGGAGTAAACAAGTGATACTGGCATTGATTTTATATTGATTGGTATCACTAAGGGAAAGGATAATTGTGCTTAAACGTTTATCTAATGAAAGAGTGAAAGCATAGACTAAGGGGGAGTAGCATATCATATTAATTGGTATAACAAAGACGTGTGGATTGATAAGATCTACTTATCTCACCTTTAGTGGGAGTATTAGCTTTGTTATTATAATGTCAACATCGGCATTTAAGGATTGAATGTATACAGGTTATTATGTTGTTGAATTCGGGAATCAAGCGTATGTGTAATGAATTCTTGTAATTTGTTTATCCATATGATTGTAAGAGTTTTGTCACTAAAATTGACAAAGGGGGAGATTGTTAGAGCATGGCTCGGTTGAACCCACCAAGCGTTGGTATGTCAAGTTTGGTTGTCATATTTTAGTGAATCAGAACTCATTTTAAGAGTCGCTTGATTATGTACTAGAGTCAACGTCGTATAGGTTCGCTTGAAAGTATAAGGATATGAGACATTACAAGTATTGCAAAGACTTGAATAAGTGAAGAAGTAAGAAGCTAAAATGACAACATCATCCTTCCACTTGAGGTTAGTGATATTTGACTTGAACTGTTTCATTCCCTAACGTATCTTTCAAGTCGTGCATATTGAAAACAAAACTGCGAAACATGAACACTCTAGATAGACATAGCATTAAGGAATACAATATGAAGTTTATTGCTTAACCATTAAACTTTGTAGATAAGACATCGACATAATCGTTTAAATGCTATTGTGATTATGTATGGGTATGAGGTGAGGATTTCATCCTAGGAAACAATGTTTTACATGTGTTTTAAGGAAGTAAGTTCATAAACTTGTTTATGAATCGAAAAGGAAATCGCCAGGCGTTATTGGTATTGTTATTCATTGCATATCTTGTAAACAACCAATATGTGTGATTTAGTATAACCGCTCATGACTTGTTTGTGTTCTTGGTAAAACTATTCACAAAGGCCTTACTTATGTATTGGTATGACTTTTATAAGTGAAACTGATCTTAAGTAATCACCTGAGATGGTATGATCGAGTTTGTGATTTGTGTATGACCGAATCTGGGTAAAGGGGAACCTATCCTAGTAAGAGGTGAAACACATCACAAAGGGGAATGGATCCTTGTATGCGGTGCAACAAGTTTTTAGCAGAAAGGGGAACCGATCCTATGAACATGTGCAACACGTTTTTAGGCAAAGGGAAACCGATCCTATGGACATGTGCAACACATATAAGTTAGATACCATATATATGTGGGGAACCGATCCTAGTACCTAGTTAGCCGAATTTTAGAAAGCTAGTGTGACTATGCACAATACTCACATGGAGGTAGAACCGAAACTCGTTTTGGTAGAACCGTTAAACCCATGATTTGTGATTGAGTGTTTTATCAATCACATAGTTCTTGAAAGTCAGATGAACCAATTCTAAACTTGTTTGGAAGGGTGGAAAATCGGTTTCAAGGTTGTAAGTATGAAAGAGGACTTACAAAGTAAGGATGTCAACATACTTTGAACACGTACAGTAATGTTTATCTTTTATTGTTCAAAGTTATTCCTTAATAGATGAAGGAAGAAAATACCAGGATCGAAATATAATAAGTTAAGAATCTTTTATTAAGGTTGTTAATTTTATTTTAGGAAAATGAGAATTAGTAATGTGCATTTACTAGTTAAAGATTTTCCAAAGAGATTTTCGGTCATTATTTTGGACAGAGCATTTCCAGGAATTATGGAAACCGAATTTGGAATATATTGCATATCTTGAGAATATTTTCGGTTTTGGAAATTCCTTGGTGTCCAACCTTCCTTGTCTATAAATACTTGAAGTTTGCATTTCAAGCAAACTAATCCTTCGTGACAGCAAACTTCCTCGGTTGTGCTGTTACTGGTGTAGCCGCCTATTCGGAGAGGAGAGTAACCTAATTAGGCGAAATCTCTTACGGCCGCTCAATTTAAAGTCTTCTTTGGGATTGAGAAGCTCTATTAGTACCGTTGGTGGGAAACTAGATAATTGCGGTTTATCTTGTGTTTTCGATTGATTTGATTGACTAACAGTGGTTGAACTTTGATTGCACCTAGTTTGTTTATGCTTGAGAATCTTCTCTTCTGATATAAGATTCACTTAAACTAGATCGAATCTTTAGACTGTTTTTAATTCTAAATACGATCTTGTGATAATTCATTGTTAACAGACTCCGTTCTGCACGTTATTGATCACAAGAGATTCAAGTTGTTGTGTGCAGGTTTTTATTGAAGATCTAAGAATATTAGAAGACAAAGAAGATATTGAAGATTTCTGATTTTGGGTTCATAATCTTTGGTGTGCACAATACTTGTTTCGGTATAAGAGGATTCAACTATAATCGGTTTATCCTTGTGGTAGATTGGATTGATTAGTTGTGTAGATTGGCATCAATACAATTCTTTGTGATTAAAAGTATTGATTGCAAAATCTTAACAATTACCTTTGGTAGTTAAGAATGAGATAGATCTAAGAACCTGGAGAAGGAGTTTATTTGAGATAAACAGAAGAGCCTTTGTCGAACTCACATCACTTGGTTGAAGAGAGTTGATACCAAACATATTTGTTGTTCCTTCACTATTTGGAATACGAACCAAGGAATTGTTCCAAGTACGTGACTTATTCATAAGTTGGAGGCGTGGGAATTCAGACGGAACTAGGTGAACTATAGGTTTAGTTGCTTGGTCTCAACTATACGAAGTTGGTTTAATTTTGTGTAGCAGCTTAATCCTGAGAGTATACAATTCTGGACAAGGTCCCAGGGTTTTTTCTGCATTTGCGGTTTCCTCGTTAACAAAATCTTGTTGTGTCATTTACTTTATATTTCCACATTATAATTGTTTTATTATAATTAAAGTAAAATTACACAAACGTTGATTCCTATTTACTTTATAAGCAATCCTATTATGTTTGGTTAAGTCCGAACCTTTTTATCAAGTAAACATACTTCGTTGTTGTATTGTCTCGATCTTGTATCCATAGACGATCACACGAAGTGTGAACCGATTAGTTGCATTGTCTCGACTCAGTCCATAGACAATCACTTTCGGAGAAAGGACTTATAGGTAGGAAAAGTTTTAGCTTGAGGTATATTTTGGTACCCTCGACTTTTCACATTTGTACAGTATCATGAGAGTAAAGATGATCATGAGAATTGTACTTACAATCTCGAGTGACACTCCTGAATGTCCTGATGTGCTTGCATGATCTTGGTGTCGGGTAGAAGTGTGCTTCGCCTTTGTATGGGCTCGTATGCCCTTCTCTGACTTTTGTCTCCTTGTAAACAAATAAAATAGTCAGCTACTGTACGACATTGAATGCCCCTCAACTACAGAGGCGCAAATAACCATCATGAGCTGAGATAAATGCCATTACAACATACTTTGCACAAATTTTTCATGAGACACCTGAAGCTCCAACAATATTCCCTTCCAGCTGTATGGAACAATTTACCTAAAGGGTTAGTGATATTATACATTAAAACCTCTATATAAGAATATCCTAGGGACCACAAAAAATATTCTTATATGGAGGTCTGACTTGAACAAACCAAAAGTTTTTTTTTCATATGTGTATTTGGGAATATTCATGCATATGCATAGAAAACACAATAAGTATATACAAAAACTATTTAAATGAGGATTTTCTTTTTATATTTATGTATATACAAAATTTGTAATAAAACAATTCACATAAATCACAATTATCACAACGAAAATTGACAATTAAAATTAAATGAACATGAAGATATTCGTACTAAGTTGTGCACAAATATTCAAAAAATTCATCTTGAAGCAAACTAACTTGTACTATTGTTACAAGAATCTCTTTATTTTAAAGTTTTATGTATGTCAAGTGTTACATATTTATATTATGATGTCAATTATTCTTATATGGAGGTAGGTAACTGTTGATGGTGGATTTTAGTTCAGGGCTAAAATTGTAAAACCAAATTTATACGCTGACATCCTGCAAAGGATAAAGCCACTGATAAGTGATGAATACTTCTCCACTTTACTAATTCACCTAAAATGGAGCATGTAGCAACAATCCCATATACCTTGTGAATTTATAACATTATTAATGTATGACCAGCCTTGTATTTCCTGTACTGCTCCACTCTTATCATTGGTGCGGCATGACGACTGAGTGTTGCTCTCAGCAGAGCAACATGAATCTCCAAGCATTAATAATGAAGCATGTACGAAATACCTGTACAGGCTATAACTCTCGGAGTGTTATACTAGCCCGATTGAGCATCTGGACTGTCCATATCAGTCTCAGAAACGATCACGACCATTCAACTTCACCAACATGATTGGACAGCTCGTATCGAATCCATAAGCCTCAAGCAGGTATTGGAGTATTCACCACCGGACCAATGCGGACCCCGCATGGTCGGCCTCCCCAAAAGAGTAGCATGGCTTGCCAATTCGTCCAGCCAAAGCAGCATGGACGAGAAACCCTAAATTAGGGTTTGCAGCACATTACATGTGTCGCAAATCAGTCTCAACCATCCATCTTCGCAGGCATAGATGGAGGGTGTAGATGTAGATTCAAAGGGCCAGGAGCATGTTAACACAAACACCATGGGCCCGCCTACATACATGACCGATCGGTAAGGACCAAACATGGATGGTCGTCCCAATTAGTGCGCCCAAACAAGGCATGACGCACGGCTGGCAAAATCCTAATTAGGGTTTTCGATCACGAGCGTCCATTTTCACCTGATCGAACGAAGGGCCTTGGAGTCGATTAAGCAGGTCCAGTGAGTATCAACACGATCGTTGTGGGCCCACATATCTCCACACCTGATCGGCCAAGGCATATCATGCCTGGTCGTCTCGATTCGCACGCCCAAACTAGGCGTGGTCACACCTCCCAATTGCAAACTAATCTCGACCACTCAACTTTGCCGGACAAATTGAGTGGATCATATCACGTTTCTATGGGGTATTAAGGTATGGACGTGTACACCAGCCCGCCGTATGTATACCAGACTAATCGTCCAAGACCGACCAAGCTTGGTCGTCTCGAAATGTGTGCCCAAAGTTGGCTTGACGCGTGGCTTTTCGGCACCGGATTTCTTTCGCAAATTGATCTCAACCACTCAACATCGCCGGAAAAATTGAGTGGCATAGATTATACTTTCACGAGACAATGAGGTATGGGCGCCTACACCGGCATGCCGTATACACGCATGCACGATCAGCCCGGCCAAAATTGCGTCCCAAGCTTGGTTTCGACCAAGTTGAAGAGTGATGCTTGCGCACCTCTTCATAAACCCTAATTCCACTAACGGTCGCAGATTAGTGTCTCAAAGATCATCTCGTCCGTTCAACTTCACCTGCTTGGTTATACAACCCTGGTCAGGAATTAACTGGTCAATGAGGTGTCGTGGTGATTACCATCCGCCACTCTACCACACCAAGTGATCGGTCAAATCAGGACTTACCTGTACAGCCCCAAACGATCACTTGAAGATGGCTAGACATGCATCTATTTTAAGACGCTTAATCGTGACTTACTCCATTAAGCCTTAAAACAACGATGCTTCATACATGCTGAATATATTCTATGCATTACATGCATAGAATTCACGTGATATTTTACAAGTATCAAATTCCAAATAACTTAGTTATTTAACGTAGCATTACATGCTACCTTCTGTGGGTCCCACGATCTACACACTTGAGAAATCAATCATGTCACAAACTGGGGGATACATACTGAGGTATTGGACTGGCGGTTTACAGCGTGCAGCGCACAACGCGCCATCACAAGAACGTGTCAGGAAGTCATGGACGGTTAGTGATGATGGGAGAAGTGGGCAAGACTGATCGTGTAACACTAACACCCGCAACTCCACTACTCCATCACTCCACTTTCTCCATTTCCCACGAGATACGTGAGTAAGGCTCAATGACTTGTATAAATAGGTTCTCCTCCCTATTTCGACAAGACAATACAACAGAAGCAAGTGTTGATACAACCGTATTCAAACGCCAGAACTGATAGCTTACATTCTGCAAGCCAGTTCAGCTTTCTGATACAAGTCATACATAGCCAACACCTTCACAATCTCAACACCTTCTTCGCTTCCCTCCCTAAGATCAACCTCATTTCCTTCACTTTGTGACCGAAGCAAGTCCGGAACGGCCATTTCTTGGTTTAGGCCAGAATTGTACAGATTGATTTCTCGAATCACAAAGCACTCCCGTGCAGTGCATTTGTTTAGGGTTTAGATTCATTCCTCATCCACACACTCAAATTACCAAATTCGGCAGGAATAATTTTCACCCATAAACAGTAACTTTAGACGGGACCAGAAAAAATTATGACTTATTCCAATATGGAGTTTATTCTTAAATATAGCTGGCCCAAGTCGGGATCGTAGAGTTTTATTCTTATATGGAGTTTGTTCATACAGGGAGTATTCTCTCAGAGAGGTTTTGCTGTATAGCCTAATCAAAATGAAAAAAAATGAATGTGATAAGAATTACCTGCATAGGTAACACTTCTGATGTGCTTGCATGCTCATGTGTCAAACTGAGAGGAATTACGGGGAGCACAAAATTACGAGGACCCTGTCTTACAATGGAAACACCAGGAATGGAATTCAAACGTGCTACTTGTTAATCAAGATTGCGATTTCTTCTTAACCTCAATTTTCTGGATAATCTCCAGATTATAAATCTGCGAAGCGTCTCTTGAATGCAACCATACAACGCTGTCCAGATTACTCCACCAATAGCCAGTACTTTTCCTATGAGAGTACCTAATCCGGAATGAGTACTTTTTCCCCCATATGGATATACGGGATCATCAATCACTTTAGGATTGGGCTGAGGAGATTCACATGAAGAAATGCAATTAAAATATTCTCGTAGTAATCTAGCAGAGCAACTTTTCTGCCAGTATCAGCAGTAACAGTACAATGACACTCTTCATTTTGAAAACAAATAGATGAAGAAGATGATAATGCACAGAACAACAAAGTGAGGGGATAACAGAAGAGTGAAAGCTTATATAAGTGATGAAGGAAATGCATTTGGGTAGCTCAAACAAATGGATTATCCTAGGTAGTTAAAACTACCTGGGATTCCAGCTACCCTGAACTCCCAACAACTAAAGAAACGGTAAAAAAGGCACTACTGCCATATTAATTTACTAGTGAAAACCAATGAGTCGAACTACTACCAACTACTAAGAGTTGCATGGACACACACACACCCAGCGTCTTGTTGATGAGCAAACGTGTATGTAAGGCGTGTTCGTCTTAAAATATAAAAATATATGTCTTCCAATTAATGAGTGACTGGCAAGTTCGGAAAGTATGTGAAAACAAGCGGTGGTTCCAGGGTGGAACTAGGATTTGGAACTAGGAGTAGCTTGGAAAAAGTTTATGCATGTTAGGAGTGTCTTGTAGCAATTTCAGCTAAGTTTGCATTGGAGTTGGCTAAGCTCCACTGCCTATTTAAAAAAAAAAAATCCAAGTTTGGGGGTGGCTTAAGCCAGTCCAAGTCTGGATGTAGATCCGCGTGGTTCAATGATTTGCTAGCAATAGGCTTGATCTTTGTGTTCCATTTGAAAAAGAAACATGGTGCGCAGTCTACGCATGACATAATTGGAATGTTCAACAATCAAGGGGAAATTTTTCAATGATATTTCTAGGAAAAATCCCATGAATTCTGTGTGCACATATTTCATCATCAAAAACGTGTATATAGGAACATACGTGGAGAGCATGTGGACAAAGTCATCAAAGCATGATGACACGCGCCCACAGCCAAGATACCCATCCCGTCGACGTTGGATCTTTGCCCGAACAAATCTAAGGGCAGAAGTTAAAAAGATGTACCGGTAACACGATGTACTGCGGAGCACCAAATAACTCTCGAAGAGTTACTTTATCTCATCCCCAAAAGAAGCCAAGATCAACGGTGGAGAGAAGGTGAACTGACATGGATGTGACAGGGGCAAAAGACACTTGCCTGAAACGAGCAGGCGCCTCAACTACCCGCATTAAACACTCTGAGCATCATACGTGTCGATCAACCCGTGGAACGAACGAGGACGACTCTGCGTGATGAAGTAATGAACGAAGACCCCCGCGTGATGGACACAAAACACAAGAAGATAAGGTTCCAACGGCCCTCAGAGATGGGTCCCACATTCTAACCCTATAAATACCCCCTCTCCACCAAGAGTAAGGGGATCAGAAAATTGAGGAAGAGAAGGAGAGAGAGATTGTGAGTGTAAGTTAGTCCTTTACAATATACAGACTTATGTAAACCCCAAAGTCACTCGACTATCTTTGTAACTATCAAGTATATAGTGAAACAACAACCCCGTGGATGTAGGCCTTAGTGCTGAACCACGTAAATCCCAGTCTTATTTACATTTCAGCACTTTATATTTGTCTAACGCTCCATGAGTTTTACTTTTATGCTTCGTTTTCTTTATCTTCCCCTACGTAAACGCCCCTCGCGATGTTATTAGATGAGGCTATGATAAACCCGAAGGTTTGGAGCCAAGAAATCAATGTCATTGTATTATCAGTGCGAGTCTGTACCTAGAGTGCGAACATTGTTTGTGAACATATAGATGCCTTTGTGATTTACGTGTTCACAATTTGGCGCTAGAAACAGGGACTTCGTCCCGGTAAAAGATTTATCTTATCCTGTGATTTCATATTAAATTAGCATATGATTGCTCTATTTCATTAGCTCTAGCAGTATTTACCTTTTGTTAACTTTACTATATTCAAAAACGCACCTGTTATCTTCGATGGTCCTGGCAGTATCTGTCGAAGCAATTTAAACTGGTTAAAAGATTTATCGTTAGATCCATGAATTTACATTTTTTAGATCTCGTACGGACCTGTCTTTCCAGTGGGTCGCTTTAAAAAAATTTCAAAAAGATCTACGTGCATTTTCAAGGGGATCCTTTCACGTTCCCGCGTACCTTCAATGAACCCGCATTTTTAAAAGTTCTCTGTGGCCCTCGGGCAGTTTTTCCCGGTCTTGGAGTAAGGAATTTTGTAAACTAACCCGATCCGCACGGACATTTCTGTTTCTCGCTGTTTGAAATTCCCTTGTGCAGAAAGAAAACGAAAGCGACAAAAGGACCCACGATGGAAAAGATGCAGGAAGCAGGAAAATCCAAAGCCACGTCAAAGGAAGCACCAAGGACAACCCCGGTCATCACCCGGAGCAAGCAGAAAGGAGACAAAGCCAAAATGACCAGTCAGAGGCAGGACACTGCGGAAATCACTTCACCTAAGAACGCTAACTCCGTCGCAGCCGCGGCCCTCAGAGCAGCGGCAACAAAGTATAGTACAACAGCGGCAGCCCCAAAGGCTGCGGAAGCCAGCAAAACTTTTGCTACGAATCAATTTCACCAACCAAAAGAAAGGGTGGATGAATCCAGAACACACCAACCCGCGCACCCGCCGACCTTCAGAATGCCATCAACAAACGAGCAGAATCAATCTGTGCCGGCGGCTCTAACGCCGCAGATGCGCACTACGCCCGATATGGAAATGCCAACAATCGAAGCTGAACCTCCCGCACCTTTAGTGCAAACCATAGAAGAAGGCGGCACCATGGACGTAGTAGCACGAGCTGGGACTCCCAATCAGGGGTCGAACCAATCACATCGATTGATGGTCGAGCTTGAGGAATTAAAGAAGAGCCAGAAGGTTTACGCAGATGTTGTAGCTCTGTTGGCCAGAGAAAACCAGGATTTAAAAGACCGGATTGCCCTAAGCACAAAGACGAGCCAACAACTCGATGAAGCAAATTCAAAGGCACCAGAACCAAATCGAGACCGAAGAGTCATCGTAGCAGCTGATGGAAACGCGGCTAGGGGAAGTAGCGCATCCGACCCGGATTATAACGACGGAGAGTCAAGCTATCACGAGTAGAAGAGCGTAGGGCACCACCGCGCGATGGAAGAGCTGCGTGATGAAATGATGGCAGAGATCAGGCAGTTAAAAAGTAGACAAGGTGGGGGAAGGTTAGAAGAGGTCATGAGAGAGGCTAACTCCACGCCCCTAACTCATCGCCTGGCCAACACCCGTATTCCACTCAAGTGCCCTGTCCCGACATTCGAATGTTATGACGGATCCAGTGATCCCGCTGCACACATTCGGTATTATAACCGTGTCTTGGATAGATGGAGTCAAAACGACGTAGTACTCTGTAGATACTTCCCATCGAGCCTGAAGGGATCGGCATTGTCTTGGTTTGATAATCTGCCACCAGACTCCATCCACTCCTACGACCAACTCGCAGAAAAGTTCTTAAGAACTTACATGTACAACAAGGCTGTTAATACTGGAATGGATAAGCTCTTTTCGCTGGCAATCGGCTATAAGGAAACCACGAGGGAATACACTAACAGATGGCACAAGGTCTGCCAAGCCATAAGAAGTGTGGACCCGGTGGTAAGTATCAACTGCTACAAGTGGGGATTAGACCGAATGAGTCCACTATTCTTTTGAGATTCATGGAAGCGTACCTAAGACAGAGGGAGATCTTCGAATAATTATTGAAAAACACACTCGTCTTGAAGAAATCCGGCGTGAAAACCCGAGGGCGTACACGCAGAGGTCTCACCGTACCAATTCAGCAGAACAAACCAATGGGGCCAAAAGGAATTGTTCAGCGGAGCGGACTCACGAAGACAGGAAGGAACGAAGGGACGAACGACGAACAGGCGACCGAAAATTCGAAGATCAAGTTTACACGAAGCTCAACGCTAGCTATGCTCGGATCCTGCGAGATATCAAAGGAAGGGAAAACCTGGAGTGGCCATGGTCTAAGGGAAAACATCCCCCGAGAACCGAGAAGTCTAAAGATTACTGTGAATATCACTGCTTCAACGGACACCAGACCGAAAAATGTAAAAACCTCAAAATAATGATCCAAAAATTAATCGATGCTGGCGAGCTCAAACATTACATACGAAAGGATGTCGCCGAGGATAGATCCAAACAAACCAAGCCAGTCCAGCTTCCAGAAGGGAACCGCACAATCAACACCATCTCGTGTTCTGAAGCCGCAGGGCCCTCACTTACAGCACAGATAGGAAAGAGGTTACGGAAGCAGTTCGAAGACCGCTGCGAATTGTATAAGATCGATGGGATAGAGGTGGACGAGCACGAAGAGTGGATGGACTCACCTATTATTTTCGATGCTGAAGATATCGAAGAAGATATGGAAGACCATAACGACCCCCTGGTCCTCACACTACCAGTGGCTGGATGTAACCTCAAAAAGATCCTCATAGACGGGGGAAGATCAGTAAACGTTCTATTCTATGACGCATTCAAACGAATGAAACTCCATGAAGAAAAGCTGATGACCTCTTATTACACCATCTACAGATTCAATGGGGCACCCACGAAGCCATTGGGAGACATCGTGTTGCAGGTTAACGCCGGACCCATGAAAGTAGAAACACGATTCAGCGTGGTTGACGCCCCATCCCCCTACAACGCCATTATCGGACGAAAGTGGCTACATAAACTCAAGGGAGTGGCGGAAACGTACTACCAATATCTCAGATTCCCTACACCTGAGGGAGTAATGCAAATCAAGGGAGATCGGGTCTCTGCAAGAGAGTGCCAAGCCACTCAGGATCGCATCAACAACGAACAAGAAGAGCAGCGAAAAACCCGAAGAATTAAAAATAAAGAAGCCGCGAAAGAGAAGTCCATAGACCTGTTCCTCAAGGAAACTAAAGGAAGGGGTTTGACCAAAGATGATAATGTCCTAAACACAGAGACAAGTACTTCAGCAGCCAACGAAGGACAGAAACACACCAAATAGCAATCAAAGAACGTCCCAGTTCTCGGGGATCCGAAGCCGGTGTTCACTCCAGTAGAGCCCGTAAAAGAAATCAACATAGGAACGGAAGAAAACCCGAAGATGATCAAAGTAGGGACCATAATGGACGAAAAAAGAGAAGATTCTCTAATCAAATTACTTAAAGAATACGCGGATGTATTCGCCTGGAAATTAGGAGATATGCCTGGGATTGACCCAAAAGTAATCCAACACGCGCTGCGCATCAAACCAGGCACACCACCTTTCAGGCAAAAAATAAGAAAAGTTGCACCGGAGTATCATAAGGCAGTGGAAAAAGAACTTCGGAAACTACTAGACGCAGGTTTCATCAAGGAAGTCAAGTACCCTACGTGGATCTCCAATATGGTCGTCGTTCCTAAGAAAAATGGAGGGGTTAGGATATGCATCGATTTTACTAACCTCAACAAGGCATGTCCAAAGGACATCTATCCCCTGCCAAGCATAGATCAGTTGGTATAAGCAGTAGAAGGATATGAAGAACTGCCATTCATGGATGGACATTCTGGCTACAACCAAGTAGCTCTGGCAGAAGAAGATCAGCCATACACGGCGTTCTACACGCCACATGGCCTTTATTGCTACACTAGAATGCCCTTCGGACTTCGAAACGCAGGGGCAACATACCAAAGAATGGTCGATGCTATCTTCATGCCATGGATTGGTAGTACCTTAGAAGTCTACGTTGACGATATGCTCGTCAAAAGTAAGCTGCGCAAAGATCACCACCAGGATTTGAGAGATATCTTCGAAGCAATGAGAAAACATCACATGAAAGTGAATCCAGAGAAATGTACTTTCGGTGTCACCTCGGGGAAATTCCTTGGGTATCTGGTAACAAAAAGGGGCATTGAGGTAGACCCAGTAAAGATTCAGGCCATAGTAGAAATGCCATCCCCTAAGAATTTAAAAGAAGTGCAGAAACTCAATGGGTCCATAGCAGCCTTGGGCAGATTTATTGCTCGATCCTCGGACAAATGCAAACATTTCTTCAATATTCTCAAAAAAGGGAGCAAGTTTGAATGGACCGCAGAATGCGAAGAAGCCTTCCAAAAAATCAAAGAATACCTAGCTTCAATTCTGATCCTGCAGAAGCCGGATCCTGATGAAGTTTTGGCATTATACATAGCAGCAACAGAAGACGCAGTCAGCGCAGTGTTGGTCAAAACCAATACGAAGATAGAACAGCCTATCTATTACGTCAGTAAGACCCTCAATTCTGCGGAAAGGAAATACACAAAGATCGAACAGCTTATCCTAGCATTGGTATGGGCTACTCAAAAGCTGAGAACTTACTTCCTAACTCACTTCATCTGGGTCCCATGCAAAGCACCACTGGAAGCAGTCCTCAAAAGCGCGGGAAAAGTGGGAAGAATAGCCAAGTGGAAGACCCACCTGGACCAATTCAACATCATTCATGAAATTCAACATTCTCGAAAATCCCAAGTTTTGGCGGATTTCTTAGCAGACCTCCCCCTGGACAACGACGAAGAGATTGAGGGAATACCAGAAGCCTAGGAAGAAAGCAGGATTCCAATGGATATCCTCGAACCTGCGAGTCAAAGACAATGGGAAGTCTTCGTCGATGGTTCCAAAAATAAGGAAGGAGCAGGAATAGGCATTGTCATCACCACCCCAACCGGGGAAAGGATTGTACAGGCACTCAGGTTAGAATTCAAAGAGCATACCAACAACATCGTCGAATACGAGGCAGTCGTACATGCCCTCCGTGTAATAATAGAGATGGGGGTAACCGACGTAAGACTAACAAGTGATTCGCAGCTTGTCATACGGCATATAGGGATCGAGCACAATGTGTACGATGACACCCTCTCAGCTTACATGGCCTTGGTCCAAACATTGGCATCACAAATTCCGAACATCAAGTTCCGGCACTTATGCAGAAGGGATCTCAGGCACGCGGATGCCCTAACATATATATCATCCATGCTGAAGGACGAAAGCGTCGAAGCTATTAAAATAACAAGGGTATAAGAGCCATCGATTGCATCTCAATTCTCCTTCGCTACCAATCAAGATACAGTGGAAGAAAATATCGAAGACCAGGTAGGAGAAGACATCCATAACGATTTTGACGAAGAAGATATCCTGTCAAGAGCAAATCAAGACGAAGACTTCAGCAACGAAGATGATTGGAGAATGGTGATCCATGCGTTTCTCTAAAAGGGCAGTTTACCCGCGGACTATAAACAGGCTAGGAAAATACTCTCCAAAGTAGGAAGATATGATCTTCGGGATGGGGTTCTGTACAAGAAATCCTTCCTCGGACCGTTACTACGTTGCTTATCTCGGAAAGAGGGGCATCGAATTCTAAAGGACATCCATTATGGCGACGCAGGGAATCATAGCGGTATGAGATCACTAGCCGACAAAGCAAAGACGCAAGGATTTTACTGGCCCACGATGATACAGGATGCCGCAAGAATGTCCCGACGATGTGAAGAATGTCAGCGTTTCGCCAAAAAGATACACGTGCCGGCAACAATGTTAAATTTTGTAGATAGCCCGTGGCCATTTGCAAAATGGGGCATAGATATCGTCGGGCCTTTCGTCGAAGGATCAGGGAAAAGACGATTTTTGATAGTATCCACGGACTACTTCAGTAAATGGGTAGAAGCTAAAGCCTTAGCCAGGATCAGAGACGTGGATGTGTTTACTTTCATATTCCAGAACATCATTTGCAGGTTCGGCATACCAGCAGAAATCGTGTCCGATAATGGTAAGCAATTAAAGGGGAAAAACATAGACATGCTCTTCGATACTTTCAAGATAAGGAAGAACAAATCCACCCCCATATACCCTCAAAGCAATGGACAGGCGGAAGCCACTAACAAGACCCTCTCTCTTATCCTCAAAAAATAATTAGACGAACATAAGGGGCGATGGTGTGAACAGTTGCATAATGTGTTATGGGCATACAGAACAACAAGAAGATCTGCCACTGGGGAATCCCCGTTTCTCCTCACTTATGGAGCTGAAGCAGTCATCCCAACAGAGATCCTCATGCCAACCACAAAGACCGAAGCATGGGAGAAAAATCTCACAACAGACATGATGTTAGAGAGATTGGACGATCTAGAAGGAAGAAGGGAAGCAGCATTGCAGAAGATGGAAAATTATCAACGAAGACTAGCAAGGGAGTACAACAAAAAATTAAAGCTTCGAAATTTTGTAGAGGGGCAGTATGTGTTGAGAACAATCCCACAGTATCAACGAGAAAAGAGATGGGGAAAGTTAGCACCTACGTGGGGAGGACCTTTTATAATACACGACATTGCGGGAAACGGTTCCTACTACCTTCGCAATCTGAAAAGCGAGGTCCTCCGGCATCCTTGGAATGCTAAGTGGCTTAAACTATATTACCCATAGGAGCAACGCAGCTTTGCATCTGCGTGAAGAAGACCAGAAGAAGAAGGCAGCGTGACCGCTCTACATGTTTCTATCTCTGGACGAGGAATTGCAGGCCTCAACCTATCAATCAAACAAGCTTTCTAAAATTCAAGTAAACAAAACCTATCAACAATATTGGGGAAAGTAGTTAATCTACAATCTCTCAGGGCTCCCCCATCAGTGTCCATAAGTGTAAGACCAGGGGGAAGGCACCCAGCAGAAAGAGATACCCAACCAATCTTAAGGCAACGGGTCGACGGAATGGGTGTATGTAAATATTTTAACCCCATATCCTAGAACGTTGCCTCGGCCCCCATCGTCTGGGAATCCTCTGGCCAAGGGTTCGCCAGCGGGGTGACAGGTCTCAAGCCGATCACGAAGGTACCTCCCTTCGGTATCGCACCCAAACACTTAAAAAACTCTTCTTTTGTTTTTAGCTTCTTTCATCACAATGCTTAAAATAAACAACAAACTGATATTGCAGGTATATCAAAAAAATGATCCATTTCATAAAGGTTGGTTACAAAAAGCGGCAAGGCCAATACAAGGAATACACATCAAAAATATTCTTTTTACAAAATACTAGCAAAATCTAACGGAAGGATAATGATGCCGCGGTCTCTACTTAGATGATGTCGCCCCATCAGCAGGTTTGTTCCGAAGAGTTGAAAGGACGCTCCCACCAGATGAGGGTCCCGAGGAGCCAGGCAAGGAAGCAGGCACTGGACGACGCGGATAACTCTTCACGAGGCCATGCTCGGTCTTGAGGCCAAGCTCAATCTTCTCCAGCATCTTGTTTGTCTCCTCAGCCAATTAACACCGAGCCTTATGCATAATAACTGTCGTCCGTTGTTGGGCTTGGGATAACAACGAAGATAGACGATTTACTTCTTTAGAAGCAGAACCAACGGCCTCCTCGCGGGATGCCGCCAAACTCTTAAAATGATTAGTCTGTTCTTCCTGTTGCGCTAAGGAAGATTGAGCCTTTTCAAATTTTTCATTTGAAACGCGGAGTTGTCCCTCGAGCTCTGAAAAAGACAACACCAGGGAGTTAGCACAGAAAAGAAGCAATCACACTCGATGAAATAGGGTTATACCTTCGACACAAGCCGAAGCCTCTTCATACTCATTAACAACCGCATCTTGCGCTTCATCAAGATGGTCATATTCCGCGGATAATTTATTATAATCTAGTTGAAGGTTGGTGAGAGTAAATTGACTGGCATCTAATTCTACCTGCTTCATCGAATCCATGTGACGAAGATGGTTGACTTCGTTGTTTATCTCTGATACCCCTTTGCTAAGTCTGTACATACATACTTCAAGATTTTTCTCAGACTCAGCCTGGCGAGCTATTTCAGCGCGAGACGCAGCAAGGGCCTTGCTTAGATCCCCAACTTCGTCTCGGGCATCGTCCCTTTCTCTGGTAAGACACATCATGCTCTCCTTAACTCCCGGAAAAGGAAGGGAGTGAGCCTTTCGTAATTCCTCTTCCAGAAGATGTATCCTAGACTCCAACAATGAAGTGCGCTCATGGGATTCCCGCAGATTCTCACGTGTCCACAGCTGTGTACCATTGAACAAAGTACGGTCATGGTTATACAGATTCTGCATATCAACCATTTGAACATGCCTTGCGCGCCATACCTCAACCCGAGCGTCCCACTTTTTGGCTTCGCTCTTAATTTTCTCGACCAGCTCTTTGATACGAGACTTTTGCCGTGCCCTTTCGTTTCGAAGCCATATCAGCTCGGGGACGCCACCTGCTGGAGATAGGGTGGGGAGACTCAGACAGAACAACTAAGTAATATAGAGGAATTACGACGCACTACAAGGGTAAAAGAGGAAAAAGAACCAAACCTGTGAAAGCTGAAACTTGGCCGCGAGTTTTCTCTAACTCAGCGCGAACGGCAGCAAGCTCTGAACGAAGACCAGCCTCCGCTTCACCCATCCTTTCTTTCTCTTTAAGGCTTTTCTTCAGTTCTTCTATTTCCACCTCAGCCGCAGACAATTCCTTTTCTCTGTGACGAAGCTTAGCCTCCAGCTTCAAAGATTTCGCTTTAAAGAACTGATACAGCACATGGTTACAATGCTCACTCCTCATCATCTACACATCAAAACAGCAAACATTATTACACCGAAGGATTCAATCGTCACGAAGAGATATGTACGAAGACACGAAGACTTACCTCCAAGACACGCTGCTGAGGAAAACCATATTGATACCCATTGGCTATGGCCATCATATCCGCGACAGAAGTAGGAGGCTCCGATACGAGGGAAGCTTCGGGAACACTCAAGATTTTCCCCCACATCTCAGATACCCGCGCCTTGGAAGATAGTACCATCATCCGACGGGTATACGCATTAGAATCCTTTTCACCAGCAACCACCGGGGCAGGATGAGGGACAAACAGCAGACCCTTTTTCTTGAGCCAATCCATTATGGCGTCCTCACCCTCAAACGTCAGCGAATGAGGGAAATCCTCGGAAGGCGAGTCAACCACGGACTTCCCCTTTGCTGATATTGCCCCATCAGCACAAGTTTCGGCATCAACATGCGCATCGTGATCATCCGCGCCTCCATCCTGAACAGCAGCGTCTTCCTTACCAGACCCCCCGAGCACATCCCAATCATCATTGGGGGAAAGTAGAGAGAAGTCTTCAGGAAAATCAAGAGCATCGTCAAAGAGTTCCCCTGCGGAATAAACCCTGTCAAAAGAGAACTCTTGAGAAATGGTGGGGAGAGTTTCCGCAGCATCACCAGCAGGAACAGACATATAAGCGATAACACTGCCGTCAGCTACCGCTGCATTATTTCTCCCTCCATCACCATCACAACCCGTACCAATCTCCTCCTCCGTGGCATTAGTATCAGTGCGTTCTTCCCCATCAGAAATCTCCTCATCCTCGGCAAACTCTTCGTTTACCGGACTGGTAACTTCTTCATGAACCTCAGCCTCACCCATCACAATGGTAGAAGACTGCTTCGGCCCAATCTTTTTCTTCTTCGAAACCTGCAAACCAACACATGTTCCACAGAGTTATTTTTTCGAACAGTTTGATTATCAAAAAAAAAAAAGAGGCGCGGCCAGAATCTGCAATAACCATACCTTGGCAGTAGTGGCACTCTTCGGTGGAAGTATAGCACCAGAACCTTCCTCCTCGTCTCCTTCAACGACGTCGAGGGCATAAGGAAAGTTCATACCTGCGAAGTTTAAACGCCAGGGACAGAAATCTCCATAACGAGCAGGAGGAGATTCACGTGGCCTGCTACTCTCAGAAGGACGCCAACCGCGTGGACCGGGAATCCAACCATACGCCCAAGGACCAACAACTTCGATAACAGTAGCGTGCCACTCGTAGTCATGGTCACGCTTGATCCTCTCACGTGCCGGAAAAAGTTTCCGCTGACTAGACCCCTCGGTGCCTGGAACATACTTCAGTTTTGCATCGCTGACCTCACTTAACAGACGAACTTCGCCCCGAGGAGCAGCGAGATTCCGAAGGCTAACACTCCACGGTTTACGGTTCCTACTATTGACGTAATCACCAAAGGAGCTGTTGAAGTTTTCAGGAGTATACCATTCCCTCTCCACGGGATTTGGAACGTAACACGTCATCGTCGTCTCCCCCTTACTCCGCAGATAACACTCCCTCAGTGCACGGAGATAATTCCCCGATAATTGCGACACAGAACGACTGTGAGTATTGGTGGAAGAGCCTTCACGACCAGCGAGCACATCGTAATAAAAGGATTCACCAGACTTGTACAACGGCAGCATAAGGCCCGCCTCGAAGGCTCCAACTGTAGTCAACAAGTGAAATTCATCGAACTGATACTTCGAGATGAGCTCGTAAGTAATATCATCCTCAGGGGCATAGAAACGAACCTCGAAGGCTTGAAGCTCATGCTTCTCCTTGAAAACTTCAAGGTCAATATGTTTAAACGTGACTTTCTTCTTGCTGACCGAAACGCTGCGTATCACCGGGGCAGCCTCATCCCCTTCCGCGGGAACGGACGAACCAGCAAAAGCTTCGGAAGATTCTCTTTTCAAAGGAGGATTCTTAGACGATTCGGCTCTCGGCACAACACCTTTGGAGTTCTTCCCTTTGAAATAAAGTACTGGAGGCGGCGGCAGAGGGTGCTGCACGGGCACTACTGAACGCAGAGACGGAACATCAAAGGAAACAGCACGAGGAGGTGTCTGCGTACACCTAACGTCATCACGAGGACGAGAAACCGCACGATCGTCAGCGTTTCGAGACCCGGAAGGATTTTTTGAGGGACCCTATTTCCTAGGAGAAGAGGCCTTCGCCCCTGAAGAAGAAACTCTAATACCATGGGGATCCATTTGAGACTCTCTGCGTGGAGGGGATCTCGGTAGACGAGAACCCGGAGTTTGATAAGGAATCCGCGGACGGTCAGACATGGCTGCGAAGAGGTACAACATAAACAACTTAGAAACAAACACAAGTATATCAACAAATATCAAAAAACCACAAAAATAGCAGTCCATCTCAACATAGCACAGAAACCCTAAAACTAGCATACATGTTTGAAATTCCCCAAAACCCTAAAACCCTAAACTCAAAAGTCCAATCAATACAAGTAAAACAATGGCCTCCTCGATTTGAGATGAAGAACAAGGGCAAACTAGCATACAAGCATTAAAAGAGGTTCTTCATCACAAACAAGGGACGACAGCAGCAGAAATAGGAGGCTACAATACGATCAACACCAGAAAATTTACAATCAACACAGCTTAAAGCAACAGGAACAAAGAAAAGAAACCTTACCACCACAAACAGCAGCAGAAAGAGGACAACAAACCAGAAACAATGAAGAAGTGAGCGTGATTAATGCTAAGACAGAGAATTTAATGGTTGAAGAACAAAGAATGAAGACTGACAGAGAATGAAATTAATTTTCAAGGAGAATGAAATTAATTTTTCTCCCCTCCTTAATATACTCGAAAGAAAGAGAAGGAAGTTAAGGGAGGAATGGGAAACGTGCCCATTAAATGAGCAGTTAATGCACGAATAAGAAACATGCCCAAGTATCTAGGAGAAGTTATTAGGAGAGAGGAAGAATATGTAACGACTGTTTTCTTCAATGCTCCCACTAAACACTCAAGCCCGAAGAAAAGGGGCAAATTGTGTGCACATATTTCATCATCAAACACTTGTATATAGGAACATACGTGGAGAGCATGCGGACAAAGTCATCAAAGCATGATGACACGCGCCCACAGCCAAGATACCCATCCCGCCGACGTTGGATCTTTGCCCGAACAAATCTAAGGGCAGAAGTTAGAAAGATGTATCGGTAACACGATGTACTGCGGAGCACCAAATAACTCCCGAAGAGTTACTTTATCTCATCCCCAAAAGAATCCAAGATCAACGGTAGAGAGAAGGTGAACTGACATGGATGTGACAGGGGCAGAAGACACTTGCCTGACACGAGCAGGTGCCTCAACTACCCGCACTAAACACTCTGAGCAGCATACGTGTCGATCAACCCGTGGAACGAACGAGGACGACTCTGCGTGATGAAGTAATGAACGAAGACCCCCGCGTGATGGACACAAAACACAAGAAGATAAGGTTCCAACGTCCCTCAGAGATGGGTCCCACACTCTAACTCTATAAATACCGCCTTTCCACCAAGAGTAAGGGGATCGGAAAATTGAGGAAGAGAAGGAGAGAGAGATTGTGAGTGTAAGTTAGTCCTTTACAATATACAGACCTATGTAAACCCCAAAGTCACTCGACTATCTTTGTAACTATCAAGTATATAGTGAAACAACAACCCCGTGGATGTAGGCCTTAGTGCTGAACCACGTAAATCTCAGTCTTATTTACATTTCAGCACTTTATATTTGTCTAACGCTCCATGAGTTTTACTTTTATGCTTCGTTTTCTTTATCTTCCCCTACGTAAACGCCCCTCGCGATGTTATTAGATGAGGCTATGATAAACCCGAAGGTTTGGAGCCAAGGAATCAATGCCATTGTATTATCAGTGCGAGGCTGTACCTAGAGTGCGAACATTGTTTGTGAACATATAGATGCCTTTGTGATTTACGTGTTCACAAATTCATCAATCAACCCGTGTTCAATTTACTATTAGCTTGAGTGGGAATAAAAAAGTGAAAGGTTCAGAAAAGGGTACATATAGGTTTCTTAGGTTTTCGCCGAGCAAAAGCGTCCACATTGGTAACGTCTTGGGTGAGCCTAACACATGTCTGGCACGGTCTCGTGTTAGCAATTTCAATTATCCTGCTGACTTCCATATACCTGGTAGCAAGTTACCAAAACATCACATCCAGTCGAACTTTACATAATTCAATACTATGACCGAAAAGGTTTCACAGCATTAAGAATTAGGTAATTACGAGTGAGCATGGAAAATATGTATACCAAACACGCTTTTAGGTTTTCGATCCCAAATATTAGGGAACTAACAGTCAACTGCAACAGCTGACATATAATAAGTGAGAAGGATGTTGAAGTTAGTTTTTAAAAGCGTACGTTTAAAAAAAAACAAGTTGTCAACTGCAACAACTGATACTATGACCGAAAAGTTTTCACAACATTAAGAATTAGGTAATTACGAGTGAGCATGGAAAATATGTATACCAAACACGCTTTTAGGTTTTCGATCCCAAATATTAGGGAACTAACAGCCAACTGCAACAGCTGACATATAATAAGTGAGAAGGATGTTGAAGTTAGTTTTTAAAAGCGTACGCTTAAAAAAAAAAACAAGTTGTCAACTGCAACAGCTGATATATAATAAATGAGAAGGATGTTGAAGTTAGTTTTTAAAAGCGTACGCTTAAAAAAATCCCCTAGTTCTAGGGGATTCGAACCTCGGACATCCAAACATCCCATTCAAGGGGAGTGCATTGAACCACTGTACCAGGTTCTTTGTTTTTGAAAATAACTAGACATATATAAAATTTATATAAATATTCTCCTTAGGTTTATGCTTCACCAACCAACCATAAATCAACGCTTCAACTTACGCATCGCTTGGAAATGAAAAACGAGTCACGTTTGCTTCACGCTTTCAAAACCTCAGTTGAACCAAGTACTACCAGAGGTGGTACATGCTCAGGAATAACTCAATTGGAGACTTGTGAGTTCGACCGAGCAATGCTCTAACAACTTGACTCACTACTATTGTAATGCATGTTTTGAGATTGAGAATGCATTCTACTGAGCTGTCATCTCACCTCATTTGACATTCTTGTTAATTTCTCGGAAGTTGGAAGTGGAAACTATAAAGTTAGTTTAATTATTTTATTGCTATGTAAATTCAAAATAAAATGTTTTAAAGTTTTTTAGTAAATTCATGTTTCATAAAGTTTCAATTATGTCTAGTACAAACATTTAAGTAAGAAAAATATATGCATAATTCTCTTTCCGACCTGTTACGCTTAGAATCTGGATACCCATACGGGTTTGACCCTGGTCTGGGAATCTGGGTGTTACACCAATAGCCATTTACATCATGCTTCTTGGATTTGGTTGATTTTTTCGACATACTAGTCCGTTTCTGGTTATCCATAATGACCAGAAAAGAATGCATAACAATGTAGTCACATGGGAAACGAAAAATTATTGCAGGAGTTGGGAGAGTGTTGTTTGAGGGGTTAGAATAATGAGGGAGAGTAGGAGGTTTCATGAATCTATGACGAATGGAAAATAAAGGAGAATGTGAGCGGCAGTTTCATGTTCGTAGTTGCATTGCGAGCACGAGGTGGTGTTGGTGAGTGGATATAATTTAAAATAATGAGGTTCGGTAGACCTTCGTTGACTGCCTTCCACAAGAAGAACTGTACTTTTGGGGGACACCATGGTATCCATAGGAACTTGGAAGGTGGGAAGGGGTATTGATGCAACTTATCCGATGTGCCAATGAGACATTTGTATTCAGAAGTCGTAGTATATCTTCCAGATTTGGTTAAATGCTAAATGATATTTGAAAAGAGGAGGGTACCCAAATACACCACAATCTTTTTGTTTCAACCTATAAGTTCTCTTCCGAATGTGATCGTCTATGGAAAGAGTCAAAACAATACAACAATTCGGTTTCACACCTTGTGTGATTGTCTATGGATACGAGATCGAGACAATACGACAACAATGAGTGCACTTGATAATAGGTTCGGTAATAACCGAAACTCTATACGATCAATATCAAGTGTTATGGAGTTAACCCACTTGTATATTTTAATAAATTATAATAACAATTATAATGTTTTATGGATAATTTATTTAAACGATTACAGAGTATTTAGTTGGTAGCCGAGCAACAAGCTGAGCACCAACTCCTTTTTGAATAGCAACACCCAATCTATGAAAAATAAAACTACCTAGACCGCTACCAGCGTCATGATTAACTAAACAATTCTTAAGACGCTTGAAAAAACTAATAGTATCTTCACTAAGTTCTCCTAAGGTAGTAAAGGCTAACACACCCAAACCATATCCATGCGAAGTACACTCGTCCAAATATTTAGAACATTTGCGCGCAACTGCTCTGGAGATAGCTTGGCATGGGACAAAAGAACAAACACCATCACCAGTAAAGGGTGAGACACCTGTGACATCCATACACACATCTTGGCCGTTCTCCCAATTGAGAACAAGGATATCCGCCGGAAGAAGACATAACAAGATTTTGTTAACGAGGAAACTGAAAATGCAGAAAAACTCTCGGGACCTAGTCCATTTTTGAATACTCTCAGAATTAAGCTGCTATAAAAAATCTAATACCAACATTGTACATGTGAGAACAAGCAGACTACCCCTAGCTACTTAGTTCCCTCAGTATACATGCGCCTTCGACTTCTAAAGTCACGCATGTGAATCACAATTTCCTTTGGATCGTATTCCACAGAGTAAAGGAAAAAGATGTTTGGTATCAACTCTATTCAAACTTGTGGTTTGAGTTTGACAAAGGCTCTTCCGTTTAATATAATAAACTCATTTGTCAGGTTTAGATCATTTTATCCAACAACTATAGAAATAGTTAAGTTTAGATTTACAACAATCAGATTAGGACACTGAAGAATTCCACCAAATGATTGTTGCGGATCTCAAGAAACTAGACAATCAAATCTATCAAAGATAAACAGATTCTAGTTGGATCCGAGCCTGATCAAGGTTTGTGCACTAGATCCACAAGATACGAAAACTAATAGGAAATCTTCTTCGTCTTCAAATCTTCGATTGCCTTCAAATACCTGCACAAAAAGACTCGAATCCTCTTGTGATCAATCACACACAAAACAAAATATGTTAACAATGGATTATCACAAGATGTCTTTAGATTTAAAAACATTTCTACAGATCCCATCGATACTTTGATCTAGTATGAGTGAATCTTATATCAGAAGAGAAAATTCTCAAGAATATACAAACTAGGTACAATCAAAGTTTCAACAACCGTTGGTCAATTAAATCAAATCGAAAACTAATAAAACTGCAATTATCTAGTTTCCCACCAACGGTACTCGTAGAGATTATTGATCCCACGGAAGTCTTTAAACGAGCGGTCATAATAGATTTCACCTAATGAGGATACTTTTCTCTCCGATTAAACGGCTCCATCAGAAACAACAAGAGATGAAGTTTACCTAACCCTTAAGATGTTTTGCTAGAAATTCAAACTTAGGTATTTATATACCAAGGATGTTTGGACACTATGAAATTTCCGAATCCGAAAATATTGTCAAGATACGCAATGAATGGCAAAATTCAGTTTTCCTAATTCCAATAAATGTTTTTCCAATATTTCTGAAATCTCTCAATAGAAAATCTCCAATTAATAAATGCACATTACTAATTTTTATTCTCTAGAGTTATGCATTAATTGCTGGTAATTAAAGCATATAAAATCAAAAACCTTAATTAAAAAATATTCTTAATTTATTTCTGTACAAGATCACAATGAGTACCAAGGAATATCTTTGAACAATAAATCGTAAGAGTTACGGCTCGTGTTCAAAGTATTGCTCGTTTGAAAGTAGCATGACCAATTAAAATATTGGTAGTTGGACAGAATATTATATAATTAATCAAGATGTTGATTGATCGTTCAACATAAAATTATTAGTGGTTGAACTCGCTCAGAATTATGATTTGCAGAGCATTCAGTTCAAAAACCTTAATTTTAATCGATTGTTGATCAATTGATTACTGAAAATCGATCACTAAGTGAAGGAAGGACCGGCTACATAGGATGATGGCTGACCATGTAGTGCCCATATGCTCATATGAGCAAACACCAAAGTCTTTTGCAGACCAGTTGATGAAAGGATGATTAAATACTGGTTTAATCATTTATTAACATAGTGATCCTCTGAGCATTAGGAAATAAAACCTAATTATAGAGAGATGAGGGACCAACCAAGGGGTATGAAACCGGCCCTTGGTGGTTGTGGGACCAGCTGGTGGTCGATTGAGCAAGTTCCAAGTTGGTTGGAAAGAGTTTGAACCCAATATGAACTGTAGAAAGTTAATTAGGTCAAAATTAAGAAGATGTGTGGGACCAGCTCCTTACAAGCCTAAGGGCCAACATTGGTCGGTCAAGGTGGCATGGACGTGTCACCATATTGTCCATGTCCCAATCCTGAGAATTTTGGTGTTTTCTGGTGCGCGTTTGAACAAATATTTTGGATTTTCAGAAGAGTTTGATCTTGACTGAAACTCTCGATTTTGCTCGAATGAGCAAGTAGAGCTTTGCTCGTGCGACCAACAGTTTGAGAATATTAAAATAATAATATATTAGTATTTGTCGTGAGTAGCCTAGCTGGTCGTGTGACCATTTGACTTTTTGGCTTTGGACAGTTTGAGCAATATTTGAGAAAATATGGAAAAACCAGGGTTTTTGCTCAAACGGAGGAGTTTCATGAGATGAAGGAAATAATAATAATAATAATAATAATAATAAAATAAGGGATTATAAGGTCTGGGACCGACCACGGCTAGGGCATGGCCCGCCGGCTAGTAGGCCCTGTCCTGTGACACTTTTCCCTATTTTTAATTATTTTTCATCGTGTGATGGAGATATGGAGAAACTAAGAGTTTTGCTCAAATAATAAAAATAATAAAAATAAAATAAAATAATGGGAAGAGGCATGGGACCGGCCGGTGGGCCCGTTCCCCTAGGCGCCTCTTTTATTATTTTACTATCTTTTTTCTTCCCTATTTTGTATAGGTTTCCTCGTTCGTCCATATTTTTGAGTGCTCGTTTGCGCGCTCGAGTGCTCGTTCGTGCATTATTGCTAAATACACTCGCACCATTTTGTCGGGGCTTACTCGGTGGTGGCCCAGATGCCCGATCAGTGAATATTTATTATTAATTCATGGAATTCAGCTGAGAATCAACCATGAAACAGAGTAATAAAATAAATTGAGTATCTATTACTAATCCATGGAATTCAGCTGAGAGTCAGCCATGAAACGGAGAAATGAGATAAAATGATTATCTATTACTAATCCATGGAATCCAACTGAGGATCGGCCATGGAACGGAGTAATGAGATAAACAGATTATTTTCTAGGAATTCAATTGATGAATGACACGCCATAATTAATCTATGAGTTGCTCTATAATAGCATGCGATATTTCTAGGAGCAGGTTTATTCGAGAATCGAGGTATGAGATAATTGAAGCATCATACTCGTTTTGAATATTGGGGGTGTATAGTCTGGGAACAACAAACAGTGTGACGCCCTGAAGACGTTAGCGTTCTATACTAGCATGCAATATGTATATGAGCCGTCCAATCGTTAAGAGATTCTATACACATTCTCTCTACATAGTCAGGGAACAACAAATAGTGTGACGTCCTGAAGACATTAGCGCTCTATACTAGCATGCAATATGTCTAGAAGCCCTCCAATCATTTTGATTCTACGTAGAGGTGATGATGAAATGTGTAAAGCATTGAAAGCTCAGCTGAGAGGCTTTTTTGAGAAACATATTCATCATATCTTTGAGAGGATATTCGCTCAGTCAGAGATTGTGAAATAATTCACGGATCATAAAATATGAGTTTGACATACATTCCTGAAGCCGAGTCAGAAATATGCATTATCATGATTTTACGATTTTAGCCTTTGTCGAAAATCCACCATCAACATTAAGTCCCCTGCTTAGTGAGGAACGGTCATGTTCCGCAATAAGCACTAGATGGTGATTTTCCAGTATATGAGATAAGTAATTGAACTTAGTCGTAAAAAGAATTTCCAGAATGCCCGATCTACTCCAATGATGTCATGTAAAAGCAAATGCCTGGATAAGGACTCTGGAAGTATTATAGAGTGTCATCCCATAAGCACGGAGAGATAAGGCACTGCTGGTTCGGACGGTCGGACGCCCAATTTTGGTCGGTTTAGCGTTTACGGGCCCGGGCCCAGAACAGGAAATCCTTGTTTTATGAACGGATGTTCGTTTGTTAGTTTAAGAAACAAACAATAATTCCTATCATAAGAGAGATTTTTTTAATAGACCTGCGTCTAATGATAAAAATTTTGTCTATGAGCTTTCACGAAAACCAAAATTTTATTTTTTAAATGCTTTCACAAAAATGGAACAAACTCACATTTCAAAGGTGGATGCTCGTACGAGAGAAAAATGTTTTTTTTCTTTAATAATAGACATGCGTCTAATGATAAAACTTTTGTCTATGAGCTTTTACGAAAAGCAAAATTTTATTTTTTAAATACGTAAGGTTTCACAAAACGGAATAAACTCTCGTTTCAAAGGTGGATGCTCGTACGAGAGAAAAAAGTTTTTTTTTTTTTTAATAATAGACCTGCGTCTAATAATAAAAATTTTGTCGATGAACTTTCACGAAAACCAAAATTTTATTTTTTTAAATATGTGATCTTTCACAAAACGGAATAAACTCTCGTTTCAAAGGTGGATGCTCGTACGAGAGAAAAAAGTTTCTTTTTTATGTGAGTTGCTTTACGGTTTCATAAAAATCAAATTTTGGTTTTTGAATAATGAACTTTGCTCGTCTTTGCAAATTTGAAGAAACGAGCAAGTTATTCAAGCTTTTGCGGTATAATCACTACTTAGTGAAATTGTAAACAAGTATAAGTTGAATTTTTACCATTTTTGTTGCGTGTTTGTTATTGGTATATCCATGACCCATGTCTTTCTCCTCAGATAATGGTGACTTCTAGCTACAACCACTCTTCTGGATCTTTCGGGGAACACTCCAGAAATACCAAGCCAAAGATGAAGACTTTTGTTGATGTTCATGCCAAGGTGAATCAACCTTTAGAAGATACTGGAAAGCTGATACATGGTATGTCTCTCGATCATAGCTTATCAGCGAAAACAACGCCGACTTCAGCAAGTGAGACTAGCGGCTGAAGATGACGTTTGACATCCTACAGACAGTGTAGCTTATGATTCAGATGAGGAGGAAGTTGAATCCTTTTGGAACCTATCGAACGTGAGGTTGAGCCATATCCACCGAGAACAAGGGTTGAACGATTGGTCAAAGATGATCTCCGAGCCAAATGTGACGAAGACGACTATTTGGATGCAACTTATGATGATCCTGAAGACCATCTGGAATAAGTTCTTAAAGAAAATTCAGAACATAATTATGAAGAAGAATTTGAAGAAGATTCTGACTATGAAGATGATGACTGACGATCAATCATTGTAGTAATTGAACATTTTTTAATTTTTGTAGGTATAGATGTTGCCTTGACCATTTCAGTATTTTTGCTTCATGAATATTAGAAACCTTGTTGGTCTCTTTTCCTATGATTGAATGGAGTGGATGAACATCCACATACATGAAGGACCACGATTCTTCTTCAAAAAAATTTAGCTTGTTCATCCAATGGATGTGGATTTTGGACATGTTGTAATGGACTTCCGTATGGAGAGAATGAGTTGTTCTTAGATTCTTCGTTAATTACTCCAAGTTGTCACTTTGCGCAGGATAATGCAAAATTTCATCAAATGAGCTTGTTGCCAAAACAAAAAAAACACCCATCTGCTTACGTCTTCAAAACTTATGGAGCCGTCATGGAGAGACGTGCAGTATCACGGTGGCAAACTGTCAGTCCCCAGTATTAGTGGGGATCTAGGGGGATAAATCGCTCGACTGTGAGTGTTATGAATCCCGTCTAGAAAATTCTGCTAGTACGTCATCCGCTCTGGAAGTTGTTAAAACTTCATACGATTTCGGAATTCGATGCTTGACCCAACTTTCGAAGCTGAGAGACTGAGGAATCATATGCAAAAAGAATCCTTTATTTTGGAGATGTCTAGGGCAGTCAATGACGCGTGCACATTCATAACTTATAATCCCGTGCAAATTTTCAGATTCCATAAGCCTGAGTGCGGAAGTCATATCTTTCTGCTCGTATGTCCAATTGATCTTCCCTTTTGGTATGTTACAGAAGAGACATAGACGAACATCTTTCGTTGAGGAAGAATTGTCCCATTCCTCACCCATTGGCACTTTTTTGTAAACCCATGTCCTGAAGTGTATTGTATCTCATTTGTAGAGGTGATGAGAACATCTTGTAGAAGACTTTGGCTTGTGCCTGCCTATCGTGCAAGCTTTGGTAAGACTTTCATGTGAACATGTTTTCATGTCTACACATCTTGATATGAATCATTAGTTCTTGGATAAGTAACACTTCAGAGAATGGTTAGTTGATGAAGCCTTGTCATGAGGATGTTGCTCCTGAGACTGTTGTTGATGATGAGATCACGATTGAATTTTATCCAGACATTCTTGTTGATGTTGAGACCATGGATAGAGTTCCTCTAGATATCTTTGTTGATGTCGATACTATGGTCGGAGTTGCTTCAAAGACCGAAAAGGCTAGAACCATGATTATCCACATAGTCTTTGCTCCTCCATCCAGTGAGCCTTTACATTCACGAAATAGTTTGTGGGTTGAGAATTCCTAATATGAAGATGTACTAGGAGTTCAACCCGAAATCTCCTGAACAGTATGACTTTTTTGTGAAGTGGCTTCGTCGATGTTGTTGTGGCAGATAGCAGCAGCAGTCTCCATTTTGGATGTGATCGGTGACGAGAGGAAGTTCCTCAGTCGCGTAGGGGCTTGTGACGTAAAGAGGTCCCGTTGATGAAGTTTCATGGAAGCACATCAGGTTGCAATAACTTGTTATGCGTATAACATTTATTGAAACAGATTTGAATCGATCTTTCCTGTAAGATCAAGTCCCCAACGCATGTTGAAGGAGTTTGTGCCATCCATGGATGAATAATGTTGCATATGCTTCAGAAGTCTTATCATGGGATAGTGAAGACCTATCGATTGTAGTTCAGTTACACTTTGATCGTGTTGGTGTTGAATCAGTGAGTCATCATCGAGATATTTATGTTGGAGCTAGAGGCGCCATTATCGAAGGTATATTCTTTGATTGGGAGTACGTTTTGAAGACTTCTGAAGAATGTAGCACTCAGAGATGGGAGATTTTTGACTTTCATTTGGCTTTGGAGAAGTAGGTGATTGACAGTGGTAGGGATTTTCTTTTGGTTTGATAGATTCAATTACCTAATGCAAGTATTGCATATATTTTGGAGGAATTAAAAATAACGGATAAGTTAAGAAAATCATAAATGCTTCAAACCTTAGATGCTTGAGCGTTGAAGTCTCACACCCCTTAAGCATCGAATGTCTTAGGATTGATATTCTCGGCCCCGAGTATCTTCTGCTGATTAAGCATTATTTTCGTTGAGGTAGTGGAGTTCAACACTTGTGCAGACGTCAGAGCATTCTGATTTTGTGGCACACATGGACACTCCTGCAAGGCTATAGAGAAATTCCCAAAGTGTTTCTTGCTATGTTTGGACATCATCTCATTAATGATAGTCTCAGTGAGATGCTCGATTCTAAGAGGTGTCAGACTCAACCACTTGGTAAAATATTAATGTGGCGAAGCTACCCATTCATAACGTCATGTAATAGCAGAGTTGCTAGCAGAATTGAGTCCCCATGGTAGGATAACATGTGAGGAAATAAATGACATAGACATGGGAGGAATGATACTTGCCTAGGTACGGAACCTCTTGATGAATGTTTATGCATCTTTTGCAGGTTCTTGCTTCAACCTCGTCAAAGTTCGAAATTCCTCCAAGAGTACTTTGATGATGGAAAGTCTGTCAAATCGTCTGAATCAGAACTTTCTTCATTTGAGAGATTTGCAACCAAAGGCGCTTTGCCAATAGCCATATTTTCAGCATGGACTCACGCTCGTATAAGGATCATGTCATATCTTGGATCTTCCTGATTATGTGAAGCTTGGTTTCTTTCTAGGTTGAACCTACTTTCACTTTGAGAGTGATGTATCCATAAACATCTCTGAGCACTCCTTCATGGTCTCTGATTGAGATGGGAGCATGAATAGCCTCTTGTCGAGTGATGCCTGCGACTCTGAGGGATTTCCAGTGGAATAATATTGATAGAGGTTCCAGCATCGATCAACGTTCTCCCAAATTCGTTTCCTTTGAGATTGATTGTGGTAAGAAGTCCACAGTCGTACATCTCTTTGTATATGGTTGAAGGCTCCGGAAGTATTTCTGGAATGGACTTCCTGACGCGATGTGATTCAGTGCTGCGAACATGTCTCTCCTTTGTGTTTTCAACAGATAGAGCAATTCTTATATATGTTCGACCAAGGATTAAACTGCTTCATCACAAGGTTGTTCGGAGATATTGATGTCTTGATTGGGAAAGGGTCCATGCGTACTCCTTCAGTCCCCAGTTGAAGCTATTGCGGCTCAACCTTGTCTTTGAAGATGTGCTTCAAAACATTGCAGTCACTTGTTGGATGATTGATAAACCTATGATGGCGACAATACTTGGGATTCTCCATTTTTTTATTCAGTTTACTCTCTCCTGATGGACGGCAATTTGATTGCACTATCTTGAACCCAGACTTCCAATAAATCGATCACTACTTCAATGAGAAGAGGGAAGTTTGAGTATGTATGATCATTTCCCCATTTGTTGATGTCGGGTCAAGGTTTGTGCATTTCAGGATTGGTTATCCTTTTTTAATTTTTTTGCAGGCTGGGATGTTGGAGAAGCGTTCTTATGTTGTTGTGCCTCGGCTTTCCTCTTGCTCCCTTCAGCAACAACATTCGTGGAAGGTTGGAGATTGTATTGCTTATTGATCAAGCGCCTGGTGTTGCCTCGAGCTTTTCGCGGTTCCTCGACTTTTGTAGCTTTTCCTCTTTCTAGTAAGGCCAGAGCAGTGGTTGCTGACCGTTTGGTTGCTTCGTGAAGTTATGAGAAAGTCTGGAATCGAAGATTCTCCAGTAAAGCTGTGTATGCCGGGATCATTCCATTAACACACAAGTCTACAAGTTATTGTTCAGTGACATTTGGATCGTAAGAGTCCAAATCTTGGACTCTGAATCTTTTCCCATAGTCGTTCGGATGTTGATTATTCCTCTGAAATATCTTTCCCATATCAGAGAGAGTAACTTGTTCAAAGACGAAGAAATATTTCCGGTAGAAAGCATTAACCATTTATCCCCAACTGGTGATGCTTCCTGGTGCGATGTTATTGTACTAGGTGTACGCTCGTCCGATCATAGATTTTGAAAATTCTTTCAGACGAACAACATGATTGTTCTCATGTTCACCCAATGATTCCAAGAATCGAGAAACATGTTCTCGAATGTTGCATGTTCCATCGTAAAGTGCGAACATTGGAGAAGTGTAGCCCTTCGGAAGAGGAATTTTATGTATAACAGCGGGAGATGGAGGTTGTTGACGGTGGACAGATGATGTCTTGTCTTTTCCTCGATCCTCCAAAAGGCGTTCCAGATATTCACGAGTGATGAAACCTGTGGATTCCTTTGTTGGTGGGTTTTCTGTAGCAACTTTATTATCTTCCGGAATCTGGATTGGAGAATGTTAGGATCAGCGGCCGAGGATACTTCTTTGGCTTTTCTTTTTTCTTTCTCTGATTGACGCTACATCTGAGCTTGTTCAGGAGACAATTTGTCTGTGAGATTCTTAAGATGGGTACATAGCTCCTTCTGTGTTGTATCCATGTCTATCTGATTCTTGGTGAGAATTTCCTGAATCTTCATGAGATCAGTCATAGTAGGTGGATTTTCTCTGATTTCTTCAAGAGACCGACCAAAGAGAGGATTACTTCCGATGTTGGTTTGAGGAGGGGTGGTATAAGTAGCGCCACTATTGGAAGCCAGAGTGACTGGAGTACCACAATTGTTGTTGCTAGTGCTAGCACTGTTCGAGTTAGGATTTGTAACTGAACCTGACCTAAGATCAACCATTTTGACGAATTGAGATTGCAACCGAGAGATTAATCTCCCACTGTGGTCGCCAATCTGTTGATGGGACAAAACCATTTACTGGTTTTCAAAAAAATGAAGAGACAACCATGCAGACGATGACTCCTCGACTGAGTAAACTGCTTAACCTCAAACAGATACACTGCACGGGAGTGCTTTGAGTTCGAGAGATCAATCTGTAGGACTCCGGGCTAAACCAAGAAATGGTTGTTCCAGAGTCAATTCAGTCACAAAGAGGGAAGATGGTCGATCTGTAGGAGGAAAGCTGAAAAGTGTGTGAGATCAACAGTGATCAAGGATTGCGAATGTGTTGTAGGTTTCTGCAAGTTTCATGAACTGCTGGTTTAAGATGAAAAATAAGTTCCAAGTGATTGAGTGAATTCTGATCTGTTGAAATTTACTGTGAATTCTTGGTTAGAGAACGTTGTCTGTCTTGTTGTCAATCATGAATTCAGATACTTATTTATATTTCCAGAATGTAGACACACTGATCTCCAGTAAATGTGATGGTTTCTCGAGTGAAAGAGTGGGAAAGTGAGAAATCGTGGTTAAACCAGTTCCAGGTCGTGCTGAGACTTGGTTGATTGCCCGCCCACTACTTTGCTAACTCCCTTAAATGCTTGCACGTCTTAATCACATTTCTCATCATGAATGAACACACGCGCCATAGGCCGCCAAACCAAAACCCTAATTAATATCCCCCCATGTGACATGATTGATATCTCATGATGTGTGGAGTCTGCAAGGCAGACGTGTACTTGATTAGTCCGTTGTTGACTTGATTAGACGATGAGTCTAATAATCATTGGGTCGATCATGACTGACGAATGATCTATGATTCATGAATTAAACATGTCTGCTGGGACAT